>NW_026712258.1:11300815-11942672 GCF_030504385.1 Musca domestica
CCCATATAACGGTACCTCCCGATATTAGGTATTTTTAAGATTTTAGCGAGATTATTCATTCATTTTATAACTCCCATGGTACCTCCGTATATTCGGTATTTTGATGATTTTAGCGACATTATAAACAGAATATTTTTTCAAGTTTCGCATTTGAATATTGTAATAGCTTATGAAAAAAAGTTGCCTATGCAGGTCCACGTCCTCGTATAGACCCTAATATACGGCTACATTCAGTATTTTTAACATTTTAACAGTATTTTTAACGGATTTTGTTCCAAATGGTGAAGGGTATTTAAAGTTCGGCCCGGCCGAACTTACAGCTTTTTTACTTGTTTTCATTCTAAAAAATCGGGTACATAATATTTTTATAACAAAATCTTCCACGAGTAAAGAATATCAAAACATATTTCACACCTTTAACTGTTCTTGTATAATTTAACCAGGCCAAGAAAATATTTTTCTGTTTAGCTAATAGTCTGTGGACAAAGGACTATTTCTCAAAGGCTACGCAATATTATTTTCCTTCCTATGAGGAGATCGATTACAGTAGGCCTCGTTCCTACTTTTAAATTTATCCGAGATAGCTATGGCTTGAGCGGACGACTTGAACATGCTTTCGAATAAACCCCTAGGAGCTTGAGGCAGCTTGTGGTCGAAATTAAATTACACTCGATTTGGACGTACTGCTATTTTCTCTACCCCTCAGGGTTTACTAGAGTGCACCTATGTTCTATATCCATTATATCGCAGCGAAACAGATCTGTAGTGGATGACCTTCTGGAAAATCGTGTAGAACCAAGGTCTGGGGTTCCGTTTAATCCCGGCGCAGATCAAAAAAATTAGGGAAATGCTGCTCCCAAAGCCGGAGTTGGTAAATGTTGATATTTATATATTCCTCGGTTGGAAGAGCGTCTAATATGTGTGGATATGGCGTGCAGGGCTGTTGTAATACAATGTCCTTAGTGAAACCCCTAATGATGGTCGACAACTAGGTAGCGTCCCTTAATAATGGGAAGATGTAAAGCCCAAAAGTATTTGCTAATGGCGAAAACGCAATCGGCCTATATGACTTGCCTTTGCTGGCATCGTTGGCTTTAGTAGCGGGACTTACAGAACGATTATGCAGACTTCAGGATCGTATTATTACCGGTTGTACGAATTGAGGTGGCTGCATTATTCTTATCCCATCTTTGTAAAATCGACTCTAATTTTTCGAAAAGGACGTCGTTCTTCTGATGATGATGGAACTAACTCTATATTCTTTTTTGCCTTTGCGACTGCTTCAGTGTGTATGATATTCAGCCCTTTGGGTTTGGAGAATGCCTGATTTATCACTGAATCTTTTTCTCTAGATATGATGGTATTTCTGTGACTAAGTGAAAATACCTGTCCATAAGGCGAATATTTTAGCACCTTAGACTACCTGCATATGCTGTAATCTGAAGTCCTAAACATTTGAAAGCCGATTTTCTTGTAGCACTTGTATTTGCTAATGATGACTTGAGGACTTTTAACTACACCACATACTAACAAATTTGCAAACCTTGCACCGAGGTTCGCTGACAAATTGTTTATTCCAGAACTGCAAGAATGTTATTACTACGAAAACAGATTTTTCCTTTATGATATCGAAAAAATTCCTGCAGGTACTGGAACAGAGCAATAGTAATATTCTAGCACAGAGTGGCATTTCTATAGTCCCTTACCTTACCTTACCTTCACATAAGAAGGTTTTCTTACTCACATAAGGATGGTATATTAATTATTATAAAGGAAAGCGACGACAGAATTCAGATTTAGCTCTGACACTCCTTATTCGATCCTCAATAGAAAATATATCTTGTATTCTGCGGGCCTTGAATTTTACGTATGATTAGCGCCCGACCCAATATATCTGGTAGTATGACATGATTGACTGTTCCTGTTTTGATCCACTTATAAATATGCACGAAAATGGTATGTAATACGTGCTGCTGCCTATAAGCACTATCTGAGAATGTGGAGGAGTAATACCTCTAGATTCTTCTTTACGGTCTTATGTACTGTAACTGTACGGTCTGTATTATGTACTGTAATTTCGTAGCAGAACCATCTATCGTTTTCTAGGATGGAGAACTTTCTCAGGCACTTGACTCCCGGCTCATTCAGCTGTTTAAACATTACCATTGAGATACAATGCGGCCCTACGCTTTAAATTCCAGTTCGAGAGTTACGTTAGCGTTGAATTTTGCAACTCTTCTGTTCCTTTAGCCAGCCTACACTACATCAGGTCCGAATGACCAAAGGTTATTACAATCATCATATGGTGCCGCTGCATCTCTTTAGGTATATGACCGGCAGATAAATGGTGCGAGACTGCAATTGTGATAGTTTAAAGTCGTACAGTCGTTTGAAGTCGCTGTTCAGTTAAGTGTGTGTTCAGAGGTTAGGTCTATTTTATGCATTATGTTGCATTTTTATGGCATACTTTTAGGCGCTCTCAATAACATTTAATTAAAAATTAACGCTATACCAAGTCGAATTCAGTCCATCAAAAAAGAAGAAAAATAAAATTTGTTTACAAATTCTACATTTCAAAGTTGTAAATGAATAAAGTTGTAGTCAACAAAATAAGATGTGGTTTAATTCTGTCAATATAAATATATAATAATTAATGAATATACGCTTTACCAAATCCAAGATTTACAAACATAACACACAAGAGGCAAATTAATTAAATTATTTCCAATTTCAATGTTTTTTGTGCTACGATATGCTGTATTTACAAGGCGACACAGAAAGGCCATCTGACTTCTTTTGATCTTGAAACACATTTTTTTTTCAAATAGAAACATCTGGTCTGTTCCAGAACTGCAAGAATGTAAAATGTTTACTACAATTACCGATTTTCCCTTTATGATATTGAAAAAAATAGTAGATTTTTGAAGATTCTGGAATAGATATATATTTAATATTTCAACTTTTATAAAGACTTAACTGCACATCCTTTGTATAAATTATTTAAGATAACCTCATTTTATTTGTCAAATTTAACTTCAATGAAAACAGACTGAATAACCATTTTGACAATGATATAATTCAATTTATAATTCTGAAAAAAATTTACAAATATGTATGAATTATTTTTTTTTACAGTTTCGTACTTTTTGTTGTTGGATCTTACGAGTAATAACCTTTGACAGCAAGGGAATTCTAATGCCTGAATTCGCCCCACGTTCGACCGTTCGAAGTTGGTCTTGGGCTGTAAGTCAGGGACACAAATAGGCATTAATTCTTCGATTTTTAAATGTTACTCATTTTGTTATTTCTAGCATTTTTTGTTGCAGCGAAATCGGGATATATCTTTATTTACCGTGCAAAACAGCGAATATTTTTTTAATCTGGTGGGCCATATATTACTATTAAATTTAAATCGGTGGCGCCCAACCAACAAAGTATGAGTTTTCAAACAAAAAATGCGCAAAACATTCTAAAAATTTACCATTTTTCAACGTCGCCACCTTTACTTCGGGAGTGAACTTTTCTTACTCACGCTCTTTTCTCACGCTCCAATCATATCAGTGATGTGAGGTGCAACTCTAATTGCGTTTGATTTCCTTACATTCATAAAATTTCTGAACTATTTTAATCGGGAGTAAAATAATAATTAAAACCAAAAAAATAATTTAAATATGATATTTGTAACGATTATTAACTCGTTTTTCTTTGTCGCACTTTTTCTTTCTCTCTCTTTCCGCCAAAGAATGGAGACTACGGCAATACTGGCTGGCATTCACTGAACACACCCCGTCCAAAAGTTAGTGGTTTTTGTTTTGATTCCCCCCATTTTAAATACAGCAGCACACAGCCACACGCACACACACTCGCACTTATTATCGCACAGTACACAACAGTCAGTACAGACACAGCTACAGACACAACAGATTTTTCCGTTTTTTATTTCGAGCACCTGAAAAAATCCTAGTTTGCACCGTTTTTAACTTCAAGAAAATTCAAAAACTCCAACTCAAATCGGACATTCGATTGGTCCTTTGCAATAGTGAATTGAAATTTCATTTAAAACTCAAAACAAAATCAAGTTTTAAGCAGAAAAATCAAAAGAAAAGAAACAAAACGACGAAAAAAGAAAACCCAAAACAGCACAGCAATGGCAAAATAATATCAACATAACATCCAAAAAGGTACCTATCTTTTGGAGCCCCAATCGCAGGCAGCTGTGACAGCAGCTGTAGGAACGGTCGGTCAGAGGGGGGAGGGAGATAAACGAAAAGGGGACTGCTGGTGAGAGTGCAATGTGAAAAATCAAAAGAAAAAAAATTAATTCTAGTCGTGCAGATGTGTGTGTGTTGTGCGTATTGAAATTGAAATTCATTGTTGGTGGTACCTACCGCTGTTGTTGTGTGTTGTTGTCGTTTTTGCTGCTGCTGCTGCTACGGCTCAATGTTTATGGCCTCAATTGTTAAGCGGAGAATAATGAAATAAAGGTAAATTTTCCAAAACCAAATCCCAATGAATAATTTGTTGCAAAACAAAAAACAAAACAAATCGCATATTTATCTTTGAGTGTGTGTGTATGTTGGTGTGATTTGTACTCCAATAGGAAGACCAATGGTTAGGCTGTGTATTTTCGATTTTTTCCAATTAGAGCATGATGACGATGATGCCTTGGTGGAATTCCCTTTGAGCGCAATTCTATTGAAAAACTGCAAAGCAAAAAAGGAAAACAACAAAACAAGTAATGCTGCATTTGCACAACATTTGTGACATTATGTCAGCCAGTCGGTCGGTCGTTCCGTCGCTATACAACATATTGAGTTCGTTACATTATTGGATTTTGTTTTCTGTTTCGTTTCTCGTTCTTAAAACGTTGAACGGCGGAAACACAGTTGACGTAGCGGAAAATTGAAAATCGGCAAACGGAAACGATTGGTGAATTTAATGTTTTATGCACAGTGGGCCAATAACATGCACAATGTGTATTCAAGAAGTGATTTTATTCCCCCCAGTAAAGGGGAAAAAATCTGCTCAACACCAAGATATGGGTTTCTTGGCGTAAATGTAAGATTAAACACTTCTTTTGAATATATATTTTTTTTTCAAAATTATTAAAATATTGAATGATAGTGATGTTTGCTGTCAAACAGATTAAGTAAATCCAGTGGATTTAAATTGCCAATTCCATAGCATATGCGTCAAATAAATCCTCATAAAGGGGGTTAAACCTGCAAAAAATATTTAATTTATACATACCATAAAACCTACTAATTATGAAAACTTAAAATGGCCTATTGACATTTGTATATTAAGTTTGTTGTAATTTTTCTGCAGATCTGCAAAAGAAAATGATTATTGATCAGCATAAAATTCTATACGATATCGTGGACCTATATAGGCAGTTCTCTTTCAGGGGGCGAAATACTCAGAAGGAACTTATTGTGTAGAATTTCAGACAATTCCATTGAAAAATGTGGCTATAATAATAATCAAAATACCCAATATTGGGGGGTACCGTTATATGGCGGCTATACGATATCGTTGCTCTTGTTGTCTCTAAAATTATTATTTCGATTAGTTACCAACGAGTAACGAAATTAATACACCCCCATACTGTGTATGGTGGAGGGTATACAATGCGTGCTCTGTTAGGAACGTTGATCGTTCATCATATTCAGTGACGCAGCTGATTTTTTGCATAATGGGAGTAAATATTATACAGGATCATTCCAAAAATTCATAGTTTGGTGCGGTGTATGGGCTAGAGGAATCATTCCACAGTACTTCTTTAAAGATGTTGCGAATTGTAACATAACTGTGAATGGTGAGCGCTACCGTGTGATGACATCCAATTTTTTTGCTCAAAATGCAAGAACTTGATTTGCATCACAGGTGGTTTCAACAAGCCATTAACATAGAGCTATGTTTTATGTTAATAAAACATTATGTTCCTTCTTTTATTTAAAGAAAAACATTGAAAGGCCAGTTCGGGGAACATTTTATTTCACGTTCAGGACTGGCTGCCTATTTCCTTTTCACTATTAAATTCTTTGTTTTGTAGCACCAAGCCTACACCATTTTATATGAAGATTGGAACTGTTTCTTTTGTTAAAACTCGTATGATTTTGATTAAACGTTTTTTATTATAAACTTATGTTCTTGTAATTCATCTTCAATCTGACCTTTTAAAATTGCATCGCGAGAATAGGGATAAAATGGACTTATCGTCAATATATATATTATTAGCTTATATTTATATTTTCAATATCATTTAAATAAATTTTGGACATCAATGGACCCAAAACACTGCCATGGGGAACTCCACACTGAACGCACTTCATTCCACTACAATTATTTGCTTGAACAAAGTGGTCCCTGTTTTACAAGAAGCTTTTGTGATTCAATAACACTGAAGCTTATGTAGCAAGATTTCAAAAGACTCCAGTTACTCCAACCTTTGTCTAGCCTATTATGCATATTGTATTAACAACATTGACTATCGTTTCCTGCGTACAACCTTTCCTAAACTGATAACTGAAACTGATATAAAAAGTTAGATTCCTTTAAGTACGTAGTTATTTACCTGTGTAAATTTTTATACCCTCTTCCATAGTATCGAGGGTATATTAAGTTTGTAATTTCGTTTGAATCCGATCAGCATAAAATTCTACGTCGATTTAGCGATATCCATCTGTACGTCTTTGGAAATCACTCTAGCTTCCGAACGAAATGAAGTAGGCTGATAAAATTTTACTCAAATGTATATTATGTCTGCAAGACTTTTGGTATTGAAAATGGGCCATATAGGTTCACGTTTTGGTATGGCCCCCATATAATGGTTCCTTCCGATATTCGGTATTTTAATGATTATACCGACATTATTCACTGGAATTGTTTCAAATTTGGTATTTGAAGTTCATAACGGATACTACAGCCTATAACAGAAAATTGCGCGTGCAGCTCCACGCCTTCGTATAGCCACCATATACCAGCACCTCCCGATATTTGGTATTTTGATGATTTTACGAAATTCACCGGAATTGTATCACAGAAAATTGTCTGTGCAGTTCCGCGTCTTTCTATAGCCCCCATACAATGGTAGCTCCCTTTATTCGGTAATTTGATGATATTAACGACATTATTCACAAGAACCATTTCAAATTTCGTATTTAAAGTTCGGAATCGTTAATATAGCCTATGACAAAAAATACTTATGCACCACCACGTCTGTATAAAGCTTCCATATATAGGTTTTCATTTCAAGGTATTTTTTGGTGGATTTTTTTTTTTGTTTTGAAAAATTTTAAGTTCCTCCCGAATGGTGGAGAGTATAGATAGTTCAGCCCGGCCGAACTTAGCTGTATTTTTACTTGTTTTCTAAGAGAACAGACTTAATCCCTTTATTGTTGTTTTTATAAAAACAACGTTTGTTTATTAGTGGAGAACGATGGTAATGTTTACCAGGGGGTAAGGCAGGGAATACCTAGGTTTCGGAAAGACCCACCAATCCTCATCAGATCCCTTGTTGTTTGTCTGGGATATTCTCCCCAGAAGTTATTTTAAAAATAACTTCTATGACAAAAAACTTTTTTTTACCAAAGTGACCAACTTATATGGTTATGCTACTTCGTTCATGTAAAACGAAAGCATAACAAGTGGAGAAAGATGAAAATGTTTATAAGTGGGGTTATAAGATTTAGAAGATTTTCCAAAAGAAATTTAGTTTTATTTAAGTCTTTGGTCCCTCTTCTATTGAGCATAAGATCTCGTCACTTGGATAAAACTAGTTTTTTGTCATAGAAGATATTTTTAAAATAACTTATGGGGAGAATATCCCAGACAAAAAACAAGAGAAATGATGAGGATTGGTGGCTGTTTCCGAAACCTAGGTATTCCCTGCTTACCCATTACCATCGTTCTCCACTAATAAACAAACGTTGTTTTCTAATATGTTTTCAAGAATTGATAACAATGCAATGGGTCTGAAATTATCAACCTTGCATGAATTTCTACGTTTTGGGATTGCTAAGATTTCGGAGTTTTATACATCAGAATATACATCAGATTCAAAATGGTATTAAATGCAAAAAACCATTTGTGGTACAACAAAACTTTTACATAATTTTAACATCTTTATGTTGATGTTGTCATGACCAGGACATTTATTAGATTACATTTTTTCATTCAATTCTCTTCATTCGTTTCCTATAGCTCTTAAAAATCTGCCTTTATCATTAACTTTTTTGAAACCAAACCTTCCCAGCATTTGTGGACCGGATACCGCCTGTAGTCAATCACTCATAAATCGTTGGTGGCTTGTTTAGCCATGTTTGGAGCTTTTATATAGCCCTTAGCTGTCATAAAGCTAAGCATTATCTGAAATTTTCTTATATATAAATTTATATACTTATAATTTTCAGCGTTTTTTTGTCGTTGGTTAAATTTAAAAAAGTTATTTTTCATTTTCTGTATCGGTAAGATTATTATTATCAGAAATGTGAACTTTCAAGTTTGACATCTACATTCGAAGTACATGGTGATGCATATCCGAAAGTAGAGTGTGGGTAAGCAACACTCGAAAATGTATTTGCGAATTCAGTTAGTTGGTAGGAAAAATTCTCATTCACAATATTTAACTATCGAATTTTCTACGACTGATAGAATATTTGTTCAGCGTAACAGTTCATGGATGGAAACTCTTTTTGGTACTGCGTGACCGACTGTCCTGTTCGGTTACTTTATAGAGTCACCATTTTTTTAGTATAACATTCTGCAATCCCCCCTTTTTGTCACATTTCCTACTGGGTTACTACGTATACTGAGTGAAGAGGAATTGCGATTTAAGTAACAATTAAAAACGTAACGAATACCAACCGGACCGGCACTTACTCATGCTTCATGCTGGTGGTGATACTCACACCCATGAAACCGCAAATATTCACTCTTGTCACCCAAAATGAATGAAACGAACGAACGAACGACCGAACTAACCAACCAACGCCACACTCAATTTGCTTTCGCTGCTGTCGAACAGCTGCTGTGCTGTGTTAATGATCGTTCGGTGTGTCGCTCGCTGCAGAGCACGATACCACTGACCGTGTTGTGATAGTGGTGTTCTTGTTTGGCGTCATAATTAAACAAAAATAATAATAACTCGCCGATAAGAGAATCAGGGAAATGCTCCAACGCCAAACAGCCAACCAAGCCATCACCAAGCACAAACAAACAAACATACACACACACACACCATCTCATACAACTCCATAACAAACCATGGAAGAGATGATATTAATTTTTTTGGCACAACTAATGGCTAACTTAGCAGATACAAAGTAAGAGTATCCAAAGGATTGGGGGTTGCCACTTGTTGCAGTTTTTCTATGACATGGTGGGAATTTCAAAATTAAAAAAATAACTTGTTTTTCTGTATTTACGGATATGCACTTGACTTTGAAAGATAATTGCTCAAGTGCAAGGGGAGGTTAGCTCTATGGATATAAATTATTCATAATTCGTTGCTATGTATTAGAGAATAATTTGCAAATCGTAGACCCCTATTTAAGGTTTGTAATATATTGTTTTAAAACCAACCCACAACCGATTTAAGCATGCACTTATCTGATAAGCCAGCATGTAATCTATTCTACATGTGAAATCATTAGATTTCAGGGCTGAAAAGTGGGACAATTTTAGTTAAAACATTGCGTGTTGGAAAATCAGGTTCTTGAAATATAGCAATAGGCAAAATTTGATACGAATCGAGTACTCCATTGATCATATTTCAAAATTCGGACCAAAAGTGGTGGATCGACATTTAATTATAAAATTGAATAAGATGAATTGCAACCACATACCCTCTGTATTACTAGTAAGCAAAAAATAATGAGTTTTTCAAAAAAAAAAAGTATAACAAAAGAATATCGGCGGCACAGAATGAACACACATTCAGCTCAAGTGTTCTGAAAGTGAAGGGTGTTTTTTAGGAGCTACATATATATACTTTAAATATGTAAAAAAGCTTAGTCCAATTTTGACATACTTTGTCCAACATTTCGGTCGTTATATCGCGAATAAATGCTTCAATGTTTCCTTTCAATTAGTGAAGTGAAACGGACTTGTCTGTACAAGTAAAAAAGAACTTTTAATACCCTCCACCATTTGGAAGGAACTCAAAAAACTTCCGGAAACTACCACTTAAATGAAAACTGTTACATGGAAACTATACGAAGACGTGGACCTGCTTACGAAATTATTTGCCATAGGTTGTAGTATCCATTACGTACTTCAAATACCAAATTTGAAACAATTGCGGTGAATAATGTCACACAAGTCATAAAAATGCCGAGTATCGGAAGGTACCGTCAAATGGGGGCTATACAAAGACGTGGACGTGTATACAAAAAGTTTTGTCATATGCTTTAGCACCCATTACGAACTTCAAATGCGAAATTTGAAATAATTCCGGTAAATTATTTCGCTAAAATCATGAAAATACAGAGCATCGGGAGAAGACGTGGACCCGCATACGAATTTTTTTCCTTAGGTTGTAGTAACCATTAAGATCTCCCAATACGATATTTGAAACGATTCCGGTGAATAATGTTGCTGAAATCATCAAAATACCGAATATCGGAAGGTACCGTTTTATGGGGACTATACGAAGACGTGGGCCTGAATACAAATATTTTTATCATAGGCTGTAGTACCCATTACGAACTTTAAATATTAAATAATTCCGGTAAATACTGTCGCTAAGATCATGAAAATACCGAATAACGGGAGGTACCATTATATGGGGGCTCTACGATAACGTGGACCGACATGGCCCATTTACGAACTTAACCTGCCTACTGGTAAACTATGTATGTATGCAAAATTTTAGGCTTCTATCTAGGATATAAAAATAGTTCAAAAATAGGTGGCCAATTGACCGTTCCGAACTCAAAACAAGATGTTCACCAAAATCGCCTCTCAA
Organism: Musca domestica; assembly: GCF_030504385.1. Taxonomy (NCBI): domain Eukaryota; kingdom Metazoa; phylum Arthropoda; class Insecta; order Diptera; family Muscidae; genus Musca; species Musca domestica. Next base: position 11,311,785 of record NW_026712258.1, read on the forward strand.
TAAGTCCGTTGTTGAAACCACATATCACGATTCGCAGCATCTTTGAAGATGTATGGTGCAACGATGCCAACATCACCAGCAACTGCACCAAACTGTGACTTTTTCTGGATGCATTGCTAGCTTTTTCGATGCTTTTGGTTGATTTTTACTCCAAAATCGACAATTCTGCTTATTTAAGTACACAATTGGGCAAAAATGATCTTGATCATAAAATAGTACACGCGCGCGATCAACTTTCTTAACAGTACACACATTTTGATAATAAATGTTGAAACGCGCGTAAGCTGTTTAACCAGTGTTGAAAAAAGATAATCATCAAAATTCCCAAAGATATCTTCCTCTAATTTGGAACGAAATATTGTCACATGACAATATGGTCTGTTTCGACCCACTTTTGTCCTTTCCTTACTGGTTAAACTTGATCTTAGTTTTGAAAAAATACCAGCGTTCGAAAATAAACAGTACACAAACATAGTGTATTGTGCCGGAACACTACAAAATCGTAGTGTACAGGAGTCGGAGCACTAAAAAAGTAGTGTTCCGCAATCGGAGCATTAAAAAATTGTAGCGTACCACATGCACCACATTAAAAAAATCGAAATCATAAAACTGATTTTAAACACTCAGCCATACTTTGTAACATATTTAGTTTTTTACACCTACATTCATTGATTTTGGGTACCACAAAATAGCAGGTAAATTATTTGCCTAATAACCCATTACAATGCAACCACTAAAATACCCTTTTTCGCGGAAAATTAAAAATTTCAATTTTCAGGTACTTTTTTTGAAAATACTTGAATGTGCCAAATTTGCATAAAATCGGATTCTCTCCTCTTGATAGTTATCGAGCAAATAAATGGGTTTAAAATAACTCTCAAACAAATTGCTAGAATTCGGACATACGTCGGGCAAAACTTCAGACTTTGAGCAGACGTGTCGGACGTCCGACATTTGGTTCGCTGTGACTAACCCTACAAAGTATATATATTCGAGATCATCGCCCCACGTGTTCGTATAGCCCCCATATAACAGTACCTCCCAATATTCGGTATATTGATGATTTTAGCGACATTATTTGCCGGGATTGTTTCAAATTTCGCATTTGAAGATCGTCATGGGTACAGAAAATTGTCTATGCTGGTCCATGTGTTTTTTTTTTTTTCATTCAATTGGTATCTTTTTGGCAGACATTTTTTGAAATTTTATTAAAGTTCCTTCCAAATGGTGGAGGGTAAAAAAAGTTCCGACCGGCCGAACAAAGCTGCTTTTTTACTTATTTGCTTCCATTTTCTATTCTTGTAACAATTCCAAACAGCAAGTCAAAGAAAGCTAGCACAACTTCACATCAAGGGATCTAAAATCGAAAAAGATTTTGGTCGACTTTGTTTTAAAAACAAAATCGAAAATCAATTTTAAACTAACTGGACAAAATCGAAAGATTAAAGATTAATTAAGTCGACTTTTCGTAAAAGGCAAAAATCGAAAAGTCGAATTTTGTTTTTGGCTACTTATATCTACTGCAAACGCATTTTCTGGATAGCCTTACTTCGAAACTGGTTTAATTGCAATCCAAACCGCATTTCTGTTAACAAATTGTTAGCCTACACCAGGCCGAGCGGTTACGGGTCGGAAATTCCGTTTATACAAAACCTCTAACCAATTATAATAGAAAAGGAAGTCTGATTAAAATTGGTTCCATAATGTTAATATTTTGAAGGACTATAGAAATTCATATATTTGTTGACAAATTTGTTAAAGATTAGAAGATTTCGAAAAATCATTATCAAATGTTTTTATTTTACTAATTTCAATAGGATTTACCACTGTTGCAGGTACGAAATACGTACGCCCCAGTATAAATGCATTTAACTTCGCCTATCACCACCAATAAAGGGGACTACCCGAATTTGATTTGCACAGCAATTATATCATTAGTTCGTATTTTATTACAAAGCAAACATATACAAATTGTGATAAAGCACTGACTGGAATATAAGCATCCATAATAAAATGCAAGGTTACAATGTGGATGTTGACGAGATGTTTAAAGTTTTTAGCACGGGGGTGTGCAAAACCGTTTATTTGCACTGTAATATAATAAATATGCGAGAATAAAAAGACGTTAAACGATTTTTTTTAAATAAAACTATCTAGAATCTAACCCCCCATAAAAGGGTTTGGTCTTGGGATATTGACAATTTAGGACAAATTTTCTAAGGATTTTTTTAATTTGTATTCCATTATATATCCAACCGCTGTTACAGATAATAGACTGCCCAGCAAAGATGCATTTCACTCATCGGTACAAATGTCGCTGTAACGCATTTTTTCGTGAGTAACTCATGAATTTTACAAGAGGTTGCGCCCGTTAGGATGATGTCCATTTTGCTTCCTCAGCATGCATTGAAATGCGTGACAAATTAATTGCAAGATATAATGCAAGAAGCACTCTCTTTTAATAAATGCAAGCATTTGAAAAAGATTTAAATCGATTAAAATTTTTATTTAAGAAAAATCATTTCTATTTCAAAAAAAAAAAAGAAAAAAAATCAAAACACGTAAGCAAATTTTATAGCCGTGCGGGAACGACCATGTGATACCCTAGAACACCACAATATGTTGGAAGCCCCCTTGTGTCGAAATCGAAAAGGGCATATGCCCAATATTTACGCACTCCGTCATGTTGTTAGCTATTCAAAACAATTTCACACGAAAGTTGTGGTCCATTTTACAGCTAAATATAATCCAAGGGTCACCCAAAATGCTAGACTCCTGCCCTGTCCTTAACTCTCTTCTCATGCAAAACTCCGTACCGAATGGTTTTCAATTGTGACCTGTAGAGCGACTGCAAAATTAGGAAAATTTGAATTTTGTTTGTCCATTTAAACCCCTATATGTACATCTTCAAAAACAATACACATTCGAAGTTCATCAATCGTCGCTGGTTTGTTGGCATTGGTCATAGACTTGGCATAGTCCCGCAGGAAATAATCTAACGGCGTGAAATCTCACGATCAAGATGGCTGATCGACTGGGACATTCCGTGAGGTAACACCTTAACCAAATTATCTTGGTAGTAAATTGATTGTAACATTCGGCGTGTGGCGCTGTTCTGTTGGAACCACAAGTCCCACAAATCCACAAATGGGACCAAAAATATTGGGTTATCGTTGTAGCTATTCGCCTTGTCCTAATGTAATGTGTCGATCTTGATCATCACGTAAGAACTACGGCCAATGACGCCGTCGGCCCAAAAACCGCACCAAACCATAATATTTTGGGGATGCTACGATGATTTATTGCTGTATAACCAAAACGTATATTTTGCTTATAGACGAGACATTCAACCAGTCATGAGTCTCATTGCTAAAGGTGATTTTCCAACGAAAGTCCGTATTTCAAGTTGTTGCTCAGTCCACAGAAATTCGACGTTTATGGTGATCAAGTGGCATAAGTTCTCGCTTTATTTTGATTTTGTGAAAATCTAGGCCAAGATATATATACGCAAAATTCGCCAAAACGAAGTCACAGAGTTCTCTTGAACAGCGTTAGCAATATCCCTAACATTACAGGCACTTCTTTGTCTCACTGGCATGAGAACATTTTGTACAGTACCTGGCGATTCAAGTTTTTTCTGAACGCTCAGTTTTTGATCTGGTAGGACTATTATTGCAACAATAAATTGGACGTAGCGCTCTTAAAGTTTAGGCCACTGACTTCAAATTTCGATAGTAAATTTAAATAATTTCGAATAATTATTGGCTCGTACAACCTTGCATGATGAAATGGCAAACCTTACTGAAGGGAAATGTCAAGAAAAAAAAAACGGGAAAATGTGGCGTCATTTTCTGTCATTATCGATTTACTTTTGTACAGAGCTGCAAACCACTTGTCGATTTGGATTGGTTCGTTTTAGTTGTTCACACCACATTCGAACCATGATTCGCTTTTTATACCCTCAGCCATATGGCTACAGAGGGTATATATCATTTGATACGGTCAAAACGTGCCTAGTCGAAATAACGGTTTTAGACCCTAGGTCTCTTTGGACCAAATCCGTTTCAGAACATTTGGAGTCGATCTAGCGATGTCCGTCCGTCCGTCTGTCTGTCTGTCTGGCTGGCTGGTGCGCACGATAACTCTCGAAGGGAGTATCCGATTTGGTCTAAACTTGGTACATCGTAATATCTTTGTCAAACTTAGATCGAGTTCGGAGATGGGCAATATCGGTCCACACCTTCTGGTACCTCCCCCACAAAAGGTTAGAATTTGCAAAAAAAAATATTCTTTGCACAGAAAGAGAAAGGATAATCCGATTTTGCTCCAACTTTGCAAATCCTAATATTTGCGTCAGTACTCGGTCAGGTGTAAAAATGGACAATATCGGTCCACTGCATCAAGTACCTCCCCCACAAATGGTCAAAATTTTGAATAATTACAACTCTCATAAAATATGATGTATGAGTCCGATTGTCTTCAAATTTCACACATCCCAATATTTATATTAACCCAAGGTCTGGTGTTAAGATGAGCAATATCGGTCCACTCCTTCTGGTACCTCCCCCACAAAATGCCGAAATTTGCAAAAAATATATTTTTTGCACAGAAAGAGAAAGGATAATCCGATGTTGCTCCAACTTTGCAAATCCTAATATTTGCATCAGTTCTACGTTAGGTGTAAAAATGGACAATATCGGTTCACTCCTTCAAGTATCTCCCCCACAAATGGTCAAAATTTTGAAGAGTTAAAACTCTCATAAAATGTAATGTAAGAGTCCGATTGTCATCAAATTTCACACATCCCAATCATTTTATTAACCCGAGGTCTGGTGTAAAGATGGAGTATATCGGTCCACTTCTTCTGGTACCTCCCCCACAAATGGTCGAAATTTTAAAAATATATATTTTCTGCACAGAAAGGGAAGCAATAATCTAATTTTGAAAAACATAACGCTCAAAGATAACGAGATAAGGATCCAACTCTCTTCAAATTTCACACCTACAAGCATTTTTGCTAACACCAGATCTGTTGTGAAGATGCTATATATCTGCGAACACCTCCTGGTACCTCACTCACAAAGGGACACAATTTTCAATATTTTTATCTGTCATAAATTGCGAAACAACTTCTTTACAATTGATTTAACCATCTGCTATTATAATATTTATATCATATTTATTTAGGTCCGATACGAAATGAACAATATTGACCCATTCTTTCAAAACCCACTCCATAGAGGGTGAAGAGGGCTGAGGGTATACATCTGTCGGCAAAAACGACCGATACTTTTTTACTTGTTGAAATGGTTTTTCAGTTTAATGTTATTTATAAATATACACATATCCCCATGAAATTAGCCGCGTTGCCTCCAAGCAATTTTCAAAATAATTAAAGTAAAAATATATTTAAACATAAGATTTTAACTGTATGTTATAAGGAACTAATTTTTAAAGTTGCTATACAAAATACCCAATATTTTCTTTATTTGGGTCGTTACTATCTTAACTGAGGTTGATGTTCCACCTTGTTTGTATACCATTTTTTTATTGATTGAATGCTTTTGCAAAAATACTCGAAATAGTGTATTATTATTTTATTGAAAAAATAACGCTTCAACGGAATTTTTAAAATGGCGCCCAATGTGAAATCCCTAATATAGGTTATCAATAGCCTATTCATCCACTGAGTCAGGTAATTATAAAAGCTTATTTAGAATATTGATCGATAGTATTTAAAAGACCTTGTGTGATAACTTTTTCATTTGGGATCAATGTTGCACTGAATGGGATCTATCCTGCACAAAGGATGGGCCAATTGAATGATTCACTCCAAAGAGGTGTACACAATACTTTGTACTTTTGAGTGATAGGAAAATCTGTAAATCTCTATATAAAAAGAGTAGTCAAATAACTGATTGAGAAGCAACGTCCAGACGAAAGGGCTGAAGCTAGAACCTTGAAATTTTGCATGAAGGTATTTGTGCGTATGCGTGTGATAAGGCTAAATTTTGGAAATTCGCACGAAAAAGGTACGGAAAGTAATAAAATGTACTAAAAATTGAATACTTTGTATTGGACAAACGGAATGAGCTGGAATTCCGAAATTTGGAATGAGAGTCAGTAACGGAGTGCAAGTTAGAAGTACCAAAGGGGTTTTAAGTTTAATAAATACGCGATAGTATATGAGAGTGTTTCTTTGTCAATACTTTATTTGGTCTATCTTAATACCAATCAGACAATTCCCTGGTCTCGACATAGACAAAAATTTGCACCCATATATGTGTTTTTGACTGTAATTAAAAAAAGAAAATTTTTGATTTTTCTTGTGAATTATTTTTTACATCATGTCGAGAATATGATGTCATGTAAATGGCCGCCGCAACAGTTTGTTGTCATTTGAGCCTTTTTATGGAATTTTCCATCACCTTAGCCAGAACTTTCTGCGATAGGTCCTCACATTCTTGACGGATATTGTCCTTAAGAGCTGAAAAAGCCTGAGGCTTGTTGATATAACACGACTTTATAAAGCCCCACAGACGGAAGTCTGGAGCGGTCAAACCAGGCGATCTTGCTGGCCAGTGTAAATGTCCAAGATGGTAGACTGGATGCCCGGGAAATGCATCCTTCAGCATATCGATTATGGAACGTGCAGTATGTGCCGTTGCATCGTCCTGTTGGAACCACATTTTTTCCAATCCCAACTCATTAAGTTCCTCTTGAAGTCGTTGATCATTGCTTTGTAGTGCTCGCCATTCATAGTAACCGTTTGGACCGCGACGTCTTCGAAGAAAAAAAGTTCGATGACTTCTCCAGCGAAAACTACACACCATACAGTGACTTTGAGCGGGTATAATGGCTCTTTGTAGGTAACACGCGGATTTTCAGTGTAGCAGAAGCGTAAATTTTGGTTATTTACGTACCCGCTAAGATGGAAATAGGCCTCATCGCTCATAATTATATTTGATGAAAATCTTCTTCTTGGTGGTGATTTAGGATGGCTTGAGCGTATGTTAGACGCGATTAGCGGTCAGCAGCTAACAGCTGATGCACCATCTGAACTTTGTACGGAAATATCATGTAAAGACCGTCGACTGATACCCATTTCTGATAGGAGGATTGCTTTTGCGCCATCTTGTACAATTTGGATTTTTTGGCCAGAGTTTCGGCCCGAGATCAAATCGAATTTCGATAAACACCAGATTTCTCACCGTCTTTTCTCTCGGAGAACTCTCCACCCAGATGTTTAACCTTCAATTGTAGTATTGATTTAATTTCTCATCGTTGATCTTTTTTTATAATTTCCGACGATCCTTGCAATTTTACACAAGAAACCATAAAAAATATGGCATCCCTCTGTACACCGCTTGGACGACACTGAGCGAATAACCACGAATGCAATTTCTCGGTTAATGTCTAAATAAAAAAAGATATGAAAATCTCTGCGGGCACCACTACAACACCGCACAAAAACAACATCAACAGCAGCAGCAATAACTCGCTCGGCAGAGGGAGAATATTTATTTGGCTTATGGAAATCAAGTGAGATAGCGCAGACAGCTGTAGTACCCCAACAAGGGGCAAAACTGAACTCCATTCGCACACAGTTGGTTAGTTGAGCGCGTCGCTTGTGTGCCGATGAACGTATCGCCGGAAATAACGCACGCTTAAACAAACGGCATTAACTGCACAACGAGGCGTAATCATCGTCTGATCGTCGTACCGCGGGTCTGGGTGTAAGTTGTGGAAATGTGTTTTTTTTTTGCATAAATTTCTAAAATAAAAATCGAAAAAAATCTCAATTTTATGGAAAAGAAAAACTGTAAAAATTCATAGTTCGTAAAGTCCCGCTATGGCATTTGTATGGAATCGATTCGAACGGTTCCTAACGATAAGTTTTATTTCAATTGTTATTACATTTGCTTGCGATCCGCACCAAAACTCAAGTGTAAATTGGCGCCTCTTGAATATCCAATCCGTCCGTTCAATGAACGACGAATGGACAGAACATGGCTCGAGCGCAGCAGTCAGTGTGTCAATACCACCCTCCTCTTCGGTGTGTCATATAAATATGTAGTTAAAATGGTTGTTCTTCTGTGGAATTTTGTAAATTTGAGAAGAAACATTAGTCGCTTGACTAGAACCCCCATAACAACAACAACAGCAACAACCACAACAATAATTGCAATAACAATAAAAAATAAACATTAAAACAAACAAACCAAAATCAATTTATTTGAGTGCGAGTATTGAATATCTCTCTGAAATCCGACAATGCAAAACAAAAACAAACAAGAATAAAACCCAAATCGAACACCAACAAAAACATCTTGTAGCGAATTCCAAAAAGAATTACTAAACAAACAATGCCTACAGCAGCGAACGGCACATGAACCTCGAAGCAACTTCTTCTCCCCCTTTTTTTTGGTAGCTACTTCATGAGAGTACAAATTTGGTCTTTTGTACGGTGGAGTGTCTTAATGATATCCGCCGATTTTCGGCGAACAAATAATTTAATGTCATTCGGCTGGGAGAGATGGCGGCACAAAAAAAACTCCCCCACCCCCTTTGTCGGATACATTACAGTGTCAAAAGTTGAAGAATATATAGCCAAAAGTCATGTAGAGAGGCAATAAAACAGTTGTTTTTGGTGACAGCTCAGAAAAAGAATTGGAGGATGGATCTGAGATGCATACACTAGGCCATATATCTTTTATTTTCTATATATAAAAATTTAATTGTAAAGTAAGAATACGATTTTTTAGTAAACAAAAAAATCGACGAACTTTGATCAAGTTGGCAAGTTGGAAAATTTTGTTGGAGTTGTGTTGAAACTCAACTTCGTGTAACATTTTTTTCATAATATCGACTCAACTTTTTCAAAATTTTGTAACCATTTTCATAGATTTAAGAGACAAGTTTATTTCCTTGCGGAAGAGACTAACAGTATTTAAATTTCTGTTTTAAATAAACTGGAGATATTTCGCGATTTCAGTAAATAGGATGCTTCCTCACAAAAAGCTGTGTAACGGTACCTTCCGATTTAAACACTTCGAAGGATTCAGATTAATCTCCTAACCTGCTAAATATAAAATGTCTCTGGGTTATATGATTTGGCATGCACGAATTTGTAATTTTTGCTAGTTCGAATTTTTAAACAAATTAATTTTCAAACATTGACAATTGTTCTTACACACGATTTTTGGGATTATATAAGGAATATATCCCATTTATTATACCCTCCACCTTGGAAAGGAGGGTATATTAACTTTGTCATTCCATTTGTAACATCCCTAAATATTCTTCGTAGACCCCTTAAAGTATATATATTCATAATCAGCATAAATTCGACTTTGAGAATAAACGATGTCCGCCTGTCTGTCTCTCTGTCCGTTTGTCCCTCTGTCCGTCCGTCTGTCTGTTGAAATCACCAAACTTTATGTGACGTAGAGCGTCAAAATTTAGCAGAACAATTTGTATTGCCTTTCAACATCAACGAGATGAGATATATCGGCCAAGGTTTTGGCATAGCCCCCATATAACGGTAACTCCCCATATTCATATTTTAATGATTATTGCTCCACATTTTTTCACGGATTTGTCTAAAAATTGTAGGTCATAATGGTTTCTAACTCGTGTGGCGAAACATATGTATAGGTCCACATTCTGGTATAGCCGGAATTTGTCTAGAAAAATTGTTTGCTAATTTATATAGAAATCGGTTCAGATTTGGATATAGTTCCGATATACATATTCGGCCGATTTCATGTATTTGATGCACCAAACTCTCTATGTATCTCTAATTTCAATGAAATTTGGAATGTGTAACGAAATTTAAAACGAATATACATTTTCCAAATTATATTGAAATCGGTACAGATTTGGATATTGCTCCCATATACAAATGCAACAGAAAGATGAAAGAAATTGTTAATAAGATTTAACAAGTTTATTCACAAACAAAAATGAAAAAAGTTGAGAAAAGAAATTATTGTCTATTACACCTTATTAAATACACCTTGAGGAATACCAAGTTTGCTGTTAAAAATATAATTGTGATTTAAAGTTCAAAAAAGGAAAATGGCGGCGTGGAATATAGAAAATGAAATGGCCAAAAGGGGCAACAAGGTTACCGTCGTGGCCTCTGCTTGCTTTGTAATGGACCGGCTATATTTGAAAATCAGATGTTTTAGCCACATTTCCAAGCGAATTTATTTTCCCTTATAGCGGAAGGTGTAAAACAGACATTCATCCTTTCGTCATGAATGTATTTTATTAAGTAACACAAATGAGAAAAAAACTTAAGTTCGGCGGAATCAAGTAAGACAAGTAAAAAAGTAGCTGTTCGGGCGAACGTGCTATACTAAAACGTAGACCTATATAAACAATTCCCTTCCAGGGGGTAAAGTACTCACAGAGAACTCCTTGTGTACATTTTAAGCCAATTCCATTGAAAACTGTGGCTAAAAACATCAAAATACCCAATATTGCGGGGCACCATTGTATGGGGGCTATATGATAGCCCCTACCTATATAGAAAATTCTCTTTCAGGAGTTAAAGCACTCACAGAGAACTCCTTGTGTAGAATTTCAGACAATTTCATTGAAAAATGTGGCTAAAATCATCAAAATACCGAATATCGGGAGGTACAGTTATATGATATAGTGGACAGATATGGCCCATCTTCGAACTTGACCTGCCTGTACACAAAAGACAGATTGTTTTGACTCTAGCTTGATTACAGCAGATTGACAGACGCACGGACATGGCTAAATCGTCTTAGAATTTTACGCTAATCAAGAATATATATGCATCGTTCGGTCTAAAATTATTATTTCGATGTGTTATACGGAACGGCGAATCGATAAGATTACCTATTATGAACTTCAAATACCATAGGTGTATAAAAGTAAAAGAAGAATTTAATTACGGAGAGAAATATGTACTCCCTTGCATCTGAATTCAATATTCACAAAGTGGTAAGGGTATTATGTCTTTGTGCATTTGTAACAGAAAGAAAGAAGCGAGATAGACCCATAGTTACTTCTGAGGATATTCATAGAATCACTTTCTGAGTCGAGTCAGTCCCTCCGCCCATGTATTCTTTTGAAAAAATGCAGGTCGCATTTATTATCCGATTGAGATGAAATTTTGCAAAAATATTTGTTTGGCCCAAGGACTGACCGTAGTGGTAATTGGAAACTGGCAATAATCAGATTTAAATATAGCTCCCACATATATCTTCAACCGATTTCGGATTAATTGTGCACCAAATGGTCAAAGTCAGTCCAAATGACCTGAATTTTGGCACAACCGACCGTGTTTTACTCCTGTTCGAAAACGAGAAAGCATACTCGTTCGTATTCGAGTGGCATAGAAAAATGGAGTATACCTTATTTTTTACTCGCTGGCGTGTTTCTGTTCCCTCTGGGTCTAAGGTGATTAATTCGAAATGTTACGAATAGAATGAGTTAGCATACCCTCTATGGTGTTGGAAGCAGGGTATATTTATTTTGACATTCCGTTTGTGACTAATCGAAGCATCATTTTATATATGTATTCATGATCAGTGTAAAATTTTAATCCGATTTAACCATGTTCGTTCGTCTGTTATAAATCACGCGATCTTCGAAAGGAATTGAAATAGATTGCTGAAATTTCGTACATATGCGTTTTGTTATATATTGTGGTATATCCCCATATAACGGTAGGTCCCTATATTTTGTATTCTGATGGCTTTGCTCAATTTTTTCAACGGAATTGTCTGAAATTTTGTATTTGAAGGTGTCTAACAACCTTACGAAAAACTGTTGATATAGGTCCTAATTTTTACTCTGTATACATCATGGTTGAAGGTATTACAAGTTTGTTTTACATAAAATATTCAATTCTCTTTACTAGAATTTTAAAATAAAATTTCTTACAAGAATAATTACAATAAAAATAACATTGATAACAAAAAAAAAAATGTGTGAAAAAAGAATACATAAGAAAACATTTACAAAATCCATTAATTATATAATTTTTTTTCAGTTTTTATTTTCTATTTTTCGACGTTATTGTGATTGACAACACTTGATCATTAGCGGGATCGGTAGCTCGAACTACAGAACACTGCCATCATGCAGTCCTTTAAAGCCGACGAACTGCCGGAGAATCCCCGGGAAACGGCGAATCCCATATCATCATTGATGTTTTGGTAAGTCGGACTTTTATAAGTCATGAAAATTGAATTTATTTAAGATTTTATTTATGGAATGTTATTAGTTTTTAATATATTGTTAAAAACCGACGATTATAACTGGTATTAGACGATATAAGATAAATATGTCTACGAAAAATCGGACCTCTTATTTCAAGTAAAGGCTGCGATTAAACTTTTGTAAATTGAACAGTTTTGTTGAAAATAATTTGGAATTAAACAAAAATCTTTCCCCAGATTCGATTTCGATTATGAAAACGGTAATGTAAACAAACTATATTCTGCTTTACCAGGAAGGTTGAATGTTATGGATTATTCTTCAAAAATTACGAAGCAAAATAATTTACGTCTGGAATTTAAATATTGACCGTTTTTGGTGAGCGATATCGGAAGGAATTGCACAACATACCCCAACATTGGTAGGAATACAACAAAGTGACTCGAAATGCCTAGAACGGGTCTACTAAGAATATCTAAAACAGTTATTTCAGTTAGACTAATTTTTGATTGCATCAAGTGCTTTGTGCCCTTTGCAGCGATGAAACTGAGCGTACTTTAAATTGAAACAATGGATCTATGCTAGATATTTCCGGTGCTGCTTGTTGCTGCATATCCGGATAGCTATTGTTGCATGACTTTTCAATTTTATCAGCAGAATGCACACATTGTTCTGGCATTAAAATATATATTGGTATGATGTTCTTTCGGGAGCTAAATAAAACATCGAAATTACATGCAGGGTGAGATAAAAAACTGCAAAAACGTCAAACGCCATAATTTTTACATTTTTTATACCCTCCACCATAGTATGGAGGGTATATTAAGTTTTGTCATTCCGTTTGTAACACCTCGAAATATACATTTTAGACCCCACAAAGTATATATATTCTTGGTCAGCATAAAATTCTATGTCCGTCCGTCTATCCGTTTGTCCGTCTGTGGAAATCACTCTAGCTTCCGAACAAATTGAAGCAGATTGATAAAATTTTACACAAATGTATGTTATGTCTGCAGGACGTTTGGTATTGAAAATGGACCATGTAGGTCCACGTTTTGGTACCTCTCTATATTCGGTATTTTAATGATTTTAGGGACATTTTTCACAAGAATTGTTTCAAATTTGGTACTTGAAGTTCGTAATGAATACTACAGCCTAAGACAGAAAATTGTCTGTGCAGGCCTCGTCTTCGTGGAGCCCCCATATAACGGTACCTCCCGATATTCGGTATTTTGATTTTATCGATATTATTACCGATTTTTTTAAGTTTCGCTTGTGACAAATGTTACCTATACAGATTGATGTCGTCGTATAGACTCTATTATAACAGCTACATTCGGTATTTTTTAGTGTTTTAACGGAATTGTTAACGGATGTTATTGTTTTTGAGAATTGCTAAATTCGTTCCAAATGGTGGAAGGTATTCAAAGTTCGGCCCGTCCGAACTTACAGCTTTTTTCTTGTTTTTTTTTTTTAATTTTATTGAATGAAAGCAAAAAATGTCGGAAATAGCATCAAGTTAAGATTTGTTGGAATTGATCACCTTTGGCACGAATTATGGCCTTCAAACGGCCAATGAAACCGTCACACGCTGCCCGAATGTTGCTCTGAGGTATTTTGGTCCATTCTCGGCGAAGCGCTTACTTGAGGTGATCGACACTTTGGTATTTTTAATCCCAACCTTGCTTTCCAAAATGCTCCAGACACAATTGTCCAACGGATTGGTATTCGGACATTTTGGTGGACATTGTGCGCTAGAAATGAAGCGAGGAACCTCATTTTGTAACCATTCTTGGCTGACGCGTGCTGAGTGCGATGGTGCTGAGTCCTGTAGGAATGTCCAAGGTCTGCGGCCAAATGTTTGCTTGCCCAAGGCTTTAATACACCCTCCATAATATATTCGCGATAATATTCGGCATTTATTCTGATGCCACGGTCGATTTATACGAGCGGAGGGCGACCATCTGTTATGGCGGCCCACACCATCACCATTGCCGGTGCTTGAGTTATGGCCATGCGAAGCAACTCTTTACCTCTTTTGAGTCTATTTTCTTTCTGTTGCGGTGTAAGTTCTTGCACTTTTTGGAATTTCAATGGCTTTACCCCGAGCTCATTTTTCAATATTTGCCGAATGGAATATTGCAATATGTTCAGCTTCTTCTTAACTTTTCGATCTATTTCTGGTTGAGTTCCTGTTTTCTTAAGTCCACTTCCTTGACGTCGGGCTACACTATCAGCACACGGTAACGAGTGATGGTACGAGACACAAAAGATTTATTCTCATTTAAATGCTGCAGTGCTCTAACAATAGCCACTGTGGTTTTCCAGCCAAATATAAAGAAATCACACTATCACGCTTGAATTCCATCACGAATAACTTTTTTTCTGGAAAATTCTCACCAAAATGGTTTTGTACGCTTTTAAAACAATATAATGAGCTGTCACTGGAATGATTTTAAAAGCTGTCGGACGAATGGCTTAGAAATGAGAGCAGTCTAAAGTTGCTTGCAATTTTTTCATCTCACCCTGTATATTGGAATGATGTTTTTTCGGGAGCTAAATAAAATATCAAAATTAAATATATTAACCAGTAAAGAAAGTCTTAAAGCCGACTTTATGATACCCTACACCACTTTGCTAATTTAGTAGAGCTCCGCATATCTACTAAAAGTTTTTATGGGAGAATTCAATCATACACGCTATGATTATAATTATAATTTAAAGTTCAATGGACTAAATATGCCGAAGCATTTGTATATTTTAAATTCGGACTTGTATTGCCCATTTGCCAATTAATTTGAAATCGGATAAAGATATATATGGGAGCTATATCCAAATCGGAACCGATCTTGATAAAATTTGGCAAAAATATTTCTGAGCTGTATTTGATATATTTCCCTGAATATCGTTGTTACGGAGTGCATATTACGGCTGTGGGTAACAAATATAATAAATCGGATGAACAATATATATGGGAGCTTTAGCTATATCTGAACCGATCTTCTCCAAATTTGACATACTAGCTTCTAGACTCAATTCGGTCGTAAGTGCCAAATTACATCCCATTCGGGCAAATATTAGACGTTTGGTGCACAATAAAAGATAAATCGGACCAAGTTAAATATGGGAGCTATATCCAAATCTGAACCGATCTCGATAAAATTTAGCAAATGTATTTCTGAGCTGTATTTGATATATTTCCACAAATATTGTTGTTACAGAGTGCATATTACGGCTGCGGAGGGCAAAAATAACAAATCGGATGAACAATATATATGGGAGCTGTAGCTATATCTGAACCGATTTCGATCAAATTTGGCACACCTATTTTCAGGTGCACAATAAAAGGCAAATCGGACGAAGATATATATGGGAGCTATATCTAAATTTTGACCGATTATCTCCAATTTTAATAGGGTTCGTCCTTGGGCCAAACAAATGATTTGTGCAAAATTTCGTCTAGATAGGGCAATAAATGCGAACTGTACTTTGTTTACAAAAATACATGGACAGACGGACGGAAGGTCATGCATAAATCGACTCAGATTCTATGCAGATCATCAAAAGGAACTATTGGACTATCTCGTTTCTTTTTGCCTGTTACAAACAAATGCACAAAGACATAATACCCTGACCACCTTGTGGTGTAGGGTATAAAAAGGACAGGAAGTGAGAATATTTTAAAAATAAAATTTGTGATTTTTTAAGATAGATTTTGCTAGGTTACTACCATAACCGAATTTTTTCGTATAATATTTTCAAAACTTGTAGATTCTTACAAGTACTGAAACAGAACATTTATTAATTTTCATAATTTTATATATTATTATATATTGGCAAAGGAAACTTAAATATAAAAATTAAATGCTTTCAAACCAATTTCAAAATTTAATGACTTTAATACCCCAAAGTTGTTGACAATTATAAACAACAACAACAACAATAGCTACTAGGAATTTAAAAAAAAAACTTTTATTTTTAACCATCCATGCGGATCTTTACGCCGCCAGACAATAAAATATTTTGGAATTTGCAAAAAAAAGAACACTCGAAAAAAAAGAACACTCGAACCACTAAACCTAATTGCTTTCAAAGTCATTAGCGTGTATAATACTAGACAATTTTCTTGTTTGTTGTAAAAATGGGCAACAACAATTTACTATTACATTTACAACAATGCAAACGTTTTCATTCGAAATAAATAAATAAAGAAAACTATTCTTTTAATCGTCGATATGCATATTCATTGCGGTCTCCGTTCATATAAAAAATGCGACAAGACCAAATTAGGCGCTTCATGGCATGATTGTCAGTCAATCAAGTGAGGAGATTATAATTAATAAATAATATATTATTTTTTTATTATATATTATATTATTTCTTCCTTAAAAGTTATGATGCAAATACAAGTTTCCTTCGTCCAGATCAATTTATTTTTTTTTTTGAATGGTTTCAAGTATTTATCCGAACAAAATGAAGTAGGTGGATAACATTTCGTTGAGATGCATTTTAGGTCCGTAGAATATTTGGTATTAAAAAAGTGCTATATAGGTCCACATTTTGATATAGCCCCATATAAGTTGTTTTTGGCTGTTTTAGTCATACTTTGACGGTTTGTGAACCTTTTATGTAGAAACTAATCTATATAGTCCCATATAACCGTACCTAACTATTTACGATATTTTAATGATTTATGTGACGAAATTGTTTCAAATTTGGTATTTGGAGTTCGCAATGACTATCTATTATCTATGGAGGTCTACATCTTCGTATTTTCCCCATACACTGGTACCCCCGATATTAGATAAATTTCCGATCTTCACCATATTTTTCATCCGAATTATCTCAAAGTTGGTATCTGGAGTTCACAATCACAACTTTAACCCCTCCATCAGGCAGGGGTTATTATAAGTTCACTTTAAAATTGTAGATTCGATCCAACAGTTCGTGTTAGGCCTTTTTAGTACTTACAATATAAAATTTGAGGATTCCAGACCTATCCCTTCACCCAATACCAAATTTAGTACCATTTAGTACTTTTCGTACAAATATAGGGTAAAATCATAAAACAACAAATAAAAAAGCTGTAAGTTCGACCGGGCCGAACTTTGAATACCCTCCACCATTTGGTACAGATTTGGCAATTTAAAAACAATAAAATCCGTTAAAAATTCTGTTAAAATCTTAAAAATACCGAATGTAGCCGTATATTAGTGTCTATACGACGACCTGCATAGACAACATTTGTCATAAGCTATTTCAATATTCAAATGCGAAACTAAAATCATCAAAATACCGAATATAGGGAGGTACCATGAGGGCTATAAAACGTGGACCTGCACAGTCAATTTTCTGACATAGGCTGTAGTATTCATTACGACCTTCAAATAATAATGTTGCTAAAATCATCAAAATACCGAATATCGGGAGGTACCGTTATATGGGGGCCATACGAAGACTTGGACCTGCACAGACAATTTTCTGTCATAGGCTGTAGTATCCATTACGAACTTCAAATGCGGAATTTGAAACAATTCCGGTAAATAATGTCGCTAAAATCGACAAAATACCGAATATCGGGATGTACCCTTATATGGGGGCTATACCAAAACGTGGACCTACATGACCCATTTTCAATACCAAAAGTCCTGCAGACGTAATATACATTTGAGTAAAATTTTATCATCTACTTCTATTCGTTCGGAACCTATTCGTTCGCTAAATCGACATAGAATTTATGCTGATCAAGAATATATATTCTTTGTGGGGTCTAAAATGTATATTTCGAGGTGTTACAATCGGAATGAGAATCTTAATATACCCTCCATACTATGGTGGAGGGTATAAAAACTGAAGTGTTGTTAATTTAAATTTCACTCCAGTGATAATACGACTTCTTTTTCTAACTTATATATTAAATCTTGCACATGCCATGCCCATAAGCAGTTAGGATGCAGTTATGTAAGTAGTTACAGGTGCTGAAATGTACTTTTTGCTGAGAGGTAATGTAAACCAGAGGGCGAAGCCGATGTGAAATTCCCGGCGGCGGCGGCTAAGCACAAAAAAGCCGGCGGCGGCTAAAAGTCGACTGCAGCCAAAAGAGAATCGGCGGCGGTTAAAAGTCGGCTACAGTCGACAACTTTAACTTTAAAAAATGATTTTGTTTAGTTTAATAACTTTCTATTCATTTAAATTAGAATAAAAATTAATATATACGTTTTTATGCACATTTGTTGATTATATAACTTCAATAATTATTACAAAAATATACTAATTTGATAAAAATGGTTCGACGACCGCATTGTTATCATGAACAAACAATTGTATTTTTATACCCTACACCATAGTTCCTTTTGATGATCTGCATATAATCACATTCTGAGTCAATTTATGTATTTTTTCATGTATTTTTGTAAACAAAGTACAGTTCGCATTTATTGCCATATCCAGATGAAATTGTTCACAAATCATTTGTTTGGCCCAAGGACGAACCCTATTGAAATTGGAGATAATTGGTCAAAATTTAGATATAGCTCCCATATATATTTTCGTCCGATTTGCCTTTTATTGTGCACCAAACGTTTAATATCAGCCCGAATAGTATGGAATTTTGCACATACAACCAAATTAGGCCTGAAAATAAGTGTGCCAAATTTGATCGGAATCTGTTCAGATATAGCTATAGCTCCCATAAATATTGTTCATTCGATTTGTTATTTTTGTCCTCCGCAGCCGTAATATGCACTCTGTAAGAAAAATATTTGGGGAAATATATCAAGTGCAGCTCAGAAATACATTTGCTAAATTTCATCGAGATCGGTACAGATTTGAATATAGATCCCATATATAATTTCGTCGGATTTATTTTTTTTGTGCACCAAACGTCTAATATTTGCCCAAATTGGATGAAACTTGGCACTTACGATCGAATTTAGTCTAGAAGCTTGTATGTCAAATTTGGTGAAAATCGGTTCAGATATAGCTATAGCTCCCATATTTATTGTTCATCCGATTTGTCATATTTGTTACCCACAGCCGTAATATGCACTCCGTAACAACCATATTCAGGGAAATACATCAAATACAGCTCAGAAATATCTTTGCCAAATTTTATCGAGATCGGTTCCAATACAAGTCCGAATTTAAAAGATACAAATACTTCGGCATATTTAGTTCTTTGAACTTAAAATTATAATTATAATCATAGCGTGTATGATTGAATTCTGCTATAAAAAATTTTAATTGTTATGCGCAGCACTACTAAATTAGCAAAGTGGTGTAGGGTATCATAAAATCGGCCCTGCCCGACTTTAAGACGTTCTTTACTGGTTTAATATTGCAGAATACAGGCTGCTTGTCTTTGCATTAACAGAATTATTTAAATAAATAGTTTTTAATATATCTTTGGCACATTTTATAAATCTTTTATTAATACTTCTCCTACTTTTGATGAACAAGCAAAAACACAATGACTTTTTTGCAAACCATGTGGCTGCCACTCCATCAAAATTCGTAAATAAAAAAGGTTGCCAAAGGTTTTGTAATGGAAAACAAATGTACAAAGACATATTACCCTTACTACTATGAAATAATAAGTTTATTAATCGATAATATTAAAAGGCATATTTATACAAACATGCTGCATGCATTTTTCCCGAAGGCTTAGTCGACTCAGTCGGATAAGAATTTGAGCCGATGAGAGCCGCATCCATCGGCGGCGGCTCAGATGACTTAAAAAAAGTCGGCGGCGGCTGTGCGCCGACTGCGAGCCGATCGGCTTCGTGCTCTGATGTAAACATGACACATATACTTACCAAATATGTCCTGGGTAACACCACTAGTAATGGAAAATACATACCCTTCCCACAGCTGAAAAAATGGATTATTTCCTTACCAAGTAATGAGTAACTAAGCAATTTTGGTATTTTGAAAGTCAATACCAATTTCCACATACCAAATACCAAATTTTGCCACATTTTTTCAGGAATTTGTCTGAAATTGGCATTTTTAGATCATAATGGGTTCTAGCGCCTTTGGCGATACATTGTATATAAATGTCCACGATTTGGTGTGGCCCCCATATGACGGTACCTCCCGATATTCGACATTTTAATGGTTTTTGCCACATTTCTTCGCGGATTTGTCTAGAAATTGGTATTTGTTGGTCTTAATGCGTTCTAGCTCTTTTGGCGAAACACTGTATGTATAGGTCCACGTTTTGTATAGCCCCATATAGCCGTATTTCCCGATATTCGTTTTTTTGATGATTTTTGGGTCATAATGGGATCTAATGTTTCCTTCACCATAAGGTGGAGGGTATTAAAAGTTTGGCCCGGTCGAACTTTATGTTTTTTTTTTACTTGTTTTTAGAATTATTTTTTCATTTTAACACAATCCTCGAATTTAAAATCTTCGGCTTTGCAATCAAACGCCCGCACTCTGGCATTGCTTGTTTATGAGAAAATTAAGTTATTTTGCTTTGTATTTTTATACCCTACACCACACTGTGGTCAGTGTGTAATGTCTTTGTATACATCATATTCTGAGTCTATTTATGCATGTCCGTCTGTCTGACCATGTGTTTTTGTAAAAAACAAAAAAAACTCCACAGTCGTAATATGTTCTCCGTAACAACGATTCTCGGGGAAATATAGCAAATACAGTTCAGAAATACATTTGCCAAATTTTATTAAGATCGGTTCAGATTTTGATATAGCTCCCATATAAATCTTTATTTATTTCAAGTTTATTGTGCACCAAATAGTTAATATAAGCCCAAATTGAGTGTATTTTGGCACATACAAACGTATGCAGGCTGGCAGAAAGTGTGTCAAATTTGATGAAAATCGGTTTAGATATAGCTATAGGTCCCATATATATTTTTCATCCGATTTTGTATTAAGTCCCTCACACGTGTAAAATGAACTCCACAAAAACTATATTTGGTGCCAGCTATCAAATACAGCACAAAAATAACTGTCCTACATTTCATAGAATCGCTGCAGATTTGGATATAGCTCTAATATGCGCTTTCACGTTTATTGTGCCTAAAAAGTGTCATATCAACTCAACTAAGAGGATCTTGATGAATATTGGTCTAGATTCATCGATTCAGAGAAGGAATACTTCGCATATAATAGTTCCTTTGTCAACTTTACTGTTTGTTTTTTTGAACCCCCAATTTTTTTCACCCTACTGGTATTGTAGAAGATATATTATTTACATTACCTTTTAATAGGTTATTCAGCAGATACAGCTACCAAGAGTTGGCTGGGTAGAGTCTCTCCTTGTAAAAATTAGCAATGACGTTACACTACTTCATTGCGAGTCTAGACTTCCTTACCAGCCTAAATTAGTATATCCTACCCTTTTCGGGTTTTACTTAACAATCCAAGAAAATACCTAAAATCAGGCCGATATATATTCGACGCTATTATTATTTCACCTCATCTAAGCTAATATTTATGCGTGTATGTCACTTTGCTTTTTTTAACGATAATACACAGATAATATAATTTCTTAAAATTTTGATTTCGTAAATTCAACACAATAAATTGGCCACTTATAAAATGCGCGTGTTACGGCACATCGATCACAATGTGTACGTCCTGTCATAATTAATCAATTGAGTAATTTCGATCTTTATGCTTATGTAAGTGGATGTGTATTTGGTTTATATTTACAGGCTTTTAAGGCCTTTAGATTTGATGTAGTACATGTATTTTATGATGTAGTACATGTATTTTAATTAATTATGTGTTATATCTCATCATCAGTCTTCAATCAACAATTTTCCTTAAGTATTTTCTAGAGGACTACTCCAGGTTCATGTCAATGAATTTTCTCGGTGCTCTCTTTGGATCTAATTGGAAGAGCTTTCGAAAGTGTTGTAAATAATAAAACAGTCTTTATTCATATAAAACGAATTGCGGAGGCAAATGACTCCAACATCTTTAAACTAATTTTATAAGTATGCGAAAGGAACTAATGAGAAAAAATATGTTATTTTAGTGTCCAAAAACAGTTCATACGAAGGCGTGTGATCATTAGGTTTGTCTGGTTACGCGAAAAATTTGCAAAAAATTTTGTCGGACAATTTCTTTCTGTAATCAATTGCAATCACTTCTTTTACTCCTCCTGCTACCAGTAACTAGTTTTTCAAACACTATAGTGTATTTTTTGCCAGTAATTTGTAAACATTTCAATTTTGGAAATTGCAAGCCTAACTATTGATTTTAAATCGACACGATTTGTATTTTTGATCAACATAAAATTCTATGTCGATTTAGCGATGTCCGTCCGTCTGTCCGAAATGAAGTAAATTGATAAAATTTTACTCAAATGTATATTATGTCTGCAGGACTTTTGGTATTGAAAATGGGCCATGTAGGTCCACGGTACCTCCCGATATTCGGTATTTTGATGATTTTAGCGACATTATTCACCGAAATTGCTTCAAATTTGGCGTTTGAAGTTTATAATGGATACTACAGAATATGAAAGAAGATTTTCTGTGCAGGTCCACGTCTTCGTGTAGCCCCCATATAACGGTACCTCCCGATATTCGGTACTTTGATGATTTCAGCGACATTATACAGCGGAATTGTTTCAAACTTGCAATTTGAAGTTCGTAATGGATACTACAGCCTATGACAGAAGATTTTCTGTGCAGGTCCACGTCTTCGTATAGCCCCCATGTAATGGTACCTCCCGATATTTGGTATTTTTATGATTTTAGCGACGTTATTCACCTATTTTTTTCAAGTTTGGAATTTGAATATGGTAATGGCTTATGACTAAAATTGCCGATGCAGGTCCACGTCATCGTATAGGCCCTAATATAACGGCTATATTCGGTATTTTTAAGATTTGAACAGAATTTTAATATTTTTTAAATATTGTCCAATTCGTTCCAAATGGCGGAGGGTATTAATAGTTCGGGCCGGTCGAACTTACAGCATTTTTACGAACATATTCATTAATATAACGAATCGTCTTTAATTATTGAATTGTATATCATTTGATACAAATGTGCCAAAATGTGCCTCATCGAAATAACGGTTTTAGACCCTGGGTCTCTTTGGACAAATCAGGACATTTTGAGTCGATCTAAAAGTGTTTTTCGTCTGTCTTGCTGGCTTGTGCGCACAATAACTGTCGAAGGGAGTACCCGATGTGAACCAAACTTGGTAAATTTTCAAACTTAGATCAAGTTCGAAAAAGAGCAATATCGGCCCACGCTATCATGTACCTCTCCCACAACGGGCCAACGTTTTAAATAATTATGACTCTCAATAAAATGAGCATCCCATTCTCTTCAAATTTCACATGTCCAATATTTTTACTAAAGCAACATCTGGTGTGACGATGGGATATATTTGACCACCCCTTCTGGTACTACCCCCATAAAGGACAGTATTTTGAATCCTTATGAATCTCATAAAACGCGAAATAAATATCCTATTCTCTTCAAATTTTACATGTCCCAATATTTTTACTAAAGTAAAATCTGGTGTGAAGATGATAAATATCGGCCTACCCCTACTGGTACCTCCTCAGCAAAGGTTCACAATTTTAATACTTATATATCTCATAAATTCGAAACAAGTCGGTTAATATTTTAAAACTTGGTATATTCACATATTTTTCTCAACCAGAGATGTGATGTGAATATGGAATTTATAGGCTCACTCTTTCTTTCTAGTACCTCCCCCACAATTAAATTATAGATAACAATTATTCCCAAAAAATGGGTAATAGTTGTCTGATATATATATATATATATATATATATATATATATATATATATATATATATAATATATATATATATATATATATATATATATATATATATATATATATATATATATATATATCCCAATATTTTATATCAGCATTAGATAAAGTGGAATACTTTGGTCCACTACATCTGGTACCTCACGCATATTTCTCATACAAAGTGAAAGAAGTAGTCGATATAGTCCATATTCGGCACTTTGTAATATTTATATCAGAGTTCAGATGGAAGTGGATGAAGAGGAGTGGACCTTTTGAGATGAAAAAACTGAACCAACTTCAGACTGCTGTCATTTCTAAGCCACTCGTCCGATAGCTGTTAAAATATTCCAGTGACAGCTCATTATATTATTTACAAGCGTGGAAAAGCATTTTGGTGCAAATTCACCAGAAAAAAGTTATTATTATGGAATTTAAGCGTGATAGTGCGATTTCTTTATATTTGGCTGGAAAACCACAAGTGACTATCGTAAGAGCACTCCAGCATTTAAATGTGAATAAATCTTTTGTGTCTCGTACCATCGCGCGTTACCATGATACTGGTAGCGTAACCCGACGTCAAGGAAGTGGACGGAAGAAAACAGCAACATCAGAAATGGTTCGAAAAGTAAAGAAGCGACTATATCGAAACCCGCGTTGGCTCATAACCTGAACATATCGCAAAATTCCATTCGCAAATATTAAAAAATGAGCTCCGGGTAAACCATTGATATTCCAAAAAGTGCAAGAACTGCTGAATTTGATTTTCTCCGATGAGAAAACATTCGTTGTCCAGCAGTTTGTAAACAAACAAAATGATCGTGTTTACTTGCCAAAGAGTTCAGCTGAAAATGTGCATCTTCGTTGGGTCACCAGAACTCAAGCGCCGGCCATGGTGATGGTGTGGGCCGCCATAACAGCCGATGGTCGCTCTCCGCTCGCATTAATCGACCGTGGCATCAGAATAAATGCCGAATATTATCGCGAAAATATTCTGGAGGGTGTATTAAAGCCTTGGGCACGCAAACATTTTGGCCGCAGAACTTGGATATTCCAACAAGACTTAGTACGCGCCACTCACGAATAGTTACAAAATGAGATGCCTCGTTTCATTTCCAGTGCACAATGGCCATCAAAATCTCCGGATACCAATCCGTTGGACTATTGTGTCTGGAGCATTTTGGAAAACAAGGTTGGCATTAAAAAATACCAAAGTGTCGATCACCTCAAACAAGTGTTTCGCCGGGAATGGGCCAAAATACCACAGAGCAACGTTCGGGCAGAGTGTGACGGTTTCATTGGCCGTTTAAAGACCATAATTCGTGCCAAAAGTGACCAATTCGAACAAATCTAAAATGTGATGCATTTTTTTATCTTACCCCTCCAATAATTCGGTATTCTTTTGATTTGTGTCACACTTTCCCCGCATTCGTTTCATATTGGTGTTTAGAGTTCGAAATGGATACCAGTTCCAACATTGCAAAAGTTCCACTGCATCCCTCGTACACAAATCCTTCATGTGTTTTTGTGTGTGGGCACATGGACTTTATGCCTTCAAAAAACCGCAGTAACAACAACGACGACGAAAAGAAGTGTTACAGCTTTAAGCCGGTACAAAAAAATACTATTCCGTTGACGATAAATGACGATGTAATTCAATTTTGCATTTCATATCGCCAATATTTCTTTCGTTCGTTCGTTTTGTTGTTGTTGTTGTTGTTATTTTTCATGGTTTTTGTGAAATGGTGAAAGTGTTGAAGAATAACTTTTTTTTGTTGGCAGGAATATGTATCATCGTCAGCAGCAGCAGCAGATGCAGCGTTTATTCCCTTGTCACAGCCACTCCACACATCATCCCCAGCTGTCACATCAGCTATCGGCGCTCTGTGGCGTTTAGTGGCTGTTTTTATTGTTGCTGTTATCTGAAATGCATTTGTTTCGAAATTAGCTGTGATTGAGTGGATGACGTTGCTAATTCTGATATACAATATATGCATATGTATGTGTGTATGCATGTATGTATGTGTGGTATGGAAATTTAAACCAAATGGAGTGGAGGTTGGCGATTAGGATATTATATATTTTTTATTGGCGAGAGTGGAAACTAATGGCAATTTAATAGTTTCAAATTTGTTAACTCATAAAACTTGACAGGTTTGTGTTTTGCTTTTTTGTGTCAAGTATTTTTCATATCTGACCTATTTGCTGTCTAGGCCACAAGGTTGGGTTAAATGGGTTAGACACGAAGAAAATATTTCGATAAAGACATTCAAGCTATCAATTAAGCGGTTTCAGCAATGCACTCAATACTGATTCCAATTGGTAACGAGAATCCGGAATAAGACAAATCGCCTGTCGTCTTTTGTCCACAGTGGATCTGAAGAGGTCGACAAAAAATGGCTACTAAAATAATTCTTCTTTCTGGGTGCTGTTGAAATTTCACAAAGAACTTTTCTTAATTTTATCGGCATTCCATTTAAAATTCGATAAGCAAATTAGTTACTAGTAATAATAACCACTTACAAAATAGCATCCTAATCCCTTATTTCAATATTGACATGTCATCGGACGTAGGTACTTACCAAAATTCCACCAATAACCAATAATTAGTTCACGAAAGCAGTCGTTATATTTTAGACCACTAGATTTAAATTTGTTTTTAGTTTCAGCACACATCCCCTTTTATATATCCTCCACCATAGTATGGAGGGCATATTAAATTTGCTATTCCGTTAATAACACCCCGAAATCTATTTTTCAGACCCCACAAAGTGTAAAAAAGCAAAGCATAAAATTATATATAAATAATGCAAAGCATATAAAATTCAATGTCAGTCTAGCAATTTCCATCCGAACGAAATGAAATGGGTCGATAAAATTTTACTCAGTTGCATTTCAGATCAGCAGGTATTTTGGTATTGAAAGTGGAGCACGTTTTGGTATAACCCTTATATAACTGAAACGGCAGATTTAAGGTGTTTTGGATGTTAATCACAAATTTAATCTGAATTTGCTACAAAATGGCAGCTTGTGTTCCCAGCATGTAGGAAGCATCATTGCAGAGAACTATCCATATAATCTCTATTATAGCCCCTAATAACTACACCTCCAGATATTCGGTATATTAATGATCACGGGATTTGTTTTAAATTTAGTATTTGGAGTTCATAACAGGTGCTAATGACTGAAAAATTGTCTATATAGGCCCACGTCTTCGTATAACCTCCATATAACGATACTTCCCTATTTTCAGGATTTTGACGGTTATAGCTACATTGTTTAATTTTTGAATAGAAAATTATCTACGTAAGTCTAGAGTTTCGTATAGCCCCCATATAACTGTATCTAATGATATTCGGTATTTTGATTTTTATACCCTACAACACTATGTGTTTGGGGTATTATAAGTTTGATTGGGCCAAAAATTATGTAACACCTCGAAGTTTTGGTTTCCCACATAGGAAAAGTATCTCGCCGAGCTGAGTCGATCTAACTTTGTATGTCCGTCCGTCCGTCCATCCGTTTGTCCATATTAATTTGTAATCAAGCCACAAGTCGCAATTATAGCCCGATCCTCACGAAATTGAAATTGGAGGTGGGGTTAGGATCAGAATAGAACCCTTTTGTTTTTGGAGATGATTGCAAAATATTTAAGGGTTGAAATGGACCAAAAAAGAAAATTTTCTTGATTTTGCAGTTGCTCTATATGTTACAACTAGCTGAACCCGGTGAGCTTCGCTACCCCTTTTGATTTTATATGCACTCAAAATTTTAATTACGAATATATGTTGGTTAAAAAAAAAAACTAATTTAAAAAATAAAAAAAATTATTGCACTACTTTAATGCGTAAATAACCAAAACCATTAGAAAAGCAGTAACATGACATACATACACGAAGGTTTTGTCTTTCGGATTTATTTATTTCATAGCAAATACCAAGCGTGCAGTAAACTGCAATCTTTTGAAGCTGAGTGGCATTTCTATTGCAATTAGTGAATTCGAGATAGCAAAATACTTCGCTGATCCGATTTAAATATAATTAAAAAAAAATACTTTTACACCAAACTCCACACACCTTTCATATTTCATTGAAATTGGTGCGTCAAATATGTGAAATCGGCCGATAATATATATATGGGAGCTATATCCAAATCTTAACTAATTTCCAATTAATTTGCCACATTTATTATTGTAACCAAATTTCGCCACACATTCTGAATTTCATTGGTATCGGTCATATATATCATGTTTGGTGCATAACATGTATGAAATCGGCCGAAATATATATGTTAGCTATATCCACATCTCAACTGATTTCAAATATAATTTGGCAATTTTTTCTGGTGCCAGATTTTGTCTCTCTCGCTTTGGGTGCATCAAATATGTGAAATCGGCTGAGTATATATATGGGAGCTATAATCAAATCTGAGCGTATTTAAATATAATTTGTAAAATTTATTTTTGTACCAAATTTAGCCACTCATGCCGAATTTCGTTGGAATCGGAAATACGTATCGTGTTTTGTGCATCAAATACATGAAATCGATCGAAAATATATATGAGAGCTATATCCAAATCAGAACCGATTTTAATATAATTTGACAAATGTATATTTGTTTTAATTTCCGCTACACATTCAAAATTTCATTAAAATTAGAGATACATAGCGTGTTTGGTGTATCAAATACATGAAATCGGTCGAAAATGTATATGGGAGCTATATCCAAATCTGAACCGATTTCAATATAATTTGGGAAATCTATTTTTTAGATAAAATCTATCACACGTTTCAAATTTCATTGAAATTGGGGATACAGAGCGTGTTTGCTGCATCAAATACATGAAATCGGCCGAAAATGTATATGGGAGCTATATCCAAATCTGAACCGATTTCAATATAATTTGACTAATTTATTTTCTAATCAAAATCCCGTTACATATTCCAAATTTCTTTGGAATCAAACATACATATCGTGTATGGTGCATAAAATACATGAAATCGGTCGAAAATATATATGAGAGCTATATCCAAATCTGAACCGATTTTAATATAATTTGACAAATGTATATTTGTTTTAATTTCCGCTACACATTCCAAATTTCATTGAAATTAGAGATAAATAGCGTGTTTGGTGCATCAAATACATGAAATCTGTCGAATATATATATGGGAGCTATATCCAAATCTGAACCGATTTCAATTTAATTTGACAAAATCATTTTGGCTCCCTATTCCGTTACTTATTTTAAATTTCATTACAATTGGAAATACATATCGTGTTTGGTCCACCAAACACATGAAATCGGCCGAAAATGTATGTGGGAGCTATATCCTAATCTGAACCGATTTCAATATAATTTGGGAAATCAATTTTTTAAATAAAATCTATCACACGTTTCAAATTTCATTGAAATTGGGGATACAGAGCGTGTTTGCTGCATCAAATGCTTGAAATCGGTCGAAAATATATGTATATGGGAGCTATATCCAAATCTGAACTGATTTCAATATAATTTGACAAATTTATTTTCGGATCAAATCCCGTCACACATTCCAAATTTCATTGGAATCGAACATTCATATTGTGTTTGAGGCATCAAATGAACGAAATCGGTCGAAAATATATATGGGAGCTATATCCAAATCTGAACCGATTACAATATAATTTGGCAAACTTATTTTTGTTCCAAATTCCGTTACGTATTCCAAATTTGGAGACTGTATCTTCAACCAATCAATAGATATGTGCATATAAAATCTAAATTTTTGGGAGGTACCTCCGATTCTGATGCTATATCTCCAGTTCCAAGTGGAAATTCAAAAATGTATATAGCCTATGTTACTTTCAGGCGATGTTGCAGTATATGTGGAAATTTTCAGGAAAATCTATTCAGCGGTTTTCGAGTCCATAAATTACAAACAAACAAACAAACAAACATACAAACATTTTCCTCTTTTATAGATATAGAAGATTATATAAACCAATCGAAGTGATGCTAATAGCCAAGAAATCGGATATATAGCAAAATAGGTACAATATATATGTAGAAGAATAGATCTTTTTTATTCTGCTTATAAGTCAAGAACCGCTGGGCTAATTTTCACAATTCCCATCAATTCGAATGTTCTCTTTCCAGAAAAGGATAAAATCAAATCGTGCTAAAGTGAATATATTTTGTTAAAATTTTTCAATTTTTGTCATATTTTTTATGACATGCGATTTTTTCAATTTAACTTACAATTTTGAATGTGGATGTGCATTTAGGGGTTCAAATGGACTAATTTCGTTCAAATGGACAAATTTCGCATCAGAAGAGAGTTAAGGACAAGGTAATTATTTTTGACATTATTTCAAACCCGAAATTTTCCAAAGTGGATTTGGACATAAGTGGACTTCGAACATATTGTAGTGTTGTAGGGTATCACATGGTCGGTCCCGCAAGTCTATAGCCTTTGCTTACTTGTTTGTATTTATATGCCACATTTTTCGACTCCATATGAGCAATGATTGCCTAAATTTCTCTTAGTTTTCTTTTAAAATCATCAAAAAACCAGTGTTAAAACAAAATTAATAATTTTTTTGTAATAATTCGATTTATTAATCATTTTGGACAACATCCAAGTTTAAAAACAATTGAAATAAAGGGACAAATATTATGAAAAATAGGATTGTTATTTTCTCTTAAATCTCTTTTTTGGACTCATGTGCTGGCACGATGTTTTGAGCAGTGCTGGCTATAAACTGCACACGAACACGTTGAACGTGTGAGTTAAAGAAAGTGAGAAATGTGTGGGGAAACCATGAGAACAATATTATAATAAATTTATTTGAGAACATTAAATTCTAATACTTATTTTTAATTTCTGCACCATCCCATAGGAGTTTCCTAGTATTTGATATATTATTATTTTTTTTGTCTGCAATTTGAATCCGCCAGAGTCTCCTTAGAAAGTGAGCATTTGTCACAATGCTTGTTATTTTGAAATCTGACCACTTGCCAACATGAAAACGCTTTTTTCAAAACCAAACAATGTTTGGAAACACGTGCTTGTCAGACGTGTTTCCTACGAACACTTCATAAATTGCAGCTAATTTGCATTTGCAAGCGAAGCAATCATAATCATCATCGTCATCATCGCCACCATCATCATTATCATCTGATTTCAGACAATTCATTTGAATTTGTTTGGCATCAATTTGCCAAAAAAAAAGAAATGTTTATTTAATAATGAGTTGGTTTTCAATTTCCACGCTAAAGGACAGTTAGGGGAGTTATGTTCTCATAAAAATTAACTAAATATTTATTCTTGTCTATCTGAGTATGAGTTTGCTTTTATCTGGAAAATTAGGTTCCAAGAATATTTTAAACTAATGCATTAATGGCCAAGTATGTGAACATATATTTCAAAATCTTATGAAATTTATTTGGTGTGGACACCATTGAAGCTTTTGATAAATAAACTTGTTTTAAATATCAGTAAACGACTAATATTTAACGATTTTAAATGTCATTTACTTATTCACTTGCTAAGAGTTCTTACAGAAAGGTATCTTAAAAACAAGTAAGCAAAGGCTATAGACGTTCGGGGCCGACCATGTGATACCCTACAACACTACAATATGTTAGAAGCCCCCCTTATGTCCAAATCCATTTTGCAAAATTCTGCTTTTGAAATTATGATATAGAGTACTGCCCAGATATTACCTTTAGCATTTTGACCATGGGCATTTACAAAATATTTACACACTCCGTCGTGTTGTTAGTTGTTGTGGTCCATCTTACAGCTAAATATAATACAATGGTCATCCATATAATGCAATTCTCCCCTGTCCTTTACTCTCTTCTCAGACGTGTCGATTGGCTTCAATTGTGTGATCAGGAATTTTTTTTCTGTTTTTGCGATCATCTCCAAAATTAAGAAGCCCCTCTGTATCTTCAAATTTAGACTCATCTATATGATTTGCTTGTCTACGATATTTGGCTATATTCGTCAACGAAATCAGCATCAAAAAGCCAGAACTTGGCCTTTTGTGTATTTCGGATATCGCCTGTAAGTAATGTTGGTATTTTTTTTAAAAGAAAGTAGTGGTCCATTCCACCCGATGTCCTAAACTCTAATTTTTATGCGAGATTTCGTGTCCTTAAGTTTCTATTTGTGGCCTTTTTAACGGCTGAAAAATCAGGTCCATTTGGTCCATTTCAACACCTAAATATATTGCGGATATCATTGAAAACAATAGGCCTAGACCTTTTGGGTCTAAAAATGTGAAAATTTTTGTGAGGATCGGACGATAATTGCAATCTGTATATAATAACCCCAACCTGTGTTGTAAGGTGAAAAAATATTACAAAATAGACACTTCAATATTAAAAATCAAATTGAAAAAATCGCATGCGATAAAAAATAAAAAAAAAATGTCGCAAAATACTACAATTTCTTATATTTTATTCTTTTAGGCCAGGAGGGCATTCTGAATTGACAACATTTGTCAAAATCTGTCCAGCCATTCTTGAGATATAAGCATTCTAGATAACATCCCCTTCCTTTGTATATACACATTGTATATATTTCGCTAGATATATCCGATATATTTACTATCGGCATCTACGTAACAGTAAGAATTGACCTGTTCCTCTATTTGTGATTTCGCCGAGGTTACAAATATTCGCGGTTTAATGGAAAGTTTGACATTTATTTAACACAAATAGTATGGACTATTTCACCCACTAAATATTACCTGATGACCATCAAAATTGGAAGGCTTCTGCCCAGCGCTAATCTCTAGCCCCATGCTAAATTCCGCGTCGACTGGTCTAAAATTGCGACCTGTAGAGCAACTGCAAAATCATTAAATTTTTCAGTTTTTGGTCCATTTCAACCCCTTAATATTATGCGATCATCTCAAAGCAATAGGGTTCTATTCTGGCTCAAGCCCCACCTCCATTCTAAATTTCGTGAAGATCGGGCCATAATTGCGACCTGTAGAGTGATTACAAATTAACATGGACAGACGGACAGACGGACGGACGGACATACATAACTAGATCGACTCAGCTCGGCGATATAGGAAGATCCATATATACTTTCCTAGGTGGGAAATCAATATTTCGAAGTGTTACATAATTTTTGGGCCAATCAAACTTATAATACCCCCAACACATAGTGTTGTAGGGTATAAATATTCAATTATAAAAATAAGTCAATATATTAAGCCACATTTACATGTTTGACATGTAGCCATGTGGTACCAACATGGACTATTTTGGGATATGATGTTACCCTTACCACAGGTATTAAAACAACCGTGAACATTGGCTGGGCAAAATTGTTAATGCCCTCCACCATTTATAAATGATAGCATGTGGATTCGTTCGTATTGGAACGAGCTCCATTTTTCAGTGTCAGTAAAATCGGTCGTAAAATGCAAATTCTGCAAAATAGCAAAAAGTGGGCTGTACCGTTATATGGGAGCTCTACTAAACCGTGAACCTACATGGAAAATTTTCGGGTACAGAGGTTGTTATCTGATGCAAATTTCAATTGTCAAATATCGGAAAGTACCGCTATATGGGGGCTATACGAAAACATGGACCTACAAAGGTAGTGCTCTGCCACTGAATGTGGAACTCATTACAAACTACAAATATCGAATTTTAAACAAATTCGATAGAAAATGTGGGTAAAATCACGAAAATGTCGTATAATTGTAGGGTATATTAACTTTGTCATTCGGTTTATAACTCCTCGAAATACTCATGTCAGACCCAGCAAAGTGTATATATTCTTGGTCAGCGTAAAATTCTAATTCGATTTAGCGATCCGTCTGTCTGTCTGTTGTAATCACGTTATCTTTCGAACGAATTGAGATAGAACGCTTAAAATTTGCACACATGCTTATTTCGTACATGGGTCATGTAGGTACACGTTTTCATATAGCCCTCATATAACGGTACCTCCCGATATTCGGTATTTTGATGATTTTAGCGACATTATTCACCGGAGTAGTTTCAAATTACGTATTAAGAGTTCGTAATGGGAACTACAGTCTTTGACAGAAAATTGTCGTTGCAGACCCACGTCTTCGTATAGGCCCCATACTATCAGTACCTCCCAATATTCGGTTTTTTGACGGTTTTAGGTACAATACTCACCGAAATTCTTTGAGATGTCGTTTTTGAAATTCGTAATGGATGCTTCAGCCTGTGACAAAAAATTGTCTACGCAGGTCCAGGTACTTGTATAACTCCAATGTAATGGTACCTCCCTATATACGGTATTTTGATGATTTTAGCCACATTATTCACCGTTTATTTCAAGTTTCAAATTTGAATATGGTAATGGCTTATGACAAGCAATGCCTATGTAGGTCCACGTCGTATAGACCTCAATATAACGGCTATATTCGGTATTTTTAAGATTTCACCAGAATTTTTAAAAAATTTCCAAATTCGCTCTAAATGGTGGAGGGTATTCAAAGTTCAGCCCTTCCGAACATACTGCTTTTTACTTTGTTTTTTTTTTTTAACTTTATTGAATAAAAGCAAAAAATGTCGGAAATAGCATCAAATTTTAGATTAATTCGAGCGGAGAGCAACCATCGGCTGTTATGGCGGCCCACACCAACATCTGGTGGCCAACCGAAGGTGTACATTTTTAGCTGACCTCTTTGGCAAGTAAACACGATCATTTTGTTTGTTTACAAACAGCTGGACAACAAATATTTTCTCATCGAAGAAAACAAAATTAGACATTTCACCACTTTCGGCCAAGCGAAGCAACTCTTTAGCTCTTTTGAGTCCATTTTATTTCTGTTGCGGTGTAAGTTTTTGCACTTTTTGGAATTTCAATGGCTTTACCGAGCTTACTCTTCAATATTTGCCGAATAGAATATGGCGATATGTTCAGCTTACTAGCCATTTTCCGACCACTGCGACGTGAGTTTCGATACGGTCGCTTCTTTACTTTTCGAACCATGCTGCTGATATTGATTGCAGTTTTCTTCCTTCCAATTCCTTAACGTCGGAATACGCTACCAGTACCACGGTAACGAGCAATGATACGAGACACAAAAGATTTATTCACATTTAAATGCTGGAGAGCTCTAACGATGGTCACTTGTGGTTTTCCAGCCAAATATAAAGAAATCACACTATCACGCTTGAATTCCATCACGAATAACTTGTTTTCTGCAAAATGCCCACCAAAATGCTTTTGTACGCTTGTAAACAATATAATGATCTGTCACTGGAATATTTTTAACAGCTGTCGGACGAGTGTCTTAGAAATGACAGCAGTCTGAAGTTGGTTGTAGTTTTTCCATCTCACCTTGTATATTGGAGCTACATACTAATCTGATCCGATCTCGATAAAAATTTGAAAGAGGTATTTTTGAGCTCCATAAGTTATCTGGTACCATTCTTGGGGAGTGCATATTACGCATGTGAGGGACTGAAAACCCCAAATCGGATAAAACATATATATGGGATCTATAGCTTTATATGAACCGATTTTCACCTAATTTGATGTACTTGCTTCTAGACTGAATTCTTTTCGATGTGCCAAAATTCGGGTCATTTGGACTGTTTGGTGCACAATTAACCCGAAATCGGGAGCTATATCTAAATTTGAACCGATTTTTACCAATTTCAGTAGGGTTTGGCCAAAGAAATATTGTTTGGAAAATTTCATCACAAAAGTACATGGACTGACATGCATAAATCGACTCAGAAAGTGATTCTATGAAGATTAGAAGTTTATATTATTTGGGGCAACAGAGAAGGGGAAAAAAGTATTAATATGGGTCATTGATGTGACTATAGTGGTGTAGGAAGGGTATTATAGTCGGTCTCACCGGACTTTTGTCATTTCCTTACTGCTTTGGTATTGAGAAAATACCAAAGGCACCAAAGATACTAAATTGGTGTACATATCACTATTGACATACATGATTAAAAGACGGAGTGCTTCAAAACTTTTATAGGTTGAGCTGATCCAGGTTGGCCTATTCTGCCAGTATAATTAATAAACCTATCGCATCCACTTACACTTATTCAAAAATGATTACGAATTAAATTTGTGAAATATTTCATTATTTAGTCGTTCAAATATATCAGCATCACTCGTTCGAAACAAGTTTTGTTTGCAGCTTGTAAATCAACAAATTGTCCGAAAAGTGCATTAGCTGATGATGTGAAGCGAATGAACAGCATTTTATTTACTCAATAAAATGTGCATTGAAAAGTCGATTAGAAAACAACCAAAACAACAACAACAACACATACTTTTTCAAGTGTGTAATATCAATTAAACGTTTCTCGCACTTCCCTGTTGTTGTTGATGTTGTTGTTTTCTTGAGAACTTATTACACATTTTGTTAAGGATCAGACACTGCAACGCCACTTAGATGTGAGTTGTTGTTGTTATTGTAATTGCAATTGCAATGTAAACACTCAACACACATTTGTGGTGAACAAATTTATTTATTTAATCTTGGTTGTTGTTGGTGTTGTTAATATTATTGTTTTTTCTTTTTTTTTTCTGTTTAATTGATACATTCTGGTTGGGGCTGGGCTGGGTTGGATAGATGCATGGATCTCTATTACAACCGCAATTGAAAGCAAATATGTTGCCATTTGAATTTAATCTAAACAATTGAAACTCTAGACTCTAGGCATGCCGATGTTGTTATTGTTGGAATTTGGATTTCTGCCTGGTTGGCGAGAGGAAGTGGGTGAACAGAAGTAAAAAAGTCGCGTGAACAATTTCATTGCACATCTGTTGCTCTAAATGTCAGTCAGTTATTCCATTAACAATGAACTGAATTTTATTTTGAAAAAAAAAATCGTGAAGTGGAAGAGGAGGCTGTGTTGTTGTTGATTATTGATTGATATGTCGATCACTTATAACATTTAGGGTGACCCAGAACTGGGTATCCTTAGTGAAGAAACCGGAAATATTCAAAATAAATAAATGTTTTTTATATCTATGGATAAACTCAAAATACCTGTAAATCTTGTTCTACCTATATGACCTATTTAGGGTCAATAATAATTTTAGAAGTATTTTAAATGTATTTTTTTTACATTTAAAGTGTGAATTTTTGATTAAAAGAGCATTGAACAAATAAAACGAGTTTAAATTTTCACACCCTCCAGCAAAAATAAATAATGGCCAAGTTAGTTGTATTAAAATTAGGAAACAGCTTATTTTCTGTCCATTATGAACTCAAAATTCCAAATTCCAGCCCATTAAGTTGAACAAGTAACAAGTAAAAAAGCTGCAACGAACTTTGAATACCCTCCAAAATTGGAACTAATTTGGCAATTTTCAAAAACAATAAAATCTGTTACAAATTCTGTTAAAATCTTAAAAATGCCGAATGTAGCTGTAATATTAGGGTCTATACGATGACGTGGACCTGCATCGGCAACTTTAGTCATAAGCCAGTACCATATTCAAATTCCAAACTGGAAAAAATAGGTGAATAACGTCGCTAAAATCATAAAAATACCAAATATCGGGAGGTACCATTACATGGGGGCTATACGAAGACGTGGACCTGCACAGAAAATCTTCTGTCATAGGCGTAGTATCCATTGCGAACTTCAAATTGCAAGTTTGAAACAATTCCGCTGTATAATGTCGCTGAAATCATCAAAGTACCGACTATCGGGAGGTACCGTTATATAGGGGCTGTACGAAGACGTGGACCTGCACAGGCAATTTTTTGTTATAGGCTGTAGTATCCATTAGTATAGGTAACATTTGTCATAAGCCATTACAATATTCAAATGCGAAACTTAAAAAAATCGGTGAATAATATCGCTTAAATCAACAAAATACGAAATATCGGGAGGTACCGTTATATGGGGCAATACGAAGACATGGACCGGTACAGACAAATTTATATCTTAAGCTGTAGTATCCATTACGAAACTCAAATACCAAATTTGAAACAATTCCGGTGAATAATGTCTCTAAAATCATCAAAATACCGAATATCGGGAGGTACCGTTGTATGAGGGCTATACCAAAAATGGACCTACATGGCCCATTTTCAGTACCAAAATTCCTGCAAACATAAAATGCATTTGAGTAAAATTTTATAAATCTACTTCAGTTCGTTCGAAGCTAGAGTGATGCCCACAGACGGACGTACATCGCTAAATCGACATAGAATTTTATGCTGATCAAGAATATATATACTTTGTGGGGTCTAAAATGTATATTTCGAGGTGTTACAAACGGAATAACAAACTTAATATACCCTCCATACTATTGTGGAGGGTATTAAAAAGCGTTACTTCGGCCTCTACTATGAGGAAAAGACAAAACGGTCGGTATCGTAATAAGAATCTATATCGAAGGAAGTTCTACTCTTCTTGTTTTTTCGAAATTATATAGCCTATCATGGAAGAATTAGAAAGACTAAATTACAGATTTTTCGGACAACCTCAAAGTACCATATGTACTGTCATATGTGAGCTATACCGAAAAAGCGAGCCCACATTGCATGGAAATTGTCTACCCTATCATTTCGACACAGAAAAATAAGAGTAAACCCTTAAAAAAAGGAGGTGCCGTATGTACTAGGCGTGTACCTCTACACACCATTGAATATGAATGAAAACGTGGAAGTACCGAATATCGAAAAGAACACTTAAGTGCACAAAGCTGTTGCACTTTGACTAGTTGTTACTAGAGGGTTAGATTCATATAATCAATATACAGGGTGAGATGAAAAAAACTGCAACCAACTTCAGACTGCTGTCATTTCTAAGCCACTCGCCCATTGACAGCTCATTATGTTGTTTACAAGCGTAAGAAAGCATTTTGGTGAGAATTCTCCAGAAAAAAAGTTATCCGTGATGGAATTCAAGCGTGATAGTGTGATTTCTTTATATTTGGCTGGAAAACCACATGTGGCTATCGTTAGAGCACTCCAGCATTTAAATGTGAATAAATCTTTTGTGTTACCCGCGATACTGCTAGCGTAGACCGAAGGCAAAGAAGTGGACGGAAGAAAATAGACTGAAAAGAGCTAAAGAATTGCTTCGCTTGGCCGAAAGTAGTGAACTGTCGAATTTGGTTTTCTCCGCTCCGATGAGAAAACATTCGTTGTCCAGCAGTTTGTAAATAAACCAAATGATCGCGTTTACTTGCCAAAGAGGTCAGCTGAAAATGTGCACCTTCGGTTGGCCACCAGAACTCAAGCGTCGGCCATGGTGATGGTGTGGGCCGCCATAACAGCCGATGGTCACTTTCCGCTCGTATTAATCGACCGTGACATCAGATTCAGCGCACAATGGCCACCAAAATCTCCGGATACCAATCCGTTGGACTACTGTGTCTGGAGTATTTTGGAAAGCAAGGCTGTCACAAAAAAAAAATACCAAAGTGTCGATCACCTCAAGCAAGCGCTTCGCCGGGAATGGGCAAAACACCGCAGAGCAACATTCGGGCAACGTATGACGGTTTCATTAGCCGTTTGAAGACCATAATTCGTGCCAAAGGTAACCGATTCGAACAAAACTAAACTTATTTTAAAATTTGATGCTATTTCCGACATTTTTTGCTTTCATTCAATAAAATTACAAAAAAACGTAAAAATTATGGCGTTTGACTTTGTTGCAGTTTTTTTTATCTCACCCTGTATACCCTCTGTAGCTATATGGCTGTAATATTAAATACAACTCGTTCTTGTACTGAACCTGATATCTTCAAGAGTTTTCCGCGGATTTCCCACTTGTTTATATTTAGTTACATTGTTTTCTGATCTTGTGTTGACGTAAGAAAGCAAAAGCAGGAACAATAAATTGACAACTTTCTCTTTCGTATTGATCGACAGGTATGTGTCAAAAGTCAACAAATAGTTAGAGGTGCTCTATTATTTGTTCTTAGAATTAAATAGTCGACCTTGGAAGTAATCACTTTTGCTTAGGAGGTCTGTTGTAAATTCTACTATT
Organism: Musca domestica; assembly: GCF_030504385.1. NCBI lineage: Eukaryota > Metazoa > Arthropoda > Insecta > Diptera > Muscidae > Musca > Musca domestica. The sequence continues at coordinate 11,351,733 of NW_026712258.1, forward strand.
TTTTTGCTCCCACAGACACTGTGTGTACAGTACAGATACTGAGGGAAATTTCCTTCGTGTTAAAATATTGATGAGAGTGGGGGCTCTTTTTATGAGTGGAAGATAATTCTCGTGGCTTGTCAGCAGTAAATTTTGAAATAGACTATAAACCCTAAATTGTCCCGAATATTGATAAAATTTAAATTTCATTCACACAAAAGAATGTTCTACTCGCCGGTTATCAATAAACAAAAAATACCAAATTTGACATAATTTGTTGATAGCATTATTGTGACGTCTGATAAATTTGATTTATTTGGCTAAACAATTTACGTTCAGGTGACACTTCAAATATTTATGTAGAACTATTTTGATTTATGAATTTGTAGAAAAAAACATTATGGGCTATAGAGGTCACGTACATTTCATATCGTAACTATGAAATTTTAATTTCAAAAGTTTGTATAAACATTACTGCTCAAAACCGCGTGCTAAAGTCCAAAAATTAAGATTGTTCAAGAGAAAACAAAAATTCTATTTTTTTATATTTATCCTTTCATTTCCTTTGTTTTTAACCCTGGATGTTGTCCAAAAATGTTAATAAAGTGAGTTTTTACAAAAAATTTATAAATTATATTTTAACACTGGGGTTTGATTATTAAAAAAAACAAACAGAAATTGGTCTGGTGAGCGAGGTCTTGTTTTTGAGCAGCGATGGTATAAGCCATAGATGAGAAAATAGATTTTAAACAACCGATCTCTATGTTGTATTAATTTCATTATTTTAAAATAAGATTTAATAACAATTCTGAAATATAATAAAAAATACAATTTCAACTTTCTCTTGAATCATCCCCATAGCAACAACTAGGTAGCCAAAGAATCGAATATCGAATTACAGGAAGATCTAAACAAATTATTATTTGAATATCCAATAGGTTACAAATAATGGCTTATTCCTCACTCAATTACAAGGCAAAATAAGTTATTTTCTTCATTACTAAGTAAAGGGTTTTCGGCTCTGACTACAAAATCGAATGTTATGAGTTCGAGACTCGGCGTCGCCAAACAAAAATAAATAGATGTTAAAATATGATACGATGACTTGTTGCTACACCCAGTAAAAAATCTCAAAACTAACAATGCAAAATAACTTACTCTTATCTTACCAAATAATGAGTAGCGCTGCCCACGCCCGACTATGAAAAGAGGTTGTTAGTCTAAATTTTCGTGCCAGAAAACAACCAAAAAAAGAATGTGTTTGCCTACGCACATACACTTTTTCTCTAAACAACAATTATTGTTAGAAACCGGGGCAGAGTATGGGTCGTGTCCAAATAGCCACAAAAAATTAAATCTATACATAAAGTGTGGTGCCTCATCGAAATAACGGTTATAGACCCTGGTTTCTCCAGAGATCAAATCCATTTCAGGACATTTAAGAGTCGATTTAACGGTGTTAGTCTGTTTCTCCGTCAGGCTGGTGTTCTCGATAACTTTCAAACTTGTTACAGCGTAATATTATTTTCCAAATTAGATCTAGTTCGGAGATGAGCAATATCGGACCAGTTCTTTTGAAAATTATTTAACACGTAGAACAAGAAAGGGTCATCCGATTTTGTTTCAACTTGGCAAATAATAATATTATTATCCGTGCTAGGTCAGATGGGAAAATAAACAATATCGGTCCACTCCATCAAGTACCTCCCCACAAAGGATCCAAATTTTGAATAATTATAACTCTTATAAAATGTGATGTAAAAGTCCGATTGTCTTCAAATTACACATATCACAATATTTTTATTAACCCAAGGCCTGGTGTGAAGATGGAATACCTCTGTCCACTGATTACGGTCCTCCCCCACAAAAGGATTAAAAATTTTGAATATCAATGAAGCTCATAAAACGCGAAATTAACATTCGATTCTATTCAGACACAAGATATGTTATAAAGGTGGAGATCGGACCATTTCTTCTGGTACCTCCCACACAAAGGGTCAAAGTTTTCAATAACCAAAAGGATAGTAAAATCCGAAATACGCATTCGGTTCTCTTCATATTTCACATATCCCATTATTTTTACAAACACCAGATCTGCTGTGAAGATGGGATATATCGGTCCACTCCTTCTGGTACCTCCCCCACAAAGGGTCAAAGCTTTGAATAACCAAAACAATTATAAAACAAGTAAAAAAGCAGTAAGTTCGCCGGACCGAACTTTGAATACCCTCCGCCATTTGGAACGAATTAGAAATTTTTCAAAAAAAATATCGGGGTGTACCGTTTTATGGAGGCTATACGATATCGTGGACCGTTATAGCCCATCTTCGAAATTGACCTGCCTGCAGACAAAAGACAGGTCTGTGCAAAATTTTAGCTTCCTATCTTAATTCGTTTTGACTGTAGCGTGATTACAACAGACGGACGGACGGACAGGGCTAAATCGTCTTAGAATTTTACGCTGATCAAGAATATATACACTTTGTTGGCTCTAAAATGATTATTTCGATGAGTTACAAACGGAATGACGAACTTAATATACCCTCCATACTATGTATGGTGAAGGGTATAATAATAAATCCGGTTCTCTTCATATTTCACATATTCCATTATTTGCCAGATCTGCTGTCCATTCCTTTTGGCACCTCCCCCAAAAAGTGTCCAAGATTTTGAATATCCATGAAGCTCGTGAAACGCCATTTTTACATCCGTCCCATTCAGACTTGCATCATCTCAATTTTTCCTTCGGTTATATAGATAGTAGAGATTGGACCACTTCTAGTACCTCTTCCCAAATGGGATTCAATATTAAAAAAAAACCTCAAAGAAAGCGAAACAAGCATCCAACTCTCTTTAAATTTCACACACACAAATATTTTGCTAACACAAGATCTATTGTGAAGATAATATATATGCGAACTCTTTCTGGTACATCACTTACAAAGGGACACCAATTTTCAATACTTTTATCTATCATAACTTGCTAAAAAAGTCAGCGATTCTTTACAACTTGCTATATCTAAATATATATCTCTTTGCCAGAAACCTAAGATGAATATAGAATTTATCGGAATTTATGATTTGGTATAAAATTGGATATAAATGTTCGATTTTCTTTAAATTTTTACTAACCAATATTTTTATCTGTATTATTTGAAGTGGAATATTTCGGTCCGCTATATCTGGTACATCACGAAATTTCCAACATTTTCAAAAATTTGCACATATCTCTTGTAAAGTATAGTAAGTAGACGACAAAGTCCAAATATTGCACGTTGTAATATCTATATCAGACTTATTTGACAATATTCGCCAACTGCTACGGAACCTCCCCCATAAAGGGTCAACAGTTGGAATAATCATAACTCAAGGCTGGCGGTAGCATACATGTGTCGGCAGAAATTACAGATACTATTTAACTTGTTTATTTTATTTTGCTGTTTTTTAATATCAATATCACAACATATTTATACTCTCCTTTTTTTGCAGTTTTGTTATGCCAACATTTTTCAAAGGACGCAAAAAAGTTTTGGATGAAACCGATCTCTACAGAGCATTAAAGGAACACAAATCAGGTATGTAATGAAGGCTTCTCCGCTTAAAGGCGGGTGGCACAGTCATTGAATTGAAATTTCCTATAATATTCTCAAATATCTCAGTTTCAAATTCTGTTGAACTCTTGTTACTTCCAATTTTCATCACGTTCCCGATGTTAAAGAAATTTTACTTCACTTCCAAAGAAATTAACTGTAGAAATGGTTATATTTTCTGCGAATTGAAAAAAAAAACTCCCAAAAAGTCTTCCAAATGTTATTTATTTATTGATTGATTGACTATTCAAATTATTTTTTATTTTCAATTTAAAATGAATTATTCGTACACAAAACGGGACGTGTTTATAACTCTTCTGTATCGGCAGATCATGTGTCAATAAAAAAAAAAAAAACAAATAAAAATAATTACATATTCTGTTCATATCACATCATTCACGTATTACCTTTTTATAAAGACAAGAAAAGCTGATGGATTTTAAACAGAATTCAGGAAATGATGGATGGGTGAATGAATAAATAAAAACCCCTTTTCTTGTCCATATTGTAACTAGTCCTTTGCTGTCCGTTATGTTTACGGATGTGTATTTAGGTGTGAAAACAAAGAGAATAGGATCATGCAACGAGTTAGGAGGCATCAACAACAATTCTCACTAAAGATTTAGTAGAACATTGAATAAGTAATCTATTACTTTTCCCAATTTTTTTTACGAATTGATATTTTTATAAGGAACTGTTATGTTTTATTTAATTAAAAGGAAACAGCTACAATTGTAAAGATCAATTTAATTAATATTTAAGTTTGGCAGCTTTCCCATCAGGGATTGAAAACAACTTCCTTTTCAGAGAGTAAAATAGTTGCATTCTCTTTTTGCAACAAAATCGTAAAAAGTAAACAGAAAGTTTCTCTTTAAAAACCAGATGATTTGTCAAAATCCCACAATTTTTCTGCCATAAAAAGAGCCAAAGTGCGCACAAATGTTGTATTTAATTAAAAAGAAAAAAAATAAAAACAATGATAACAAGTTAAAAATTATCTGTCGGTTTTGCCGACAGATGTATATTCTCCCTCAAAATTTGACTATTTAAATATATTTGGACTTCTTTTATGATTATTCAAACTGTTGACCCTCTATGGAGTAGGTTGCGAAGGAATGTGCCAATATTGTCCATTTCGGACTTAAATAAATATGATATAAGTATTGCGACGTGCCAAGTTTGGACTATATTGGTAACTTCCTTCACTTTCTTCAGGTTTGGTTTATATTGGTAACTTCCTTCACTTTACACGAGATATGTGATAATTTTTAGAAAATACTAACATGTGCGTGAGGTACCAGATATAGTCGGACGAATTATTCCATTTTCATGTTTCATCTAATACATATAAAAATATTGGTATGGGCAATATTACAAGAAAATCGAACATTTATACCCATTATATGCGAAATTATATATTCAGGTATCTGGTTGAGGGAAATTTATAGATATAGTTGACTTCATTTCGCAAGTTACGACAGATAAAAGTATTGAAAATTGTAACCCTTCGTGGGTGAGGTACCAGATGGGGTATACAAGTGAGATGAAAAACTGCAACCGACTTCAGACTGCTGTAATTTCAAATCACTCGTCCGACAGCTGTTAAAATTTTTTCCAGTGACAGCTCATTATATTGTTTACAAGCGGTCAACAGCATTTTGGTAAGAATTTTCATTTTTTATTCGTGGTGGAATTCAAGCGTAATAAGTTGATTTCTTTATATTTGGCTGGAAAACGACAAGTGGATATCGTTAGAGCACCGCAGCATTTAAATGTGGATAAATCTCTTGTGTCTCGTGCCATCGCTCGTCGCCGTGATACTGGTAGCGTAGTCCGACGTCAAGGAAGTGGACGGAAGAAAATAGAAATGGTTTGAAAAGTAAACAAGCGTCTTGATCGAAACCCGCATTGCTGGTCGAAAAATAATTCGTGAGCTGAACATATGCAATATTCGATTCGGCAAAAATTGATAAATGAGCTCCAGGTAAAGCCATTGAAATTCCAAGAAGTGTAAGAACTTACACCACAATGGAAAGAAAACCGACTTCTATAAATTAATTTTTGAGCTTATTTTGATTATGTTTGTATTTGAAAAATATTAAACTAGTAAAATTTCCGCACAATAATTGTAAAATTCTCTTAAGTATTTCTCTTTCATTATTTTGCCCATCTATTATTAAGAGGGGTTTCTAACGATCCTTCGGCTCTTAAATTTGTGGAGTTTGATCTTTTGTATGTAAAGAGGGGGTTTCCACGTTCCCTTTACTTTAAAGAGTATTTTGTGACAGTGTTGAAGTGGAGTGGGACTTCTAACGTTCCCTCCACTATAAAGCGTTCGTGTGTATTTTGGAATAGTGTATAGGTGACAATGTCAATTATGGTCATCAAAGTGACAAAACACGTCGTCACAATCCTTGCAGAGAAATGTCCACATAGGACCAAGTTTTGGTATAATCCCCATATAACTGAACTTCAAGATATTCGGTATTTTGATGATTTGTATCAACTTTTCACCGGAATTGCCTATACAGGTCCACGTCTTCCTATAGCCCTCATATTACGCCAAAGTCTAAGTAAGTTTATCAGTTGATACGGCGGATAAATATTCTGTGCAATTAGTGTCGAACGGCCTTAGGGGAGGTCTTTTACGACGCTCAGCTATTTTACTTGGTAATCTAATCTGTTTATTTTGAATATAGCTGTATCACTCCCGATAACATATTCCCAGTCCAGAAAAATGAATTGCTGCCTGACTGCCTGCACTCAAAAAGAAAAATCACAACAGACCTTTGTTTTGTGATAAGTTCAACACGAACGACGATAGGCAAGTCAGTGGAGAGCTTGTTTACTTTATTCAACTACTGCAAAAGAAAAAAAAACAATAACAAACTCTTGACTAAATGTTTTGTTTTATCATCACAACGCAAGTGGGTTTTATGATAATTACTCGGTAATTATAAAGAGAAGCTAGAATTACGTTTCACACTTTTGCTGACTTTTGGTGTTGTTGTCGAATTCTAATTTCAATGGGGAAACCACAACAAATTGTCTTTCTCTCTCTCTTTTCTTATCGCAACAATCAAATGTTTGGATGTCAGTGTCAAGATATGTATGTCACCGGTTAGAAGCAGTTATTTATTACCAATGTTTGTTTTTAATAAATTGACAATGTTTGAATAAAATAAAAATCATGGCAAATTTATTGGAACACTTCATGTCATTACTAGCGGTTTTTGAGTTCAAAAGATATCTCAAATGAAATAAAATAATTGACATATCAAATTTGAAATATCTTTTGGGTAAATCCAATTTTTTCGTATGCATTTCAAGGCATAGAAGACTAATCACTCCCATTGGTGCCAACATGGTCTTAACAATTTTCCCCTGCAATTTCCTATAACTAATCACTACATTACACATATCTTCCCAAATTCGATAAATCGATGAAATGCACTTTTATTTGTCACCTTTATCAACCAGTATAATTTAACTTATTTGAATGTCGAATCTTGAACTTGATCTTAAATTAAATTCACTGCTGAAATTAGTCACAATCTGACCCACTTTCTGAGTTGGAAACCACAATCTTAAATCGGAATTATGATTGCATGAGAAATAACACTGTGGAACAAAATTTATACTTTTTCTTGTGTGACAGGATAGGTAAGTGTAGTCAAAATCAATCAAATGTCAACTTTTAGACGTTTCGATTGGTGCCGTTTACCAAATAGAACTTTCCAGGTTTTTAACTTTGACCAATAGGTTAAAAATCAATTTTCCATTTTAATTTTAGATCTTTTGAGGTGAAGTTCTGAAAAATTGATAATAAGATAATAATTATTGGTGCGTATTATTATAAAAAAAATAGAAAATTAAAGCAAAAACGCGTATATCGTTGTATATTGTATATATATATATATAAGAAAAATTGCAGCGAAGTGCTAATTTTTGGAAAAATACGGGTCAGATGAAAAAACTGCAACCAACTGCAGACTGCTGTCATTTATAAGGGACTCTTCCGACAGCTGTTAAAATTATTCCAGTGACAGCTCATTATATTGTTTACAAGCGTACAAAAGCATTTTGGTGAGAATTTTCCACAAAAAATGTTATTCGTGATGGAAGTCAAGCGTGATAGTGTGATTTCTTTATATTTGGCTGGAAAACCACAAGTGGCTATCGTTAGAGCACTCCAGCATTTAAATGTGAGTAAATCTTTTGTTTCTCGTATCATCGCTCGTTACCGTGATACTGGTAGCGTATTCCGACGTCAAGGAAGTGGACGGAAGAAAACTGCAATCAATATCAGCAGCATGGTTCGAAAAGTAAAGAAGCGACTTTATCGAAACTCTCGTCGCAGTGGTCGGAAAATGGCTCGTAAGCTGAACATATCGCAATACTTCATTCGGCAAATATTGAAAAATGTGCTCGGGATAAAGCCTTTGAAATTTCAAAAAGTGCAAGAACTTAAACCGCAACAGGAAGAAAATAGACTCAAAAGAGCTAAGGAGTTGCTTCACTTGGCCGAAAGTGGTGATCTGCCGAATTTGGTTTTCTCCGATGAGAAAACATTCGTTGTTCAGCAGTTTGTAGACAAACAAAATGATCGTGTTTACCTGCCAAAGAGGTCAGCTGAAAATGTGCACCTTCGGTTAGCCACCAGAACTCAAGCGCCGGCCATGGTGATGGTGTAGGCCGCCATAACATCCGATGGTCGCTTCGTTCGTATTGATCGACCGTGGCATCAGGATAAATGCCGAATATTATCACGAAAATATCCTGGAGCGGGCATTAAAGGTATTAAATTGAGCACGCAAACATTTTGGCCGCAGACCTTGGACATTCCAACAGGACTCAGCAACATCGCACCCAGCACGCACCACCCAAGAATGGCTACAAAATGAGGTTCCTCGCTTCATTTCCAGCGCACAATGGCCACCAAAATCTCCGGATACCAATCCGTTGGACTATTGTGTCTGGAGTATTTTAGAAAGTAAGGTTGGCATTAAAAAATACCAACAAATGGGCAAAATACTGCAGAGCAACAGTCGGACAGCGTGTGACCGTTTCATTGCCGTTTGAAGGCCATAATTTGTGCCAAAGCTGACCAATTCGAACCAATCTAAATTTATTCTAATTCTTTCGACAAAATTAAAAAGAATGTAAAAATTATGGCGTTTGACTTTGTTGCAGTTTTTTATCTCACCCTGTATATATCATCAACCCATTTCGGGTTAATTGTGCACCAAATAGCCAATATCAGTCCAAATTACCTCAATTTTTTGCAGTTCCGACAGAATTCAGTCTAGAAGCAGGTACATCAAATTCAAAGAAAATCGGTTCAGATATAGCTATAGCTCCTATATATATGTTTCACCCGATTTGGTATTCAAGTCCCTCAAAATATGCACTGTATAACAAAACCATTGGTACCAGATATCATGTACAGCTCAGAAATAAATATTTATTTTTTTTTTAAGATCGTTTCAGATTTATACCCAGCTGACATATATATCTTTATCCGGTTTCAGATTTTTTGTACCCAATTTACTAATATCAGCCGACATGGACATAATTTTGGCATTTCCGACGGAATTCAGCCTAAAAGCAAGTGCTTCAATTTTTTGTGAAAATCGGTTCAGATTTAGCTATAGCTCCCATATACATGTTTCACCCGATGATATTTGATACCGGGCATAAGATACTGCTCCAAAATACCTCTGTCAAATTTTATCGAGATCGATTCAGATTTTTATATAGCTTCGAGATATACATCTTCATCCGATTTTACGCCTATTGCTCACTATTTTTGTAATATCAGCCCAAATTAAATAGATTTTTGCATATTCAACCGAATTTTACCACTTGGTAAAACTCCGAACGGTATATCTCCAATAAATATTTTTTATTATAATCCTTATCGAAGTCATATCGTACACTATGCAGCAATGTTATTTGGTTCATAGTCGGTATGACCTACTTCCCAATATAAACATTTTTGTTTCGTGAGCTATACTAAATACGCATAGTGGTGTAGGGTATAATACAGTCAGCCCCGCCCTACTTTTGATCTCTTCTTACTGGTTTTCTATACATTCGCTTAAAGATTTTTCGTAATTATTGAGACACTTAGCTGGTTACATTATTACAATAAATTAAGAAAATTTTGTTCTAATTATTTTACACATGCATCATATTTTTCTCTTTTTTTTCATTTCTGACTCTCTAACAATAATTGCCGATCCTTGGTTAAGCAGTTGTAGGAACGTACTGCTACTGATAATTACTGGTTTATGGAATTAGAGGCAATGTCAAACGTAAACGTTACCCTAATCGTACATGCATTTAGCTCGCGTGAATACCAGTTCAATTGATACGAGAAGTTACATTGTTAATGAATGTTGCGTTCGACTTTGCCTCTCAAATGAATATTTAAAGAAAATATTTGTCATGCCTTTATTTACTTACAATACACGATTTAGCTACACACCCAATTCGGACTTAAGCAACAGCGAACTGAGTTCTGGACGCTACATATCTACGTCATTTTCTCTGTTGCTTATTATTTTTATTTTTGTTTATTTATTTTATTTTGGCAGTGATATTTTTTCGTGGAAAATGTCTCTGAGTGTTGACTCAACTTTTGCCAAATATGTGTTCTCATCTTTCCTAGTGAATGTTTATACTTTAGTATTCTTATATACATATACAGGGTGAGATAAAAAAAAACTGCAAAAAGTCAAATACCTTAATTTTTTTTATTTGTTTTAAATTTATTGAATGAGAGGAGAAAATGTTTTCTCATTGGAGACAACCAAATACGACAGTTCACCACTTTTAGTGCAGTTTTTTCATCTCACCCTGTATGGGGTTTAGTTGCATGTCTATATTAATAAAAGAGCATAGTAATTGTAATTGTCTGGCTGACTGACTTAACGATTCATCAACGCCCAAACGAAATGGCTGAAACAAGAATTTTAAAATTTTGGATGAGAGTCACACTTGGTCCAAAGGGGTCAGATAAGGCTGGGCTTTTCGAAATTCGTACTAGAACGGTACGAATGTATGTATTTTATTTGAGGAAGCAGTAGAGCTAGACCTCTTAAATTTGAAATGGGGGAGTGTATGATAGACCTGCCAAAGGGTTTTTTGGAAATTCTCGCTGTAAGTGTACGAAAAGTACTAAAATGTACTAAATTTGTTACTAGTTCGTATGATGTGAACGGTTAGAGCTTAAAACTGAAAATTTGAAATGGGAATCAAGGTTGAGTAATAGAGTCGATGTAAAGAGGTCGTTTTGGAAGTGTGTACCCATGTGTACGAAAAGTAGTAAACGGTATTAAATTTGGTACATTTTGAATTTGGAGGAACAAATGAAATTTGAATTTAACAATTCTGGTAGTTTTTGAATCCCGGTAGAGTTGGAACCCTGAAATTTAAAAATAAGATTTCTATTGGACTGTATGATATAGTTAGTTATGAAAATTTGGTACAATTTGGATTTGGGTGCACAAATGAAGCTGGTACCCTGAAAATTGGAATTAGCTTTACTGTTAGAGTGAAGGATTGGGGTATGTGCTAAACAGTACAAAATGATCGCGTTTACTTTCCAAAGATGTCAGCTGGAAATGTGCACCTTCGGTAGGTCACCACAACTCAAGCGCCAGCCATGGTGATGGTGTGGGCCGTCATAATCGCTGTCTGCTCGTATAAATCGACTGTGGAGGGTGTATAAAGCCTTAAACACGCAAACATTTTGGCCGCAGACCTTGAACATACCGACAGGACTCAGCACCATCACACTCAGCACGTTTCATTTCCAGCGCACAATGGCCACCAAAATCTCCGGATACCAATCCGTTGGACTATTGTGTCTGAAAAGCAGGTTGGCACTAAAAAATACCAAAGTGTCGATCACCTCAAGCTAGCGCTTCGCCGGGAACGGGCCAAAATACCGCAGAGCAACTTTCAGGCAGCGTGCTCGTACGGTCCAAAAGTGACCAATTCGAACAAATCTAAACTTATTCCAAAATTTGAATAAGTACATCTTCAACCGATTTCGGGTTAATTGGGCACCAAATAGCCAATATCAGTCCAAATGACCCGTATTTTGGCACATCCGACCGAATTCAGTTTAGAAGCAGGTACATCAAATTTGATGAAAATCGGTTCAGATATAGCTATAGCTCTCACATATATGTTTCATCCGATTTGGGGTTTCATGTCCCTCACATACGTACTACGCACTCCACAGGAATGATATTTGGTACCAGATATCAAATACAGCCCAGAAATACCTCTATTACATTTTATCGAGATTGGATTTTGGGTTGCTAAATGGACAGAATTTTGGCACTTCCGACAGAATTCAGCCTAAAAGCAAGTGCTTATTTTTTGTGAAAATTGGTTCAGATATAGCTATAGTTTCCATGAATATGTTTCATCCGATTTGGCGTTAAAGTTACTTACATGCGTAATATGCCCTCCACAACAATAGTCGTTGCTTCCAAATATTACTGATACAGCTCAGGAATAAGTGTTTAAATTTTTGTCAAGATCGGTTCTGATTTGGGTATAGCTCCCATATATATCTTAATCCGATTTCAGGTTTTATGTGCACCAAATGGCAAAAATCAGCCCAAATGGACTTCATTTCAGCACTTCCGACGGAATTCAGCCTAAAAGCACGGAACTCAGCCTAAAAGAACGTGCTTCAAATTTTGAAAAACGATTCAGATATAGCTATAGCTCCCCATTAAAGTCACTCACATGTGTAATATGCACTCCAAAACAATGATATTTGATACAGAGCATCAGATACGGCTCGAAAATAGCTTTGCCAAATTTTATCGAGATCGGTTCAGATTATTGCTCGGTTATTGCTCGCCGCATACGTAATATCATATCATCAAATTGAATAGTATGGAGGGTATATTGAGTTTGTCATTCCGTTTATAACACCTCGAAATATACATTTTAGACCACACAAAGATGTATATTCTTGATCAGCATAATAGTCTTTGTCGATTTAGCGATGTCTGTCCGTCTGTACTTCTGTGGAAATCACTCTAGCTTACGAAGAATATGAATTAGATTGATAAAATTTTACTCAAATTTATATTATGTCTGCAAGTATATTGGTATTGAAAATTTCCATGTTTTGCTATAGCCCCATATGACGGTACCTCCCGATATTCGGCATTTTGATGATTTTATCGACATTATTCACCGGAATTGTTTAAAATTTGGTATTTAAAGTTCCAAAGGGATACTACAGCCTAAGACAGGAAATTGTCTGTGCAGGTCCACGTCTTCGTATAGCCCCCATATAACGGTACCTCCCGATATTCGGTATTTTGATGATTTTTAGCCACATTATTAAACTGTTTTTTTTTAAGTTTCGCATTTGAATATTGTAATGACTTATGACAAAAGTTACCTATGCAGGTCCATATCGTCGTATAGACGCTAATATAACATCTACATTCGTTATTTTTAAGATTTTAACATAATTTTTAACGGATTTTATTGTTTTTGAGAATTGCCAAATTCGTTCCAAACTTACAGCTTTTTTACTTGTTTTACATTCAACCAAATTTTACCATTTGGTGACACTTGGTGCGGTATAATCCTTATCGAAGTCATATCATGCATTATACACTGTACAGCAATGTTATTCGGTTCATAGTTGGTATAATCTACTTCACATAAATTCCCAATATACAATTTTTTGTTACGGGAGCTCTACTCCATATGCATAGCGGTGTAGAGTAACACATAGTCGGCCCCGCCTGACTTTTGACCTCTACTTATTGGTTAATCTTTATTTTTACATATTTTATTTACAAGGGTATTTGATGTCTTGTAATTTCTGTATTTTGTTCCTTTTATTTTCAGATACATTGGGTCACAAACTCTCCGAAGCATGGGAGGAGGAATGCAACAAAAAACAAATGAAACACAAAGAACCGAGTCTTCTGAGGGCGGTACTGAAAGTATTCGGTCTACGATTCGCCACCTTAGGTTTTGTTTTATTTATTCTAGAAATAGGTTTACGGTAAATTTTCTCCTCCACACTATACCATTCGAAATGAGATTAAATGGCATACTTGCACCTTATAGAATAACTTATTCGAATCCAATGCCAGTTGATCTCATTTCGAATGGGCTTTGACCCATGAAATTTGAAGAAAATGAGAATTCTTTGTTTGTATGCTCACCGCCCACTCGTCTCTTTTCTCAATTTCCAGTGTTACTCAGCCATTATTTTTGGGTGGCCTTGTCTCGTACTACGCCAAGCCTGAGAATAATGGTAGTAGCGATCTGTCCACAGCGTACCTGTACGCTCTGGGCGTGATTCTATGCAGTGCCGTCAATGTCCTGTTCATGCATCCTTACATGTTAGGCATACTTCACGTGGGCATGAAGATACGCGTGGCCATGTGTAGCATGATATATCGTAAGGCGCTACGTCTGAGTAAGACCGCACTGGGCAATACAACGTCAGGGCAGGTGGTGAATCTGATATCGAATGACGTCGGCCGTTTGGACACATCGATGATACACATGCACTATTTGTGGTTGGGGCCGATTGAAATTATCATTATTACGTTTTTAATGTATCGCGAGGTAAGTTATTGGGAATTACAGAAGAAAGGATTACTTTTAAGTTTATGATTTTTATATAACAGAGAGAGAGAGAGATAGAGAGAGAGCAATGATTGAAATGAAAGTTATTAGCTTGCGAAATCTTGCAACCTCGTCAAATCCCCCTTTAGGCCACTAAATTTTACTCAATAATTTCTTAAAGGATTCCTGAACTTGTTCTGTAAATATCCAAAATTTTAAGGATTTAAGGATTTATTAGCTTAATACGGATATATTCAACCCGAAGCATCATGCAAAAATAGATCTTTTTATGACCGGATTATTCTAAATACGGTGCGAAAACAGTATGCTAACGGAATACATCACTGTGTTTCATTCGAAACACTTCAAAGTTGTAAGTATTTGAGCAAAAGTGATTATTATCTTTGCAGACGCTCACCAAAATGAATAAAAGCTGCATCCATACTATCTGCAGACTTCAAGTTCTAAAGGACCTTGTAAACAGAATCGCTGTGAAGTTGGTGACTTCTGTAACTGCAAGAACAAAAGTGGTTGCTTGAAAAGCTTCTTCCTGCTTTTGAAGGCCACTCTACTAATAAATCTTTGTGCGGTTTCGTCTATGAACCAGATTCCTGACAGAACTTTTAACCACTTGAGATTGAAGAGGAAATCTCAAACTTCGTGATCTCCACATATATGCTTCAATATTTTGCTGTCGCCACTATGGAGAACAATTCAGTTTCTCTCTCCGTGGCCACTTTTATACCCTCCATCTTGAAAAGGGGTTAATATTGTCATTCCGTTTGTAACATCCCTAAATATTCGTCGTAGACCACATAAAGTATATATATATATATATATATATATATATATATATATATTCATGATCAGTATAAAATTCTAAGTCGATTTAACGATGTCCGTCTGTCTGTTGAAATCACGATACAGCCCACATTATTTTACGTAAGGCTTCAGAATTTGTCAGAACAATTTGCATTGTGTCTAGGATGACTCCATAGTATGGAGGGTATTTGAAGTATTTGAAGTTCGTAATGGCTGCTACAGCCTATGACAAAAATGTTTGCATTCAGGTCCACATCTTCGTATAGCCCCCATATGACGGTAACTCCCGATATTCGATATTTTCATGATTTTAGCGACATTACTTACCGAAATTATTTCAAATTTTGTATTTGAAGTTCGTAATGGCTGCCACAGCCCATTACAAAAATTTTTGTATTCAGGTCCACGTCTTCGTATAGCCCCCATATGACGTTACCTTCCGATACTCGGTATTTTTATGATTTGTGCGACATTATTCACCGGAATTGTTTCAAATTTGGTATTTGGAGTTCGTAATAGGTACTACAGCGTATGACAAAAAATTTCGTAAGCAGGTCCACGTCTTCGTATAGTCTCCATATAACAGTTTTCATTTAAGTGGTAGTTTCCGGAAGTTTTTTTTTTTTTTGAAAATTTTCAAGTTCCTTCCAAATTGTGGAGGGTACTAAAAGTTCGGCCCGAACTTAGCTGTTTTTTTACTTGTTTAAGTTTACAAGCATTATCCAAACGGTCTTGCTGATATTTGTTGTTTAAAATGGAACACGTTTGAATTCAGATACTTTTATAAAAATAGTTTTCTTTTCCCAATGGTGGAGGGCATTAAAAGTTCGACCCGGCCGAACATTCTTCTTCTTTGCGGAGTTCCAATCGAATCGAGCTAATTTTTTCGAATTTAACCAAAAGATTCCTATGACAAGCTTTGCATGGGTACTTAACCCGATTTGATCGAACCTCTTTTTTCTTTGAGTGGTTCTCTGTGTTTCAGTATTCGGATGAATACAGCCGCTTCCAAGGAAGAGGAGGGGAACTTCTTAAGCCTTACAGTTCTACATAAACCAACGCCTTCATGCAGTATTTAGCAGACCTCATCCTTGTTACAGATTTTAACCTAAACGTTTTTTGCGTTGCTCTCTGATTTTGAATCTTATTTTCTACCGGTCACAGACGGTGTGGAGATTTAAATTTCCTCTCCCTTACCCTTTATTTGCACTTACTTATTAGCTTAACTTTTACTTTATCTGACATTCTCCAAAGTAGTTTTTTTTGACCAAAAGTCATACGGGTATGAACGAGGACCCAAATCGATTTCGATTGCATTTAAAGAGAATATGATGAAAATATGATCGATATTCTTTGCATACTTTTCGGCTTGTATAAAAAATCAAGGTCATATTTATGATTTAAAATCATAAATAGACCACGAATTTCATTTTAGGCTCTGTATTATCATTTAATGTTTAATTTTTAAGTCGAGATACGATTGCAAAGATAGATAGATCGGTAAAACATCCTGTGTAAAGGCATTACTTGGTAATGACATTTGTTACTGGGTACTTAATTATAGGGATGACTCTGGCAATTCGCAGCAAGAAAGAGGTTAACTTCAGGAAATGAGATAGAGACGATTTATATTATATAGGGTAAGTGTACCAATAGTCGGCACTTTTAGGATTTTTGTGTTTTTAATCGCTCACCATTCTGAGTGGAACATTTCAATTATTACAAAATTAATTTATTCAGATTCGAAATTTTGTATAGTTTTTGCAATAATAAATAAAGTTTTAATAACTTTTTATTAAATTTCATAAAATTGTAGTTTTATTAATACAATGCTTTTTTGCCAGTAGTCGGCACCACTTGCCAATTGTCGGTATGGCATTTTCCAACAGTCGGCATACCAATTTTTTTGAAAGAATAATTAATAATAATAATAAATTAATTCATTAAAATATAATATTTTTGTTTAGTTAAACTGATTCGACGTCTTTATTGTACTTTTCTTAAGAATATGGATTGTTGAGGACCTTCACAGACAAAAATTTAATTTTTATTAGAATAAATCATCTTTTCTTAGCGAAATTGTACATAAAGATAGCTGACAATATATTTGAAGTAAACAAAATATATTAAGTTATAAAAGTTTCATTTATTTGGGCTTAAAAATAAAAAGTGCCGACTACTGGGACATGCCGAACTTAGGCACACTTACCCTATGTATTTTTTAAATTCGTTTTCCTTCTTTCAGATTGGAGTCTCCTCGCTATTCGGTGTCGCCATTATGATACTATTCCTGCCGTTGCAAGCCTATCTGGGCAAAAAGACTTCAGTTTTACGTCTACGCACTGCCCTGCGCACCGATGAACGGGTGCGCATGATGAACGAAATCATATCCGGCATTCAGGTGATCAAAATGTATGCCTGGGAAATACCATTTGGTAAAATGGTCCAATACGCCCGTCTCAAGGAGATGAACGCCATTCGCTATGTCAACTACATTCGTGGCATTTTGCAGTCGTTCATTATGTTTCTGACACGCATATCCGTTTTCGCCAGTCTGGTGGGATTTGTACTCCTGGGAAAACTGCTGACGGCCGAGAAAGCTTTCATCATTACAGCCTTCTACAATATTCTGCGCAACACCATGACCATCTACTTCCCCATGGGAATATCCCAGTTTGCCGAGACAATGGTGTCCTTTAAACGTATCCAAAAGTACATGATGCATGAGGAGACGAAGGTGCGGGACAGGTCACAGGATGTGGATTGCGAAAATAATAAATTGCAACCGACAGCTATTATCGAGGAGAATGGCAAGGCAATTGGCATGAATGGCATTATGAAGCCCATGACGATTGTGGGTAACCATCATCCGCATCACGTGGAGGCCAGCGTCAGCATTAACAAACTCAAGGCCAAATGGGATCCACAGTCAACGGAGTACACGTTGGAAAATATTGATCTAAAGATAAAGCCACGTACCTTGGTGGCTGTAATTGGGCCGGTGGGTTCCGGCAAGTCCAGGTAAGCTATCAACGTTGCTTTCTCAAATGGTGTTACCATATTTTATTTTCTCCTATAGCTTGATTCAAGCCATCCTGGGTGAACTGCCTGCTGAAACTGGGTCCGTAAACGTTAGCGGCACACTGTCATATGCCTCACAGGAGCCCTGGCTATTTACTGGTACTGTGCGTCAGAACATTTTGTTCGGCCTACCAATGGATAGGCAGCGCTATCGCACAGTTGTCAAGAAATGTGCCCTCGAACGAGATTTTGAGCTGCTGCCCTTTGGCGACAAGACAATTGTTGGCGAGCGCGGTGCTTCTCTGTCTGGTGGCCAAAAGGCCCGTATCAACTTAGCCAGGGCTGTGTATCGCAAGGCCGATGTCTATCTGCTGGATGATCCGTTGAGTGCCGTTGACACCCATGTTGGGCGCCATTTGTTCGATCAATGTATGCGAGGTTATCTGCGTGACGACATTGTCCTTTTGGTCACTCACCAGCTGCAATTTATGGAACAGGCCGATCTTATTGTAATTATGGATAAGGGTAGGATCAGTGCTATCGGGACATTTGAATCGATGCGCAAGAGTGGTTTGGAATTTTCCAAATTATTGATGCAGGCCGATAAGACCGAGGATACGGGTAGTGTGAAGGGATCGGTTGGGGAGGGATCGGAAAGACAGGCTTTGTCAAGACAAAACAGTAAAATGCGCTCACGTCAAAATAGTGTGTCGTCTATGGGTTCGGTGGCGGAGTCTGCCCAGGGCGATGCCCCCAAACAGGTGCAGGAGACTCGTGAAGAGGGTAAAATTGGTCTAAAACTTTATAAGAAATATTTTGGAGCCAGTGGAGGTTATTTCCTGTTCACAATTATGGCATTCTTTTGTATTGGAGCTCAGGTGTTGGCCTCCGGAGGTGACTACTTCTTGTCCTATTGGTAAGTTGGTGGAGGTGTGATATTCTTAGTACCCATGGCAATTGAAATTTAATTTCTCTGTTTCAGGGTCAACAAAAATGGACAGGCGCAAAGTACGGTTACCGATTACTATCGACGACCCGAAAGACGCTTGGACACCAACTCAGACCCAGTGGACCTGTACATCTTCACTGGCATTAATGTTTCGGTTATTGTTTTTGCTTTGATGCGCTCCCTACTTTTCTTTACGCTGGCCAAACGCTCCTCCACGAATCTGCACAATACCATGTTTAACGGCGTTACTCGGGCCTCCATGTATTTCTTTAACACAAATCCTGCCGGCCGTATCCTAAATCGTTTTGCCAAAGATTTGGGTCAGGTGGATGAAGTGTTGCCCGGTGTCATGATGGATGTCATACAAATCTTCCTGGCCATTTTAGGTATTGTTGTCGTTTTGTGCATCGTAAATCCCTGGTATCTCTTGGCCACTGCCCTACTGGGTATTGTTTTCTATTTTATGCGATCATTCTATTTGAATACGTCGAGAGATGTCAAACGTTTGGAGGCCATAAGTAAGTGGAGATATTTTGAAATGAATTCTTGAACCGAAATTGAACTTCATTTACTTGCAGCCCGCTCCCCCATATATTCACATATGGGCGCCTCGCTGAATGGCCTCTCCACAATACGAGCATTTGGAGCCCAGCAAATTTTAATTGAGGAATTTGATAACTACCAGGATCTCCATAGTTCCGGCTATTACATGTTCTTGTCGACTAGCCGTGCCTTTGGCTATTGGCTAGATTGCTGCTGTGTCCTGTACATTGCTATCATCACCTTGAGCTTTTTCCTTTTCTCACCCAAAAATGGCGGTGATGTGGGCCTTGCCATTACCCAGGCCATGGGTATGACCGGCATGGTCCAATGGGGTATGCGACAATCGGCTGAACTGGAAAACAATATGACAGCTGTAGAACGTGTCATTGAATACGAAGACTTGGAGGCCGAAGGTGAAATGGAATCACCACCGAATAAGAAACCACCCAAATCATGGCCAGAAGATGGTCAAATTGTATTCGACAATTTAAGTTTGCGTTACTTCCCCGATCCCAAGGCAGAAACGGTATTGAAAAATCTGAATATTTCCATACAGGCGAGAGAAAAGATTGGCATTGTAGGTCGCACCGGAGCGGGTAAATCATCGCTTATAAATGCCTTATTCCGCCTGTCGTACAATGATGGTTCGGTGATCATCGATAAACGGGATACCAAGGAAATGGGACTCCATGATTTGCGTAGTAAAATATCAATTATTCCCCAAGAGCCGGTATTGTTTTCGGGCACTATGCGTTACAATTTAGATCCATTCGATGAGTATGCCGATGCCAAATTATGGAAGGCTTTGGAAGAGGTGGGATCAATTTATTTTCATTTATTTTCCTCAGATGTTATCTTTTGAAATGTATCATTTTCGTTTCAGGTCAAACTAAAGGACGTTGTCAGCGAATTACCCAGTGGACTGCAAAGTAAAATATCCGAAGGTGGTACCAATTTCTCTGTTGGCCAACGACAGCTGGTCTGTCTGGCCCGTGCCATTCTCAGAGAAAATCGCATTTTGGTAATGGACGAAGCCACTGCCAATGTAGATCCCCAAACTGATGCCTTAATACAAACCACCATACGTAATAAATTTAAACACTGCACCGTTCTGACAATAGCTCACCGTTTACACACAGTTATGGATTCGGATAAAGTTCTGGTAATGGACGCAGGCAGGGCTGTAGAGTTTGGTTCACCCTTTGAACTGCTAACACAAAGTAAAACCAATATATTCTATGGCATGGTGAAACAGACTGGCAGTTCCACATTTGATAGTCTGCTGAAAGTTGCCCAAAAGGTAAATGGGAATAGAATGGAAATTTAAAATCGAATATAAAATGTAATTAACTTCTTTTTCTTGCAGGCCCATGAGGAAAACCTAAAGGCCAAAAAAGATCCTTGACATTTCGTTCAGGTGCCCAAAGTATTTAAGGATTATATATTAAAGATACTAGAGCCCATAACAAATCATCCGGCAAATGCTAAAATACAAAAGACACTATTTTTTGAAAATGCAACAAAACCAAAATTCTTAGGCTAACATTCAGTTTATCCCTATACCCATAATCGATTCACGGTACCACCAACATTTGATTGAGACAGGTTTTAAGGCGTTCGCTACAAATGAATTGTGAAAAGTTATAGTATTCGACTGCCTAAAGGCTTAATATGATTACATTTTCTATAAATGTGAGGTTATGAACGAAGTGATTAGGAATGAAAATAACAAGGCAAATGGGAACATAAATTTCCTCTCAGGATCCAAATGACAAACGAAAAATAAGTGGTTAACATGTTGATTAGTGAATAGTTACAACTGCCAAAAAATATCCTAAACCAATAATAGACTCAATTTTCGGTGACATGCAACAAGTGATCAAAATTGTACAAATTCAAAGCCATTTCAGGCGGGAATTATCCAAACCATCATATGATGGATAAATCTACCCCATCTAGGCGTATCAAGAAGGGCATACACGATCTAGAGAGGAAGTCCAACGCTATATGAGAAAGCGTCTAGATCAAGAAGCCTATCAGGCAGGTCTGAGTGGCATTCATACTGATGCAGTCACATATACCATTAATAATTTCTACGTGCCTAGTCCAAATAACGGTTTTAGACCCTATTAATTTCCAGGAAAATATTTTTATGCACAGAAATAAAAGGGTAATCCAATATTGCTCTAGCTTTGCAAGTTCTAATATTTGCATCAGTACTAGGTCAGGTGTAAAATGGACAAAGTTTCAAAATTTTGAATAATTAAAACTCCTATAAAATGTGATGTAAGAGTTCGATTGTCTTCAAATTGCACATCCCATCCACAAAGGGTCCAAGTTTTTAAAATCCACGAAGCTCATAAAACGCGAAATTTGCATCCGATTCCATTCAGACTTGGCACATCTCAATATTTCCATCAACACAAGATTGTTATAAAGATGATAGAGATCGGACCATTCCTTCTGATACCTCCCCCACATAGGGTTCACGATTTTGAAAAATAAGACGCTCAAAGAAAGCGAAATAAGCATATAACTCTCTTCAAATTTCAAATATACAAACATCTTTGCTAACGCAAGATCTGTTGTGAAGATGATATATATCTGCGAACTCCTTCTGAGCCACCCTTGTGCAATTCTATTATCTGTTATAAGATGCGAAAAGAGTCAGCGATTTTTCAAAACATTGTCACATAACTCATATAAAGCGAATTTATATCATATATATTTAGGCCCGATACGAAATGGACAATATTGACCCATTCCTTCAAACCCTAATCCATAGAGGGTCAACAATTTGAATTATCACAACAGAAGTCAAAGTCAAAATATATTTAAATAATCGAATATTGGCTGAGGGTATACATCTGTTGGCAGAACGGACTGATACTTTTTTACTTATTAAACCTGGAATTAGAACTTGATTGGCAGAAATCAAACAAAACATGTGGAGCTTTAACAACAACATGGACTGTGAATATGAGAAGTGCATTGGGTCTCCAGACCATCGTTAGAAAAATTCTAATCATTCACAACAGACAATAAATTATAAACAAAATGTTCAGTAAATATATAAAAAAAATTATATTTCTGAGGGCGCTCGTTGTTGTTGTAGCAGTAGTAAATGTAGGTGTTTGGATTCTGCTAATTTGGCTCAAGCTCCAGATTTAAAAATTCGGCTACCTTAATGGGCTGTACATGTACATTTTTCTGAGGGCGTTTAGAACCCACACACCGCACTCTGGCTATGTCGGCGAGTCAAGGTTTCAAAATTCTGTTAGATTTTGATTTGCTTTAAACCACACTTTTCTAATTTTCAAAGGATTATTAACTTATTTCTGCATACAGCAGAGACAATATCCTTGAAGACGAGAAAGCCTGTTTGGATAGAACAAAAGCAACGAGAGGTTATTTTCTCGGGAAGCTTTTCTTTAAGATTACGTGGTAAATAAACCCATGTCGTCCATAACCTCACTTTTAAAAGAAACATTCAAAACGTACAAAGCCATTTTTTTATTAATCCCCAAAAATTTCAATTCACAAAACTGTAGCAACAAGGTATCTTAAAAGAAAATTCAAAAGAAAACAAAAAAATCACAACCCACAATGGTATATCAAAACTGGAAACTTCATGTACAACATAAACTGTAGTAGGAACAAAGTAGTTGATCTATTTATATACATACATAGATATTTAAATATTTAAGAGAAAGAGAGAAATAATAAATCCCAAATCCCGTTTCATATTTGTAAAAAAAGAGAAGAAAACACAAATAAACCCACAATATTTCTTTAGAAACGAACATCTTTACAACGATGGCATTCATAGAAAAAAAAAATTACACGCTTCTGTTGGAAGCTTCGATTTAGTTTTCTATTTGAATTCTGATCATAACATTTTTTAAGACAATAAAATATCATTATTATAATGATTGTAAAGCTAGTAACTAATATTAACACAAAAACAAATTGTATGAAATTAAATTACTTAAAAGAAAAGAAAACAAAAAACTATAACGACTATATCAATTAAAAACTAAATATATTTATACAAATACTTAACAACAAAATTGAAATCGATGTATATGTAACTAATGATGATGCTGATGATGACAAAGATGTAGGGGCAAAAAGTAAATCTATATATATATGCATATTATTTTAATACTGTGCAATAATATAATTTATATATGTATGTATGTATATGTATAACAATGTGTATATGTATGTAAATATGGGAAGAAAAACAATTGTAATTCTATTTATTTATCCTTGAAGGATGCATTTTATTTACACTTAGGCATAAAAACAAAAAAAATTAAAACAAAAGAATTTATTATTAGGCCCTACTTGAAAATTGTGTACTTATGCGTAATCTTAGAGATAAAAACCCACAAAATATTGTATTATATAGTAGTATAAACAACAAACAACAGCACACAGTATGTGTTCCAAATGAAACGACAATATTTTACAATTTCAATTTGGTTTTTATTTTGATGTATTTTTTTTTTTTCTTCAATAAAAAATTATTGTATTTATTTTGAAGCCGGTATATTTCTTTTTATTTGTTTTGTTTTTTTTTAATTTTTCATAAATTTAATATCAACTTCATACTAATGATAAGTCATTCCTTTTTTAAAAACTGCTTTATATTTCGATACCCCCTTTTTTGCGTTAAAACACATCGAAACAAATTAGAAAGTTTCTGTCGGTGTTCCAACCTTCAGTATTTGGCCCTTTTTGGGGCATCTACAATAAAAATGTGCCCCTCACATTCCAACTCCATTCCAAGAGATCTAATGTTAGTAACCATAGTTCAATGTGAAAACCTCGGAATATCTGCGCATTGTATGAGACTTGTAATTCTATTTCAAAATGCTCGAGGCTTTATAGAGTGTGGGCGTAGGGAGGTTTATCAAAAGGAGTTGACCGATATATCACCTATTTATCTAATGCAAATTGGCATATTCGGAAATTGAACAAACTCATACTGACTTCCATTTTATGGGCACGAGAAGCAATCTATCTTCGCTCCTGGGCGGTATAAATATTACCACGGATCAAAATTTTAAAATACAGATACTCTATTCGTTTTAAATGAATCTAGTAAGTGCCCGCTACGTCGCACAGTGGTGTGAGGTAAAACCGAAATTAATTCAGGGAAGCTTTCTATCGCTTTGAAATTTTGCTCAAATATTTATATTACCCCTAGTATGTTTGGTATTAAAACGGTTCCACGTTTCGGCAAGGCCCCCATATACCGTTACTTCCTGATTATCGCTGTTTTGAATGTTTTGCCCACAATTTTAAACCAAATCATGTGTAACTTGACATTTAGAGCTCGGAGTAGATATACTGGGCATGAAAGCAAAAATGTCGGAAATAGTATCAAATTTTAGGAAAAAATTTAGATTTGTTCGAATTGATCACCCTTGGAACGAATTATGGCCTTCAAACGGTCAATGAAACCGTCACAAGCTGCCCGAATGTTGCTCTGTGGTATTTTGGCCCATTCCCGGCGAAGAGCTTGCTTGAGGTGATCGACAATTTGATATTTTTAGTGCCAACCTTGTTTCCAAAATACTCCAGACACAATAGTCCCACGGATTAGTATCCGGATATTTTGGTTGCAATTATGCGCTGGAAATGAAGCGAGGAACTTCATTTTGTAACCATTCTTGGGTGGATGCCGAGTCCTGTTGGAATGCCCAAGGTCTGCAGCCAAAATGTTTGCGTGGCCAAGTCTTTAATACACCCTCCAGAATATTATGAAGATAATATTCGGCATTTATTCTGATGCTACGGCATTTATTCTGATTCGGCCCTGCGACGCGCTTTTAGATTAAGTTGCTTATTTACTTTTCGAACCATTTCTGCTACGCTACCAGTATCACGGTAACGAGCGATGGTACGAGACACAAAAGGTTTATTCACATTTAAATACTGGAGTGCTCTAACGATAGCCACTTGTGGTTTTCAAGCCAAATATAAAGAACTCACACTATCACGCTTGAATTCCATCACGAATAACTTTTTTCTGGAAAATTCTCACTAAAATGTTTTTGTACGTTTATAAACAATATACTGAGCTGTCACTGGAATAATTTTAACAGCTATCGGACGAGTGGCTTAAAATGACTGAAGTTGGTTGCAATTTTTTCACCTTTTCTCACCCTATAAGGGTACCTCCCGATATTCGGTATTTTTATGATATAAACAAAATTATTCACCTGAATTGTTTCGAATTTCCAATTAAAGCCTATGACAAAAAATGTCCTATGAAGGTTCACGTTTTCATATATCCTCCATATAATGGTACCTGCCGATATTCGATACTTTAATATATTATTAACATTACTCACTGGAGCTATTATTATTCAAAGAGCTACAGACGCTATATTAGAATTGGTCTAATCATTTAAATGTGGTCTTTCCATGTAAGTTACCTTTCTTAGGATACTACAGATCATAAATACTGATGGTCATGAAATCTCGTTCATCAAAGTATCCCACTATTATCTTCTTTAAGTATATGCATATTGTTATTTCGTATTGGATTCAAATTCGTATTTCAAGTGGGCTAATGGCAAACTGGCATGTGGAAGGCAACAATCGTCTGAGAAAAAGGATTGATGTTCCCTGTTACAAAGGTTGGTTACGCGCCTTAAGAAGAAAAAAATAGAACACTGCAAAAAAGTAACAGCTGTGTATTCCCTTCACCAATAACTCTTCCGAATTGCCAACATTCTGATATTTTACACCAGTCTGAATATGGGGACAGAAATCTTTAGGCATTTTATACCAAAAAATAAGATTTCCTCAACACTGCCTTTTTACAATTTGAAAAGAAAATTAACGGTTAGGTATCACTTATATTGGCGTATTTATCCATATAGTACTTGTTACTTACATTTGATTGCGTTTTACTGCCATTACAGCGGAAAAAATATTAAAGTTTAAATTAGATTTTTATTGATTTCATTTCAATATAAATGGTATTTTAATGTAACCAATTATATATATTTTCTTTGGAGAAATGTTTGTTTGTTTTAAGTTATATTAAAATGAGGAGGAAAACGCTTAAATTACACAAACATAAATAATATAATACATAAAAAAACTTGGAAGTAATGAAAAAAGATTTACAACTAAATAGAATACAAGTAGAACAACAAGAAGAAATTAAATTACAAAATAAATAAAAAGTTTTTACATTTCATTAAAAAATATACATTAAAATAACACCGAAAGTGTTGCATGTTTGTTTTTTTTTTTCTGTTTCCGATTACATCAGTACAATTAACAACTAGTTTTCTTATAAACATAACGATATATTGTGTATTTTGTGTAATTAATTGAGATATTCCATTTTTTGGTTTCTCCCTCCCTCACACATAAGAGTTTTACGTAGAAGAATACAATAGCTCATTAAAAAAATAACTTTACAATTTGTTTAAAATATCAATGATAACCAGGCAGCAATTAAACAAAAGCCACCACATGTGGCCACTTGTATAAAGGTTCTGTCACCTGTCAAAGCCCGATAGTACATGGGTCCACTGAACAAGATTGTACCAGCTGCCATCAAAGAGCCAGTCTAAAAGAAAATCAAATTATAGTATTAAATATTTTGTAAGCTTAGATTTATTTCAAGTGACTAATATTAAACTAGAGCTTTTATTACAACAAAACATGGAAAATATCAAAAAACAAAAAAAACTACAAAAATTCTAAATTAAAAACAAAAGCTTAAATTGAGACCCTAATCTAACCTGAAACCTCTTTCCATTAAATAGTTGAAAACTTGAAAATAAAATTAAACAAGAATAATAATGCATTTAATGTTGTAACAAGATTCTAAAACAAAACAAACCGAAAAAACGCAAAATGAAATATATTTTTTGTAATTAAAAAATCCTCTTGCCTATGAAAAGCAAAAAAAAAATCATAAACATAAAAACATACATATGTAACAAATGGACAAATTAAACTCCATATAGTGGTTGTTATTAGCTAACAAATTGATACCAATTATTTACAAAAAATCAATTAGTTATGTAAGGAAAAAAAGAAAAGAAAAAACAAATGGTGTTCTCTATAAAGTTAAAACATTATTTTTATTTTGCTTTCATTCTCAAAGATATTTGAGAGCCATCTACAGGGTGAGATAAAAAAAACTGCAACAACGTCAAAACGCCATCACTTTCACATTTTTGCTTTAAATTTTTTTTGAAAGAAAGCTAAAAATGTCGGAAATAACATCAAATTTTAGAATAAGTTCAAATTTGTTTGAGTTGGTCACCTTTGCTGCCCGAATGTTGCTCTGCGATATTTTAGCGTTTGCTGGAGGTGATCGACACTTTGGTATTTTTGAGTGCCAACATTGCTCCAGACACAATAGTCCAAAGGATTGGTATCCGGAGATTTTGGTTGCCATTGTACGCTGGAAATAAAGTGAGGGACCCCATTTTGTAACCATTCTTGGGTGGGTGGCGTACTGAGTGCAATGGTGCCGAGTCGTGTTGGAATGTCGAAGGACTGCGGCGAAAATGTTTGCGTGCCCAAGGCTTTAGTACACTCCCGGAATATTTTCGCGATAATATTCGGCATTTATTCTGATCCCACGATCGATTAATACGAGCGGAGAGCGACCATCGGCTGTTATGGCGACCCACACCATCATCATGACCTCTTTGGCAGGTACACACAATCATTTTGTTTGTTTACAAACTGTTGGACAATGAAAGTTTTTTCGTCGAAACCGGAGAAAACCAAATTCGGTAGTTCGCCACTTTCGGCCAAGCGAAGCAACTCTCTAGCTCTTTTGAGTCTATTTTTCTTCTGTTGCGGTGTAAGTTCTTGTACTTTTTGCAATTTCAATGTCTTTACCCCGAGCTCATTTTTCAATATTTGCCGAATGGATTATTGCGATATGTTCAGCTCACAAGGCATTTTTCGGCCACTGTGACACGGGTTTCGATGAAGTCACTTCTTTATTTTTCGAACCATAATATTTCTGCTGATGTTGCTGCTTTTTCCGTCGACTTCCTTGACGTCGGACTACGCTACCAGTATCACGGTAACGAGCGATACGGTACGATACACAAAAGATTTATTTACATTTAATTGCTGGAGTGCTCTAACGATAGCCACTTGTGGTTTTCCAGCCAAATATAAAGAAATCACACTATCATACTTGAATTCCATCACGAATAATTTTTTTTTCTGGAAAATTCTCAACAAAATACTCTTGTACGCTTGTAAACAATATAATGAGCTGTCACTGGAATAATTTTAAAAGCTGTTGGACGAGTGGCTTGGAAACGGCAGCTGTCTTAAGTTGGTTGCAGTTTTCTTCATCTCACCCTGTATTTTTATTTTGCTTTCATAAGGGAACATAAAACCCCTGCGTGTTTATTGGAATTTTCAAAGATATTTGAGAGCCATCTACTTCCACAAGACTTTTGAGTTTTTATTTTTACATTAATAAATATTTATTTCAATATTTGGTGCAATAAATGTTGAAATTTATGTTTCTTGGGACTACGAACATTATTTTACAAAAAAAAAAAAAGAATATTAAAAATCATGTCAATTATCAATGTTACGATGAAACAAAAAGAGAATTCTAAAAAACGCAACTAATTCATTTAGCCATAAGTAGTCATTTTTAGGGAGTAGCAAGTAGCTCAATGGAAAAAATACTTTATTTTTGAAAAAAAAAAAAACAACACAACAAACATACACAATAAATTATCCAAACGATTGAAACATTTTTGTACAATAATTTAAGATAACTAACTTTAGAATATAGAAAAAAGGTTGCAAATCAATAGAATACCCATATCAATTAAAAAAAAAAACAAAAGACAAAGTAAAAAAGAAACTACGGCACATATGTATGTACGCATTTTATTTATGTCTAATAATGCTCCACTTTCAAATAAATTGATTGATATCCATATAAAATTGTGGTTTAATTTAGTAATGAGTTGTTCTAAGTTTTAATCAAATAAAAAATTAGAAAATATCGAACAATAGTCATTTCGGGTGGCTTATACCTATAGTTAGCTATTTGGAGGCTATGTCAAAACATGGAACCAATTCATAAAGGACTTCTAATCGGAGAGAACAAATACAACAACCCACACCTGGTTTGGGGGTTGTATCCACCATATGATGGTTGCGATGACTCTCACGGTAACACCCAAGCAGGTACTGTAACGAAAGCATATGATTATGCTGACGTAAGGGAAGGACTTCGTAAACTGCGGTGGTTCGTCCTCTGATGCGACGTAGTACTCTTCGCTTCGCCCTGTCGCTCTTGGAGTGCCTGAATTGTCGAATAAATTGTCGAAACGAATTGTCGGTTAAAATACTCAGCGCGCCTCATCGGATCAATCAACGTCACGTCGTTAAAAGTGACTGAGGTCCTATCTTCTTTTTTTTTCCAGGGTTCGAGAGCGATTTAACTTTTACCCACAGCTTACTCATATCGGTTCCAACATTGCAACACTTCAGATGGTCTAGCCATTTTTTCCTCTTATGCTCCTGTACCAACCGGTAGACTTCCACTGTCAAATCACAAATTCTAGGATCATTATGGTTGGTACGACGGAGGTCATCACGGTCGTCTGCTAATCCCGCTGCCTCTGCTAGGATATTTGGTCTTATCTGGGGCATTCGACCAGCAGGTATATGGCGAGCCGCTGCAGCTTTCATGATGTTTCGGAAAATCCTCTCTGTTATCCGAACATCAGAAGATTTGGGCAGTTCTCTGAAGCAACGGTTGGTGAATTCTCTGAACTCTGGCAAGTGAGCTTTCCCATGGTTGCTCTGTGTGTCTTGCCCCAATTAATCAATTCAATTAATATATCCCATAACAAGTTAAAAGCAGATAAGTTCGGAAAGGCCAAACTTTTAATACATTCCACCATTTGAGTGTAACTTATAAATATGTTCTATGTCAGGATGTTTTCTACATACTGGGAACAAAAAATTAAAATTGTGTCTAAAATAACCAAAATACCTTAAATCTGCCGGTAAAGAAGATAGGACCTCAGACCTAACACAACTCTGAGTAAAATTTTATCAACCTACTTCCTTCGGAAGCTAGAGTGATATCCATAGACGGACGGACATCGCTAAATCTACGTAGATTTTCAGGATGTTTTCTACATACTGGGAACAAAAAATTAAAATTGTGTCTAAAATAACCAAAATACCTTAAATCTGCCGGTAAAGAAGATAGGACCTCAGACCTAACACAACTCTGAGTAAAATTTTATCAACCTACTTCCTTCGGAAGCTAGAGTGATATCCATAGACGGACGGACATCGCTAAATCTACGTAGATTTTATACTGTGGGATCTAAAGTACACATATCAAGGTGTTACAAACAGAATGACAAACACATACTATGGTGGAGGTAAAAATAGAAATCTTGGAATGCACCTGGACAGATGACTAATATGTTAATAAATCGATTCAAAAACGAAAATAAAACTAAAAACTATTTAGAACGGTTAATCGGCATATGAGTTTCACCAAAATTTGAATAAAGAATGAAAATCTGAAATTGATTAATTAAATACAGCTTCTGGATTGAATTAAGCTTCGATAATTAAATTCTTAGACAATAGGCTGCGACCACCTACAGATGTTTATGTTTTTACAACCAGGATGAAATATGCACTTGTAAATTTAAAACATGGTAAATGATCTATTGTTCCGTTAATGCATATAACATACATGCAACTTACCAACACAGGGCGACGAGCCAATGGCATTGCCAAAAGGGCAAACGAATGCAGGAAGTGAAAACGATTGGCTGTTTCAAAGACTGCCTTCGATTCCATTTGCTCTTTGGCATCTATAATCTTCACCAAATAATGTTTTCCATAAGCACCCATTATGACTGCAGTTGCTCCACTTAAACCGGCTAAACGCACAAAGTGATAATTGTTACCAGCAATTTCCCATAAATTCAATAGTTTGGGTGGAGCCACAACAACATCCTGTATAGCTTGCTTCGGCTTCAGTCCCTACAATTTCGCAAAACAATGGACAATGTATATTATACGATATCTTCAAGATATAAGGTAAACTTACGGAACCCTTAAGGACGGCAGAAGCTGAATTAATAACAGCCTGGCTGACGGGATTTCCAAGAGTTAAATAATTTAGAGTTTCGCCCCAAGACATGATATCGGTTGACAGTTAAGATATTTCCAATGTAGTTAAAGTAAACCTTTCCAACGCTTGGCAGGAAGCACCTCAAGAAGAACCTCCTCGCACAGGTGATTGTAATGAATTGAACTAAAGCAATAAAACTATTCACTAAATCGAGCCATGTATATTAGTTCTAGCAACAGTGAATTAAGAAAGGTGTATGCATCAGCTAGAATTAAAATTTTACAATATGAAATATTGTACTGTCGAAATATATGAATAAAGTGAATAAACCGCACGAAACTGTCAAAATATCTTGCGTTTTTTAAAGTGCCCCGTGTGTGGTGTTAGTGAATATTTGTATGTATGCGTCACACCTACGATGCATGAAGGGACCTTCTTGGCCGACCTTATCTAGGAGGTAGCAACAACAACAGCCACCAATTTGTCGAGCATCCCGAGAGTGATAGGGCGAAGCGAAGAGTACTACGTCGTATAAGAGCTTCTCCGGCCGAGGAAGTACCTACACAGTTTACGATGGGTGATTTGCGAATATCATCAGAAATGCTAAGTCATCTAAAGCGTTGAGCCCGGACGGAATATCAATGGTAATGTTTAAGCAACTGGGTGCGCCGGGAATTGAGTATCTAACCAAAGTCCTTAACTTTTCGTTAGCCACCCACATAGTTCTCCAAGCCTGGAAAATGGGCAGGGTGGACCCGCTACTGAAGCCAGGCAAGGATGCCAGTAAAGGCGAATCATACAATTTCGCTTTTGTCGCCAGTAGAAAAGACTCTTGAGGCTTTACTCCTCCCCAGTATCAGAGGAAGGTATTTAGTTGCTAACCATAAAAACGGGTTCCGTTCACTACATATCAGTCGAGGACTCAATCAGAACACGCCGTGCCATAGAGCAATAGTGGTGGCTCTTGTTCTATCAAAGACCTTTGATACGGTCAACCATGCCACGCTGTTCGAGGACGGTGAGAATACAACCCTCCATGGTACAATGAAGAGAAGGTAGGTCAACTTTGAAAAAATTGCAAGTATAGAGGTCTTCCTGTTTGGCTTGTAATGTCAGAATTAGTATCAAAACAATAAAAAATCAAACAGCTTGTTGCATTTATTTTGAATAAATAATTGAAAACCGCGAAAACTGAATGAAAGGTCAACACTTCTTTTCAACACCAGATTCTATATATCTCTGAAGGATTATTTCGCTACAAAAACTCTAGATTTTGTCGATGCATACGATGAAATAAACATTTTGAAAACATATGAATTTGAATGTTTTCTGAACAATTTTTTTGTTATTGAAAAGAAAACACATACATAAACAAATAAAGATGACATATTAAGCCAAGAAAATAAAAAAATTGAAATCATATGGTATCATTGCCCTACCTTGATATCATTGTACCATGCAACCCTCCGTCCAAGCTTGAAACGTTCGATAATCATTTATATGTGTGGACGCCAGTAGTACGTGGAATTCCGGAACAAGAAGTCTAAGCCCCGTAGAGTGAAACTGTTTAAAGGGCTATGTACATAAGAAGCTTGAAGTCATGGCTAGGCATATTTTGTGACATTTCACAAAGGGATTACAGAGCCGCACTAAAATCCAGCCGTCGTTTTCCATTATAATTTGACATTAATATGCCTAGCCATGACTTCAAGCTTCTTATGTACTTAGCCCTTAACCTCTACCTTTCCGGAATTCCGCGCCCTCCATACGGCATCGAGATGGATGACTGTACGACCATGGCGTCTGGTCCTGTAGTCGATGACATATGTGTCAGGGTGAACAGCTATCTCGCGGAGCTTTCCGCCTTCTAACATGCGAGGAATATGAAAATATTCGCAACTAAATCAACGGCCACACTATTTACCACATGGACTGCGGTGATGAGAACAGAGCTGAATGTGCAGGTCGATTGGCACATAATTCCGACCACTAAATACCCCAAAATCCTTGGGGTCACATTCGATAGCATGTTCAAGTCTTCCGCGCAATCCACAGCTATCTGTGATAAACTGAAAAGTAGGAACAAGGTCGTCAAGGCGCTGACCTCTTATAAAGGGATATGTCGGCCTGTGGTTAGCTATGCGGCTCCAGTGTGGTTTGTGAATACAAGTTAAACGCAGTGGAAAAGTATTCAGACCTGCCAGAATGCCGCCCTGAGAACTGCAACAGGGTGCCTCCTCATGACCCCTGTGGACCATTTACATGAGGGGACGAAGGTTCTTCCCTTATGTCAGCATAATTATATGCTTTCGTTCTAATACCAGCTTGGGTGTTATCGTGGGCACGAACTGATGAAGATGTGCGGAACGCCTGCCCAGCCTGTACCTGTTTAATTGTCCAGCCAAACCTACCCAACTCCGTCCAGAGGATCTTTGGCTACAGCACATAAAGGTAGCAAAATTCCTAAACCTGGACATCGAGGAAGAACCGGATTAATTAGTCAATAAACAACGGATCACGTTGTCACTGCTACAACAACAACAACTGTCCCGGTCCTTGTTACTGGCCCCCTAGTTTCCCTATTTTAAGAAAATTGTCAACCATATATGGCGAAGGAAATTGTTTCTCGTCGGAATTTGTCTTGGCCAATAGCTAATGCATGGCTGCATAAATGGTGATCTTTGGAAAGAATGGGATTAGAATTATCAAGCCGAAAGTAGTTCTCTTTTCTACAAGAAAAACATGGTTTCAAAAATTTACTCGGCCGCCTAATAAATAGAATACTTGGCAGACATTGTTTCTGTCCCGAAACACTGGGAAAAATTAATGTTGATCCATCCTCGTTATGCGAATCTTGCCATGTCGATGAAAATGCATCTCACATCCCATAAGCCCTATTTGTATGACCCAAATATAAAAGAAATTGAACACAGTCGTGTAAACACAATTGACGAATTTCTCAAAAGCAATGGCCTCTGCAGCTATCCATTTTTAGTGAATATTTGACTCCATTAACTATCAGCTGTAAACAATTGGCGCATTTCGCATTTGTGGGGCGCTGTGTTAGGCAGAACGAATAAACCGGTAGAAAGTGCATTCATTCTGTTTGTGTTAAGTCAAACAAAGAGGAGCTCATTTTCTTATCTAATCGAAAAAGAGAATTGTGAGTAATTATCAATTCAAAAATGCGGATTAATTAAATATTCGCAATGTTAACAATGTACTTGTGCATTCATCAGTTTGAATTCTTTTATTTTTTCTTTGTAGCTCTGCAAAATGAAAAGTGCAAATCACCATCTATTGGTTGGTTTGTTGTTCTTGTTGGTTGCGGCGGGGTTATGTGATGCGTCTGATAGGAAACGCCCCCTTTATCGTAAAAGCTTTGTTAACCCCTATCCGAGGTTTCGAGAGTTTGTAGACGGGGGAAATCCCGGTGAACCACTGTTTCTGACGCCACTGATTAATAATGAATCGATTCCAAGATCGGCTATTCGAGACAAGGCCAAAGTTGTGGGTTCTCAATATCATGGTGTAGAAAGTTATGCTGGATTTTTGACAGTCGATCTGAAATTTAATTCTAATATGTTTTTCTGGTACTTCCCAGCTGAAAATGATTCAGCATATGCTCCAGTAGTTTTGTGGCTACAAGGTGGTCCAGGAGCCTCATCATTATTTGGGCTCTTCACGGAGAATGGTCCATTTGAGTTTGATGAACATGGCAAATTACAAAAGCGAAATTATACGTGGAGTAGAACCCACAACTTGATATTCATTGATAATCCCGTTGGAACGGGTTTCTCTTTCACGGACAAAGACGAGGGCTACGCTAGAAATGAAAAAGACGTCGGACACAATTTACACGAGGCAATGCAGCAACTGTACGAACTGTTTCAGTGGAGTCAAGATGGAGGATTTTGGATAACTGGTGAATCGTATGCTGGTAAATATGTACCCGCCTTGGCATATCACATTCACAAGGTTCAAAATGCCATTGACACCCGTGTACACATACCATTGAAAGGTGTAGCCATTGGCAATGGTCTCTCGGATCCCATTCATCAACTGAAATATGGTGATTATTTGTATCAACTTGGCCTAATTGATGACCATGGATTGAAACAGTTTCATGATGCCGAAGCCGCAGGCGTAAAATGCATCGAAAAGCACGATATGGATTGTGCTTTCGATATATTTGATAATCTCCTCAATGGTGACATGGTCAATGGATCCTTGTTCAGCAATCTCACCGGGTACAATTACTATTACAACTATTTGCACACGAAAGGAGATAATTATGGTCAAATAATGGGTGAATTTATCCAATCGAGCACTACACGACGTTCCATACATGTTGGCAACTTAACTTACCACGATTTGGATACCGAAAACAAGGTAGAAATTTTCTTAAAACGCGATGTCATGGATACGGTAGCTCCATGGATTGCGGAACTTTTAAATTTCTA
This sequence comes from Musca domestica, assembly GCF_030504385.1. Taxonomy (NCBI): domain Eukaryota; kingdom Metazoa; phylum Arthropoda; class Insecta; order Diptera; family Muscidae; genus Musca; species Musca domestica. Next base: position 11,387,868 of record NW_026712258.1, read on the forward strand.
CACAGTTTGTATTTATAATGGTCAACTGGACATCATTGTGGCATATCCCTTAACTCGAAACTTTTTAAATCATTTGAAATTCAAGGATGCCGACCTGTATAAAGTGGCAGAACGCAAAATATGGCGTGTTGACGACGAAATCGCCGGTTATGCCAAGCATGCTGGACATTTAATTGAAATTATGGTACGTAATGCTGGACATATGGCACCAACTGATCAGCCAAAGTGGATGTTCTGGATGATTGACCATCTAACGCACTACAAGAAGATTGCCTAAATTGTATATGATACAATAATGTACTGCAATGTTCTAAAAATCTTATTTTATGTACAATTAGTACCCATCTCATTTTTCTTTTTTTTCAACAATGTGAATAATAAAATTGTTTGTAATGAATTATTAAATAAAAATGAATCTGTTTAAACAAAATATTAACTGAAATGGTGTTCATTATAAATTTGATTTGTTCCACAAGAAAATGTATCCATAATTTGCATGATAAGCATGGTACAATGTTATGTTCTCCGTTACGGGGTGGATTTGAATTTTTACTTCTGTGATTGCAAGAAATCACACACTTATTATATGGCGATAACGGCCATTATTCATGATTATGGTTGAACGACCTCAATATTAAATAAAAGAATCGCATCTGAGTACCATGTCAGGTTTATTTTGTTTCTTTCTTTTCTTCATTCATAATATTTTCTAATCCCTTAAAACCTCGTGCCACAAAGAATTGTTCGGCGGAATCGTCCCGACTAGATCTGGGTTTTACCCTCTTCACTTTTTCATAGAATCGTTGGATATCTTTTTCCATTCTGGGTACATCACCATTATCCCATACCTTTACAACGAGATTGGCTTGAGGTGCCGACATGACAAGAGCAAAACGTAGGACATCGTAACATAAATTAACAATGGACTCCTGATCTAATATTCTCACACCTGTGGCATTTGGAGCCATATCGGACAATACGCAATTGACTTTTCTACCATTCAGTGCTTTTATAAGTTGCTGTTTGCTCTCCTCTTTCGTAAAGTCCATGCCACCAAATATTGTTGCTCCCTATAAAAAAAAAGTTTCCATAAAGATGAGAACAAAATACAAGTCAATGGTGCCATTACTCACTGGAACACTGTGAAAGTGCAATAAATCCATACTAAATACAGCCCCCTTTGGTTTCTTTTCCATGCGCCCATTAGCATTACATTTTTCCACTGCCACTTGTGTCCAACTTCCCGGTGCGGCACCGCAGTCTATTACACAATCCCCTGGCTGAATAATGTTGTACTTTTCATCGATTTCTAGCAGTTTGAATGCACTTCGGCAACGATAGTTCATCATTTTGGCCTTCTCCACATATGGATCGGCCAATTGCCGGGTTAACCATTCCTGTGAACTTTTACTCCTGCCCTTCAAATTGTTTGGGATCTGCTTAGCGCCTAGCTTACTACAAGTGGTTAATGTTCTCCTGATAATCAATGTTACTGTCATCTCTTTTGGGTGTTCATTTACTTTGATTTGTGGAGAATGGGTGGTATGTTTTAATGGGAATACCAATGAGATGGATCCACTGAATCGTTCGTTCCGAAGACAAGGTTGAGCAACATATGAACATATGTTGAGCGTAGAGATGAGAGAGAAAACAAAAACAAACAAAATGTTATGAATTGAAAGGTACAAAGGGAGGTCGATAAGAAGTTTACGAATGGGCGAATGGGTATTATACAATAATACAGGTAGCGACATCAACGAAGGTGGTACAATGAAATGTGAAAACATTTTTGATAAAACAATTCAACATGGCGGTAAAATAAGGGCAAACTCATTTGCTGAAAATAACTATTAATTTTTTAAATAAAATTTATTTTCATGTTACGTACATGTTTTGAATTATTTACATACATGCTTTACAAAACAATAATCTTTTATTTTCAGCTTTCACTGCGATTGCTACCTCTGAATTGTGTAGGTTCAATGGACTTATAATATAATATAATATAATATAAAATCCCAGAATAACCGAATCAAAAATGATTCTGTATAAAACGACATCTTTCGCTGGCAATTTTCTGTAATGATATTAAGGCCATCTTCGGGATGTTATTCATTTATAATTTAAACTTATATGCATTATAAGGCTGATAGTTTAGTATACTATTTTAGATTATATTCTTCCTTGAATTCCTTCCTGTTAAAGGCGTGAAAATGACAAAATATTTGGTCGGAATGAAATCTAAGTTTCTTTTCAGCTGTACGCTCATATTTAGGAAAAAAAATTTGACCATTTATGGACAGCAAAAAAAAAAGGGAAAGGCATAGGTTCTTGTTTTCCTCCACTCGTCAGAGAATTTGCGTTTGTTCCAGATGTCAATAAGAATTTGATAGAGTCGTTGCCCATGGTAGAAGAATATAGGTAGTTGCATCGACGCTTAGGAACATTGTTATGTCAAAATTTTTAAAATGGTTTATCAAAAATAAGTATATAATTAAATGTTTTCTTACACGACGCAAATCGGTGGTTGTTATTTTATAAAATTTTCAACAATTTTTGCAAATTTCAATAATATTTCATTCACCATTTTCAATTCCAAAATCGGTTTGACAGTTCATTGCGTCAGCAGCTGTGTCGAGTCGACTACCTGTATTCTTCCACCATGGTCTTTGCCTATCCAAATCCTTGAGACCATAGCACAACAACAGAAGGTAGAACAAAGGTACCTCCTAAATACATTTTTTTCTTTTGTCAAAACCTATACACAGTTTGTATGAGTATATGTATTACTTTGAATAAAAAATAAAATAATTTCAAATTATTATTATTAATATTTCAAATACGGTTGCAACAAAAATTCAAATTTTTCACGTTAACGGCAACAAAATGTATAATTTTGGGATGAAACAACATTGTCCCCATGGTACAATGATATCAAGGTAGGGCTATGATACCATATGATTTTAATTTTTTTATTTTCTTGGCCTAATATGTCATCTTTTTTGTTTATGTATGTGTCTTCTTCTCAATAACAAAAAAATTGTTCAGAAAACATTCAAATTCGGGTGTTTTCAAAATGTTTATTTCAACGTATGCATCGACAAAATCTAGAGTTTTTGTAGCGAAATAATCCTTTAGAGATATATAGAACATGGTTTTGAAAAGAAGTGTTGACCTTTCATTCAGTTTTCGCGGTTTTCAATTATTTATTCAAAATAAATGCAACAAGTTGTTTGATTTTTTATTGTTTTGATACTAATTCTGACATTACAAGCCAAACAGGTAGACCTCTATACTTGCAATTTTTTCAAAGTTGACCTACCTTCTCTTCATTGTACCATGATTGTCCCTCTATATTGGATTCAATTTTGTGGAGAAACCCCAACATTACATTCAAATTTTCAAAAAAAAAATGTAAAATAAACAAAACTAATTGTTGCAGGTTTAAAAATATATATAACACTATAAGACTCCGGTACAGAGTTGCATTTTCCTTGTTTCTTCGAGGTTGAGAAACCTTTCTTATTGAGCCATGCTCTGTTCCTGAACTGCGAGAATGTGAAAGTTTTTCTAATGATAATCGATTTTCCCTTTATAATATCGGAAAAAAATGCTGGTTCTGGAACTGACAATTTGTGTATGTATTTATTGTTTTGAAAAATAAAAACAGAATAAAATCAATGTTTGGAAGACACATAAATTGCGAGACGTGCATTTTCAAATATAAGTAGATTTTTATATATTTTCCCAAATATTTACCCTGCAACCATAAATTAAATTATAAGTTGCAATTTTTTAAATTCTACTTGTTTGAATCGTTTTGTTTCTCCTTTCAAGTATGTGGTAGCATGGTACAATGAAGAGAAGATAGGTCAACTTTGAAAAAATTGCAAATATGAGGTCTACCTGTTTGGCTTGTAATGTCAGAATTACTATCAAAACAATAAAAAAGCAAACAACTTGTTGCATTGGTTTTGAATAAATAATTTAAAACCGCGAAAACTGAATGAATAGTCAAAATTTCTTTTCAATATCATGTTCTATATATCTCTTATAGTTTATTTCGCGACAAAAACTGTAGATTTTGTCGATGCATTCGTTGCAATAAGCATTTTGAAAACACCCGAATTTGAATATTTTCTGAACAATTTTTTATTTTTGAAAAGAAGACACACACATAAGCAAATGAAGTTGACATATTAAGCCAGAAAAATAAAAAAATTCAAATCATATGGTAGTTCTGCCCTACCTTGAATTCATTGTACCATGTGTGGTAGTAAAAAAACTCATTTTTATTATATTTTATCTCATGTAAACGTTGTGAAAATTTCTCATTTGAAGTTTTACAAATCTGGCAAGTTTGTGTGCATGTCAAGCATTTGCTTGTCAAAGCAAAACGCAATATGTGTCAAACATCGTTTTTTTTTCTTCAGTTCTGTTTTGACAATTGAATGAGATATTTTCCTTCTGGAACTGTGAAAAAAAAATGTGCAAAAAACGAATTTAATAAATTTATAAAAAATATAAAAAAGTGCTAATTGTGTTGTAATTTCTGTTAACGTCAAAAAAGAGTTCTGTGCTACATAAATGAAAATAGATGTGATTAAAGTGACAAATCCAAAAACGAATGATGCAAAAAATCAACAACAGCAACAACAAATTCTAGTGGCTTATTAATGTGAATGAACGAAAACAAAATAAATTTCCAACAAAAGTACTCGTCGCAACAAATCGTGGTAATGGCGGTGCCAGCAAAGAACGGCGGTTCGGTTTCGGACAAAAATAAAAAACAGAAATCTTTTCGTAAATCTGTGCTTCTATTTCGCTGTTTTGCCTTGTTAATTGTTATTGCATCAGCCACGGCGGCAGCTGCAAAAACAACGACAGCGACACCAGCAACAGCTACTTCTTCGCAAAAAGATAGTGTTGGTATTGTTGTGAATGATGATGATAATGACGGTGTCGGCGGAGGTCTGAGTCAAGCCAAGGTATGTCTTAGTATCTGCTGTTGTTTTCATTTGTTCTTTTCTTCGTTATCAGAAGATAACTGCGAAGGAAAGAAATTTTTTTATTGGCAATTTTTCGAATACCGGCAACAAAAAACGACAACGTAAATAATATATTTTCAACTAACTTCTTTTCTTTTTAGCAGGGCTGCACCGATTTGGCCCGCGATGAGGAGACCCTAATGGTGTTTTCCACATTAGGGGGCGGTTTGACGGCTATTGATCCGATAACCAGCGAAATACGCTGGACCATAGCGGATGGTAATTATGATAACCCATTTTATTTATTCATGTACACAGAAATACACACACACACACCTCCGAATGGGTACTATTCCTATCATCAATACATCTGTTTTTTGTATTTTGTTCACTTTTTGTATTTGTCATACAAACAAATGGCTATACCATTGCAAATGAACATTTCTAAGATGTTTGTGAGTGTGTGTGTGCGTGTGCTAGACTCGCACACATGTTTTTATTTACATTTTGTGCTTTCCACTAGAACTGTGGAAACAGTGGAACATTATTGTGGTTAATTAACCATTTTGTTGTTGGTGAGTAGAGTTGAGCATATGGTGGTTTATCTTATGAAGCGAAGTGAAAGAATTTAGTTCTAACTTTAAACATGTTAAACACACTGGCGTGGAAGGTGTTCAGCTGATTTGGAATAACTCGTTCCGGTATTGCTTTTTTATAAAGCCGAATTGTTGTTTCTCGACGACACTTGGATTCAGAGGTTCAGGTTCAATAAATGAACTAAAGATTGGTTGATAATTTAAACAAACAAAAAAAAATTCCGTAATTATATTGAAGGCTCAAGTCTAGTTTAGTAAAAACTCTTTTTTTTTGAAAATACTCTCAGAGATTCGTATTCATATCCTGATTTTGGGAAAGTTTTTTTTCTTGAGGTTGAGAGCCAGACCTACTAAATCGATATGGACAATATAGGTATTATTTAAGAGCTAGTGAAAATACCTATCCCATGGTGGGGTTCAGGAGGTGTAACAAAATTATTGATTTTTTGGACCAGGATTTTTTCTTAAAGATCCCCCAAAAGTCGAAAAAGGTCCCATTTTATGCCAAATTTTAGTTGATGACATAACATTTGCAAATGCTACAATATGTGTTATTGGTTGGACATTCCCAAGGGAGAATATGTTAAGCCCCAGCCGAAAGCCATCTATAGGAATAGTATAGTATAGACTTCCATTAAGGGGCATTTTTTGATCTAACACGGGTCTTGGTCCCGGACTTTTGGGTCAAATATCCCGCAATAGAAAATTACTTTTCTGGAATCAAGCTGGATCTGGAAAAATTTTCAAAGAAAAATCAAGATTTTTTACTATTGTAGTAAGAAAATGAACATAGAAACTCAAGAAACTACCCAGCAACATTTTTGGAAGTGGTTCTTTGAGATGCAAGGATTTCAACGGCCCATTTGTTTGAATTCGAATGAAGTCATGAAACATTCCATTTTTTGTCAACATTTCAACCAATTCTTTTAATCCTAACTAAATACACTTTCAAGAGGATTAACTTTGAGTTTATATTTAGAAACATTTTGGTCTGTTCCAGTACATTCTATATCATAAAGGGAAAATCGGCAATTGTAGTAAAAAGTTTTACATGCTTGCAGATCTGGAACAGATCAATTGAAGCAAACAAATGTTTGGAATCCTAGCAAATATTTTCAAGTGTCTTTTTAGAGTAGTCATATATGGAAGTTTTTTGAACCGTCCATGGCCCTATGGGTTACTGTACAAATTGAAAATTAAAAAATAAAAACGGGGCTTAATACAATTGGTCTGTTCCAGAACTGCAAGAATGTAAAGTTTTTACTACGATAGCCGTATTATTGTATTGAAAAAATGCATAACCAGTAGATTCTTACAGGATCTGGAACAGAGCAAATTTGAAAAACAAAACAACTTATAAAATGACTTGAAAATGTTTTGTCTTCCAAATTTCATATAAAGACGAATTTTACTAAAAATTGTGATTTACATGATGATTTAGAGTTTCTCTACAAATTCTCATTTATTTTCTTAACTTTGACATAGAGTTTTGTTAAAACGTCTATTTGCTTTTTAAGGGTTCTCAACTAGTCAAACTGAGTTTAACAATATTTTTAAACTACCGCGCAATTATCCGTTGAATCTTCAATGCAACATTGTTTGTATAGGTGTTTTTGTTTAAAATTTTAAAAATTTTTATGGCTCATGACTATTTTTATCTCTAATTAAAAGCACACTGACACCAAATGTCGTAAATATAATTAGTCAGAATGCAGTTGCAGATAGATTACTACATGATATTTGTAGTTGTTTTTTTATAATGTCATATTTTATCAACATTTTTTAATCTTACAAAAATAAAGGTAATCATAAAGATGAGATTATTTATTTACTTCGATTTCTATTTGTAATAAAAAACAATGCGACAGTAAAAATGTAGGTTATTTACAACAAAAACAGTATCAACAAGTAAAAAAACATCAAGTTCGGCCGGGCCGAACTTTTAATATCCTCCACCTTAGGGTAATGGAAACACTAGAACCAATTATGACCCACAAATGCCAATTTTTAGACATATACATGGGAAAATTTGGCAAAAATCATCAAAACACCGAATATCGGGACGTACCGCTATATAGGGCTATACAAAAGCGTGGACCTATACATACAATATTTCGCCAACGGAGCTAGAACTCATCACGACCAACAAATTCCAATTTTTAGACAAATCCGTTATAAAATGTGACAAAAATCATCAAAATACCGAATATCGAAAGATATCGTTATATGGAGGCTATACAAAAGCGTGGACCTATACATACAATGTTTCGGCGCACGAACTAGGACCCATTATGACCTATAAATACCAATTTTCAGACAAATCCAAGAAAAATGTGGTAAAAATCATCAAAATACCGAATATCGGGAGGTACCGTTATATGTGGGCTATACCAAAACGTGGACCTATACATGCAAAGTTTCGCCACCGGAGCTAGAACTCATTATGACCAACAAATACCAATTTTTAGACAAATCCATGAAAAAATGTGGCAAAAATCATCAAAATACCGAATAAAACTTAGGAATACCAATTTTCAGGCAAATTCTTGAAAAAGTGTGCCAAAGTCATCAAAATACCGAATATCGGGATGTACCGTTATATGGAGACTATACCAAAACGTAGACCGATATATCTCATTTTCAATACCAACCATTCTAGACACAATACAAATAATTCTGCTAAATTTTGACGCTCTACGTCAATAAATGTGGGCTGTATCGTGATTTCAACAGACAGACGGAAATCGTTAAATCGTCTTAGAATTTTACGCTGTTTATGAATATATATACATTATAGGGTCTACGACGAATATTTAGGGATGTTACAAACGGAATGACAAAGTTAGGGTATACCTTTCCAAGGTGGAGGGTATAAAAAGTATAAGTCGGTTTTGCCGACCTCAGCCAATGTTCGATTATTTAAATATATTTTGATTATTCAAATTGTCGATCCTCTGGTTCCAAAGGAATGGGCCAATATTGTCAATTTCGTATCGGACCTAAATAAATATGATAAAAAATATTGCGACGTGCCAGGTTTATGTGATCATTTTTAGAAAATGTTAAAATGTGCATGAGGCACCAGATATAGTCGACCGAAGTATTCCATTTTCATACCTCATCTAATACAGATAAAAATATTGATATGGGCGAATTTTCAAGAAAATCGAACATTTATATCCAATTTTATATGAAATCATAAATTCCATATTTATTTCAAGTTTCAAGTTTGACAGAAATATTTAGACTAGCAAGTTGTAAAAAATCACTGACTTGTTTCGCAAGTTACGACAGATAAAAGTATTAAAAATTGAGAGCCTTTGTGTATGAGGTATCAGAAGAAATCCGCAGATATATATCATCTTCACAACAGATCTTTTGTTAGCAAAAATGTTTGTATGTGTGAAATTTAAAGCTTTCTTTGAGCGTTTGGTTTTTCAAAATCTTGTGGGAAAGGTATCAGAAGAAATGGTCCGATCTCTACCATCTTTATAATGAAGAGAGACGATCGCTTGTTTCGGATTTTATAATCGTTTTGGTTATTCTAAACTTTAATCCTTTGTGGGGGAGGTACCAGAAGGAATAATCCAATGTCGACCATCTGGTGTTGGTAGAAATAACAAGATCTGCCAAATCTGCATGGAATCGGATGTTCATTTAGTGTTTTATGAGCTTTATTAATATTCAAAATGATGACCCTTTGTGGGGGAGGTACCAGAAGAAGTAGACCGACACATTCATTCTACGCACCATACTTTTGAAGACTATCGAACTCTTACATCACATTTTATAAGGTCATAAGTATTCAAAATTTTTGCCCTGTGTGGAGGAGGTACTTGATGGAGTGGACCTATATTGCCTATTCTCGCACCTGACCTAGCACTAATGCAAATATTATGATTTGCAATGTTGGAGCAAAATTGTATTATCCTTTCCATTTCTGTGCAGCAAAGTTTTTTTTTTTTTTTTAATTTCAAGCTTTTGTGGGGGAGGTACAAGAAGAAGTGGATCGATATTGCCCATCTCTGAACTCGATCTAAGTTTGAAAATGTTATTACGATGTGTCAAGTTTGGATCAAATCGGATTCTCCCTTCGATAGTTATCGTGCGCACCAGCCATCCAGACAGGACGAACATCGCTTGATCAGCTCCAAATGTCCTGAAACGGATTTAATCCAAAGAGACCGAGGGTCTCAAACCGTTATTTCGATGAGACACGTTTTGGCCGTATCAAATGATATATACCCTCTCTAGCTATATGGCTGAGGGTATAATAAACCCGGGATATTCACACGTGTATTTATTTGTGTAGAAAAAAGAGATCATGTTTAGCAGGCGGCAAGGCTGCGAATTACATGTTTTCGATTAATTAGATTGCCTACACTTAAAAGCAGACGTATTATGTTTAACTCCATGTTTGTGCTAAAAATATTATATGGTAATATACCTTTAGATTTCCTAATCTCATCTATTAGGATTAATGTTCCGTTTAGATCTAGTAGATACTACCAATTATTATATACTGATTTTCATCGCACGAATTATTCAATGGGCGAACCTCATAGTTAAATGTGTGTTGACTTTCCTACTGAATTCCCATTATGATGCGGATCATGATGTGTACGCGATCCCTCCGTAAAGGGAGGTCGCCCCCTCGGTCGGCAGGGGTGGGAATGTGAGGCGTGGGAACGTTCGAAAAAAAAGAGCCACTAATCCTCTGCACATCCCTTGGTTTTTGTCTGAGCATATACTCCCCAGGGGGCCGATCATAGCTCCATTCGTATTTATTATATATTTCTAAACACTCGCTTTTCTCTCCTTGTTCCCAAATATAAATCACTTAAGCAATGCGATTTCATATAAAGCTCGCTTGTTTACACAAATCATAATCGTATTAAATGTGCGAACTTTATAACTAGGCACTGCAAACAAAGCAAATCTACTAGTTTTACCTGTTTGTTTATCTTTAACATACGACACAAGTTCAAAAGTCTCGTCATATGGCTTCTGATGATGCGTCATATTTGTTGGCACTTCTACGTCACTATTCAGTCATCGGCCATTTGAATTTTAAAAATTATAAATATTGGTCTAAAAATAACGTGAATTCGCCGTATGGTGTTTATGAACTGTTTGCTTTTCGGCTCGTGAATTAATATGCATAAATTAAAGAAAAGGTTACATTTAACTTCTGCAACATTTCTTATAATACGACGTTATAACGTTATTCATAAAGAAATTTGTAATGGAGAGAGACACTGTCTACGAAATTTATTGTGGATACAAACATATATGACTACGTAGGTATATAGACTTTTTAGTTTTATTTTGTTTTGGTTATTTCCTCTTGAACATTTTGAAGCCTTTAACTACTAATTTATTTTTCGAACAGTATTTGGGGTTTTAACAACTGTAATTATTGTAATGCCGGGTATATATTAATGTGATAAAATCAATAATGGTATTTTTTTTGTATAATTATTTTAATTAAGATGTCACTGATGTTTGTTTTTTTTTTTTATACGCGTTGGTTGGTTGGTAAATGCCACAGTACAAGTTGAATAAATATTTTTTGGCTTTTTTGTTTGTTTCACGGCGTCCCAAAAAATCGATTTTGTTTAATTGAGTAGAATAACCCCAAAATACAGGGTGAGGTAAAAAACTACAACAAATATAAATGCCATAATTTTTACATTTTTTTAAATCTTATTGAATGAAAGCAAAAAATGTCGGAAATAGCATCAAATTTTAGAATAAGTTTAGATTTGCTCGAATTGGTCACCTTTGGCATGAATTATGGCCTCCAATGAAACCGTCACACGCTGCCAGAATGTTGCTCTGCGGTATTTCGGCCAATTCCTTGCTCGTGGTAACCGAGACTTTGATATTTTTTAGTGCAAACCTTGCTTTCCAAAATACTCCAGACACAATAGTCCAACGGATTGGTATCCGGAGATTTTGGTGGCCATTGTGCGTTGGAAATGAGCCGAGGAACCTCATTTTGTAACCATTCTGAGTGCGATGGTGTCCAGTCCTGTTAGAATGTTCAAGGTCTGCGTCCAAAATGTTTACCTGCCCAAGGCTTTAACACACCCTCCAGAATATTTTCGCGATAATATTCGGCATTTATTCTGATGCCACAGTCGATTAATACGAGCGGAGAGCGACAATCAGCTGTTATGGCGGCCCACACCATCACCATGGCCGGCGCTTAAGTTCTGGTGGCCAACCGAAGGTGCACATTATTAGCTGACCTCTTCGGCAAGTAAACGCGATCATTTTGTTGTTTACAAACTGTTGGACAACGAATGTTTTCTCATCGGAGAAACCCAAATTCGGCAGTTCACCATTTTCGGCCAAGCGAAGCAACTCTAGCTCTTTCGAGTCTATTTTCTTTTTGTTGCGGTGTAAGTTCTTGCACTTTTTGGAATTTCAATGGATTTACACCGAGCTCATTTTTATTATTTGCCGAATGGAATATTGCGATATGTTCAGCTCACGAGCCATTTTTCGGCCACTGCGACGCGGGTTTCGATCAAGTCGCTTCTTTACTTTTCGAACCATTTCTGCCGATGTTATTTTTTTCTTTCGTACACTTCCTTGACATCGGGCTACGCTACCAGTATCAAGGTAACTAGGGATGGTACGATACACCAAAGATGGAGTGACACTGGATTTTTCTTGGAGCGCTAAATATCTTTGTACGATTCTGGACCAACGATTAAACTCGAGCAGAAACATCGAGGAGGAGCATACGAAAACAGGGCTCATTGCGCTCTATTTATTCATCAACGCCATAGGGAACAGCTGAATGATCACGACCACAAGTCGTACATATCAATGAAGTCCGCGTCCTTGTTGACAAAGTGATTTCTCAATTGACTGCTGGTCAATATAGCCCATCTTCGAACTTGATCTAAGTTCAAACCCAAAACGGATGTATACTAAATTTCAGTACTCTATCTCAATTCCTTACAGCAGACGGGCGGACATGTCTTAGTTATTGGGTCTAAAATTATTATTTCAATTAGTTACAAATGGAATGACAAGTTTTATATACTCCCATGGTAGAGGGTATAAAAAAAAACAATTACCGATTGTATTTCCCCTGTTTTTCAATTTTGCTAATTTCTTATCAGTAATTTAGTTTTAGCACCGTTGCAATTATTCATTTCGCAGTGCTTTCCCAAAAAGAATAGAAAACAATTCTAAGAATGTAATATAAATAAAAATAGAGGAATATTTTTCCTAATGAATTTTTTCTATTATCTCGGCTACAGACGTCTAAGGAGAACAGAAGCAAAATTAACACTATCATGTTATTTTAGTCATAAATCCCTATTCTAAATGTATATAAGGAAATAGGAAAGATCATTGACTTGAGAAGAGTTTTAAGTGGAGAGACGAATACAGAATGAGTGAAGAATGAAATAGGAGTATAGCGATTGTTTTTCGTATATGAGAACGGATTCTAATTGTGTTCCCTAACTGGTTTGATTCGTGCCATAGAGACAGCTAGGGTTGAGATATTAGAGTCACTTAAAAATAGCTCAATCCTTCCCATCTCCAGATCAGTTTTCACCAAACTCGACTGCATAGCCGATAAGAGCTAGTTAAGTTTCGTAAAATCTACCGTCAGAATGATTTCGGTTCAGTGGCGATATCGCACTATGAACAATATGACAAAATCAACAGTTGAATAATATAATATTTGAACAATTGCCGGATGTTGTGCACTGCACGTCACTGCCATTTTTGGGTCATTGAAATTTATGGGTAATGGGGGCTATACGATATCGTGGACTTATATAGACAAAACTCGTTCAGGGGGTAAAGTGCTTAAAAATCTTCTTGTGTGGATTTTCAGACAATTCCATTGAGAAATGCAACTTAAATCATAAAAATACCGAATATAGGGAGGTACCGTTATATAGGGGATATACGATATCGTGGGCCTATATACCAATACTACTTTTCCAGGAGGTAAGGTACTCAGAAGGAACTTCTTTTTTCAGACAATTTGAATTTGTCTACAATCATAGAAATACCGAATATCGGGAGTATCGTTGTAAGGGGGCTATATGATGTCGTGGATCGATATAGCCCATCTTTTGACTAGAGCGTAAATACAACAGACGGTCAGATGGACGGACGGGCAGGGCTAAATCGCTAGGTCTAAAATTATTATTTCGATGAGTTACAAACGGAATGACAAACTTAATATATCCTCCATACTATGTATGGTGGAGGGTATAAAAAGTACGTGATACATTTCTTGCAGTTTTAAGTTTTCTTTTTGCCTAGAAACACCGTTGCAATAATGATTATAAATATATCAAATAATTCACTGAATTAAATAAAAACACAAATGGTTCTTATCGTGAATAAGGGACTCTTAGCAAACATTTATTTGTTGTATTGTAGTACATATTTGCTATTAATATGCACACATGACAGTTCTTGATAAGAACTTTTTGTCATCAGCAGATTATGCAGATTTAAAAAAAGAAAAATAATTATTATACTACGACCGTTTCTGGTTCTTTCAACATTTTCATAAATGATTTAGATGATTACATTAGACCTTTCTGGATTTCAATTATGCTTTTTCAACGCATGTCAAACCTGTGCTCTATTTGCATAATGTTGGTCATAAAATTTTAAAATTATTACTAAATAATGGTATGGAATGTAATCTAATTCACGAAGAAGGCAAATTTTAGTTTTCAAGTGAATAATTATAAAAATTAAGTAGAAGACATTTCAAAATATGAAAAAGTAATATTGGTACTACCGACAGGACCTGAATTTTTTAAATTTTGAGTTTAGGATTTATGGCCTAGGAAATTTGTATGAAATTAGATACTTCCTTCGATAGGTATCGTGCGCACTAGACATATAGATATACATCGACTGCAAATCTCCTCAAATTAATTACGTCTAGAGAGTCCTAATGTCGGTTTTTCGGGGAGGCCATTTTGGGCCCAAATGATTGAATGAGCGTATTAACACCGCTACAATTATTTGTTTGTTGTATTATATTTGTTATTATAAAAAAATGTTATTGATTCTACCTATGGGACTTTATTTTTTTTTTTAATTTTAATTCCCAGTATACTCCACACCGCAGAGAGAAATGTATGATTATTTGCCCAAATTTCACCCACTATTTGGCATATCAACTCAATTTCATATCTTTATAGTGCAACATGATATCGTTCATGCATCATCATATAGAAATTCCGATCCAACTCCAGGCCACATGATTGGCCTCCTATTTTCATGAAATTTTTGCATAGTGTCTAGATGCCGACCACAATAGGTAGCCATGGCATTTTTGTTAAAATATGTAAGAGATAAAATGGAGTAAAAACGTAATTTTCACCAGTTTTCACCATTCATCGAAATATTTATTTTAGAATTAAGATAGGAAGCTACATTTTTTGCTCAGATCTGTCTTTTGTCTGCAGGCAGCAATGTGTCGGGGACGACTTTTTTGGTTTGTTTGAGCCAAAGTGCTTTGCCCAAAACCGCAGACCGACTTTTAAAAGAAATGGAGAAGAAGTTGTTTCACAAAAAATATTATTTCGATTGGAAGGTCAGCAAAATGCAAAGAAGCTTTTGTGTCAAATCATAATAATTATTCAATTATTTAATATTTTTAAAGAAACTTACAGTTTGTTTTTGAATCAATGCAAAAATTATGCTCCAATCAGAATTATAACACTTTAAATTGTCGTATACGATACTAAAATAGACGCGGGGAAAAACTAGCATGGTTTCATTCGACACTTCCATGTCAAGTACCCGAACCGGAATTGTTTAAAATTTCGAATATAAAGTTCCGAACCGTTAGTACAGCCAATTACACAATTTACTTATGCAGGACCACGTCTTCGTATAGCCCCGATATAACGGTTTTCATTTGAGCGGTATTTTTCGACGGATTTTTTTTTGCAAAATTTTCAAGTTTCTTACAAATGGTATAAAAAGTTCGACACGGCCGAACTTAGCTGCTTTTTTACTTGTTCTTTATCGAATTGTTCTATATAGAATGTAAGATATGATACTTTGAAATCGGATGCAAAATGTCCGGAAATCTCCAGAAGAAGAAACTGACTAGCCAAAAGGTATCATATTTCTGACCTCAAAATGGGATAACAGTGGTCCTGACTTTTGTAGAGTATGTAGGGATGACTAAGACGTTGAGACGATTGAACACGTATCAATTAAAAATTATTCAACCAGAAACGATGGCTATTTGGTAGGTGGGAGATGGAAACTCTAACATTTTCCGTGACGTAGATGTCAATACTTTCGTAGCTGTGTGTCTCTTAACCAAACCAAACGTCCAGAAGCTAAATTATCGCATCTAGAGTTTTGAAATCCAAATTGACAAAATAAATTTTTCAATTCTCGGCCACATACTTCATAATCTGTCGACCTGCTGAGGAGGGAATTTGGGAGAGTGCTAGAGAATTAACGGGTAGCCAGTTAACGTAATATATCAGATCTGGTGCCACGTCGGTTACGTCTGGGGCACAGTATTCATATGTAAGAAGTTTTAATTAAGAAATTCAGAAACGAGTAGGAAAACATAAAAAATGAATGGCTTTCCAAATAGACCCCTTTACAGGGTGAGATGAAAAAACTGCAAACAACTTCAGACTGCTGTCATTTCTAAGCCACTCGTCCGACAGTTGTTAAAATTATTCCAGTGACAGCTCATTATATGGTTTACAAGCATACGAAAGCAATTTGATGAGAATTTTTCAGAAAAAAAGTTATTCGTGATTGAATTCAAGCGTGATAGTGTGATTTCTTTATATATGGCTGGAAAATCACAAGTGGCTATCGTTAGAGCACTCCAGCATTTAAATGTGAATAAATCTTTTGTGTCTCGTACCATCGCTCGTTACCATGTACTGGTAGCGTAGCCCGACGTCAAGGAAGTGGACGGAAGAAAACAAACAACAAGAAATGGTTCGAAAAGTAAAGAAGCGACTTGAACGAAACCCGCGTCGCAGTGGCCGAAAAATGGTTCGTGAGCTGAACATATCGCAATATTCCATTCGGCAAATATTGAAAAATGAGCTCGGGGTAAAGCCTTTGAAATTTCAAAAAGTGCAAGAACTTACATCGCAACAGTAAGAAAATAGACTCAAAAGAGCTAAAGAGTTGCTTCGCTTTGCCACATTTTGGCCGCAGACCTTGGACATTTCAACAGGGCTCAGCACGCGCTACCCATGAATGGTTACAAAATGAGGTTCCTCGCCTCATCCGTTGGACTATTGTGTCTGGAGTATTTTGGAAAGCAAGGTTGGCGCTAACAAATAAGAAAGTGTCGATCACCTCAAGCAAGCGCTTCACCGGGAATGGGCCGAAATACGGCAGAACAACATTCGAGCAGCGTGTGACGGTTTCATTGGCCGTTTGAAGGCCATAATACGTACCAAAGGTGACCAAATCGAACAAATCTAAAGTTATTCTAAAATTTGATGAAAGTAATGTCGGAAATATTTTTTGCTTTCATCCAATAAAATTAAAAAAAATGTAAAAATTATGGCGTCTGACTTTGTTGCATTTTTTTATTTCACCCTGTATTTTGGTAGTCAAAGAAAAATGCAATATCAGACCTGTAGACATGTTGGTTACGACTTGCCCATAACAGTCACTTACGTCTGGGTTTATCAACAGTCACGAGAGAATACATTCCCAAACTTTCTAATGTTTCCATTGCCCAGGGGAATCATTATCCGAGGCGTTATAAAAAAAGAATACAGGATTGCGATGAGCTTCTTCGGTTTCAGAGTCAGGTATTTGGTAGTGCAAGCTATTTTTCAGACATGGATCCAAAACGAACCCTCAATTTTCAGGATTTTCTAACAGTTTCTGTCCATTACTTGAATCAATTAATTGATTTAGATTTCAGAAATTTCCAAAAATGTGCGAGAAAACATACCGTTGAAACAATTATGATCGAAAACATGAAAACATTTCAAATGCAAATACACATGTTTGTGTATACATGTGAACATAAAAGCAAAACATAAGCGCAACATATGTCTGAAAAAATTGCAATAAATCTCAATTTACATGCCTGACCACAATCTATTTTTAAATTCTATTATTGAAGAAAATATATGAACATACCAACGTGTGTATTGGAATATGAACTCAGCGATTCAAAATTATAAAACAAATCCTTGGAGATGGGTATTAATCGTTAATATTGAGTTAACTACATCTAATGTAGGGTTTCTGAGACGATTTTTTGCAATCGCTTTTAAATCATATTTCTTATAGAAAAATGTACGCTATGCTGAATGTTTTTCAAAGAAAAAAAAAAAAATAAAAAAATTATTGATTAAAGTTAAGTTCCAAAAATTTCGAATACGCATAAAAAAAGAATATTAGGTATAATTTAACAGGTGTTGTTATGCAAAGAAAAATGAATATACACAAATATTATTTGCGAATTCTCACACACAATTGCACTGACCTATATTGTTATTGTTTTAGCGTTGAAGATAATTCTTCATACAAAGTTTTTACAAACAATACAGTGAAGATTTATGTGTTTGTTGCCTATCATGAAAAAAGTCTCAAGTAGAAACACCGTGGCCAACATGAGTGATGGCTGCGTATACTTAAGAAGAACGAGGCTAGACGTTCAGGCTGCACTGTGCAAACGTAGATCGCAAGGAGACTTTTAGAAGTAACGAGTTGTTCTATGTTCAGACTTTCATTATAAGTATTCAAAACGTATACCCTTTATTCGAAAGTCTGATATAAATATTACGACTATTCAGGTTTGGATTATATTGACTAGTTTTTTGGAACATCTTGAACTGTCAAATTATATTAGAAAAAGTTTGCCGATATTTTCTATTTTCACACTTCATCTAATACATTTTTATAAGTATTAGATGAAGTGTGGGATGCGCATAGTTTTTAGAAAATCCGGCATTTATTTAAAATTTTATATGAGTACTGTTAATCAAAATTCGGACCTTTTGTATTGAGATTGAGCCAAAATGGTCCCTTAGAGAGTTATTGTGTGCATAGACAGACAGACCAATATTTCTAGGTTGTCTGGAAATGTCCTGAAACTGATTTTACCTAAAGAGACCTAGGTTCTTAACCCTTCATTCCGTTGAGACACATATGACTGAGAGTAAAACACGTGTTATTCTTATAGTAACAGCCAATAAGAATTATGGCTCCATGCGGTGTCATGAAGCCCATTCTTAAATCTGTAACTTATTTTCGAAACATATTTTCCAAAAAAAAATCCCAGTACATTCCACTTTAAAGGGGTTTGAAGGCCTGTATGTGTTATTTTAATCTCTCAAGTGGATAGAGATTGTTAACTATAAATTTCCACTTGAAAATCGAACACGGATGTTCTCTGTCGCAACGTGGCACTATGGCGAATATTAGCTTAGTATTGTGTAGAGAGTGAAGAACTGGAGAAATCTTAACAGATTTTGAAATCTGTTAAACTTGTGCTTATAAAGTTAACTTAGCAAGCGCGTCTTTTCCAGATAAGATCATCATTGGCTGGCCAAAATGTTGAAAAGATCGACGTCTTTTAAACCCAGGGAAGTTATTACACAGCATCACTTCCATTTTATGCTGCTGAGCTTCTGAATCATATTATTTTTTATAATTTCCTTTGGGAATCTAAGCAAGTCATTGTTGTGGTACCAAACTATGAATGGAATGTGAGAAATCTTAGTAGTTTCAAGTGAATTGTTCTTAATTAAACGTTTTAAAGGCTTTTCCAATTAGATGCGTTGTTTTTGTAAAACAAACAACAATTGAATACCCTCCACCATTTGAAAGAAATTTGCAAGGTTTCAACTAAAATATCCGCTGAAAAATTCTACTAAAATCATAAAGATTCCAAATATAGAAGTTACCTTTATATTGGGTCTATACGAAGACGGGGACCTGTAAATGCAATTTTCGTCATAGTCCATTACGATATTCAAATACAAACTTCAAACAATTCCGGCGAATAATATCGCTTAAATCATCAAAATACCGAATATCTGGAGAGACAGTTGCCTATGGGGCCATACGACGACATGGACCTGCATATTCAATTATCTGCCATTACGAACTTAAAATAGAAAATTTGAAACAATTCCGGTGAATAAAGTCGCTAAAATCATCAAAATATCGAATACCTGAAGGGACAGTTATATGAGGGCCATACGATATGCATATTCAAATTTCGGTCATAGTATGTAGCACACATTACGAACTTCAATCACGAAATTTGAATAAAGTGGCTGAAATCATCAAAATACCGTTATATCTTGCATATCTTTTCCATGCAATTTTGAATAACCATATCGCAAAGTGGTTACCTTACGAATTTCATCTTTGAGGTCTAGAGACGACGCTGGACTGTTGGCGTAGACTATATAGTGTAGATGTTTCATGAGGAATAAGACTCAAAGTACTAAATTAAACTATCGCACTTCTTCACGATGACATATTACAAGAAGTTATCTCGCAAAGGGTAATAGTTTTGTTGTCTGTGCGACATGCAGCGCTCTCTTGTCGAAAGTACACGTTGTCCAGATCAATACCATCCAACTCTGATCTTAAAAAATTATTAACAGAAACCATTCATTCTTGGGGTTTCTGAGCCAAAGATGCGATAGTTTTTCTAGTTGACGTAACCGCCGAGGTGTGAATTGGTCTAAATTTTAATCATTTCGATGTATTGTAATTTCCGTAGTATTGTAGATTGCAATTGTTAAACGCTGGATAATTCAAAACAACTCCTAAATAATTTTTGTTTAAATTTCAGAGATTTACTTATTTTTATGACCATGAGCCTATTTCTAATGATGCATCCTTCAAAAAAGTAGTAAATCTGATTTGTTTCCTGATCAATAAATAATTTATTACCAACAATCTTAACGAATACACTTCCAAAACATGGGAAACACGCTCCTCTTATCTTCACTAAAATGCTATCGCAGAAATTTTTTATTGATGTTTCAAATGTTTAGGTTTGCAAATCGTGCCCTGGAAACTGTGTAGAAATGCATTTTTGCCCATGTTTACTTATTTTGTCTGCTCTTAATTTGCCTCTACATTGTGCAGCAATGATCTCAACGTTTAAAATATATTTATTTATTTGTTTGTTATTACTTTGTTTTTCCCCAACATACATAGCTACATAGCGTTTTAAGTGCCTTTACGTTGTACATACCTATTTATGTACATACATATGTGTATCTTTATTTATGTATGTGTGGACATAAAAGAAAAAGTGATAAGGAGACGTCTTGATAAGAAATATTCTATTCACAGACAGTTTTTTGTTTCCCTCACCTCCTCATAGCGCAACAAGCCTCCAACTTGAGCAAAGACATATAAGCACGATGTGAGAGATAGGTGGGAGTCTATGGGGAATTCTGTTGATGGGTCTTAATTTTATATTGGCCACGATTGTAATACTGAAATCTCAAGTAGAATTTAATTTATGATATATACCCATACCAAATGGATTTTATTGGACAAGAAAAAGTTATAGAATATGAATTAGACATTTGAGCGTTCCTGAAGTCCCAGAGAAAGAATAGATTGATAACATTAATCTGATCAGAACTACTAATAGAGAAGTTTAAAAAAATACTTAGGGTCTGCTTTTGTTTTGCGTTTGGGAAAGAAAAATACAATGCCAGGTAGATGCGTTTTGAAAAATGTTGGATTTCAATTAAAAATATGAAAAATTAATTTGGAATGCTGGTTTTTCTCGCTTCTATTTCGTGTCGAACTACTGTGTCGACTACTCTATTGAACATGTGTATATAACCTTAATAAATTGCTTGCACATCCTTATAAATAAACAAATTGTGTCATCTTATTTAGACTCTCTAATTTCTCCACCATATTACTACGTACAAGGTTTACACCGCTGTGGCCCAGGAGATTAGGTCCGCATAAACATTTGGTATCCTAAATCTCCAGTACGGCAACAAAATTGTACGAAGTTTATGCTGATTATATTGTTCTAATTGGTGAGCTTTTGCAAAGAACCTAACAGTGTGAGATATTAAACTGCAACAAAGTCAAACGCCATAATTTTTACATTTTTTTAATTTTATTGAATCAAAGCACAAATGTCGGAAATATGATCAAATTTTAGAAAAAGTTTACATTTGTTCGAATTGGTCACCTTTGGCACGAATTATGGAATTCAAAGGTCAATGAAACCGTCACACGCTGCCCGAATGTTGCTCTCTGGCGCATTCCCCGAGAAGCGCTTGCTTGAGGTGATCGACACTTTGGTAGTTTTTAGTGCTAACCATGGTTTCTAAAATACTCCAGACACAATAGTCCAACGGATTGGTATCCGCAGATTTTGGATGTTCAAGGTCTGCGGGCAAAATGTTTGCGTGCCCAAGGCTTCTATACACCCTCCAGAATATTTTCGCGATAATATTCGGCCTAGATATCTTGTACCTTCTTGAAGGAGCTGACATAATAGCTTATATGAAGTACTCTCGATTTAAAGGCACTTGACTTGATAGCTCTGAGGCTCGCCTGACTATCGATGCTGGTCCTGTTATTCTATTACAAAGTTCTTTTACAATTTCGACTGTCTTCTTCATTGCAAGAATCTGAAAGTCTGAAGTCTGAAAAATCGATACAAATGTAATTACGTTTATAAGAGCGATTGATGATTGGATTTTGACAGAATACGCCAGCTCTGGTGTCTTCGTCCACCTTAATGAACAGATTGTTCAGAGAAGGTTCACTAGCGTCTAGCCCTAGCGTCTCTTCCTGGTATCGTTACGTCAATGGGAATGTGATTGCCTTAAAGGATAGTGGATTCGTTGGGTACCAGGACACTTCACTGTGAGCTAATTGAACTAGGGAGGAGGAATGTGTGTCACAGCTCTTCGAATTCTGCAGACTATGAGAGGATGAGGAAGGGATGGTGTCGATTGAGCATATTCTCTTGGGCATTTAACCTGCAACCCTGGAAAATTTGTTCAAGAGTCTAAAATGCTTATGGAGTAGTCAAGACATTTTCTGAACGCCAGCCTCCACAAACTTCTGTTCTGCGTTGGTTCATTGTACCATCGGTCGCCGATTGGCGACTGTCAACAAAAACCTAGCCTAACATTTATTTTGACTTCATGACCGACCCATATGTTTTAGTAGCTTCTAATAATCTTGGCAAAATAGCTTTCGAGAATCTAAATTTAGTCTCATTTTACAAATACTTTTCGATTCTAAATATTTCAAAATTTAAACTATGTTTTGTTGAAATGCATCAATGGGTGTAAAATGACTTCGCATCAAACTCTACACAGTTCGACGGTTAAATGTGGTTTAATCGCCCGTATCCGTCATTAAATTCTAGAATTTGAAGTGTTTTAGTTTAATTGTAGAAAATGTTTGCTCTTATCGCAGAACTAAACAAATTAACTAACTGCTCTTGGTACCGTTTTGATTTATTTCAACTGCGGACAATTCTATATTGTTTTAATGTATTATTTATGAGGTGCTCGATAATTCTGTGGTATTTTCTACTTTAGCGATGATTGATAATGATATGAATTCCCATTTCGAGAATGTGTGCTTGTTTTTTTGGAAAGATATTGGAAAAAATAATAATAAAAATTTTTTTGATTTAATAAAAATTGTTTTGAAATTGTCTATTTTTTTATTTTTGTAGATCCACCAATACGAGCCGAACAGCAGCAGAATGTTCATGTTCCTCAATATTTGCCAGATCCACGCGATGGTAGCATTTATCAATTGGGTGATATGGGTAGCCTGAAAAAACTGCCCTACACCATACCACAACTGGTGGCGAATGCACCCTGCCGATCCTCAGATGGTATTTTGTATTCGGGAAAAAAGAGTGATACCTGGTTTATTGTCGACCCCAAATCGGGTCGTCGAGAAAAAGTGGGATTTGATGGATCTGTGGAAAGCAGTGGCGGCGGTGGTGAACGTATTGGCTGGGCTACATCACGCGCTATTTACTTGGGCAGAACTCAGTACACGGTGATGATGTTCGATAGCCTTAATAAAAATAAAAATTCCAAGCCCTGGAATATTACATTCTATGATTATAGTTCAATGGCCACAACACCAGATATTTCTAAGGATTATGGTGAGTATTTGTATTTCTTAAGTTTCTCTCAATAAATTGTAATCAATATCTTGTTCTTTTAGAATATCTACACCTGACCACTACCACAAATGGTAACATTTTGACGCTTGATCGCAAAAATGGAAAATTCTTGTGGAAAAATGATTTGACCAGTCCCGTTGTGGCGGCATTTCTTTTGGGGCCAGAAGGTCTATTAAGTGTACCGTTTACCACGGTCTCAGAAGAAGCCTTCCTGGCCATTTTGGATGAGTCAAAGGGCGGCAATGTCAATACAGTTAAACTATTGTAAGAATCGCATTCGATACTACCACATAACTTTGCTAATGTTTCTTTTCTACTCTTTTCAGCCAATCTTTGTACGTGGGTGAACATGGCAATGGCTTGTATGCCCTACCATCTCTGGTGGACAAGAATACACCACGAATTTCCACAGCTCCACCCATACATTTGTTGGATGGTCCCGACACCAATGTGGATCCAAATACTGTTTACTTGGATGATGTTTTGAAAAAGAATGCCGGTATCTTATTGGGTTACTACAATCGCCCTAATGACGTTAACTTACAGTTGTCGCCCTCACCAGCTGTTACCAAAGATGACAGCAACCATCAACTGGCAACCATAAGTGCATCGCTCAATGGTCCAGGTCGCAGCATTCTTTCCTCGGACAAGGAAAACCCCTCATCTGCAGAGATTGGTGTGCAAACTGAACCAGTTATTGAATTGAAAATTGAATCGGAAATTCCCAATAAAACATTTGGTCGTTTTGCCTTTAACAAGACCAAGGAGATAATTATAGACAATAGCAAACAAGTTCGTTCCTTTATCTACGAATGGTTCGTGGATCACCCCAGCAATCGGGTACACGTCATTTTATGCATCATCATTGTGTTGATGCTTATGATGTTCTGGTACATGCACAGTTCCATGCAAGAGTTAAGAAATCAAAGTGAAAATGGCTCAAAAACCTTGGGCAACAGTGGAAGCCGTGGTAGTGGCAGCAGCAATATTAGTGCCCAAGATCTGATTGATTTGGGCGATGGCCATATACGTGTGGGTAAAATTTCATTCAATTCTAATGAAGTCCTTGGCAAAGGCTGCGAGGGTACATTTGTATTCAAGGGATCTTTTGAAGATCGTCTGGTAGCTGTAAAACGTCTGCTACCCGAATGTTTTACATTTGCCGATCGTGAAGTGGCTCTACTGAGAGAAAGTGATGCCCATGAAAATGTGGTGCGTTATTTTTGCACCGAGCAGGATCGTCAATTCCGTTATATTGCCGTGGAGTTGTGTGCAGCAACATTGCAAGATTATACCGAGGGAGAACGTAGCCTTGAGTTACGTTCGCAAATTCATGTGTGGGAGGTGCTGAAGCAGGCGGCGGCTGGGCTAAGTCATTTGCACTCATTGAATATAGGTGAGAAATTTACTGCCCCATTAGATTTGATTGATATTAAAAAAGAACTATCGCGGTGTCATATATAATAATAAGTTGCATCATAATCTCAATCTAATGCATATTTCCACTTTGCAGTTCATCGTGATATAAAACCACAAAATGTTCTATTGTCTTTACCGGATGTAAATGGAATTGTACGAGTCATGATATCGGATTTTGGTCTGTGCAAGAAACTTAATTATGGCAAAACTAGTTTCTCCAGACGTTCAGGTGTCACGGGTACCGATGGCTGGATAGCACCCGAAATGATGAGAGGACAAAGAACGGTAATGTAAAATATTTATTGCAGAGCAGATATTGTATTAATTTTTAATATTTTTATATTTCAGACCACATCTGTTGATATATTTTCATTGGGCTGTGTTTACTTCTATGTGCTAAGTAAAGGCCAACATTTGTTTGGAGATGCTCTCAAGCGTCAGGCAAACATTCTAACAAATGATCACAGTTTGTATCACTTGAAAGCTGAACGCAAAGAAGAACGTAGTAAATATGTGAGTATGTCTACAAGGTTATTTATGCGAACGTTACTTACACGCAGATTATTGAGCTAGTCAGTTTTACAAAATGGATTTTTATCGACTACACTTACGTATTTCTCTAAGATATATCTGAATATATTATGGATGGAAAATTCATCTCAGATATTGAAATATTGCGCTCCGCACAACGCATTTCTTCTCACGTTGTTATTGTAGCAATTATATATTCAGCATTCAAAGATCTGCAAATCAGGTTCTTCATTTCTATATTTAGATTAGATTATAAAATTCATCTACATTGATAGGCTGGGCACAATGATTTTCTGCAGGGAGTTGGGTAGGCTGTGAACGGGCAGCTTAAAAATTCATTTTTGTATACGAGCTTGTGCCACATGCTAGACAGACGTTTCACACATTCTCGTCAATTCGCTCCCTCAGTGGGCCAAAACTATTTGTTTAGACAGCCAACGTTCTTCTTCTGAAATGGATGGAATCCGAAGACTGCAATTATATTGCAATGGTTGATGGTCTAGATGACTCCCACGATAGCACCCAAACAGGTACTGCAACGAAAGCATATTGTTACACTGACGTACAAGAAGGACCTTCATCAATCACAGGACCTGAAGCAATGATCGTGCAATCATCGTGTGGAGGATGCGAATATTATCCCATTTTTGGGACATCTCTGTTTCACTCTACAGGATCTGGAATTCCATGTCGATTGGTGGCCACACATCCTCAAACATTCTTTGACCAACACTATTCTCTAACACGGCTTGTTCTAGTTGAAACGTATGGTGATGATCGACAAGTAGATGGGGGAGGAGTAAAACCTCAAGAGTCTTCGCTGCTGGCAAAAAAAGTAAAATAATGCCTTTGCAATAATTCTTGCTTGGTTTCAGTAACATTAATCGCCATTAAACTATGTGGCTCCGGTTAGTGCTACGCAGTGGAAAAGTATTTAGTCCTGCCAGAATTCCGCCCTTAGAACCGCAACAGGGTGCCTCCTCATGACATCTGTCGACCACCCACATGAGGCGAAGGTCTTACCGGTGCGGCATCATAATATAATGCTGTCAATGCAATAACTGCTTGGGTGTTACAGACAGAGCCATCTCAATCACCTTCTGGTGGATAGGCAACTTCCGTCCAGCACGTAAGGAAAGATCTTCATCATCTAGAGAGAGAGGTACAGAGGTATAAGAGAGAGTCTCTAGATCGACAGCCTATCAAGACGGACTGAATAGTATTCACTCCAACGCGGTCTCAGAAGTCAAGGATGGATATAGAGTGAATACTGTATTAGGAGACCATCCCCCTCCCATCGCAGATGAAGCGCGAGAGCTGCCCCAATAAACCGGGGTAGTTGTGGCTCAGTTAAGATCCGCTGCACCTATTCGGCTGCCCAGCCAAACCTACTCAACTAAATCCAGTATAGTTGTGGACACAACCCATACAGGTTGCATCCTTTTTGAGACTGGACTTAGAAGCAGAACCTGATTGAGAGGAGTCAGAACGAGCACAGCAGTATGAGCTGTTACAACAACCGTTACCATCATTTTTCCAATAATTTAATTTTTTCGAGTTTTCGATCTCAATGTAGGAATACTTCACATGGACTACCCAATTTTTACTATTGTACTCATGCACCATCTTGTTGAGCTCTATTGTCAGTTTATTGACTCTGGCATCAGTAGGGTTCGAACGACAGTGTTCATCACGCTCATTTGTTGCTTCTATTGGGAAATTTGGTCTTATGTCGGGGGTTCAACCAGCAGCGGAAAATCCTTTCTGTTACCCGAACATAAGAAAGGTTTGGCAGTTTTCTGAAGCGACTGTTGGTGAACACTCTTCGAGTTCTGTATAGTGAGCTCTCCCATGTTTAAGGAAAGTGTGGAGTTCAGAGTTAATGAAATTGAGCAATCTGCATATGAATACGATTATGGAATGATGGTCTGAAAAGTTGTCAGTTAAGGGACTTGGAGACACGATGGTTGTCTGGCGATCTGTGGTATTCTCTCCTAAATGGGGTGGGGGCAACCTAATCCAGTGCGCAAAACAGTAAATTCCCTCTCGACCGTAGTAAGACCGCATGTTACCTAACAATTTAATCTTGTCTCTTGTTGTCGATCTTCTTGCTTAGTCTTTTTTCCGCATATTTAATTATTTATCTCTGATTTAATGTATTATCCATTCTTTCAGATTTTGGCTTCTGAACTTATTAGCGACATGATTCATCGCGATCCTCAGTGTCGGCCACCAGCCAAATGTATTGGCAATCATCCACTATTTTGGAATGATAAAAAGATATTGGCCTTTCTACAAGACGTTAGCGATCGCGTGGAAAAGCTACAATTTAATGTGGAGCCATTGAAGTCGTTGGAAAAGAATGGCAATATTGTTGTGCTGGAAGATTGGAATCTTCATTTGGATCCTATTATAACAGAAGATTTGCGTAAATTCCGTGGCTATATGGGTGCAAGTGTCAGAGATTTATTGAGAGCTTTAAGAAATAAGGTAAGTCAAAAAAGTGCACTTTTGAAGGGAGGATTTTACATAGTTTCTTGAATTTGAAACGATATGTAGTCTTGTGTTCTAAAAAGTCCTTTGGCCATTCGTTTATGGTGACCCTATAGGGTTGGCTAATTTATAGCAGATCAGAAAATCACTATTGAATCTACATAGATTTTCAAGAAATCTCTCTTTACGTTGAAAACCATTTCTTTTTTGTCTATAACGTAATTTCCTCTTTATTTACAGAAACACCATTACCACGAACTAACTGAAGAGATGCAAAATATACTTGGCAGCATTCCACATGAATTCACAAATTATTGGATCAGTAGATTTCCACATTTGATATCGCATGCCTATCATGCATTTAGTATTTGCTCGAATGAGCCCATTTTTAGATCCTACTACAATTCTACATATTATTTTACACGTCCAGAGTATTTCGATGCTGACGATGATCTCTATCCCACACTCTTGCAAAGGGATCCCAAACCGTTGGCAAAGCCAACAAATAGTCCCAAGAAAACACCGACATCCCAACAACAACAGCAGCAGCAGGCCAGACAACGTAAAGGCAACTATAATTTCCGTAAATCACCACAACAAGGTGGTGATGATGACATCCAACAAGGCGCTGGTTTACAACGCAATTTCGGCGATAACGGTGGTAATGATGAGGAAAAGCGGGATGTTTTTGCTAACTTTAAATTTAGACGCAATACAAAGTCCTCAAATCGCAATTATAACTTAAACAAAAAAGAGAAAAATGTTACCTGGACTCTGTCAACGACGACAACAGCTCCTAATGTTATGCCAAAAGATGAATAGTAATTATGATGTGCAATTTTAAGTTTGATTATTATTTAAATGAAACCTAGTTCTTATTTTTTAATTTGAAATGGTTGATGATATATACCACCCACTTAGCGTCCCTGTAGCAAATTTTGTTTAAACGATTCCGCCGCCAGTTTTATATAGCTCACAAAAACACGAATGATATGTAAGTGTAAGAAAATCTAATTTTTGTAAGCACACATTTAGAGAAACACAAAATGATTCTAGTTAGTAAGTTAGTTAAAATAAGAAAATCTATGTATTTAGTTAATTGAGGAGGACTCTGTGTTAAGAGGCAGATATCCTCATTTAACCGAAATACTGAATGTCTGTGATAAATATTAATGTATAACCATATTCTAATTGATTTCAATGACCCCTTTTAATTTGCCCTTTACCCCCTTTTCCTTTGATAAATGACAAATTTATATTTGTGTTTAATGCAATTTATATGTATGGAAAATGATTCCTCTTTTTTTTGATAAGATTTCATATATTTGTGTACTGAGACCAATTAATGTTTCCGGTTCAATTTAAAATTTTGTAATATTTACGTATGTTTATGTATAATTTCTACTTACCACCAAAATCCCTTTCTATTAAATGTTTTGATAAATCCATTTTATTTAAACAATTGTAATTTTATTATAAATAAATATAATAAAACAAAAAATAACAACTAGGATACTTCTTTTTGTATAATTCTGGATTAGTTTACTCTTTTTAAATTTCAAAAACAACAGACACATCGCAATGTATAACTGGACATCAACTTGTCGTTAGCCACCCACATAGATCCCGGATCCTGGAAAATGGGCAGGGTGGTCCCGCTACTGAAGCCAGGCAAGGATGCTAGCAAAGGCGAGTCGTACTGTTTTGTCGACAGTAACAATTACTCTTAAGGCTTTGCTTCTCCCCAGCTTGTTTTCTGCTAATCTGGTTCAAGCTGTAGTGAGTTGCGTAGGTTTGGCTGTGTAATTAAAGAGGTGCAGCGTATTGTGAGGGCTATCACATGTCAGGCAGACGTCTCGCACATCTTCGTCAATTCGTGCCCAATACGGAAAGAGGCGACTCGGGGTGGTCTCCGAGGACGGCATTCTTCCGCATAGCTGACCACAGACCGACCTATCGCGTTATGAGAGACCAACAATGTTTCCTTGTCCGCACCTCAAGTGGTGCTGGCTAGCGCCTTGAGGACCTTGACTTGAACATGCTGTCGAATGTGACCCCTAGAATCTGGTGAAAGTTCGTGGTCGGTATTAAATTTCCCTCGACCTGCATATTCAGATGTGTTCTCAACTCCGCAGACCATGTGGTAAAGAGTGTGACCGTTGATTTCGTGGCGGATATTTTCATATTCCTCATTTCAAGTGTCGTAGAGTGAAACAGGGAGTACCCCAAGGTAGGGTAATATCCCGCCACCAAATCAGTGGACTATCTCCATGAGGAGACGAATGTCCTTTCCATACGCCAGCCTAATCATATGCTTTCGTTGCTGTACCTGCTTGGGTGTTACTGTATGGGTCTTCCTAACCATAACCATATATGGTGAACAGAACATCCCTATCCAGGCGTGTCAGGAAGGACCTGGTGGTCAAAGGAGAGAGAGAGAGAGAGGTCCAACGATATAAGAGAGAGCCTCTAGATCATGAAGCCTCTCAAGCGGGTCAGGGTAGTTTTGGCTCAACTACATTAGGATGGTATATCCGTCTCATTGCGTATTGGGCGCGAATAGATGAAGATGTGCGAAACGTCTACCAAGCGTACGATACAGAAGCGCACAATAAGCTGCATTTTTTATTGCCCTGCCAAACCTACCCAACTCACTCCAAAAGGATCTTTGACTATAGAACATAACTTAAAACTAGACATTGAAGCAGAACCAGATTAACAACCACACACCACACTACATATATGCAATTGTCCTACCAAAGCTCATTTAACGCCTAAGGATTTATGGCTACAACTCTCTAAATGATTACCGATTATTACGACAAGGATATTGAAATGAACATCAGTGTTCCAAATGTGAATATGACCTACAAATCAGACCGACAAGATAGCGGTCGGGTCAAATTGTCTAGAAAAACAGGTAAAAAAGCTGTAAGTTCGGCCGGGAGGAACTTTGAGTACCCTCAACCATTTGGAACGAATATGGAAATTCTCAAAAACAATAAAATCCGTTAATAATTCTGTTAAAATCTTAAAAATATCGAATGTAGTTGTTATGTTATACGACGACATGGACCTGCATAGGTAACTTTTGTCATAAGCCATTACAATATTCAAATGCGAAACTTTAAAAAAAAAGTGAATAATGTAGCAAAAATCAGCAAAATACCGAATATCGGGAGGTACCGTTATATGGGGGCTATACGAAGTCGTGAACCTGTCTTAGGCTGTATTATCCATTACGAACTTCAAATACCAAATTTGAAACAATTTCGGTGAATAATGTGGCTAAAAACATCAAAACACCGAATATCGGGAGGTACCGTTATATGGGGCTATACGAAGACGTGGACCTGCACAGACAATCTCCTATCATAGGCTGTAGTATATATTTCGAACTTTAAATGCCAAATTTGAAACAATTCCGGTAAATAATGTTGCTGAAATCATCAAATCACCGAATATCGGGAGGCACCGTTATATGGGAGCTATACCAAATCGACATACAATTTTATGCTGATCAAGAATATATATACTTTGTGGGGTCTAAAATGTATATTTCCATTTGTTACAAACGGAATGAAAAACTTAATATACCCTCTTTACTACGGTGGAGGGTATAATAGTAATTTCAATCGAAGTTTGTCGAGCAATCTAAACTGGAGGGAGTGTTTTCTTTTTATATTTTTGAGATCGACGCTAAATCAAATATGGCGACTCACATAGTATTTTGAATAATTCCTAAAATCTACAGAATACAATTTTTTGTCTTGCTATTTAGTTTAACAATGACAAGTGTTATGAATGTTCGATTTTTTGATGAATTACCGCTAATATGCTGGTGGACATGGACCGAGGACAAAGAATAACCAGATACAATGGACATGAAAGCGCACTTCTTGGATTCACTGACTGCCATAAGGCAATAATAATTTACATATAAAATAATGGTACATAGGTACATTTTGTAGGGAAATATTTTTATATATATTATTTTATATAATTTAACAATTGAATTCAAAATACTTTGATAACAGTTTAACAAAAACAAATTAAAATAAAATAAATAAATAAATAAAAGAATTTTGAACATCTCTTAAATTACATCTAATTGTTTTGTTTTAAATATGAAAATATAGTCTATTTTTTACAAAATAAAA
This sequence comes from Musca domestica, assembly GCF_030504385.1. Taxonomy (NCBI): domain Eukaryota; kingdom Metazoa; phylum Arthropoda; class Insecta; order Diptera; family Muscidae; genus Musca; species Musca domestica. Next base: position 11,420,233 of record NW_026712258.1, read on the forward strand.
TAATTGGTCAAATTTGATTCCATAAGTTTAAATTTGTTCGAATTGATTCTAAAAAAAGTTGAAAATTGTATTTCATTTGGCTAGATTAGGCATCAACATATTAAGTTAGTAGTTTTTTTAATTTTTGGTCAATAAAGCTTCTTTCAGATAATAAGTTGTCGATTGCACACCGCACCCACAAAGCAAGCGGATGATTTTACTTATTTTGTTTCATATCTTGCTTAATGCACGATTTAAATGCTTCCCATCCTTCAGATTTGCCCACCGACTGAAAAGAAAGATGACAAAGCAGATAATGAACAAATGGGTTATTTTTTTTTTTTAAAAAGGGTGTCGGTACATTTAATGATATTTGGTTTTGCTAGAAATTTTTGTGAGCTGTATGCTATAATTACTTACCGCGTTTTTATTTGAAAGTGGTTAAGGTAAATTATTTTCTGTCTTTTGTAATTACGTTTATGGGAGTCAATGAAGTTATGTGTTGGAAATCAAACACTTTTTTGAAATGAAATTTCAAGCTAAACTTCTTAGATCAACTATGGGCGAAAACTAAGACTACTCCTCTAATAAACATATACCAAATGACTGGACCTTTTCACAGGACGATGTTTCACTTACTTCACTCTATTATTCCAAATAACATATACAACAGATAAAGGCTCAAACTTTGAAATTAAAGCGATATGGGTACTAGTTCAAGATTGGCAAGAACATTTTGTTAGCAAACAGGTGAAGAATAATAATCAGAAGCGCACCTCACAACATATTCGGATCTTCGACGAGGAATTTAAAATGCAATTACTGCAGGCGTGAAGATGAAAAACCGTGTTATACTTTATAACCAAATGCATAAAAAGCCAATTCTGAGGAAAAATTCATACCAGCTCAAGGTTAGGATACAATAGGCACAACAAGACCAAATGATGTCCAGACTGGAATGGCTATAATGTAGTTCCTAGTAAATACAATTGTAAGATCAAGAGAACCAAACACAGAAACTGGGTCTGCTTCAAGGAGGCGGTAGAAAGTGTCAGCGATATGTCCTAATTCCGCAATATAAAGGAAAGGATCCAGAGGGAAGGTCTAATAGTAGGTTTGGTTGCCTTTTGGTAACCGCTCCACTCGGAGACTTGCTGGTCCTGTGTGTTCATTCGAATAGGAAATTGGAAGAAAGAAGAATAGTGGAAAAAATAAGGTGTTAAAGGTTTAGTATATAGTTATAAGGGTGGTCCACAGCTAGGTCTCAAAGTAAATGACCGAGTAACCAGGAACTGGATTGAGGCAAACAATTGGGTGGGTCAACTAGCAAAAAATTATCTTATTCATATAAAATATATAAAAAATATTTGAAATTTGTAATTTAGGAGCGGCCTTAGGGAACTCTTCTTAAGCAGTGTGCCAGATGGTTGTCCAGACCTGCAAAGCGCTTAGACGAGAAAATAGCAGGAGCCAATTAAGGTGATGATCGTAGTGATAAAGGAGTCAGGACAGGCTACAACTGCTTCTCAGCTCAATCCTAATAAAGGGGAATAAAAGGACAGTGAACTCCAAAAGAAATCCTCCCAATGGATAGTTGTCAAGCCCTCCAAGTAAAAGGCAACCAATAGTGGCAGAGTGGCATATGGGCGCCGTCCTGGCTTCTTCGTAGAAAGGAGATGGTCTAAAGATGGCTGAGCTCAGTCCGCATCCAAAGACTGTTAGGTTGTAAGGTCGTCGGAGGACCCTTATTACAATGCCAAGTAGTAAGGGCGTATGTCAGACCAAGAATCCGTCTGTTACGTATTACTCTGTGGAAACGAGCGAAGGAAAGCACTACCGAGAAAGTTCAAGCGGGCATAGCTGCTCGAAGACGGTTCCCGTTGAGTTAAGCGTGGCAATGATTAATAAGGGTGACCCCGATGTTAATCTGGTTATGCTTCGATGTCCAGATTTAGAAATTCTGCTACCTTTATGGGTCTTCTAGACTGAATTGGGTAGGTTTGGTAGGACAGCTGAAAAGACGCAGCGTATTGTCTCACGCTGGGCAGACGTTCCGCACATCTTCATCAATTCGTGCCCAATACGAATTTAGACGGCTGCATCATACTGAACGTAGTTGGCCCAAAACTACACTGGTTTGCTTGGGCTATCGACTTTCTTCAGCTGCAATGGACGGGGGTGGGCTCAGAGGATGGCATTTATATTGTAATGGTTATCTACATCCATCATTATGAATGCTATTCAGACCCGCTTGATAGGCTTCCTGATCTAGAAGCTCTCTCTTGTACCGTTCCAACTCTCTCACGCCTGACTGGGAGAGTTCTGTCCACCACATAATGGATAGGATGACTCCCACGAAAACACCCAAGCAGGTACGTAATGAAAACATATGATTATGCTGACGTAAAAGAAGAACCTTCGTTTCCTCATAAAACTGACCACTAACTGCACGGTGAAGAATATTAAATATTCGTGAGGGTCTAATTAACATCGGCCCAGGTTGGATACGATTCCGTCTCCCCCCATGGAGTCACTAGATAATAAAGAGGAAAAAAGCTCGCTTTATGCAGGAAAGTCTGCACCATTACACGTTTTCGAACATAGACATCAGTCTGGTTGATGTACAGACCACTAAACATGAACCGAAGAGACTGAATGTATAGTCTCGAATATGGTAACATGAGCGACGCCGGCATCAAAAAGATTTACTCTCTCTCTCTAATAAATCTGAAAATATGAGAAAGAGACGGAACAATTGCTATGCAAATGCTGCTCCACGTTTGGCACGGAGAATTTGGCTTTCCCCAGCCGATAAAGGGGAGAGTGGACAGTTGGCTAAATGACAGCAATTGATCACCTCATTGGTAAAAGATTGCAACCTCTACAAACGTTTCCATTCCCAATTTACCCAATTTTGCAACTTCTGAATGCCGCGTTGTCCTTAACTGTATGGAAGATACATCATCAATTCTTACTTCAGACTTCTAATGTACGCGTAGCCGGAATGATTTTCGGATATGAAATGCCTGCAGCCACGTGCTACATATTAGGTCGAAAAATTGAATATCAAACCTTCCAGTGACTAACGGACGAGGCTGATGAGGTTCTGCGGTAAAACTTGTGAAAGAGAGAATATAATCGTGAAAGAGAGAATATAATCGTTAAAGAGAGAATATAATCGAGACGCACTGAATGTTGAGGTCCAAAAATTCGATTTAAATATGCGATTAGTAAGACATCGCAATGGCGCTGTAACTTATATCCTACAAACATCTAGATTAGAAACTTTTTAGTTAAAATCAGTACTTTGAAGGTACAACTTTTTTCGAAGATCGCTATAAATTGATTACAAAATATCACCCATAGACAACAGCGAAACTTAATGGGTTAAATAAAATTATGGTAGACAAAAACGAAACTGGAAGGAATGTAAAATGAAATTTAACATTTTTGACTGACAATAAAAAGATCAAATCACAGAAATGTTATGGGGTTCTGAATGCAAAGTGAACTGATGGTGATAGGTTTTTTTGCCGTTTCATTTAGTCGCCATCATTTCTTGTGTTTGATTTTTAAAATATATCTCATGTTTTTGAATGAATGTTAATTAGATTTTAATTTTTATGACATGTGTTATTTTTGAAATGCATATAACGAAAAATAATAAAAATTTAGTAACAGAAAGCACAGATAAACACAAAACGCCTTAGAAAGAAGTAAAAACAAATTTTACAGCCAATTAAAACAAGATGATTTGAGTATGTGTGTCGTGTAAAAAATTTATTAAAATAATTTAACAAATAAATTAAAAAATGCGCTTAAAGCTATAAGACAGTATTACGTAAAATAAAACAGTTAAAGCAAATAATTTAAAACTTATTGACTAAACATCCAATTAAAAAAACAAAATGGTGTACATAGTCTTGTCATGTCTTTTCATTAATTGTGTGAGATTATTTGTGCGAACGACTGGATAATAAGGGATAGTCTAGAAAGAGTTAGTAGTTAAAGTGCTCCAAGTTACATAGCGGAACATTTCAACAAATTTTAAGTCTTTTAAGATTATCCAATATTTGAACATTTAAGCTTTGCTTTTGTTAACAAAAAAAGTTGTAATTAAATTAAGCTTTGTGCTGTGCTTAAGGCGCTGTTGTGACAAATACAAAAGAAATAACATCAACAAAATATTCTCATAGAACGTCATTCTCATAGAAATGATCCAGATTGCGACAGACACGCTTACGCCAAACAGCAAACATCGGCTGTTCAGGTTCATCGTATGTATCTAATAGCTCGTTATATTCGAAAGCATGACCACTTACTTTAAAGCCACGATGCAGACGATCCTTCATGATGGCTATGAACTCCTTGTAGGAGAGTAAACCATCGCCATCCTGATCGAAGATTGCAAAAACGGTATCGATTAGGTGACGCGAAAGAGAATAGCCAGTGCAGATTTTTACAGCTCGAGAGAATTCATCTGAAATTAAAGACAAAATTTTAAATAAAAAATTAACGATTTGAAGCATGAACTGATCCTTTAATACTACCTCAGACCTAAAGCGAAATGAGGTTTTATATATGTCAAAAGGAAAATAATCCAAAAAAAGGAACAGATGGTTCCAAGATGGATTAAGGCGCCGGTGCTGGCGTATTCTGTCCTAATCCAATTATTAGGTGCTCATATAAACGATAATTGTTGCGGTTTTTACCCAGAGATTCCTGAAATCAAGGCAGATGGTAAGAGAACTAAGCAACATCAAATCAAAAGCCATTCCTAAAAAAATCCCGATGAACCAAACATCCCCTAGTAAAGGATCGAGTCCTGTGTAGCTGTACATCTTTAAATCGAACCCAACTAAAATCTTCTAGACCAATTTAAGTGCTTCAAGATTGCAGCTTGTGAAAAATGTTTGTATTGCATACGGGTTCTTCTTCGAGTACAATACAGCGTTTGTTCCGCCAAGGAGGTCATCACCACAGTTTACAATAAGAGAGAAGACCGTCGACTGTTTGAAACGTTAGATAATTAACCTTAACTTTTCCAGAATTCCTCGCAATCCAACCTGAAATCGTAACTTATGCGGAGGATTGACCGTTCAAGGCTTCTGGCTCTATTGTTGATGACATATTTGTAAGACTGAACACCTATCTTGCAGACGCGTTCTTCCAAGCGAGGAATATGAAAATATTAAGTCAATAGCCACACTCTATGCAACATAGTCTGCGGAGATGAGAACACAGCTGAATGTGCAGATCGAGGAAAATGTAATTCCGATTACGAAGTATTCCAAGATACTAGGGTTCACATTCGACAGCATATTCACATTCACACAGCTATCTGCGACAAAATGAAAAGTAGGAATAATATACTCAAGGCGCTAGTCGACAGCAATGGGTCGGTCTGTGGTCATATATGCGACACCAGTGTGGTCTAGGAATACAAATGCTATGGAAACTAGGAACCATATCCTCAAGGCACTAGTCGACAGCACTTGATGTGCGAACATGGAGACCTTGATGAGATCTTATAACGCAATGGATCGGGCGACAGAGCGCCTCCTCTTGACATCCCCCCGACGTCAAGGAAGTGGACGGAAGAAAACAGCAACATCAGCAGAAATGGTTCGAAAAGTAAAGAAGCGACTTGATCGAAACTCACGTCGTAGTGGCTGAAAAATGGCTCGTGAGCTGAAGCTGAACATATCGCAATATTCCATTTGGCAAATATTGGAAAATGAGCTCGGGGTAAACCTATTGAAATTCCAAAAAGTGCAAAAACTTACACCGCAACAAAAAGAAAATAGACTCAAAAGAGCTAGAGAGTTGCTTCGCTTGGCCGAAAGTGCCAACTGACGAATTTGGTTTCCTCCGATGAGAAAACAATAGTTGTCCAGCAGTTTGTAAACAAACAAAATGATCGTGTTTACTTGCCAAAGAGGTCAGCTGAAAATGTGCACTTTCGGTAGGCCACCAGAACTCAAGTGTGGGCCGCCATAACAGCCGATGGTCGCTGTTCGCTCGTATTAATCAACCGTGGCATCAGAATAAATGTCGAATATTATCGCGAAAATATTCTGGAGGATGTATTAAAGCCTTGGGCAGGTAAACATTTTGGACGCAGACCTTGAACATTCCAACAGGACTGGACACCATCGCACTCAGCACGCGCCAACCAAGAATGTTTACAAAATGAGGTGGCTCGCTTCATTTCCAGCGCACAATGGCCACCGAAATCTCTGGATACCAGTCCGTTGGACTATTGTGTCTGGAGTTTTTTGGAAATCAACAAAAACCTCTTGGTGAATATGGCAAATACTCCATTGCATTCCAAAAAAATTACAATATTCCCTAAAAGTAATATGGGGGATAAGGAATCATATCCCTTTCAATATTATTACCTTTTGAAATGGCACGATCAGCCAAAGTGTACATACGCATGGCTATGGAGAAATCATCCAAATTGTTAAGGAATCGGCAAAAATCACGGAATTCATCGAATGTTATGCCTTGTTCATCTTTGACACGATCCAGCAGTCGCTCCAAAAAGCTATCATATTCTTCGGTATCCAAATAGGTGTAACGCAGTAGAATTTTGGCAAAATCTACTTCAGTAATGGCTTTGTTGCCTTTCGAGAACTCGGTGAATTCCAATTCCAACACTTCGGTTTGCAGGTTGTCCATGAATTTGTAGAAGCCCTCATAGTACAGATCCTTGTCACCCTTCTTGCCAAACAAATGGACTTGCAGGGTGGTGTCGACTTTATGTTTGCGCTGTAATCCTTCTTCGTCATCGATGTAATTGTCCTGTTTTTTTGGAAAAATGTAGATTATAATCTCATAGAACAAAGGTGTATTTTTTTTTTTAATGTGGATATAATATCGTTTTCTAAAAATGTTTAGTCACTTGCAAAATTTGGAAAAGGGTTAACATAAAATATGCCAGGAATACAAACGCTTTAGTTCTCTTTTTTGGAGATATAAAATATACATGATGATGTAGTTTTTTTTACATGATTTATGGGATCTTTCACATTATGGTTTTGGGAGAAGCCATTGTGTTGTCTTCCCTAATACTGTACCTCTTCTTTTTCTTCTTCCTCTTTGGATTTTTTAACTTCTTCTGTGGCCACATCTTCGGTTTTATTTTTGCCACGTTTATCTTTCCATGCTCCACTAAATATACGTTCCATCTTATCACAAAACATGGTTACACAGATAGAGAATACATTCATTCACAGGGATTGGAATTGGAGTATCCAGTCGGGTTAAATGTTAGCATTGTAGGGGTTAGCATAGTTGTGGTAGGGGGAATAAAAAAGTAGCAAGGAGAGAAGGGGGAGATATTTATATTATAAAAGAGTTTATTAGTTACCATACTCTCAAGTTTTGTACAAAATAAAAAAAATTAATACATTTTATAAAAAATAAAACACTGTGCTATGGAGTTTATTGCACAAACTTAAAATAAAAATCAATAAAGCCAATTAAAGATGGGTAAAAATCAGGAACATCACTTAAAACTAGGACAAAAACACAATAGAAGGGGGGGGCTATTTTAGGTGACCCCATTCATATTCGAATAGATTTTTGTGTTTACTTACAACTTACAACGGAAATGTACGTCTTTGTCAGAGAAACAAGAAACGGAACTAAGGCGCAGCTTGCTAGTTGGACAAAACAAAAGCTAGTTTGAGAAAATAGGCGAACAAATTTATCAAAATAAAAACGAGATTTGGGCAGCAGACGGAAAACAATTTTGGCAAGTATTCTTCAGGGTGAGATAAAAAACTGCAACCAACTTCAGAATGCTGTCATTTCTACGCCACTCTTACGACAGCTGTTAAAATTATTCCAGCGACAGCTCATTATATTTTTTTACAAGCCTACAAAAGCATTTTGGTGAGAATTTTCCAGAAAAAAATTATTCGTGATGGAATTCAAGCGTGATAGTGTGACTTCTTTATATTTGGCTGGAAAACCACAAGTGGCTATCGTTAGAGCAATCCAGCATTTAAATGTGAATAAATCTTTTGTGTCCCGTACCATCGCTCGTTACTGTGATACTGCTAGCGTAGTCCGACGTCAAGGAGGTAGACGGAAGAAAACAGCAATATCAGCAGAAATGGTTCAAAAAGTAAAGAAGCGACTTGATCGAAACCCGCGACGCAGTGGCCGAAAAATGGCTCGTGAGCCGAACATATCGCAATATTCCATTCGGAAAATATTGAAAAATGAGCTCGGGGTAAGGCCATTGAAATTCCAAAAAGTGCAAGAACTTACCCGGCAATAGAAAGAAAATAGACTTAAAAGAGCTAAAGAGTTGCTTCACTTGACCGAAAGTGGTGAACTACCGAATTTGGTTTTCTCCGGTGAGAAAACATTCGTTGTCCAGCAGTTTGTAAACAAACAAAATGATCGTGTTTACTTGCCAAAGAGGTCAGCTGAAAATGTGCACCTTCGGTTGGCCGCCAGAACTTAAGCGCCGGCCATGGTGATGGTGTGGGCCGCCGATGGTCCCTAACCGCTCGTATGAATCGACCGTGGCATCAGAATAAAAACCTTGGGCATGCAAACATTTTGGCCGCAGACCTTGGACATTCCAACAGGACTTAGCACGCGCCACCCAAGAATGTTTACCAAAAGAGGTTGCTCGCCTCATTTCTAGCGCACAATGACCAATAAAATTACTGGATACCAATCCGTTAGACCATTGTGTCAGGAGTATTTTGGAAAACAAGGTTGGCTCTAAAAAATACCAAAGTGTCGATCACCTCAAGCAAGCGCTTCGCCGGGAATGGGTATTTTGGCCCAAAGAGCAAAATTCGGGCAGCGAATTCTGGCCGTTTGACGACCATAATTCGTGGCAAAGGTGAGCAATTCCAACAAATCTAAAGTTATTCTTAAATTTGATGCTATTTCCGACATTTTTTGTCGTTCAATAAAATTTATAAAAAAATTAAAAATTATGGCGTTTGACTTTGTTACAGTTTTTTTTATCTCACCCTGCATACTTCAGAATCTCTAAAATAAATGTTGATCTTGTAAAAAAAAATAAAATAGTTCAATAATTATTTACAGAATTGCCTTGATTTGTGGGCCATTATTAATATTTTGCAATGACCGAAATCAAATTTAAAATAGCTTATTTTTTCTAAAGCTGAAAGGAATGCTGCAAGCTGTAGAATCAAGGGCATTGACATAACAATATAAGCCAATTGTTCTTAATAATTAAACAAAACAAAGCAGAAACTTCAAAACAGAAACGAAAAAATAAAACATACACATAAAATTAACTCAAATTAACGAATGAAAACGAAAGGCATTGATTGTCAAAAACAAATCCACCGCTGAAACTTACAAATGCATTTTGGCTAGGCTTATCTTTGGTCTTTTTCTTGTAATACAATTCACGGGCCTGTTCTTCGGTGGAAACTAAACGCTTAAGCTGAATGCCGATTTTTTTTTGAAATAAAATAAAATCATTAATATTGAAAAGAAGGAAAAAATGATATATACCCTCTTTAGCCATAAGGTGGTTGAGGGTATAATTATAACGATCACTTTCACCATCTTTTGAAGAAGATAAGTTTTCGATTTTTTGGATCTTTGTTTTATCTATTCAAGATGGTGAGAATGTCAATATAATTATTCGAATTTTTTATAACCTATTAAACTCCTGGAAGGCAAGCTATATTATAATTTTCATGAGAAAAAAATATATAAAATAATAGTTTTATAAATAAATATATGACAATAAAGAAAGATAATTAAGCAAATCTTATTTGGAATTAAGTAACAAGATCGGCTGCCAAGGAGGGTTGGAATTATTTGGTAGAAAGTTTAAACTTACACATATGTCCTACCCGACGTCATAATCGAGCAATCATCAAGCATATAATAGAAAACTTTGCGTTCAAACTCGAACGAGGAGTAGTTTGTTCGACATGATTGCCGGAATGAAGTCAAGCGATAGGATCCCTTCCTATTTAAGCTCTAAATATTCGATTATTTTATGGGCTTCAGAAGTTAGCTGGGTTGTTTTGGCAGGGCAATTAAATAGGTTCATTGTTGTATGCGGCCCTGTATCTAATGTTGGACAGTTGTTCTGCACATTTTCGAAAATTCATCCCAATACAAATTGTAAGTACTCCACTATCCTGCTCGTAATTGTTCTTTAACTGCAATGGATGGAGAGTTCCGAGGTCAGCTTTAATACTGTATTGATTAATCACAACGCTGACAGCATTGGAATTATTGTTATTCAGACCTGGCTCCCTCTTATATCATTGAACGTCTCTCTAGATCATTTCTGACACGCCTAGGCGGGGGATATTTTAATCCACAATATAATATTTTGGATGTCTCCCACGGAACTCCCAATCAGGTACATCATTCAGGTACTTGTCGTACGTCAGGACGAGAACTTTCGTCTCCCCATGTAAATAGTAATAAGGAGGCACTCTTGTAAGTTCTCCTTGTACGCACCATAAATGCTGCCGGCTACCGTCTGGAAAACCTTGTTGCTACTATTAATTTTGTCGCAGATAGCTGTGACTTGCACTCTCTCTGTTTTACTCTATGGGGTTTGGACTTCTTGTTTAAGAATTCCACATACGACGGGCGTTCAAAAGTATTGTTGGTTTTTCAACGGTTCCCTTGACATTCTCAAACGACTTGCGACGTAGTTAAGTACATCAATAACCTGTTCTGGTTAGGTAGTTGACTACATCAATAGCTTGTTCTGGTTAGGTTTTACACTCCTGTTAATAATAGGCAACTTTCACCAATGATGGGGAGGAGTGCAAGAGTCTTTGTTATTGACGACTAAAGCGAAATCGCTCGACACATTGTAGGCTGAAACAGCCGAAGTCCTATCATCTCTTTTTCCAGGCATTCGATAGCGATTTTCGGAAGAGTCTCGTATTCTGACTACGACAACGACGCAATGGGACTATGTTCGCACAATAATCGATGTAGGCCCTAATATGGTCAAACTAAAGAAACCTATTCAAAGGAACTACTTCGAATGAGACAAACAGGGCACATCCCTATTGGTCCAGAATTTTCTGCGTGTCCGTATAAACCAACAGAACCTAGAATAGGCATTCCACATGTATGAAAAATCGATTTTTGTTTTTTGCATACAGGAGTCGTAGGGAAAACCTTAATAACAGGGTACAGTACTCGCGGACGACCATGCAACTGGTTGCATAACCTGAAATCCCCGGGATCTTCAATCATTTTCCAATGGCATATTCTCCTAAAAATATCATCAAAAAAATCAATCTGGCCCGACCGTGTGATACCCTGCACCACACCATAATACCTATTTAGTAGAGCTACCCGTAATGAAAAACGTTTACATTAGGCATTTATGTGAAGTAGAAATAAGGAATATATGGGAGTTATATATCCAACTGTGAGTCGACTTCCATCAAACTTGATGGAGGCATTTGTACCTCTCGTATCAAATACCATTGCTGCCGAGTGCGTAGTATGATTTCGAGAAGTATTATATTAAAAAAGAAATACATCTGAGCAATATATACATATACGAAAGCCCAGTTTCGCCAAATTTTATAATTCGGTTGAATGTCCAAAACAAACAAATACACAAAGTCATAATACCCTGTACCACAAAGTGGCGTATCGTAGAATACGTATAAGAATATTAATGCAATTCCCTGTAGATGAATCACAATTGAGCTCTCAGGCCAATATAGGATCACAAAATCATAGTCTAGTTTAGTTTGGATCTAACGATGTATGATCAAAATGAGGATAATTTATATTTGTCTTCGATTAAAATGTATATTTTTTGCCGATTATACTTCGAAGTATATGGGCTTGACTGCATAAGCTTTCTGAGTACGAAAGATCTAGAGAGCCTGGCCTGGTTTTTTGTCAGGTTCACGGTTTATTATAATAAACGAATTTAACTACTAATGAAGTACTTTATTTAATATTTTATTTCTAATGTTATATCGGCGCGAAATAGGGCCAACATTTGTGATTTTTTTTTTTTTTGGCCCCTTAAAAAATCAGGTTTACAATTTAAGTAAAGTACCTCTTTCATTTCGAGGCATTTAAATTCTTTCCTCAAATAGCTCGAAAATAACATTTCCTTTATTGCTACCTAAACAATTTCCTTCCAGAAGCCAAATTTCCCGACAATATGTTTTTCCAAATAAGATTTCTTAATATGTACATTCAAATAAAAATTGAAAAAATGATAAGCTTACAATTGCTCTTGTTTCGTCATCCAAGTCATGTGAGTGAAAGGAGCCACCCAAAATTTGTCTAACCTAAATGAAAACAGTTAAAATTAAAATCATAAATAAAATGAACAAAAGGAAATAAAAATTATAATTTTTTTAATGTTTTTTAATATTATTATACATAAATAAGGACAGTTTATTATTTCCATGGGATAATAGATGTTGGGGAATTTAATAGGTCTTTGCATACATTTATTATTTCCATGAGATATTTACTAGGTCTTTGCATACATACAACATGCTATGGAATTTTATTATGGAATACCACAGTGTAATATTTCCATGTAGTTTCTAAACTGTCCTTATCGATTGATCTGTTAGTTTTACATACCACTAGGAACTCATTTTTGTCAACTCGTTGATTACCATCAGTGTCGAACATATTAAAGGCAATGCGGAAACCTGACTTGGGTTCTGAAAAGCAAAAAAAAAAACAAATGTATTTTTTATTTTGCAACAAATAAATGAAAGGTAAATAAATATGGAAATGTATTTGTGCCATTTACTTACTTGTTAAAACTGATAACAGAAACAGATACTCTGTATATGAAATAATTCCTATAAAAAATGCAATTAAGATAATGAAGAATTTATTTCATATTATAAAACAGATTTTTGTCACCAAATGTCCCTTACCCTTGTCTCTTAATGTTCTAAACAGTTGATTGGATCCTTTCTTTAATGGCGGAGTTATATCTTTGATTTTGGCAACTTCCTGTTCGGATAACACTTTTCGTTTAAGGCGGGCTATAAGAATCGATTTATTTAAGGGTTTGTTAACCAAATTATTAATGGGTTAAAATGGGTTTTATTAAACAGAACACTTACGTCTTGGTTCCTGTTCCACAACAGAATCCAAAAAATCTTGTGGTGTCATGTACAACTGGCCATCGTATTCGACCGAAGAAAATTTTATGAAACGTCTTTCGCGGGCTGTTAGCTTAACTAAATTTTCTTCTTCGCGCTGTAAAGGAAATAAATTAAGAGATTGGATATGACTTATAATGACTTATAATAAATATTGTATAAACTTGTTGCACAGAGAGTAAAAAGTAAGTGTGTCGATATTTTGTAAAAATTTTTCGCAAAATTTTAGTAGGCGTCCATTTAATAATATGAACCCATGAGGAGATGAGATGTCTTTTGAAGTGTGCCCAATCGAAATATTTTAAACCGCATGTCTCTTGGAACAAAATTCTTTTCAGGAAATGTGGAATCGATCTAGACATGTTCGTCTGTCTGGCGGGATGGTGCGCACGCTAACTCTCAAAGAAAGCACATTAGTTGGTTCAAAATTTAGTACATCGTATTATTATATCCTCAGCAATATGGAAACTGAGGGTATATATCATTTGGATATATCATCATTTGGACCAAATGTGGTTCAGGACATTTGGAGTAGATCTAGGGGTATCCGTCCGTCCATCTGGAAGGCTGGTGCGCACGATAACTCTCGAAGGAAGTATCCGATTTGATCCAAACTTGGTATATCGCAATATTATTGTTACACTAAAATCGAGTTCAGAGATGGGCAATATCGGTCCATTCCCCCATAGAAGGTCAACATTTTCACAGAAAATAATTTGTTCTATAGAATAAGAAGGGATTATTTAATTTTGTGTAAACTTTGCATGTCTCAACATTTGTATTTGGTTATGTCAGGTGCGAAAATGGACAATATCGGCTAATCAATCATGTACCACCCACAAAAAGGGTCAACATTTAGATTTCGTGTTTAAACTCTTATAAAATGCGAAATATGCATCCGATTCTCCTCAAATTTCCCACATCCCAATATTTCTTTCAGAACAAGATTTGGTGTGAAGATAAGTAAAGATATATCGGTCCACTCCTTCTTGTTCCTCCCCCACAAAAAGATCAAAATAACCAAACGCTCATGAAATGCGAAATAAGCATCCGACCGTCTTCAAATTTCACACATCTCTATATTTCTACTAAAACAAGATATGGTGTGAAGATGGAATATGTAGGACCGCTCCTTCTGGCACATTCCCCACAAAGGGTCAAAATATGGAATAATTATAACTCTTATAAAATGTGAAAAGGATTTCGATAGTCTTCAAATTTCACAAATCCCACTATTTCTACTAACACATGATCTGCTATGCTGCGAACCCCTTCTGGTATCTCACCCACAAAGAGTCACAATTTTCAATACTTTTATCTGTCTTAATTTGTTAAACAAGCGATTCTTTACAACTTGCAATATCTAAATTTTTCTCTCAACCACAAACCTGGGATGAATATGGAATTTCTGATTTCGCATAATACTGAATATAAATGTTCGATTTTTTTTGTAATTTTGCCCATACCAACATTTTTATCTGTATTAGATGAAGTATTGAAATGGAATACTACGGTCGACTATATCTGGTACCTCATGGTAATTTTAACATTTTCTAAAAGTTATCAAATCTCACATAAAGTGACGGAAGTAACCAATATAGTCCAAACCTGGCACGACGAAAATTCAGTATCAAAATTAAGTCTAGCTCACATACAGGGTGAGATAAAAAAACTACAACAAAGTCAAACGCCATCATTTTTACATTTTTTTAAATTTTATTGAACGAAAGCAAAAAATGTCGAAAATAGCATCAAATTTTAAAATAAGTTTATATTTGTTCGAATTGGTCACCTTTGGCACGAATTATGGCCTTCAAACGGCCAATGAACTGTCACACACTGCCAGAATGTTGCTCTGCGGTATTTACCCATTCCCGGCGAAGCAATTGCTTGAGTTGATCGACACTTTGGTATTTTTTAGTGCCAACCCTGTTTTCCAAAAATACTCCAGACACAATAGTCCAATGGATTTGTATCCGGAAATTTTGGTGGCCATTGTGCGCTGAAAATGAAGCAAGGAACCTCGTTTTGTAACCCTTCTTGGGTGGCCCGATGTGCGATGTCGCAGAGTTTTGTTGGAACGTCCAAGGTCTGCGATCAAAATGTGCTCAAGGCTTTAATACACCCTCCAGAATATTTTTGCGATAATATTCAACATTTATTCTGACCATCTGTCTTTCTTTTTCAAACTTGCCAAAGAAAACGATCAACATTTGAAGTCGGTTGACATTTGTTGTACTTTTATAGTTTGGAATAAAAGCCAATGTTTGTTAATACTAAAGGTGTAAAGATTTATTGGATGATGAGCGTTCACAGCTACTAATTTAAAAGGAATGTAGAAGTTACAATGTAGTGAGTCAGACTCGAGTGACAGACAAAACAAGACTGAGCAAGCTAAAATGGCGGTAGCACGGCGTCCTATTATATGGGCGTTGCCGTATAGGATGTTGCAACATGAGATGCCATATTGTTAATGTGGGTTGCCCCAACATCTCCCTCCTTAAGATGAGAAGGTGATCTTGAAATAGGTTCGACTGGTTGTCTGCGACTTGTTATTCTTTGAGGTGTCCAGTTTGGTGAACCTGTTGGAGTTGCAAAATGTTCTTGATGGTTAGGCAAAGCGATTTCGAATTCTTCAAGTAGTACGTCCAATGGTAGTTTTTGTCGTTCTTGACTGCTTGACTCTACCGATTCTCTATGTCGAAATTGATCAGTATGAGCTCGTACTAGAATTTTCCTGTCCCCAACGTCGATTAGAGTGTTGTAAATGACTTTCCCTTTACGCTCGACTATTTCGCCTGTTGTCCAGTAACTTTTGTTTCCTTTGAAGTTTCTGGCATAGACCAATTCTCCGTTGCTAAACTCTCTGTTTTTGGTACCGTGTTTGGTATTGTACTGCTGTTCCATTTTATGATTGACGTTATACTCAGGCGATTGTTGCTTCCTTAGAACGTCGAAGACCGTTCTCATTTTTCTTCCGATGAAGGATTCTGCTGGAGACTTACCTTCTGGTGCATTGGGATTTGGTGTGATTATTCCTGCGTTTTCTAATCTGAGGAGTTCTGTTTCAATTTCCTTTCTTGCTGCGAAAGGAACTGGTCGTCTGGGAACGAATATTTCTTTTGTGTTTGGCAATAATTGTATGTTGACTTTTGTTTTGCACAGACCTGGGGTACTGTTATCAAAAACTGATTGATAATTCGTTTTCAATTCTGCTATTTCATCAACGAAGTTTATTTGATGACACCATGAGGTTATTGGTTTCTGCCATAGATTGAATGCTTGAATCCAATCGATTCCCATGATATTGAGTTTTTCTATATCTGTTATATAACATTTTAATGTTTTTGATGTTTTGTCGATTGTGACGTCACATTGAAATTCTGCTAGGAGCTTGATTGAGTTTGCGTTTGCGTCGCTAGCGTTGTCAAAAGTTTCGTAGGCTTCAGGCTTACCTATAGCTTTCCATGTGTTGATAGATACAATTGATATGTCTGATGCAGTATCAATTTGAAGTTTTACAGGATTGTTGTTAATTAGGACAGTTGTGTATTTCCTTAAGTCGCGGAAATTAATGTTGTGTGTTTTGAAAACTGCCTTAGTTTTGAATGATTTCCTTGAATTGCTGTATTTCTTGAATTCGTTCTGGTTGTTTTCAGACGATGATTTGAAATTCTTACCAGTCTTAGCGATGTTGCAAAAGTTATTTTTATGACCCACTTGATTGCATGTTGTGCATTTATGTTTCTGGAAAGGACAAAATTTGACGTAGTGAAGGTCTCCGCAATACCAACAGGGTGAATTGGGTGTTTTGTGCTTCTTGAAGTCTTTTGCGTGCTTGTTGAGTGAACAGACGATTTTTGATTGATGTTCAATGAGAATGTTGTCCGATTTGAGATCTAGAATTCGTTGTGTTTCGTCTACTAGTTGATCTAGGTTCATTGTAGTGTTTTCATCATCCAGTACCTTTAGTAAGCGAAGTCTTATGTCGTTGTCCTTTGCTGACTTGAGTCCTAAGACGAAAATGAGACATTTGAATTGGTCGATTTTCAGTTCTTTCATTTTGAATAGTTCGCATTGTAGGTTTACTCTGCTTGCGTATTCTCTGAAATCTTCGCTGTCGCCTTTTGCTAGCTGAAGGCATTTGTATCTTTGTGAGACTTGTGTTTCTGTTTTACCAAAGAGTTTCTTGAGTTTCTCTACTGTATCCTTTAGAGTCATGTCTTCAGGTTTTGCTGGTAATACGTAGTTGGCAAATCTTTCATGTACTTGGTTCGACATTTTTCTCCATAACAAGGCCACTTTGTCATGTTCTTCGAGTGAGCTTGCTTCTTTTTCGAAAACATGCACAAACCTGTTGTACCACGCTTGAAATATCAGACCGCTCTCTGGCTCGTATACGAATGATGTCATTGACTGTGCTAGTGATTCCATTAGTGCTGCTTTGGATGAATTTGATGTTTGTGGTGAGTGTGGTGAATTTGGTGCTCCTTGTGCTTGAAGAAGATCAGCCATATGCTTTAGCAGTTGCGTTTGTTGCGACATTGCTTTTTGTTGCTCTGTTAACAATTGTAGAATTATGTCTTGAGACATTTTTGCGGATTGTTGTGTGTGCAATTATTGATCAATTTCCACTATCCTCGTCGCCACTTTTGTTGTACTTTTATAGTTTGGAATAAAAGCCAATGTTTGTTAATACTAAAGGTGTAAAGATTTATTGGATGATGAGCGTTCACAGCTACTAATTTAAAAGGAATGTAGAAGTTACAATGTAGTGAGTCAGACTCGAGTGACAGACAAAACAAGACTGAGCAAGCTAAAATGGCGGTAGCACGGCGTCCTATTATATGGGCGTTGCCGTATAGGATGTTGCAACATGAGATGCCATATTGTTAATGTGGGTTGCCCCAACAACATTTTTAAATAAAAGTTATATCTAAAACGACTTCCACTAAACTTGACTCATGTGATTACTTGTTGTATGTGATTACTCGTACCAAATATCATTACAATAGAGTGCATGTTATAACTTTATGAAGGCTTGAAATAAAATCCGATGAAACAACCTAATTGAACAAACGTAGCTTCGTTCATGTATCATTTATATCAAATTAGTGGGATATCCACACATGAACAAGTTAAAAAGTATCAGTCGGTTCTACCGAAAGACGTACACCCTCAGCCAATGTTCGATTATTTAAATATATTTTGACTTCTGTTATGATTATTCAAACTCTTGACCCTCTAAATCATCTTCACAACAGATCTTGTGTTGATGGAAATATTGAGATGTACCAAGTCTGAATTGAATCGCGTTTTATGAGCTTCATGGATATTCAAAAATTTGAACTTTTGTGGAGGAGGCACCAGAAGGAGAGGGCCGATTTATCCCATCTTCACAACAGATCTTGTGTTAGTAGAAATAATGGAATGTGTGAAATATAAAGAGAACCTGTGGGGGAGGTACCAGAAGGGATGGTCCGATCTCTATCGCCTTTATAACAAATCCTGTGTTGACAGCAATATTCAGATGTGCAAAGTCTATATGAAAAAGTATGTTCATTTCCCGTTTTATGAGTTTAATGAATATTCAAAAATTCGATTTTTTGTGGGGAAAATACCAGAAGGAGTTAACCCATATATTCCATCTAACACCAGAACTGGTGTTAGTAGAAGTATTGGGATGTGTGAAATTTGAAGAGAATCGGACTCTTACATCACATTTTATAAGAGTTGCAATTATTCAAAATGTTGACCCTTTGTGGGGGAGTTACTTGATGATTTCGCTCCTGACCTAGCACTCATAAAAATATTAGGATTTTCAAAGTAGGAGCAAAATCCAACTATATTTCTTTTTCTGTGCAGTAAATTATTATTTTTGAAAATTTCGACCTTTTGTGGGGGAGGTACCAGAAGGAGTGGACCGATATAACCCATCTCCGAACTCGATCTAAGTTTAATAATAATATAACGATGTCCCAAGTTTGGACCAAATCAGATACTCCCTTCAAGAGTTATCGTGCGCACCAGTCAGACAGACGGACGGACATCGCTAGATCGACTCCCAATGTCCTGTAACGTATTTGGTCAAATGTACCCTCTCTAGCCATATGGCATATATAGGTACTAATATATCTCTGAATTAAGTAAAAGTTCGCAGTTTGTTCTTTTGTTTATTTCTCACGGATATCCCTGCAACAATAACAATGAATTATTTTATTTTTGTTATTCAAACAATAATCGTCTATAGAACTGCCCCATGGAAGCCACAAACAATGCATTTGTGTTCACAACAACTAATGATAATAAATTAAATTATAATGTTAACAAAACTAACTTCAAAATAAACAAATTGCCCTATAAATTATACCTGATGTAATAACATGAAATGAAATTTGATACCACGAGTGTGCCGCGATCTAATGGCGCCATTAGGTGATCCCATAACAGACAAATAACAGTACCAGTCCAACAGTAACAGATTCCAATTGATTGGCGGATTGCCGTGGTAGGTGGATTTGATACTAACTGCGGGTGAAATTAATTCACTAAACACCCACCTGTAATAAATTACAACCGAAGACATGAAGTCAGTCAGCCAACAAGCCAGCATAGCTCCGAAAGGCACAGCTCAGCGCCAATGAAATCTGACATTATCTATAAATCACATTTGGAATCTCAGTGCAAAAGATTGAATTTATGATCATTTCTATATGATAATCAGAGATTTAATGTCGGTGGCAATGTTGCCCGTCGTTCGTTGGCGATGGCTGATTGTCGATCGTGATCCCTTCATCATCATAGTGCCATGGCATCGAATGCTAAGGCGGAGTTTGTCTTTGTGGCGCACAAAAGAATTTGAAAGATAAATAAATGCAAACTTTCAATGGCATCCACTGTAAGTATCTCCTGCCGCAGACAGGCGTACTTCCATTTCCATGGGGAATGTTTACATTGTTTGATGTGACATACACAATAAATACTCTCCCCCAACAATTACAAACACCTAAAACGACACAATACATGACACAATTTCATGATGAATGATCTCCAAACGGGTGTAAAAATTGTTATTGCCAATCAGTCGTTGCTGCTGTTTGTCGTATGCCAGTGTCTTTGGCAGTAGCTGTGGATGGAAGGATGATGTCAGTTCAATGCGGATTTATATGCCAAAGCAAAGGTTCTCTTTTTCGTTTTTTCTGTGAGCATCCTTATCTCGATCATCATTTTAATATGCTCCCACCGCAGCATTCATCACAATACTGAAAGTGATATCATGCATCCATCATCGTTCCCGACCTGCGGCGGCTATGTTGGGATGGCGTGGGAGCAGGTAGATTTATGCATTTCTTGCCCAAAGATCATTTCAACTTTTGCAGACAGATCATTATGATATTCATTCATCTTCTTATCGGTGTTTAGAGATCTCAGTAATGGGTCGATTATCAAACCGAAAACAATTAAAAAAGCAATAGCGATGAACGTCACATATCCCATTCTCCTGAATGCGAAGGTGTGTTAACAAATGTAACATGATTTTTTATGACTGGCTGACTGTTTTCGATGGCTTCTAAACGTAAATAACACAATGGCTGTCTGGATTTCTGATCTTTTGCACATCCGCTTCTTTGTCATGCAATAAATAATAAAATCAGGCCAAAATTATTCGAATGTAAATATTTAGGTCTACTTAGATTTGACATTGTATCGATTATTACTAGGTGTTATTCAAATAAGGTAAGGATATTCTTAAATTTTAGTAATTTTCATTTTACGTGAGGCTGGTAAATGTGTTATACTATTACACAGTACAGGAAACCCCCAGTAGATTATGGAAGTAGATCTAAAAATAGAAGATCCATACACGTTGGAAAGTTTACATAGCAAAGTAACCGAAATAGAGCGTACAAGTTCTCCCCTCTTCCCTTCACACATTTGAAATTTTTCGAATTAAGATTCCTTGGAATCCAATCATTTTAAATATACTGGGTGAGATGAAAAATTGCAAGCAACTTCAGACTGCTGTCCAGTGACAGTTTATTACGTTGTTTACAAGCGTACAAAAGCATTTTTCAGAAAGAAAGTTATTCGTGATGGAAGTCAAGCGTGATAGTGTGATTTCTTTACATTTGGCTGGAAAACCACAAGTGGCTATCGTTAGAGCACTCCAGCATATAAATGTGAATAAATCTTTTGTGTCTCGTACCATCGCTCGTTACCGTGATACTGGTAGCCTAGCCCGACGACAAGGAAGTGGACGGAAGAAAACAACAACGTCAGCAGAAATGGTTCGAAAAGTAAAGAAGCGACTTGATCGTAATCCTCGTCGCAGTGGCCGAAAAATGGCTCGTGAGCTGAACATATCGCAATATTTCATTCGCCAAATATTGAAAAATGAGCGCGGGGTAAACCTTTGACATTACAAAAAGTGCAAGAACTTACACCGCAAAAGAAAGAAAATAGACTCAAAAGATCTAAAATGTTGCTTCACTTGGGAGAAAATGGTGAACTACCGAATTTGGGTTTCTCCGAAGAGAAAACATTCGTTGTCCAGCAGTTTGTAAGCAAACAAAATGATCGTGTTTACTTGCCAAAGAGGTCAGCTGAAAATGTTCACCTTCGGTTGGCCACCAGAACTCAAGCGTCGGCCATGGTGATGGTGTGGGCCGCCATAACAGCCGATGGTCGCTCTCCACTCATATTAATCAATCGTGGCATCAGAATAAATGCCGAATCTTATTGCGAAACTATTCAAGAGGGTGTATTAAAGACTTGAGCACGCAAACATTTTATCCGCAGACCTTGGATATTCCAACAGGACTCTGCACCATAGCACTCAGCACGCGCCACCCAAAAATGGTTACAAAATGAGGTTCCTCGCTTCATTTCCAGAAAGTTCTTTGCAAAAATGTTTTCTGCTAATTTTCGAAAAATTTTACGGAAACCTCAAAAATACCTAAAATTGGGCGAAGCACAATATATATAATATTCCTAAACATAGAACTATATGATATCGAGTTTTAGGCCAATCGAGAATGTATACATTTAGTGGAGTCTAAAAAGCTTACTGCGAAGAGTTAAAAATGGAATAACAAGCTTAACATATCAACATGATGGAGGGTATAAAAAATTAAAAAAAATTGTTATTTCAAGAAAATATCTAAAAATGCTGAGTTATAATTTTTATACATTTTTTTTGAATATTTGTTTTGTTCCAGAACTGCCTTTTTGCAGCTTTTGCTTTGTAAATTTTAGATACATCAATTCAATATATTTGCTTAACTGTGCATTGATGAAGCATTCCATTTGTTAAAAAAATCTACTTGTTGGGACAAACAAAAATATCTACATCAGATATTCGTCATCAATTAACGCGAACTTGAAATACAATTATCAGCTATTATGATCGGAATACCAATGTCTGTTGTTGTTCAGAATTGAGTGCAAAGATACGAAATTTTGTGGATGGGTTAACAACCTTAATGAGAATGAAATCGTTGATACAATAGACAATGTTGAAAGTGATAACAAGTATTGGAGTCTTATGATAACAATGAAATATACGTCTATACTATCCAATAATAGTAATAGAACCTCTTGAAAATATGTTGTTCGACCTTTTAGTCTCTGTTTAGACTCAAGTTTATTTTAATATGTATTTGACAAATTTGCAATTAGATCTGAGGCGATACTTTCCAAGTGGAATATTCTAAATAGTCGTTTCAAAATAAGTTAACTTCTCACATGCAAACAAAACTTGTGACCAATAAGCTAGTCGTTTTTTAAAAACAAGTTGGTTACGTGGAAGAGTAGCATCAAATATGTATCTTAAATTTATTTAAATGGCCAAATTCTAGTTATAAATTGGAGATTAAATCAACAATACAATCATATAAATACATTTAGCAGAATAAGGAGAGAATGAACGATTAAAAGCCAGATATTATTTTTCTGACGAATATGCATTCTTTGATGTTAACGAAATTCCAATTGGACTGTTTTTATCGAAACTAAAATACCAAAATATATATAATTTGATTAGAATTCTGGTACATAGAAAATAAATACAATCGACAGATATCATACGGATAAAAAGATGGTATAAAACCCCACATTAAAGCAAATTAGTTTAATAAAAATTCTTCATTTTTTTTAATTTTTTTCCGGCGGTATGGGAAAAATTTTTTTTATTTTGGGACGAACCCGGGACCCTTTTTGAAGGAAAATCCGAGCTCAATACCCGGACTAGACCCGAATCCACTTAACCGATATGGAAAATGTAGTTGAAAAGCTTATAAAAAATACCTACCTAACAAGAAGCAGTTCGGAAATTATAGTCAAATTATCGAATTTTTGGATTTTTAAAAAAAAACAAAACATTCAAGCTGAAACCCTTACCTTTCGAAAATGCTACAATTCGTATTAATACCTTTTCTGGGTCCAGAGATATTAGTTTATAACCATGACACAACTACAGAAGGTAGAACAAACCCAACATACCAAATTGACTTGAGAATAATATTTTAATAAGCTTACAAACATAAGCCTAAAGCTTGAGAAAATCTTGAGAATGTATTGAGAAATGTTTGTTTAACAATTATAGAATAATCGAAAAGGAACCCTTATTCATAAGCTTATTCTTGTAATTGCAGAATAAGCTTACGAAAGTAATATTTTATAAAGCTTATTTTTCCAATGGTAAAAAATATTTATTTATTCATTTTTTAATTATTTTACACATTTCATTCATTGATTGCCATCCCAGCTGTCACTGCATCCTGTTGCCTTGATACCTAGATGCTTTCTTTCCCCTTATTTGAGCTTCTGTATCTCCTCTACTTATTCTTCACTTCTGTTGAATTCCTGCAACTTTTTGACGCCTCCATTCTGAAATGAGATTGAAATAATTTATACTACAGATTCCCAGATTTATTATTCATCATTAGCTTAGAGTTTCGTCCGGAAATGGGTCCTAAATTCGCGTGATTTTGATTTTAACCAAAGAAAATAATTTTTTGTTGACAATTTTCACAAAAAAAATCAAAACAAATTTGTCAACAAAGGACAGATTTGAGAAAAGTTTGTGCAAAAAAGTGTTTCTCAAGCATTGTTGAAAAATTCTTATGATAAACTATTTTCATAATATTATTCTCAAGCTGTATTGTATTTTTGGTATGTTGGGTATACACAGTTTGTATATGTGTATGTAATGTTTTGAATAAAAAAGGAAATAATTTGAAATTATTTCACATTTAGATACAACAGAAATGCATACTTTTCCAGATGTAATAAAACAATATTGTAATAAAACAATATTGTCCCTATATCTTGGATTCAATTTTGTGGCGAAACCACAATATTCCATTCAGGTTTTGTTGGCTTTCTCCAATAAAGTAGTTTTGTGAAAAAAAAAAAAAAAAATAAACAAAACCAATTGTTGCATGTTTAAAAATCTATTTGACACTATAAGAAGCCGGTACAGAGTTGCATTTTCTAGTTTCTTTGAAGTTGAGCAGCCATTCTTATTCAGCCATGTTTATAACTAAAACTTGATTCTCATTAAATTCGGTTGGTCATATTTATTGAACAACTGTCACCTCTGGGTATGTCCCACACAGGCTAACGCGAACCAATGTTTTTTAAATTTAATACTTTTGAAGATTTTCTCCTCTAGGTATGTCCCACACCGTCTAATGCTTCCAAACTAGCCCAGGACTTGAACCTGGACTTTCGGGTCAAAAATCTGGGGTATAGGGTCTGCCCCCCCCCAAAAAAAAAAAAGTTTCCCGGAATCAGGGTAAACATATCTACCTCTGGAAAAAAATTTCGAAAAAATCTTACTTTTTTAACTAAACTAGAGTTGTTCCTCCACCAGCTTCCATATTAATATTCTATCAGGGTCGATGACGTCGGCAAAATTATCCATAATTCCTTGTATGCCACAAACATTTAAATTAATAATATTCCGTTTTCGCAGTGTAATGCATAGTATAATAACTGAATGGAGTTTAAGGGCAATATACTCTACTGTTGTTAGGTCAAGATTCATGAAAACTTGGCAGCCCTATGCAGAAAAAGTAATATAAACAAACACAGCTGATTAGGGAGATTTGATTTCCATAGACTCAGAGAGAGGGAGAGAGTATATTTATCCATCAACAGAACCATAAAAATACACATAAACATTCAAAGCGAAGAAGGTGTCAATATGGACTCGCTAAAAATAGACACAAATATACCATATTCAGGCAAAAAATGGCACACGACGAAGTAGCAAAGAAAATTTCAATTTCTTTGTTTTTAATTTCACATTGAATTTTAAATTGTTGTTCTCACTTTCAAGCACAACCGAAAACAAGTTTTATGCATTAATCACCACTCCGATTGGTCTCACCTTCATGCGTTTCAAGTTGAGAGCTTCATGTCGATTGGATTTGGTTTTCATGAAATTTGCAAACATAAAGGCCGTCACTCCGCCACCAACCACTAGCATATATTTCACATAATTTCGTTGTTTCTGAGGCGTAAAACGCACAGCACTGAGATTTCTTTGCACGGGTCGGAGATTTTTTGTAAAATTCAATAGACTTTTTGTTATTAATAATCGATTTGTGACACTCATTTCAATTTTTTTTTCACTTTTCGCTGTTCCTTCACCGTACCGTTCGTCAAAGATTTTAAATGTTGACTGATAGGGATTCGTAAATCGAATTTAAAACATGTGAAACACGGTTGCCACTAAGTGAAGAAATTATCCACCAAAATTATCCGAAAGTGTTACCAAGAAGTGATCAAATTTTAAAGATAAAACAAAATATTTTTATTTTACATGACAAAACAAAATTTTTAAATGAAAAACATAACATAATCATTATACCTGTTTGTAACAGTGTCAATATCTTCCACAAGAAAATTCTATTTACCAATAGTTTCTAATCAATATTTATATTGATATAATCTCTTTGGACAAAATCTTTTTCAGAATGTTTGGAGTCGATCCAAAGGTTCCCGTCCGTCAGTCTGCTTGGCTGAGGTGCACAAAAACTCTTGAAGGGAGTATGCGATTTCGTCCAAACTTGATGCATCGTAATAGTATTATCAAAATTAAATCGAGTTCGAAGATAGGCCATATCGGCTTACTCCTTCTCCCACATAACAGGTCAACATTTTCAATAATTTACCTCATAAAAAGGGAAACATCCTCCAATGTTTTTTAATACTCCACAAATCTTAACATCTATAGCAGTGCCAGCTCAGGTGTGAGAATGAACGATATCGGCCCACTCTTGGTACCTCCCATCAAAGGCACACAATTTTAAATAATCATAACTCTTATACAATATGAAATAATGAATAATGGTCGCAATTCCAATATTTTTAACATCTCTAGATTTGGTATCAAGATAGGACATATCGCTCATAAACTGTATTTATATCACTATTTCTAGTCCCCATGTAACGGTAACTCTCAATATTTTGCATTTTGATGACTTAGTCACATTTTTTAACGGAATTGTTAAAAATTCGGTGTTTAGACTTCATCATGGGTTCCACCTGTGTCAGATCATTGTATATAGGTTCACGTTTTCATATAGCTCACATATAACTGTAATTATTTTGTATTATAATTAAATAATTATTTCAAATGCGGTATTTAAAATTCCTATTTCGGTATGTAGAGCTTGAAATGGGTTCTGTCACATTTTTGAACTGAATTTTTCAAGTTTGATATTTAACAACCACGGTAGCAGGAAATCGGTGCCATCAACTTGATGAATTTTAAAGACTTTTAATCAAACCATTTCACTGGCCAAAATGGAAGTGGACCCATGGTGGAGGGTATTTAAATTCGACCCAGCTGAACTTACCGCGTTTTAAGCTTTTACTGCAGGCTTCTATCTCCGATTTATAAGTATACAATCGATTTCTAAATATACATTTTTACAATGAGATATTGTCAAATGACTAATTTTGAAAAAATGTAACATATGATTGTATGACCTTACCTTCTTGATTCCACTTGCACCCATGGTAGAAGAATATCAAAATGTATTTTTTTTTTCAAATATAAGTAGATTTAATGTGTTTTCTTATACGACGTCAATCGGATGCTATTAAGATATGCGTTTTTGATTTTTTTTTACCAATTTGAATAATTTTTCATTCAAAATTTTCAATCCCAAAATTGGTTTGACAGGTTATTGCCCCAGCAGCTGTGTCAATGCGTCTACCTGCATGTACCATGGTATTGAAGGTTCATTAAGCTTGTAACACCTCAAATATACACTTTAGACCCCACAAAATACATATATTCTTAATCAGTATCAAATTGTTTGTCGAATTTTTTATCAGATGTGTGTTAGGTCTGCAGTCCCCAAATAACTTTACTGGAAGATCTAAGTTTTTTGTGTGGTTAGTCACAATTTTAAACCGTATTTGCTTTCTTATTATCCTAAGAAACATCCTTGCATAGAAATCTATATTTGTAATTCAATTCATTCGAATTGTAATTCGAAAATCCAATTGTAATTCGAATTATTTCAGTTGTAATTCGAATAATTCCAATTGTAAATCAATTTATTCCATTTTTAATTTGAATTATTTCAATTTTTTTTCGATTTTTAAATGGAACAGTTCGCATTGAAATTGGATACAACTGAAATACAACTGAAATAATTCGAATTACAATTGGAATTCTCGAATTTCAATTGAAATAATTCGAATTTCAATTGAAATAATTTGAATTTCAATTCGAATTACAAATAGACTTCTTAAAATAAAATGTTTCGAATTACATCAGATATTCGTATTTCGACGATTTTAGCCACCAGAATAATTTCAAATTTCGTATTGTAAGTTCGTAATGGGTATTACAGCCTGTCACAGGTCCACAAATGCAGCTGACAATTTATGACCCGTTCTTTTAGCTCTTCTTTATTGTCCACTTTTGTTATCCCTAACTTTAGGATAAATTTGACATAATCGGGTTTTCATTATTACATCTTTCCTTTAAAATAAATGCATTTTTTCACTGGGTATAATACGTTAAACAGTAAACATACTATTAGAACGATAACTTAGAGATTTTTATCCGAGTTACTCGTGATAATCGATCGATCAAAATAAATGTTTACTACGTTATATTTGATCCATGGTAGACGCGTCGACACAGTTGCTGGGACAATGAACTGTCAAACCAATTTTGGAATCGAAATTTTCGAATGATAAATTACTCAAATTTGTAAAAAAAATTAAAAAATGCATATATAACAACCTCCGATTGGTGTCGTGTAAGAAAACATTTATAAATATACTTATTATTGAAGAAACATTTATAAATATTTGACATATCAATGTTCCCAAGCGTTAATGCATCTACCTATATTCTTCTACTATGGTTTGACCCATGTATGCACTTTATGGGGTCTCCGACAAATGCAAACGGAAAATCAAATTTAATATATCCACCATTTAATGGTGGAGGGAATAAAAATATACTTTTATAATCATTTTTGAGGGTATAAAATATTCGGATAGTCCCTTTGAGAATATATGGTATTTTTTCTTTTTTTGATGGTTGTTGGCAAAACTTCATCGTTTTGTAGATTGATAAACATTCCATATAGGTGTCGCTAATAAACACAGACGCGTGTTTGTACAGTACACTAAAAGCAAAGTTTCTTTCCCTAACAGATGTCTCTAAACAATTTTCCTCCATTACATATTTGGTGTTCATGAGTGCTTTTATTTCTTTTCCTGAGGCTGTATTTGTTGTGTGTATTCTATTAGATATGTTTATATATTTTAATCAAATGTTAATAATGTAGAAATTCATGTATTCAAACAATTTACAAATTTTTAAATGCAATAAATTGCATTAAATAAAGTGCAATTTTTTTTAACGAAACCCTATTATTTTGCTGTGGGTTTGTAACATTGATTTTCTTCAAATTAGATCCTAAACTATATAGCCATCGATTTGAAAGCAAGAATTACGTTTGAATAAATACAACAAAATATGTATTAAATTTTCAACTCAGTCTGTTCCATTTCCACGTTTAGATTTGTTTATTTGTATTAGTCGGCTGTATGTTTTACATTTCAATATTTTCTAAAAGTGTCAGTTTTTGTTAGAATAAAAATCTTTGGTATTTTGCCGCACTTGTTGTATTTGGACAGTTGTTTTTTTGGGCCCAACCGTTTTCATATATTCCAAAAAAAAAAAAAAGAGTTCAAACGAATTGTTTGTTGAATGGTATTGGGGTAGGTACATAGATACAAGTGTATGTAAGTCATGTACGTCTGAACAAATGAATGTAAATTGGTGGAGCATGGCATTTGACTCAGTTTAAAGTGCTCGAAAGATTCTATGAATGTTACTATTTAAACCGAATATAAAGTGGATGGATTTATAAATCGATTTTTAGCTTTTTCTTGTTTAAGTGGTAGGTTAAAAGTCTCTTCGAAGATTACATTAAAGATCAGACACATACGGCACAGTTTTTGAAACGATATTTTTGAACCGTTCAATATAAATCCTAAAATTAATCCTTTAAACAGTAAATAGAGCTGTCAAAGCGATTACATAATCTAATATCCCTATGACG
This sequence comes from Musca domestica, assembly GCF_030504385.1. Taxonomy (NCBI): domain Eukaryota; kingdom Metazoa; phylum Arthropoda; class Insecta; order Diptera; family Muscidae; genus Musca; species Musca domestica. Next base: position 11,449,967 of record NW_026712258.1, read on the forward strand.
AATTCTTCTATTACGATTTCGATTTAAGTGTAAATGTGTTCTAGCGAAAGCGATCCATTACCCTTAGCTTTTGTTAAACAAACAACCAAATATTAAAAGAACTTAACTTCCCCTTCAAAGCCCCTCTTTTAGAATAAATAGCAGTTTTTCAACGATCGACATTTTTCGGCGTACCCATTTTTTTCTACCAACACTAATAGTTTCTTTCTATCCGTAAATGGGTATCTCGGCCTCTTTATTTAGCATCTAATTTATTAATCATACATAGAAGAGGTTCAAGTGAATTGGTAAGACCGTTTCCATTTGTACTCGAATGAGATGATAGCTCATAATAGGAATTGGCATGATAAGATAATTTCACTCAGATCCTATGCATCTAATTGCTTAAATACAAAATTAAAACAAAACTAAACCGGGCGAAGAAAGATGAAATATCAGTTAAATTGTTGTCCTTAGTGCCTCATATAACTAAAGAGTTTTGTAGAAAACTTATAGGTTTAGAAGAAGTCAATTGTAGAAAGCAATGCAGTTCGCTTTATATACAGGAATAGCTACATATACAGAGTGAGATAAAAACTGCAAAAAAGTCAAACACCATAATTTTTACATTTTTTTTTTTAATTTTATTGAATGAAAGCAAGACATGTCGGAAATAGCATCAAATTTTAGAAGAAGTTTAGATTTGTTTGAATTGGTCACCTTTGGCACGAATTATGGCCTTCACACGGCCAATGAAACCGTCACACGCTGCCCGAAGGTTGCTCTGCGGCGAAGCGCTTGCTTAAGTTGATCGACACTTTGGTAGTTTTTAGTGCCAACCTTGCAAAAGTGCAAAAGCATTTTAGTGAGAATTTTCCAGAAAAAAGTTATTCGTGATGGAATTCAAGCGTGATAGTGTGATTTCTTAAAATTTGGCTGGAAAACCACAAGTGGTTATCGTTAGAGCACTCCAGCATTTAAATGGGAATACATATTTTGTATTCTGGTGTGATACTGGTAGCCAAGCATAGCCGACTTCAAGGAATTGGACGGAAGAAAACAGCAACATCAGCAGAAATGGTTCGAAAAGTAAAGAAGCGACTTGATCGAAACCCGCGTCGCAGTGTCAGAAAAATGGCTCGTGAGCTGAACATATCGCAATGTTCCATTCGGCTATTATTTAAAGATGAGCTCGGGGTAAAGCCATTGAAATTCAAAAAAGTGCACGAACTTACACCGCAATAGAAAGAAAATAGACTCAAAAGAGCTAAAGAGTTGCTTCGCTTGGCCGAAAGTGGTGAACTGCCGAATTTTGTTTTCTCCGATGAGAAAACATTCGTTGTCCAGAAGTTTGTAAACAAACAAATTGGTGGTGTTTACTTGCCAAACAGGTCAGCTGAAAATGTTCACCTTCGGCCAACAGAACTCAAGCGCCGGCCATGGTGATGGTGTGGGCCGCCATAACAGCCGATTGTCGCTCTCCTCTCGTATTAATCGTCAGTGGCACCAGCATAAATGCCAAATATTATCGCGAAAATATTCTGGAAGGTGTATTAAAGCCTTGGGCACGCAAACATTCTGTCCGCAGACTTTGGACATTCCAACAGGACTCAGCACCATCAACTCTGCACGGGCCACCCAAGAATGGTTACAAAATGAGGTTCCTCGCTTCATTTCCAGCGCACAATGGACACCAAAATCTCCGGATACCAATCTTTTGGGCTATTGTGTGTGGAGTATTTTGGAAAGCAAGGTTGGCACTAAAAAATACCAAAGTGTCGATCACCTCAAGCAAGCGCTTCGAAAATGTCGGAAATACATTTTTTGCTTTAATTCAATAAAATTTAAAAAAAAAAATAAGTAAAAATGCTATAAGTTCGGCCGGGCCGAACTTTGAATACCCTCCACCACATGGAACGAATTTGGCAATTTTCAAAAAAAAAAAAAATAAATAAAATCCGTTAAAATTCTGTTAAAATCTTAAAAATACCGAATGTAGCCGTTATATAAGGGTCTATATGACGACGTGGACCTGCATCATCAAAATACCGAATATAGGAAGGTTTTATTATATAGGGCTATAACCAAAACGTGGACCTGCACATACAATTTTCTGTCATAGGCTGTAGAATTCATTATAAACTTCAAATACCAAATTTGAAACAATTCCGGTGAATAATGTCTCTAAAATCATCAAAATACCGAATATCGGGAGATACAGTTATATGGGGGATATACCAAAACGTGGACCTATGGCCTTTTTTTAAAACCAAAAGTCCTGCAGTCCTGAATCGACATAGAATTTTATGCTGATCAAGAATATATATACTTTGTGGGGTCTAAAATGTATATGTCGAGGTTTTACAAACGGAATGACAAACTTAATATACCCTCCATTCTATGGCAGAGGGTATAAAAATACATTGATATATATTATTATAGATGGGATCCCTCGATCTTGGCATTATTTCCACTTTTCCAACTGATCATTCTTAGTTTCGGATTTCCACTAATTAATATCGATCACATTACCAATGCTAGGTCCACCCAAAAGGCCCCTCCTCTCTCTTAATATCAATATCAGTTAATTTGGCAGATTAACTTCTGATTGAAATTTCGAATCAGATAAGCCGACGTTTTGGACTTTCATAATTTTTGTTAAGAAGCTTCTTCTTTAATTTCATGCCGAACATTTTTAATATGCCATCAAATATGATTAGCTTCCAAATAGCTATGTTGGTTATAAATGTCATTGGAGACTATTATCTTGTTCGGGATGGGGCCAGGGGGGGGATATTAAGACGACAAAGAGACAATAAAAATCAATGAAAAGCCACCAAAAAATATGAAAATCAGACAGGCCAGACAATTGTTTTAATTTCCTAATAATTATTAAATCATTCATTGATTTATCGCTCATTAATCACAATTTGGTTGGGCTGGCTGCCTGGCTGGTCGGTTGTGGTCCAGTGCATTCATTGCCTTTGTTTATAACAAAGCTACAGCAACAAAAACAATGACAACAATGGACAAACATCTCAGATTACCCACCATAGCAAAGTAATAGCTGACATCAAAGTGGCTGGTCAGAAGAATGTTTGGACCAACACCGCCACCAGCAACGCTGGACAGACAAGGGGCTGGACGGTCGGACAAAACGATAAATGCAACAACATTTTAATAATTAATAAGAATCGTAATAAAAATGTCAAAATATTACAAAAACATCAATAGAATTGTTTGTCTTGTTGTTCTTTTTTTTGGTGGCAATGGCTTCAGGGCACGTTTAGGCTGGCAGTGCTCTCGCCTCTTTTTTTGAGCGGGGAGAACGTCTCTTCTCAGTAGAAGTTCACTTGTTTTTGTGGTACTGGTAATAGCTATCATCATCATATCAGCACCATCGCCATATTATCAAAATGTCATCCTAATGGCCAGATTATGAACGAGGATGAGCAGTCAAGGTATTCTCACACATGCAACCCTTATGGGGAGTGAAGAGGTCACGTATTGGATATAATTTACAAATCATTTGCCATAACCATGAATTTTGTCATGTTTTTCTTCTTCTGAGGGATGAATAGTCAGAGAGATGTAAAGGAGTTACACAAAATTATGAAATGCAATGCTTGTGTGTGCGTGTGTGTAAGAGAGAGGGAGAGAGAGAGTGTTTAGATCTCAACTCCAACGTGTAGAACTTACCCGCAGCATTAGAGAATGTCCACATCGTTAAATCGTTTAAAATACTAAGTGTGAATATGAGATCGCCTACAGATGATTTCCACTGCGACATGGGGTATCGATATTCGAAGCTGAGGTCGTTTTTCTTTCGCTCACACAGTTCTCAGAGTCTGGTGGGCTCCCTGAGATTTGTTCATACATACAGGGTGAGATGGAAAAACTGCAACCAACTTCAGACTGCTGTCATTTCTAAGCCACTCGTCCGACAGCTGTTACAATTATTCCAGCGTTCCAAAGCATTTTGGTGAGAATTTTCCAGAAGAAAAGTTATTCGAGATGGAATTGAAGCGTGATAGTTTGATTTCTTTATATTTGGCTGGGAAACCAGCCACGTTAGAGCACTCCAGCATTTAAATGTGAATAAATCTTTTGTGTCTCATACCATCGCTCGTTACCGTGATACTGGTAGAGTAATCCGACGTCAAGGAGGTGGACGGAAGAAAACAGCAACATCAGCAGAAAATGTTCGAAAAGTAAAGAAGCGACTTGATCGAAGCCCCCGCGTCGCAGTGCCCGAAAAATGGCTCGTGAGCTGAACATATCGCAATATTCCATTCGGCAAATATTGAAAAATGAGTTTGGGGTAAAGCCATTGAAATTTCAAAAAGTGCAAGAACTTACACCGCAACAGAAAGAAAATAGATTCAAAAGAGCTAAAGAGTTGCTTTGCTTGGCCGAAAGTGGTGAACTTCCGAATATGGTTTTCCCCGGCGAGAAAACATTCGTTGTCCAGTAGTTTGTAAACAAAGTCAACTGAAAATGTGCACCTTCGGTTGGTCACCAGGACCCAAGCGCCGCCATAACAGCCGATGGTCCCTAACCGCTCGTATTAATCGACCGTGGCATCACAATAAATGCCGAATATTATCGTGAAAATATTCTGGAGGGTGTATTAAAGCCTTGGGCACGTAAACATTTTGACCAATTGGAACAAATCTAAACTTATTCTAAAATTTGATGCTATTTCCGACATTTTTTTTTTCATTCAACCAAATTAAAAAAAAAATGTAAAAACTAGGGCTTTTAATTTTGTTGCAGTTTTTCTAACTCACCCTGTACGTCCATGCGTGCGTGATGATGATTCTTAATAATTTTTTTGGGAGGTATATATGAGGATGGCATAACGATCTACAATCGTCATAAAATAGATTAACATCTATGGATACTGGTTGCTGATCCAGCATCAGTAACAGAGAACAAAACCAACAACAACACCAGGAACAACTAAACAAAATAACACACATGAAAGACAACAAAACAAAACAAATCTTTATGAATTGGAGAGGGGGAGTTCAACAATCGTTGCCACCAACACCAGACACTATCGTCACCAGCACCACCTCGGCCACCATAACCGTGGCCCTTAATAATTATTTGTTAACATATTCCAATGAAGTTCAATCAAGCACCTTGGCCGGCAACTGGTATTTTGGATATCCCACGGAGCCGCATCGTGTCGTGGCGTTACGTGTAATATCCATGCTCAGCCTTTTGTCTCTTCACCCGTATTGCCGGTGCTGACTTCGAAATTCGTTTGAATTCGATCTTTTCATCTTTCAATTCGTTTCTGTTTTGTGTTTTTTTTTTTTTTTTTCATTTCTTTGTGAATGGATATCTTTATTGTATTTATTCTTCAATTCCATTCAAATAATGAGTTGTTATTTGTTGTTGTTGTCGTTGTCTAGGGTTTTTTTTCGGGGTAATTGAGATAACTTTCAATTCAAATATTGCCAATTAATGTTCGGCTACTTTTTTTTGATATGCGATTCAACACAGTCTGGTCTGGATAATGTGTTACCACCCCGGAAGATGGATGTCAAGTTTGGTAGGTGGAAGTGCGATTTCGACCGGCAATCGGTCGAATTATGCGATAGCGCATAATTGTCAAACGCCCAGACAATATCGAATCGGCGCTCTAAGGAGAGAAAAAAATCGAGCAAACTTAATTTTTCGAATAGGAGTGAGCATGTTTTCTTTGTTTTTGAGTGGGAGCAAAATTTGGTCGAAATCGAGCAGATTCTACTCTTCCCGAGCAGTACATAGAAACATCGAGACCATTCTGCCAGGGAGTAGCTAAAACATTGCCCACCTGAACGCTGAAAAACAAAATTTTAAGTTTCCATGCAAAATATGTAACAAAGCGGTAAGTTCGGCCGGGTCGAATTTTGAATACCCACCACCATTAAGAACGAATTTGAAAATTACAAAAACCGTTACCGTTATATTTGGGGTCTATACGAAAACGTGGATGTGCACAAGTAATTTTCGTCGCAGGTCATTACAATATTCACATACGAAATTTGAAACAATTCCTGTGATTAGTGTCGCACAATCATCAAAATACTGAATATAGGGTGGTACCATTATGTGGGGTCTATACGAAGAAATGTACCAATTTTCTGTCACAAGTTGTAGTACCCATTAAGATCTTCACATACGAAGTTTGCAACAATTCCGATGAACAATGTCGCTAAAATCATCAAAATGCCGAATATAGGGGCTATACGATATCGTGGACCTATAATGTCCATTCTCTATATCAAAAGTCCTGCAGACCAAGCACACATTTGAATAAAATTCTATTAACCAAATTTAATTCGTTCGGAGGCTAGAGTGATTTCCACAGACGGACGGACATCGCTAAATTGACATAGAATTTTATGCAGATCAAGAATATATATATACAGGGTGAGATAAAAAAACTGCAACAAAGTCAAACGCCATAATTTTTGCTTTTTTTAATTTTCTTGAATGAAAGCAAAACATGTCGAAAGTAGCATCAAATTTTAGAATAAGTTTAGATTTGTTCGAATTGGTCACCTTTGGCACGAATTGTGGCCTTCAAACGGCCGTCACACGCTTCCCGAATGTTGCTCTGCGGAATTTTGGGCCATTCCCGGCAAAGCGCTTGCTTAAGGTGATCAACACTTTGGTATTTGTAGTGCCAATCTTGCTTTCCAAAATACTCCAGACACAATAGTCCAACGGATTGGTATGCGGAGATTTTGGTGGGCATTGTGCGCGGAAATGAAGCGAGGAACCTAATTTTGTAAACATTCTTGGGTGGCGCCTGCTGAGTGCGATGCTGCCGAGTCCTGTTGGAATGTCCAAGGTCTGCGGCCAAAATGTTTGCGTGCTCAAGGCTTTAATACACCCTCTAGAATATTTTCGCGGTAGTATTCGGCATTTATTCTGATGCCACGGTCGATTAATACGAGCGGAGAGCGACCATCGGCTGCTATGGCGGCCCACACCTTTACCATGGCCGGCGCTTGAGAAAACCAAATTCGGCAGTTCATCACTTTTGGTCAAGTGAAGCAACTCTTTAGTTCCCTTGAGTCTATTTTCTTTCTGTTGTGGTGTAAGTTCTTGCACATTTGAGAATTTCAATGGCTCATTTATCAATATTTTCCGAATGGAATGTTGCGATATGTTCAGCTCCAAGCCATTTTTTGGCCACTGCGACGCGGGTTTCGATCAAGTCGCTTCTTTACTTTTCGAACCATTTCAGCTGATGTTGCTGTTTTCGTCCGTTCACTTCCTTGACGTCGGGCTACGCTACCAGTATCAGTATCACGGTAACGAGCGATGGTACGGTACACAAAAGTTTTATTCTCTAGCGATAGCCACTTGTGGTTTTGCACGCAAATATAAACAAATCACACTATCACGCTTGAATTCCATTACGAATAACTTTTTTCCTGGAAAATTCTCATCAAAATGCTTTTGTCCGCTTGTAAACAATATAATGTGCTGTCACTGGAAAAATTTTAACAGCTGTCGGAAGTTGGTTGACGTTTTTTCATCTCATTCTGTAGATATGGGAGCTATATCTGAACAGACTTTTTACAAATTTGACTGGCCATTTGGTGCACAATTAACCCGAAATCGAACGAAGATATATATTTGAGCTATAACTAAATTTGAACCGATTTTCACCAATTACAATAGGATTCCTCCTGAAACCAAGCCAATATTGGTTCGAACATTTTATCTCAATCGTATAATAAATACGACCTGCATTTTGTTCACAAGAATACATGGACAGTGATTCTATGAAGATCCTCAAAATTAACTTTGGGTCTATCTCGCTTCCTTCTGTATGGTACAAATGCACAACGACGTAATACCACTATGTGGTGCAGGGTATATATATGTTGTGTTCACAACAGTGACACTGCGATATTACGGCGTGAAAAAGAAAAGGAAGAAGGTATGCAAGTTGAGATAGATGAAAGGTGATAGGTCTTTGTAGAGAAGTAGAATGGATGAAGAAAAGCGTCGAATAGAGTCGTGTTTTAACTCCGCTGTCAAAGCCAAAAAATCCTTTTTGCGAAGTTTTAGGTGGCAAAGGGGTCCGTGTCTGAATGCAAACTGCCATACAGCAGCATAGTGGCAGAAAAGGTGTTCGATCGTTCTATTATCTTCTCATCCTTACACAGCCTGCAGTGTTCGACCTTAGAATCATCCCATCTGGACGTTCTTGATCTGATGTTCATCTTGTTAGTATCCTTATTGTTATTCGTTTATCTTGATTTCTTGATACGTAATAGATTCTGAACACTTTGCGAGATGATATCTGTCCAGATTTGTTTGTACCAATACACATTGGCTTTCTCCCCGAAGAGTAGTACCAAATGACAACGTGAGGGTTTTAATATGTTGGCGACTTCAAGGTCTGTTGACTGCGACCAATTCATCTCATTTTCTTAAAAATTACAATGACCAGGTACCCGGGAACGCCGCATAGTAGAGTGCAAATTTTCCAGTGTTCTACACCACAGGAATGCATCGGAATGGTAAAAGATTCCATAACTATAAGAGCCGCATAAATAGTCACTGATTTAGTTCGTTTATGCTCCATGGTTTTAATCAATTCTGCAGCTTTCGTGATCGCAAAGATCTCTGGGGAAGTTTTTGTTGGGTAGTATTAAAATTACACATGTGTTTGCCAAGGATGGTGAAGGTCTGAATACTTCCAAGACTACGTAGACAAGAATTCTAGGAACAGAATGCTATTGAGATACTATTTTACTGAAGCAACCCATATTGTTGATCGATAGCTGGATAGTTATATCTGATGATGCCTCAAGTCTATTGGAGACGAAAGTGATAGTGGCCTGAGTAATTCAACTCTGCTGACATTCTTTCCGGACATTGACCCCGACATTTTTCAGGCTTCGGAAACGAGGTAGATGGCTAGCAAAAGGTTGGGGACTTTGATAAGATAACCGACTCCCGGCTCCCCCAGTCCTTTTAAGATTATCAATGACATTTAGTTTGTACTGACAAAAAGTCATAATGTCTTCTTTCAGTCTACAATTTGTACTTGTGTTCGAACATTTAGTTTATTGAACTAACCTTCAACTAATGAAGACATTATTGTTATGACATGCGAATTGCCGAAAAAAGAACCACCTCCCATTTAATGGTTTATCCATTTTCATTTTGCGATGCTTTCGATTGAAGATACCACAATAAAGGTAAAATGTTAACGCCCTACGCCGTCAATTCAGGTTACGCACAAACATACACATTTCAAATAAGCCTGTCGATACAACATACTACCCAAAGGCCTGCTGAAATATCTATATTTTAGTGTTGCCCAGTTCCTTTCTTTTAAAAAAAGGTAATTAATTTATGTTTATAAATAATTTTTTGCTACCCAGGTGCATGGCGTTCTCTTTAGCCACGACACGCTGTTATTAGGCAATTTCTCTGGAGGCCAAACAAGAAGTCAAACCTTCATAATTAAGATATTTCAATTAAATGGTTTCATATTTTTTCTTTGTTCTTTTTTGTTCTCTTCTGGGTTATGTTTCACCCTTCGTTTGACCTCAAGTGCAGGACGTGGTCTTGTGAGTTATAACAAAGTCAAACGGAAGTCAAAGTTTCAGTTAGTCGAAAATTCCATCATCTTCCCATTCCGTTTGGAAACGAAAAATGTATTAACTTCTTGCAAATATTAAGAAAAGTTATTAAAACATTTTCTTAATGTTTTTGTTATTGCCCTACCGAAAATGCCAATTCATTAATGTAATGGTTCTTTTGCCCATGAGGTCTCTGTACGCTGCTCAGTAAGGCCAAAGCAAATTGTTTTGGTCTCGAGCATCTCTGCCATGACCCATTTTTGGCGGTGCGGCTATGTAAATGAAATACCCAACACTTTTGCTAGCCAATCGAATTGATTTCCCTTTTTTTAATTAAAAAGTAAATAAAATTGTCAAACTGCCAATTGAGAGTGTCGCCGCCACATTTTTTGTTGACGGATTTTTATTGACATGAAATTTTCATGTAATCTTCTTTGAACAATTTACGTTTAATTTTTATTGAATTGATTTGTATTTCTGTAATCATCATATATGTAGGTGTGTTGGCTAACAATGGTACAAGAATTTTAATTCTAAATAGTGATATTGATAGCTCAGGCCCTGAAACATAATCTAAGTCAACCTAAGCTACAGAGACCGGCGCTGTCTCTAATTCTGAGGGTACTATCCAAGATAATTTGAAACCAATAATAAAAACAAGTAAAAAGCTATAAGTTCGACCGGGCCGAATTTTTTGTATACCCTCTATCATTTGGAACGATTTTAGCAATTCTCAAAAAAAAAAAAAAAAAAAAAAAAAAACTCCGTTAAAAATTCAGTTAAAATCTTAAAAATACCGAAAGTAGCTGTTATAATAGGGCCTATACGACGACGTGGGACTGCATAGGCAACTTTTGTCAAAAGCCATTACAATATTCAAATGCGAAACTTGAAAACAATCGGTGAATCTTGTAGCTAAAATCATAAAAATACAGAATATGGGGAGGTACCACTATATGGGGGCCATACCAAAACGTGGACCTACATGACACATTTTTAATACCAAAAGTCCTGCAGACATAATATACTTTGGAGTAAAATTTTATCAACCTACTTCATTTTGTTCGGATTTCCATAGACGGACATACGGACGGAGGAAGGACGGTCAGACGAACGGACATCGCTAAATCGACATAGAATTTTATGCTGACCAAGAATATTTATACTTTGAGGGATCTAAAATGCATATTTCGAGGTGTTACAAACCCTCCATACTATGGAGGAGGGTATAAAAATTGGCATTAGCATGGAAAACTTGTGTAGTGTTTTGTTTCGAATTCAGAGTACCCTGATAGCGGGGTAAAAACTAATGCTGGTTATCCTGAGTACCATGAGTTTTCACTATTGATATCCGAAACCTCGACCAAATCATATACTCCAATTAGAAAGCGATTAGTATCAAAATTTTCTTGAGTCAATTCGGAGATCTTTGCCTTGCCTCTCGAGATCTACTCGTAGACGCCACAGGTGCTAGGATGAACCAAGAGCGGCGATATTGGCTAACCTGGAAGAGGAAACGTTTTGACATGTGGAAGTATCGGTCTATGTCAAGTCAGCTTGGGTGGAGGGGATTGCAGACCATTCTCCCATCTTTTTATTGGGAGGATTCTGTCAATCCCACGCTGGTGGGCTTTGTGTTTGACTGAAACCGCTCTGAAAAGGGCATGAAATGTGGTTCTGTCCTTCTAAATTCTTTTCAATCATAGGCTTCATCTATGGTACTTTCCTGCTGCCTGGAAAGAGACAACGATTGTCCCCATACTGAAGCCCGGTTCCGATCTCTCTGTGTGGTAATTACTGTCAGATCTTTTGACTTTGTCTGACATAATGGAATTTTATATAAATTGCTGTCTTTTGGCTTTGATAGCCAAGCTGTAGAATGGTCGTTAGTTTTGTAGGGTTCGCATTTTTTCAGGTTTCTCGCCCAATTTTTAAGCGCTGCAAAGTATTGGCAGGTGTTGCCTCCTCGGTCGGATGTTATATGATATATTTTTCTTTCTGAGGCAGTATTCTCCTGGCCTATGCCGATAATGTCCAGTTAGTCCTTTTGAATTTTTTTGCTAAGTCGGTCGATAGGCGCGCTAATGAGTAGATCGGTATCATTAATAGGATCTTCGTCAGATGGCACCTAAAGTTGAATGTAGGGAAATAATGTGCCACGGCAACTAGAACGTCTACATTAAAATGGGTTAATGGCGTCTACCGCCAAGGGTCATAGTCCGCAACTGTGGACTTGTGCATTTTTGCAATCACTCAGCGAAGAGGTGTCAATGAAATCTGCTTAAAACAATTTGCCATTCGCTACTGAATGACAATATCTCACAAAAGAATTATCGTCATTGCCACAATAGCCCCGGCCCCATTGATTATGACCACCGACGACACATGTTCTTTGTTGGTGGTGGTGACGGTGGGGAAGGGGAAACAAACAAAACACAATTTAACAAGACGGGAAGCATTCAGAAAAAATGTGTATGGCATTTGGCCAATAAGATAGGCAACGAATCTAAGGCAGAAACCAGGCTACATTCTAATCCTCTGTAACAAAAAATGAAGAAGAAGAACAATAGCGAAATAGTAAAACATGAGAAGAGGATTATTGGCTGGCCAGTTGTTTGGTAGTCCAGCAGCAGCAGCATCTAAATCATCATTAGATAGCCATGAGTAATGGACCACTTGACACCTTTAGTTATCGATTTAAGTAACTTCACATCAAAAGCAATCACTTCATTAGGCCAGTGGAGAAGTTTCGTAGAAGGAAGGGCAAGCCAATTTCCTGGCTACTTGTTGTTCACACTAAGTTTGCCTCACTCCCCCCTCCATATTCAATGGATGTGTTCATTCGTTCGTGGCGGCGTAATAAGTTTACACACATCAGCAGCAGGCATTTCTAATAATAAACAAGATTCTTGTTAACCAGTTTGCAATTTGTTTGTTTTCTTGGCCAAGCAATTTCGTTCTGGCCTGAGTTTGGGAGGACAGAGAGGGAGAGAGATCAGAAATGTTCCTTGTCGTTTGATATAACAATAACATTTTCAATTGGCCAACCTTAATGCCCTTTTATTAACGATGTTCGCCGTTAAGCGAAACGAACGACTTTGTCTGCCCTGGCCTGATCTGGGCAGTCTCTTGTCTTTCTGTCTGCCAAACAATGGAGTGCAGATTCTAGCGTTGTCTAGCATTTCGCTGCGCTGAGGTGATGCTCATTGCTATTGAATCCGAATGCCCCCCAGTTACAAGTATTTTAATATCTGACTAAACACAACCCGACACATGCATAACTGGCTGCCTAACTGCAGCAGCCGGACGCTTGTCCAAAGTTATTGGTGTGAAGTAACATTTATTGTGCAAATATTAAGATTTTTATTTAGTTTATGTGAAAGTCGGGAATATTTTATATTTTTTTTGCGAATTGGTACGCATTTCGGATATTGGACCCTTGGGCTGTTTGGACACAGTGGCTGGAAACGGTAAAATGTATACATCCTTTTTTCAAAACAATATTTAGAAACATCGGGAAATAATCAACCAAAACATTGGAATAAGTTGACAATCATTTTTCGCGGATCTTTTTATACTCCCACCAATTCCACACTTCCACCAGAAGAGGGGCCCGGATCCACATTGCTTCCTCTCATGGCTTTGAGTCCATCAGATGCCAAATGAACCTAACACAAATGAACAACACTGCCGAGGAAACAGTGAGGTGTAGGTGGATGTGAACAACCAGTCGCCCATCTCAACCACGGCCACTAAGATCCTGATTCTGATGTACGAGGAGGAGCTCCAAGAAGTCTTCCCAATGACCTGTTTCAGTATCTATGTTAAAGAAATAGTAAAGTGATTGAGTGACTTAATGATTCATGCAACTTTGGGTGAAGTTCCCTCTTGGTCTGAAGGTGTCAGATAAGGCTGGATTTTTGGAAATTCGTACTAGAATGGTACGAAAATTACTAAAAGGTATCCTTTGTATTTGACGAACTAATAGAGCTAGAACTCTATTAGTTCGTCAAATACAAAGGAATGACGGTCACTGATGGAGTATATGATGGATGAACCAACGGGATTTTGGAATTTCGCACTGTAAGTGTACGAAAAGTACTAAAACGTACTACACTTGGTACCATTTCGTATCATGTGAACGGTTAACTGGAATTCTGAAATTTGGAATTGGGATGTGGTGGTAGTTTTGGAAATTTATACGTATATGTACTAAAATGTACAAATTTTGGTACAATTTGGATTTATTTGGAACAGATAGAGCTGGATAGAGCTGATATTTGGAATTAGAATTACTGTGGAAGTGTAGGATTGAGGCATGTAGGAATACGTACTTATGTGCGCTAAATGGTACTTAATTTGGTATAATTTGGATTTCGGTGAACCGATAGGGCTGGAAACAAATTGGAAATGTGGCTAGCCGATAGAGCTGGAATCCTGAAATTGAGAAATAAGATTTCTATGGAATTTAGGTATGGATTATTGTTAAAAGACTAGGTTTGAGGTATGTACTAAATGGTACTAAATTTGGTACAAATTATTATTTTTGGAAATAAATACCACAAGAGTACAAAATATGGTACAAAACTTTATTGTTGGGGTCTGAATTGGTGGGTAGTGACGAGATATGGAAGTGGTTTTGAAAATACGTACCGTACATGTACGAATGTACTAAATTGTACTAAAATTTGAAATATGATCAATATTGGTGTGTAGGTTTGAGATATGAAGTGGTTTTGGGAATGAATATTTACGTGAACGAAACGTACCAAATGGTACTAAATTTGGTATTAGGTATCAATATGTACAAAAAATTAAAAAACAAGTAAAAAAGCTGTAAGTTCTGTCGGGTCGAACTTTGAATACCCTCCACCATTTGGAACGAATTTGTCTAAAAAAAAACGTTAAAAATGATGTTAAAATCTTAAAAATACCAAATGTATATTAGGGTCTATACGACGACGTGGATCTGCAGAGGCATTACAATATTCAAATGCGGCACTTGAAAGGAATTCGGTGAATAATGTTGCTAAAATCATCAAAATACCGAATATCGGGAGGAGCCGTTATATGGGGGCTATACGCAGGCGTGGACCTGTACGGATAATTTTCTGTCATATGCAGTATTATTCGTTATGAACTTCAAATCGCTTAAATCACCAAAATACCGAAAATTGGGAAGTACTATTATGTAGGGGGCTATACTAAAACGTGGCCGATTTTCAAAACCAAATCTTTATAACAGATCTTATGTTGATAGATATTTTGAGTTGTGCCAAATCTGAATGGAATACAATGTTAATTTCGCGTTTTCTGAGGTTCAGGGGTATTCAAAATTTTGACCCATGGGGGAGGTACCAGAAGGAGTGGACCGATATTGTCCATTTACACACCTGACCTAGCACTGATGCTAATAGTAGGATTTGCAAGGTTGGATTAAAATTGGATCATCGTTTCTCTTTCTGTGCAGTTAAATATTTTTTGAAAATGTCGACCGATATTAGTCTCCTCCGAGCTCGATCTAAGTTTGATGATATTATATGATGTACCAAGTTTGGACCAAATCGGATACTACCTTCGGGAGTTATCGTGCGCACCAGCCAGACTGACGGACATAGATCGACTCCAAATGTCCTGAAACGGATTTGGTCCAAAGAGACCTAGTGTCTAAAAGTGTTATTTCGATGAGGCACGTTTTGGCCGTATCAAAACTATGTCAAACTGAACAAATTGTGCATTTTGAGTACTAAAAAGGCCTAACACGAACTGTTGCAACGAATCTAAAATTTTAAGGTCGAGTTTTTGCTGTCGAAGTAGTGAGCACTTAATATTGTTAATATTGAATAAAAATTGAATGTTTTTCCTGTCATCTGAAACCAAATGCAGACACTGTGTTGCGGGGATAAGGCACCATGCCTTCGGAGCAATTGATTGCGCACTGTTATTCCTCACTCCCCCGCATTTATGCACAGCCAACCTGGAACAAATGATTGGCAAATAGCAAGAAAACGAATCCGATAATATCTTCCAGTGAACCACAACTCGCCTCAATGATTCGAAAAAAGTCGAATGGAAATCAACCTGACATATCTCATAAGCCGTTAAAATATGTAACATATGAACGTCGGCCATTCGATTTCGATTACATGACGCGATGTAAACACTGCGTCTATGAGGCGGACAAACGGCAAGCAATTACATTCGATATGTGCGCCTGCGCATGTCTGTAAATCGTGGCCGTTGTTGTTGTTATTTTTATTGTGAATTCAATTCAAATTGTTGATGTTCGAAGTTCAATTTCTCCATTTCCTTTTGTGTGCCCTTTCATGTATCATAAATTTCTTAGGAATTACGAGGTAACGAATGGCCCAAGACGATGACGAAGGAGAAGAAGAACCGTTGGCGTGCCATAAACTAGCCAAACAAATTGCCGTTGTTGGGCGGTGAACGAGCGATGAACGCCTGATATTGTGGTCTACCAGTACTTTCCATGGCCAGCATTATTATCACATCGAGAGGTTACGAGAGCACATAAAGTGTGGCTTTCAACACTTCAAGACCGACGCATCTCGACCGACGGCACTCATTGAGGTCCAGAACACTACCGGGGTGTTCGCCGGCATAAACAGGGCTTAAGTGTTGTCCAATGATAAAATGATAGAGGAAAATGGGTCATCCGACTTTGGATTGGTGTAACTCATACTCCTGCCTGGAGACGATGATGGCGATGGTGACGCTGATGACGGCCATGACGTGTGCTATGAGTTCAATTAGTTTTGTGCGCTTGTCCGTCGACCGCAATTGAAGGTAATCGCCATGTGTGTGGTGTGAATGTCTTCGGAGATGTCGGAGAAATATGAAAGTATGGTCTAAAGTTCATTTATTCTGGCAGCAAATAACTGAAAAGGAATACATTCTCTTCATTATTCTCATTGGTCCAGGGTATGGGTGAATTATGTAAATCAAAAGCTTTATAGTGCAAGTAATTGTAAAATGATTTAAGAAATGTTTCGTTTAAAAAAATGTTAGCTTTAAAAACTCCTAAATAACATATTTAAATGATAATGCGCAATGTAAAATATCGCAAAGTTCGCTAAAAAGATTTTGAAGAATAAAATGCAATGGCTATTAAACTAATGATCCAATAAATGTTATTTATCTACAGAAACATCGCAGAGCACAGTTTGTGGAAAGTTAAATGTCCTATCAATATATTGGCTTGCTATGAATTTCCACAAAATAAAAAGTATCAGTCGATTTTGCCGACAGTTGTATACTCTCAAGCCAATGTTCTATTATTAAAATATATTTTAACTTTGACTTCTGTTATGATTATTGAAATTGTTGATACTCTTTGGAGTAGGCTCCGCAGGAATGGGCCAATAATGTCCATTTCGTATGGGACCTAAATAAATGTGATATAAATATTTCGAGGTGCCACGTTTGGACTATATAAACTACTTTCTTCACTTTATATTAGATATGTGATCATTCTTAGAAAATTTGCGTGAGCTACCAGATAAAATCTACCGAATTATTCCATTTTCATACTTCATCTACAGATAAAAAAATAGTTATGGGAAAAATTACAAGAACATCGAACCTTTGCAACTGCAAAACTTCAGACTGCTGTCATTTCAAAACCACTCGTCCGACAGCTGTTAAAATTATTCCAGTGAACAGCCCGTTATATTGTTTGCAATGGTGAGAATTTTCCAGAAAAAAGGTTATTCGTGATGGAATTCAAGCGGCATAGTGTGATTTCTTTATATTTGGCTGAAAAACCACAAGTGGTTATCGTTAGAGCACTCCAGCATTTAAATGTGAATAAATCTTTCGTCTCGTACCATCGCTCGTTATAGTGATACTGGTAGCGTAGCCCGATGTCAAGGAAGTGGACGGAAGAAAACAGAAACATCAGCAGAAATGGTTCGCAATGTAAAGAAGCGACTTGATAGAAAACCGCGTCGCAGTGGCCGAATTCGCTGTGATACCAAATTTAGAGAGAGCGACTTATGAATAGATTCAAGTGTGGCATTGTTAAAAGTGCTCCGATGTCGATAAAAGCTGTCAAAGTGATAAGACTTGTTATCATGTAGACAAGTGGAGCAGTGCTGATGGCGGTTGGATATAGTAGAGTTCTGATTTCAAAATCAATTAACCTTTCTAGGGTTTTAAGTAGATAGGAGAAAAGACAAATAGGTCTGTAGAAGTGAATAACTTGGTTTTCCAGCTTTGGGAATGCAAGTGACTTTGACGTTCTTCCACAACACCGGAATGTGCGATAGATACTGACAAGAATTTAAAAATCTCCCCCAGAATCTGCACTATTGCCGGTGATGCATGTTGTAGCATGATGGCAATAGTACCATCTGTTATATGTAACTTGAAGGGGTTGAAAGTGTCAATAACACGCTTAATTTTGGGAATACTTACAATTCTATTAATTTGGTTCACAGCCTCGCCATTACATTGGGGATTGCGTCGATTAACGCATCTGCACAGTTTGAGAATTGAATTCTGGTTAATAGATAAAACGCTCTTGTGCCATGTGCCATCTTCAAGCTATACTTCCAATGGTAATGGACATCCTCTATAGACTCAGTGAGGCAGTCCCATGACTTGCGCTTGGCCTTCTTGATCTCACTGATGTACTTATTGAAGGCAGACATATAGACTTTCCAGTCAGTACGATGTTTGGTATTGTTATTGCAACCTCACACAACCTGTATGTCTGTTTACACTCCTTATGTTGTCAAACGTTTGGACCACCAAACTTGTTAACATTCCCTGCCTGAAAAGGTAACATGGCATCATTTCTCATGGCACTCAAGCATGACGCTCGTTATGGCATTTACAGAGTCGTCTATATCCAAGACTGAGGTTAAGGTCATATCACCCATAAGGTTTAGTCTCGAATAAACAGACTCTTCAAAATTTGACCCAATGAGCCTGTCTTGGATTTCAATATGCTTTTTTGGCGAATGCTTTCTACAGAGATCTGGATCACCTCTGGCATTTGTATCTTTACTGCCCATCGAAAATGGCGAGTGTTGGCATCACATCCAATTATGAGGTGACCTTTTATCCCCAGCTTCACGAACAATCTCATTACTTCTTGGCCTGGTTGCTGATATGGAAGCTAATGAGAGCGAAGATCAAGACCCTACCAGAGTTCGTCTCGCTGTTGTAATATCTCATCCGTTGAAATTACTTGGAAAGATTAAGTTTAAGCTTTTCTTTGCAATGATACCTGTCCTTACCTAGTCTCCGTTAGAGGTGGCGTAAGTGATATACTGTATTTGTATAAAGGGAGTTTTTTAGATTTTTTTAATATGGACATTTGGAGTCGATCTAGCGATGTCTGTCTGGCTGGCTGGTGTGCGTGATAACTCTCCAAGGAAGTATCCGATTTGGTCCAAACTTGGTACATCGTAATATTATTATCAAACTTAGATCGAGTTCGGAGGTGAGCCTTATCGGTCCACTCCTTCTAGTACCTCCCCCACAAAAGTTCGAAAATTAAAAAAAAAAAAAAACATTTTACTTCACAGAATGAGAAAGTATGATCCGATTTTGCCCCAATTTTTTCTTTTAAAATTGCACAAATCGCAATATTTTTATTAACTCAAGGTCTGGTGTGAAGATTGAATATATGGGTCTACTCCTTTTGGTATCTCCCCCATAAAAGGCTCAACATTTTGAATATCCATGAAGCTCATAAAACGCTAAATTAACATCCGATTCCATTTAGACTTGGCTCTCAATCTCATCTCAATATTTCCATTAACACACGTTCTGTTAAAAAGATGGTAGATATCGGACCATTCCTTCTGGTACCTCCCCCAAAAAGGGTCAAAGTTTTGAATAACCAAACCGATTATAAAATCCAAGTTAAGCATCCGGTTCTCTTCATATTTTACCCATCGTATTATTTCTACTAACACAAGATCTGCTGTGAAGATGAGATATATCGGTCCACTCCTTCTGGTATCTGCCCCACAAAAGGCTCAACATTTTGAATATTCATGAAACTCATAAAACGCAAAATGTTAATTTCCGATCCCATTCAGACTAGACACATCTCAATATTTCCATCAACACAAGATATGTTATAAAGATTGTAGAGATAGGGCCATTCCTTCTGGTACCTCCCCCACTTAGGGTTCAAGATTTTGAAAAGCAAAACGCTTAAAGGAGTCGAAATAGGCATCCAAATTTCTTCAAATTTCACACAGATGATATATATCTTCGGCCGCTCTGGTAACTCCCCAACAAAGTGTCAACATTTTGAATATCCATGAAGTTTAAAAAATGCGAAACTAACATCCGATTTAATTCAGACTTGGTACATATCAATATTTCTATCAACACAAGATCTGCTATAAAGATGGTAGAGATCTGACCCTGTCTCTGGCACCTCATCCACAAAGGCTCAAAATCTTTTATAACTTGCGAAACAAGTCAGCGATTCTTTACAACTTGCTATATCTAAACATTTCTCTCAACCAGGAACCTGAGATGAATATGGGATTTATGATTTCTCATAAAATTGGGTATAAATGTTCGATTTTCTTGTAATGCAAAGACGGCTAATACTTTTTAATTTTGTTTTACATAAATTTCAAATCAGCAAGCTCTTAGAAGAACACCTTTTAAATATGGGATCCAGTCTGTAACAAAGTGCAGTTTGCGGCTTCTTGTTTTTCCTTCATTTTCCACGGACAATTTTTAAATTCTCTCCAGTAATACAACTTAACATGCCCATTATTATCGGAAAACATGAGAAACCCTTCAACAGATCCGTAAATATTTGTGTTTCTACACATTTTATCAGAAACAAATTAGCATAGAATCCTTTCGAATAGATAACTAACTCCCAGCACCTGTCTCCACCGTAGTACAGGCCTCAATGAACATTTATCATTTGCTGACCGTGAAGTTATGCTAATTTCTGATAAATGATTAACGATCAAAGTAGATTTCATTGTCGGAACGAAGGAACTCCTGGCAAACACAGACTGCATCAAATGACTACTACCGGCAATGTGGATTGTGTCCGACATAAATCAAAATGGGGCCACTTGTGTAATTTTAATCTCAACGAAATTTATCCCTTGGACTGCTCGCGGTGGGCTCTATCACACTATTTAGACACTCTAATGAGCTTTTGTGTTGCGATAAAATCTGTTCGCCATGCAATCGAAAATCACACACACACATACACACGCTGGCACTCAAAACGATTCCGGCAATGGGTGATTAATTTCTTCGATGGCAATCGACACCCCTAATATTTGGGTGAATAGAAGATCTCGTTGTGATAAATTTCAAAGGAATGAACAGCCATTAAAATTCCACAGACCAAGAGGCATCCGAGAAGGTCAGAAGAGAATAAACGAGAAGCTACCTCTTCATATCGATCGAATCACTTAGAGGCTTGAAAAATCGATCCAACAAAAACTTGATAACTTATCTGCCTTTATTGGTCCCTCTTTGAAAAAAAGATGAAAATTTATTGAAATTTAACAACCACAACAATTTATATCGAAAGAGCATTTGAAAATGGAGGGGAAATCATCTTCAAGAACTTTGAAGTGGTTGTGTTTTTCTTTGGAATTAGTGCTAAGACGATTAATATTCCCATTATAACTTGACCAAAAACAAACACACACACACATTCTAACGGAGATAGAAATTTCAAATAATGTCAAATCAAATAAAAATCAAAATTTAACTGAGTTTGAGATGATAATCTTTTGGGTGAATCTACTCTGGTCGGCTGTGGCTAAACGTCTTTTGTTGGCTAAGAATTCCTCGAGGTAAAGCGCCAACTATTGTATTTAAAACTGAATATTAATGAAAAATTAATTCAAAATCGTAATATTTGTTAAATTAGCAATTGAGATAATATTATAACCATTAAATAACATGGTTGGTTAGTAGATAGAACAAAAAATAATTTTTGTGTTCCCGTGATTTTTATATATTGAAGACGTGCAATATATAAAAAATAAACCAGCAAAGAAAGTCTTAAAGTCGGGCGGGGCCTACCCTACACCACTTTGCTAATTTAGTAGAACTCCGCATAACAATTAAACGTTTTTATGGGAGAATTCAATCATATACGCTATGATTATAATTATAATTTAAAGTTCAAAGGACTAAATATGCCGATGCATTTGTATCTTTTAAATTCGGACTTGTATTGCCCATTTGATGTATATGGGAGCTATATCCAAATCTGAACCGATCTTGATCAAATTTGGCAAAGATATTTCTGAGCTGTATTTCATATATTTCCCTGTGCATATTACGGCTGTGGGCAACAAATATAGCAAATCGGATAAACAATATATATGGGAGCTATAGCTATATCTGAAGGACAAAATAACAAATCAGATTAACAATATATATGGAAGCTATAGCTATATCCGAACTGATTTCGATCAAATTTGGCATACTTTTTCAGGCCTAATTTGGTTGTATGTGAAAAATTTCATACTATTCGGGCTGATATTACACGTTTGGTGCACAATAAAAGGCAAACCGGGCGGATATGGGAGCTATGTCTAAATTTTGACCAATTATCTCCAATTTCAATAGAGTTCGTCCTTGGGCCAAACAAATGATTTGTGGAAAATTTCATCTGGATCGGCAATAAATGCGAACTGTACTTTGTTTACAAAAATACATGAACAGACGGACAGACAGACGGACAATCATAAATCGACTCAGAATAGGATTCTATGCAGATCATCAAAGGAACTATGGGTCTATCTCGTTTCCTTTTGCCTGTTACTAACAAATGCACAAATACATAATACCCTGACCACTTTGTGGTGTAGAGTATAAAAAGCAGTAAGTTTGGTCGCGAACACCCTCCACCATTTGGAACGAATTAGGAAGTTTAAAAAAAATAGATCCATTAAAAATTCTATCAAAATCTTAAAAATACCGAATATTGATATATGGGGAGTATACGATATTGTGGACCTACACAGGGTAATATGAAAAAACGGCAACCAACCTCAGATTGCTGCCATTTCTAAGCCACTGTCCGACAGCTGTTAAAATTATTCCAGTGACAGCTCATTATATTGTTTACAAGCGTACAAAAGCATTTTGGTGAGAATTTTCGTGACGAAATTCAAGCGTGATAGTGTGATTTCTTTATATTTGGCTGGAAAACCACAAGTGTCGTTAGAGCACTCCAATATTTAAATGTGAATAAATCTTTTGTGTCTCGTACCATCGCTCGTTACCTTGATACTGGTAGCGTATCCCGACGTCAAGGAAGTGGACGGAAGAAAACAGCAACATCAGCAGAAATGGTTCGAAAAGTGAAGAAGCGATTTGATTGAACTCCTCGTCGCAGTGGCCGAAAAATGTCTCGTGAGCTGAACATATCGCAATATTCCATTTGACAAATATTGAAAAACGAGCTCGGGGTAAAGCCATCGAAATTCCTAAAAGTGCAAGAACTTACACCGCAACAGAAAGAAAATAGACTCAAAAGAGCTAAAGAGTTGCTTCGCTTGGCCGAAAGTTGTGAACTGCCGAATTTGGTTTTTTTTTCCGATGAGAAAACATTCGTTGTCCAACAGTTTGTAAACAAACAAAATGATCGTGTTTACTAGCCAAAGAGGTCTGCTGAAAATGTGCACCTTCGGTTGGCCACCAGAACTCAAGCGCCGGCCATAGTGATGGTATGGGCCGCCATAACAGCCGATGGTTGCTCCCCACTCGTATTAACCGACCGTAGCATCAGACTAAATGCCGAATATTATCGCGAAAATATTCTAGAGGGTGTATTAAAGCCTTTTGCACGCAAACATTTTGTCCGCAGACCTTGAAAATTCCAACAGGATTCAGCACGCGCCATCAAGAATGGTTACAAAATGAGGTTCCTAGCTTCATTTCCAGCCCACAATGGCCACCAAAATCTCCGGATACCAATCCGTTAGACTATTGTGTCTAGAGTATTTTGGCAATGTTGGCACTAAAAAATACCAAAGTGTCTATCACCTAAAGCTATCGCTTCGCCGGTAATGGCCCAAAATACCGCAGAGCAACATTCGGGCAGAGTGTGACGGTTTCATTGTTCGTTTGAAGGCCACAATTCGTGCCAAAGGTGACCAAGTCGAACAAATCTAAACTTATTCTAAAATTCGATGCTATTTCCGAACTTTTTTTTGACTTTCATTCAATAAAATTTAAAAAAATTTAAAAATTTTGGCTTTTTGACTTTGTTGCAGATTTTTTCATCTCACCCTGCGTTGTGTATGGTATTGAGTGTGAGATATATCGATACACGTTTTGGGTACCTACCGATATGCGGTAATTTGATGATTTTTGCATAGATTTGTCTAAAAATTGGTAATTGTAGTTCGTTATGAGTTCCAGCTCCTGTGGCGGAACATTGCATATATAGGTCCACGTTTTGGGATAGCCACCATATAAGGGTATTTTTTATGATTTTTACTACATTTCCCACGGGTTTGTCGAAAAAATGCTAATGTCTGAGCAAAATTTCAAGCGATAGAATGCTTCACTGAATTCCGTTTCTGAGGATCTCACCCCACTGTGCGACGTTTATTCTTAAACTCTTCAACTTGAAAAGGAGGGTATATAATTTGTCATTCCGTTTGTAACATGTCTAAATATTCGTCGTAGACACCATAAAGTATATATAATCATGATCAGCATAAAATTCTAAGTCGATTTAACGATGTCCGTCTGTTTTTCTGTACGTCTGTACGCACAGTAGTTTGTATTGTGTACAGGATGGTTGGTGTTGAAAATGAGATATATCGGTACACGTTTTGGGTACCTACCGATATGCGGTATTTTAACGATTTTTGCCACAATTTCCATGAAATTGTTTAAAAATTGGTTCGTTATGGGATCCAGCTCCAGTGGCGGAACATTGCATACATAGGCCCACGTTTTGGGATATTTTTGCCATATTTTCCCACGGGTTTGTCGAAAAAATGTTATTTGTTGTTTGTAATGGTTTTAAGCTTCGGTGACAGAATATAATTATATATAGGTTCACGTTTTCGTATAGTCCCCATATAACGGTACCTCCCGATATTCGTTATTTTTTTATGGGTACGAAATAAGCCATGGCCATGGGGTGGGGTAGCTAAGTACTTTAATGAACTTTAAAGATAATGAAACTAAATATTTAATTTAACTTGTATGGAGGGCCTGTTAAAAGTCCGATCAGGCAAAACTTAACTTTTTACTTGTTTCTCCTCAAAGCGTATCGCATCACGTGTTTTTTTTTCTCCCACTTTAAAAATCCTACCAAAAATTCATCGTCTCTTTGTAGGTTATTCAACTTTCTTATCCTCCACGTGTACGAATGCCTATGACGAATGTGGCACGTTTGTGTCATTGTAATTACTTTGTTTCCACAGGAATCACTTGTGTCTCGGTCGTCCATCCTTTCTGGGGCTGGGGATGCGTTTTATGGCACTTAGACAAGATTGTGAATAACCAGCCATAGGATTTTATGGAGTGGCGATAAGATCGATCATTTCAATAATTTTTGTTATCCCCTTTAACACTTTATGTTTATTGCGGCGCATGGTCTGATGGCTTTTACCTTCGGTCATGTGGGTACATTTCGATCTAAGCGAAGGCTAAAATGTTCTAAGCCAAGTCCAAAATTGGATGGATGGAAAAATGCTTGTGTGTTTAATGGCAGGCGTGTGTGTGGCGTAGCAGGGATATTAAAAAAGTGGCGATGACGACGATGATGATGGTGATATGAATTGTTGTGCACCAACCCACATCTCAAACATGTCATTGGGTCAGTTTACGACTTTTTGATTCGCTGTGGATATGCATGGCGTTTGATCGCCTCAACTCAAACCAGCTCATCTCACATCCCATCTCATCTGAATAAAGCAATTGACATTTTGCTTTGGTGTATTCGTTACTTTGTTTGTTTTGGTTTATTCAGAATTGAACGTCTGTCAAAATAAGCCACTCTTCCATTGTAAGTTGAGTGTCTCCTCGCCTCTAACAACCTGGCTATTCTGAGAAAGTGCGGCTTAAATTTCGGATTGATGCCGAATTTTATTGTGTAATTTGACACTTTGTTACATTTATTGTTTTAATTGATTCATTGAATTGCGGCGATAAACAATTCCGAATAGCCATAACAGAAGCAATAAAACGCTCGACGTGTATCACGGCAACGGAGTTTGCGACGATAATCTTGAACCTGCCAGCATTCTCTGGCCACGGATTGATGTTGGAGGTGGTCAAGTGTAAACAAATATCATTGGAATCGCTGTCACATGATTGAGCAGTGACAGTCGGAATGGCTATTTTAGAGATTAAAGAGTATTAATCAATTTCGTTTGACCAATTTGATAGCTTTGTGGGTGGTACATCGCATCAGGTAATAATTTGTTGTTTAATTTCTTAATTCCCAGGGCGAGAGGGCGGTTTTGTAAACAATCGGCCTGCTTTATTATGGAGGTACTTAATTGATCATTGTATATGCCTAAATACCAATTAGATAAAATGTTCATCACGTTAGTTTGGAAAAATAAAGTTGTAATGGGAATACAACAAAGGTCAGAGTCGGCCGTTTTTTCAAATCAGAACCATGAAAGAGACATACATAAAGGAAGCCTCCAGAGGTTGGAACATTTCAGGCAAGAATAAAGATACAAGAGGAAACAAGTATGAAGAAAGCAAGTTCTGCCAAATAATCCTTGGAAAAGACTGGACATCCTAACACGAACACTAGGATAATACGGCCAGCACTAAGAGCCACTATTTAATGCCAACAATCCAAGTAATGATTTCACAAAAATAAATTATTTTTGAAAAAATTATGTTTTAAAAGCTTAGAAAGGTCGGTTATGGCGAATCCGAAGCTATTCTAGTGGTCTGTTTTTGTATGAAAATCGAAAGGCTTCCTATTCGAAAGAAATTCAGTTTGGGTTTCAGTAACCTTCTGCCTTTTAATTGAATGGTGACTAGATTCGATAACTCGAAAGAAAACGTAAGCATTTCACATACAAATGGAAAATATTTACTCAAAATTGAATGTCAAATTCAGCCAATTGCTTTTGAGTGAAGTTTTCGCAAAAAATTTTTTAAATCTAATATCGTAAAATTATCGCAAAAATTTGAGACAAATTTGCAAATGGTTTTGGAACACAGTTAAAGAAGTTCTAAAATTGAAAATATTTGTTCTTGGCACATTGCTTTACAATTCTTCTTGCCACCGACTCTAATGAAAGCAACTTAGTGTTCGAAAAACTTAAAGCTCGTGTTTTGGGACGTCAAACATATCGTGCAATTCTATAGAATCTACACCCCTGTTTGAAAAAAAACGAAACTTTGAAAAACTTTGAAACTTGAAAAAAAAAACGAGTAAAAAAGCAGGTACCCTTAACCATTTTGATGGAATTTAAAAATTTTCCAAAAAATTCCGTCGAAAAATACCGCTGAAAGGAAAACCGTAATATGGGGGCTATACGAAGACGTGGATCTGCACACACAATTTTCTGTCTTAGGCTGTAGTATCTATTACGAGCTTCAAATACGAAATTTGAAGCGATTACGCAAAATTTTTGCTAAAATCTTTAAAATAGCAAATATGCTTGTCCATCCGTCTGTCCATGTATTTTTGTAAAGAAAGTATGGGTCGCCCGATCGAGATGAAACTTTGCACAAATCATATCCATGTATATGTTCGTCCGATTTAATTTTTTATTGGGCGCCATAGGTGTAATATTCGCCCTAATAGCTTTTATTTCAGCACATTCGACCGAATGCAGCCTAGAAGCATGCTCTTCAAATTTTGAAAATCGGTTCAGATGTCGCTATAGATCCCATATATATTTTTCATTTGACTTGGTGTACCAAATAGCATTTGTTGTAGGGTCCTAACTACAACAAATGCTATTTGGTACCAGTTATCAGATACAGCTCAGAAAGACCTCTGCCAAATTTTACCGAGATCGGATCAGATTTGGATAGATAGCAACCAACTTCAGACTGCTGTCATCTTTAAGCCACTCGCCCGACAGCTGTTAAAATTATTCCAGTAGCAGCTCAATATATTGTTCACAAGCGTACAAAAGCATTTTGGTGAAAAAAATTATTCGTGATGGAATTCAAGCGTGATAGTGTGATTTCCTTATATTTAACTGGAAAACCACAAGTGGCTATCGTTAGAGCACCCAAGCATATAAATGTGAATAAATCTTTTTTGTCTCGTACCATCGCTCGTTACCGTGATGCTGGTAGCGTAGCCCGACGTCAAGGAAGTGGACGAAAGAACAGCAACATCAACAGAAATGGTTCGAAAATTAAAGAAGCGACTTGATCGAAACCCGCGTCGCAGTGGCCGAAAAATAGCTTGTGAGCTGAACATATCGAAATATTACATTCATACTTGCCAAAGTGGTCAGCTGAAAATGTGCACCTTCGGTTGGCCACCCGAACTGGTGATGGTGTGGGCCACCATAAAAGCCAATGGTCGCTCTCCGCTCGTCTTAATCGATCGAGGCATCAGAATAAATGCCGAATATTATAGCGAAAATATTCTGGAGAGTGTATTAAAGCCTTGAGCACGCAAACATTTTGGCCGCAGACCATGGACATTCCAACAGAACTCAGCACCATCGCTCTCAGAACGCGCCACCCAAGAATGGCTACAAAATAAGGATACTCGCTTCATTTTCAGCGCACAATCTCCGGATACCAATCCGATGTACTATTGTGGCTGGAGTATTTTGGAAAGCAAGGTTGGCACTAAAAAATACCAAAGTGTCGATTACCTCAAGCAAGCGCTTCGCCGGGAATAATAGGCCAAAATACCGCAGAGCAATATTCGGGCAGCGTGTGACAGTTTCATTGGCCGTTTGAAGGCCATAATTCGTGACAAAGGTGACCAATTCGAACAAATCTAAACTTATTCTAAAATTTGATGCTATTTGATGGGGACAAGTTCCCCATTCTAGCAAGCTTTGGGAAATTTTCGGATTAAGAATTCTCAGAATCCGTGCATTTTAGAATTATAGTGTCTCCGTAACAAGTAAAAATACTCTACAAAATTATTTTTCATAAAATTCTACTGTAGGCCCTAGAAGATGTCAAAAGTCGGAATCTTATCTAAACGCCAGGAATTCATACGAGTACGAGTTCGAGTAGTATATATTAAAAACACATTTTAGGGTTAAAGCCATACATTTTGTGACCACCATACCATAATTCTCATAATAAACTATATATCCAAGTTCTGTAATTTTTATGAAAATAACATTCAAAATTTATGTACACAAGCGAAAAATATGTGCATGCTTTTTAAACCCTCCACCATTCTATGAAGGGTATATTAACTTTGTCATTCCGTTAATAACTCCTCGAAATAATTATCCAGCGACCTAGCGATGTCCTCCTGTCTGTTTGTGTGTCCGTCTGTCTGTCTGTCCGTCTCGCATAGTTTGCCAGTAGGCACGTTAAGTTCGTAAATGGGCCATGTCGTCCACATTTTCGTATAGCCCCCATATAATGGTACCTTCCGATATTCGGTATTTTCATGATTTTAGCGACAGTATTTAAAGGAATTATTTCAAATTACATACTTAAAGTTCGCAGAGGATAATACAGCCTATGACAACAATATTTGCATGCAGGTCCACGTCTTCATACAGCCCCCACATTTAGCCACATTTTTCAACGGAATTGTCTTAAATTCTACACAAGGGGTTCTTTGTGAACCCTTTACCCACTGACAGGGAGTTCTCTATATAGGTCCACGATATCGTATAGCCCCCATATAACGGTACCCCCGATATTCGGTATTTTGATGAAATTAGCCACATTTTTAAACGGAATTTTCTTAAATTCTGTACAAGGAGCTATTTGTAAGTACTTTACCCCCAGAAATAGATTTGTCTATATAGGTCCACTATATTGTATATCGCCATATATAAACACCTTCCGATATTTGGTATTTTTAAGATTTTAACAGAATTTTTAAGTGATTTTTTTTTTGAAATCATCCTGATTCGTTTCATATGGTGGAGTATATTCAACGTTCAGCCCGGCCGCACTTACCAATTTTTTACTTGTTATCTGTTTAGCTCTATTTAATATAATAAGTTTTTTTTGTTGCACGGTGTTCTTAGCGAGCAATCGTTATACAAATAATAACTCTAGATCAAGGTGACTAATGTCTACAATTTTATTGTACTTGGAAAGTTTATATAATTTGTCCAATAATAGACTTTTATCGACTTTTGGCCACTTAATAAAAAAACTGATTCCAAAATCGATTATTTTGTAACCACTTATTGGATTGGTATTTAATAAGCTATTAGTTTTAACTGGGAACTCACTATTATTATTATTATTATTATTATTACTATTATTATTATTCTGGGGAGAATATCCCAGACAAAAAACAAGGGAACTGATGAGGATTGGTGGCTCTTTCCGAAACCTAGGTATTCCCTGCCTTACCCCCTGGTAAACATTACCATCGTTCTCCACTAATAAACAAACGTTGTTTTTATAAAAGCAACAATAAAGGGATTAAGCCTGTCCATTTTGCAACAACACAATAATAAAAAAATAATACCCGAAAATCCAACTAATTTCCAAAAATCGTAGCTTTTACTAGTTTTTTTTCCAAAAGATTTAAGATTTATATAGCGTTTAAGAATAACGTGTGAAATTTTTACACCCACTTATAGCAGGACCACACAAACTTTTTCATAGAAAATTAATTTTAGTTTTCTGAAATATCTTTCAAACTTGGCGTGATATCGACGTTGTAAACAAAACGTTTTGAAAGTGATATAATTTCATGAAATATTACATATCATTCTCAAAAACAGCAAGAGCGAGAGCACAACAACCAAGCAACTGGCTAAATGACAGTGACACAGAGTTCCGTTTCTTATCCATCTCAGCGTGATAACACTTCGTCGTCTGACTTTTGACAGGCGTATGCGATTCCGCTTGATTTTATTTGGTGGCGTTTCATGTGAACTTTTTTTTTTCAAAAACAACTAACAACCATCAGGAAACAAAAGTTAAATAAGCATCGACAGACAACTTCAAAATAAGTTTTATCTTTATCGCTCTCTGCTTTACTTTTTTTTGGAAGAGATAAAAAAATTAAATTTTTGTCCCAAAGCGCTGTCTTAAAAGACGTCAGAGACAAGTAAGATTTCAGGCATGGGAATTCATCTACTTAGTTCAAACACACACACAAGAAACCCCCCAGAAGAAGAAGAGAAGAAATTATTGTTACCAGTCATCGAGTGGTAACAACGACAACAACAACAACAAAACCTAACTGATGTTGATAAATTGATTTTCAAAAATAATTTGAGTTTTATTTGACTAAACATTATCGGAGAATGTCATCGAAGTTCGGTAACTTAATGCTAACAAAATGTTTACATGGAACACCACCAACGCCAACAACAACAGACACTAATAACTACAACAAAAATAATAATACCTGACAACATTACAACCAAATCGAACAATGAGTGACATGAACAACAGAAAGTTTCAGGCCAAAAATTACCGCCACCACGAAGTTGGAGAGGTAAGGAAAAAATTTCAAATTTTGTAAAAAAAGTTCAATGTCAAAGTCACCTCACCAATGCCGTGGCAGCAAAGGAGAATCGAACGAGCCAGCTATTGATCGATTGATTAAATATTGGGTGAAATTCGAAGAAGATGTTGTCGATATCGTTGTTTGGATAAAGCATTAAGCGGGACGGGCAATGTTCATGTGGAACAACAGCTACAATGTGTTGTCATTTACTAAAGTTGTTTTTTGGGGAAAAAAGTTACAAATAACGGACAATGGGATATTATGTCAAGTGTATCTTCCATCAAACTTTTGTTAAATAGATGGAATGCGATAATCCATGCAGCAGGGATAGCTGCAGCATTCCTTCGTGGGCCTAACAACAAAAGAGATAAAAACAATTTTCAATTTAGTGTTTTATTGCAAACCGTCGAACCGAATACCCTTATAGTTATATCAAATTGATTTTATTTTATAAATAAGTAATTGTTAAATTACACTTTTATATAGAAGCTTTGTGTGGGTTAAAAGTGAAACTGTATAAATATACCTTCTTTCTTAATTTTTTTTTTAACTAAGCAGGGTGAGATGAAAAAACTGCAATCAGCTGAAAAAGTGCACCATCGCTTGGCCACCAGAACTCAAGCGCCGGCTATGGTAATGGTGTGGGCCGCAACAACAGCCGATGGTGGCTCTCCGCTCGTATTAATCGACCGTGGCATCAGAATAAATGCCGAAGGAGTATTAAAGCCTTGGCCACGCAAACATTTTGGCCGCAGACCTTGGAGAATGACGATGGCCACCAAAATCTCCGGATACCAATTCGTTGGACTATTGTGTCTGGAGTATTTTGGAAAGCAAGGTTAGGATTAAAAATACCAAAGTGTCGATCACTTCAAGCAAGCGCTTTGGAATGGGCCAAAATACCGCAGAGCAAAATTCGGGCAACATTATTGTCCGTTTGAAGGCCATAATTCGTGCCAAAGGTGACCAATTCGAACAAATCTAAACCTATTTTAAAAATTTGATATTTTCGACATTTTTTGCTTACATACAATAAAATTAAAAAAAATGTAAAAATTGTGGCGTTTCACTTTGTTGCATGTTTTTTATCTCACCCTGTGTGTGCGAAAATTGCGTACACATATTGGAAGAAGAGGAGCGCCACCATTTCCGTATGTAAACAATCAAAATGGTCGCTTCTGGGGCACATAAAACCCTAACGCGTATGTTGAAAAGCCGATGCATCCAAACGAGTCACTGCTTGGTGCGGACTTTGGTCCAGGGGCAAAATTTGGTATTTTTTCGAAAATGGGCAAGGAGTAGCCTTTATGTTATGGGGCCATGTCGAACGAATTTTTGTTCACAACAATTGTATAGAAGGATATTGACAACATTTGCTTTCTACGGGATGACGCTACGAGCCACACAGCCGAAATTACACTTAATTAAAAAAACATGTATAAAAGCTGTAAGTTCAGCCGGGTCGAACTTTGAATACCCTCCACCATTTGGAACAAATTGTTCAATTTTCAAAAAATTAAATCCGTTAAAATCTCAAAAATACCGAATGTAGCCGTTATATTAGGCTTTATACGATGACGTGGACCTGCGTAGGCAACTTTTGTCATCAGCCATTACAAAAATGCAAAACTTGAAAAAAGAATTGGTAAACAATGTCGCTTAAATACCAAAATACCGAAAATAGGAAGGTACGGGCTATGCCAAAACGTGGACCTGCACAGACAATTTTCTGTCATAGGCTGTGATATCCATTAATAATGTCGAATCCGGTGAATAATGTCGCTCAAAAGTACCGAATATTGGGAGGTATAGTTATATGGGGGCTATACGAAGACGTGGACCTGCACAAACAATTTTCTGTCATAGGCTGTAGTATTAATTACGAACCTCAAATACAAAATTTGAAAATCATCAAAGTACCGAATATCGGGAGGTACCGTTATACAAACATTTTTGTCATGGGCTTTAGCACCCATTACGAATTTAAAATACGGAAGTTGAAATAATTCCGGTAAATAATGTCGCTTAAATCGTAAAAATACCGAATATCGGGATGAACCGTTATATAGGGGCTCTTATTTTCGATAGGAACTTCAAATACCAAATTTTAATCATTTCCGATGAATAATATGGCTTAAATCACCATACTATGGTGGAGGATATAAAAAGAAAGAGAGAAAAAATCCCACAACTTCAGACTTTTGAGCAGATGTGTCGTGCACTCGACAAGAGGAGTATTTATTCGATTTGGAGCGTATTTTATTTTCACTCGCTTGCTATTATTAGAATTACATCGAAAAATAGAGAGTTCTACTCACTGTAGTGCTTCCAGTCGAACTCGAGCGAATTTTACTCTCTATTTGAATTCACACGAGCATTTCGAAGGTATGTAAATCACCCAGTGAAGACGGCATGTGTGGATGTGACCAAAAGTCATGTGCCGTAAATGTCACCTGCAGTCGGTTTTGTTACAAGTGCAGCCAGGCTATTTATAAGGTTAGTAATTATGTTAGCAGGAAGGCAGCAGTCGACCACTTCTAGATTCAGAGGCAGAATGATGGTTAGTAGAAATACGACTCATCATCCAACGTAGAGCTTCTCTTCAGACTGGCTGCTTCTACTCCTAAGGGTTCTGGTTTGCCTACAACTCAGGAGGCTGTGTCTGGATCATCAACAAATGCGAAACCCATGGAAAAACAGTCGATGATTTAATAGAACGGCACATGCCGCAAATGCACCAGATCGTCTTCAAGAGCACCCTCTCAGAGACATGTACCTTACGTAAAGAGAGTGCGCTAACCAGAGGAGACACTGCCCTCTCCTAGAGGAAAATGGACCCTCAGCCCGTCAAAATATAACAAAAGTTCAAAGAGTGAGAGAAAGACTACCTTTTGCTCCAAAAGAGAAACTTAGTGGTATCATTGGTTGCTTTTCGGATGAATGCTTTGAGAAGGTACATATCAGCTTGGCAGCGCTTTTGTTGATGAGTAAATATCCTTTCTTCCATACATTTTTAAGTCGTACATTTACCCATACATATTTAAGTCACCTTGAGCCGTAAATATTATTTGATCATTAAGCATTAAGAATTTTATGTAATTTCCTACTCGTCCTTATTGATCCTTCCTGTTCTCGACTTGAAAAACGAAGGCAGCCTTCGTGATGTAGAAATCAATGCCTTTTTTTCAGATTGACCAAGGGAAGTTCGGCTAGAAGAATGCCAACTTGCTACTCCGCTTTAAAGAAGACCTCCCATTATATAAATTCAAACTCTTCCTGTAGAGCCCATAGACGTCGAGCACGAAGTCCTTCCGGAATTTGCTGCGCCTTATTTTTACACCAACCTTCAATTTGGTCACCTAAGGAGCCACGTTTAACCTAATCATCTTTAATTTGGTGTCTTTCCAAGAATAGGAACTATCTCACTGAGAAGAGCGTGTACTCTTTGAGCTCTCGGTTGATAATTTCTATTGGATCGCCCTCTGTCGTAGATCACCGAATATATTGTTAATCTACGACATGTTGGTGGTCTTTATGCAGTTCATTACATCCATTACTGATATCGTTGAGTTGATCTTTGTGAGGTTTGCTCAAAGCTCCTCCCAGGGTTCTTTCCTTCAGTAGATTTGATTCTTATCATAGCTTTCGAGGAAAGTTCTGAAAATCCTAGTTTTATCTTGTTTCCGTGACTTGCAGGCATGCCAACGATACCCCACGGTACTGAGAATTTTATACCCTGCACCGTAAATTGTTGCTTCATTCACTGCAAGTGTTTATACCCTATACACAAGGTTTTCAGGTTATTATGTCTTTGTTCCTTTTTTTTTGTAACAGGCAAAAGAAAAAGAGAAAGAGACCCATAGTTCCTTTTGACGATCTGCATAGAATCACATTCGGAGTCGATTTATGCATGTCCGTCCGTCCGTCTGTCCATGTATTTTTGTGAACAAAGTACAGTTCCCATTTTTTACCCGATCCAGATGAAATTTTGCACAAATTATTTGTTTGGCCCAAGGACGAACCCTATTAAAATTGGAGATAATCGGTACAAATTTAGATATAGCTCCCATATATATCTTCGTCCGATTTGTATTTTATTGTGCACCAAACGTGTAATATCAGCCCGAATAGTATGGAATTTTGGACATACAACCAAATTAGGCCTGAAAAAAAGTATGCCAAATTTGATCGAAATCGGTTCAGATATAGCTATAGCTCCCATATATATTGTTCATACGATTTGTTATTTTTGTACCTCGCAGCCATAATATGGACTCTGTAACAACAATATTTGGGGAAATTTATCAAATACAGTTCAGAAATACATTTGCTAAATTTTATCGAGATCGGTTCAGATTTGGATATAGCTCCCATATTTAACTTCGTCCGATTTACCTTTTATTGTGCACCAAACATCTGGATGAAATTTGGCACTTACGACCGAATTGAGTCTAGAAGCTTGTATGTTAAATTTGGTGAAGATCGGTTCAGATATAGCTATAGCTCCCATATATATTGTTCATCCGATTTGTTATATTTGTTACCCACAGCCGTAATATGCACTCCGTAACAACGATATTCAGGGAAATATATGAAATACAGCTCAGAAATATCTTTGCCAAATTTTATCGAGATCGGTTCCGATTTGGATATAGCTCCCATATATATATTCATTCGATTTCAAATTAATTGTGCACCAAATGGGCAATACAAGTCCGAATTTAAAAGATACAAATGCTTCGGGATATTTAGTATTTTGAACTTTAAATTATAATATAATCATAGCGTGTATGATTGAATGCTCCCATAAAAACTTTTAATTGTTATGTGGAGCTCTACTAAATTAGCAAAGTGGTGTAGGGTATCATAAAGCCGGCCCTGCCCGATTTTAAGACTTTCTTTACTTGTTTAAATTGAGAAAATACTCCAGTAGTCTACTATTTGGTGAACGGAAAACTAGATTTCCTATTTAGTCTACGTGATATTATTTTGTGTGATATGTCTAAGGGCGTCACAGTGTATCCACTGTTACCAAAACTTCATAAGTATTCCTTTTTTTAATAACCAAAACCCTACACATGTATGTATGTTCATTTCACATTCCGTAGAATATGTCTGTGTGTACAACGCTGGCACCTTCCAATACCATTTCAATATTTGTCAACATTTGTAAAACATAATCGTATCGTTGTTATTTTCTCCATTAAGATGTTCTCGTCTATTTGTCAAGAATTTTGGGATTGGGATGACTTCAACGGAACGTAGAACCGGTTCCTCGGTTAAGAACCTCCAGACGAACAACTCCAACATTTGACATACAACGAAATTATCAATATTTGTGTTTAATTTGTTTCAATTTTCCATACTTGGGTGGTCTTACCGCTCTCCGGCAGAACCGCCACCACCACCATCACCACCTGTTGGTCGATTGCGTTTTAATCATTTGTGACATGTTTGGGGATAATGGGTGCGGTAATATGTTGCTGTTGTTGTTGTCATTGTAGTCGAGATGACAAAGAGCGAAAGATGAGCTCTTCATGAGTAGACGGTACGCGTGTAGCCATTGAAATAAAATCCAGCAAAGTCGCTTCAGTGATTAAGCGGTATCAATTATTTTCTTTATGAAATTACCGTTACAAAATAATAAAAGCTCGTTTCGACACGAAGTAGGTACTTGAGAAATCCCAATTTGTCGACGAAGAACAATTATTGCTGGGGGGTAGAGTTGGCATAGATTTGATTGTTCTATGAGAGGCAAATTTAGATGCACTTCTCGACAAGAATTTACATTTCTATTTTTATTGTTTTCTTTTTGGTTTAATTGTGAAAGCGAATTCAGATTCACTTGAACATAGAACATAAGTGTCAGAATTCAATGCAGTGAATCTCTTTATTGTTCTCTTCGATTTTATTTTTTTTTGTTAGAAGATAAGTGTTTTGCCAGTCAATGATCAATGCATCTTCATAGAAATTTTACTGGAATATAGGTCGAATTAAAATGTAGGACCTTTGTTTTGAAATTAACCCCAGCACATTTTGGAGCATCATCATCAAAATATCGTATACAGGGAGGTAGCGTTATATCGGAGCTGTGCGAAGACCTGAACCAGCATAGACAATTTTCTGCCATAGGCTGTAGCATCCATTACTAACTTCAAATATGCGTCTCAAACAATTTCGGTGGGTATTGTACCTAAACTCGTCAAAATACCGAATACATGGAGGTACTGATATGTGGGGCCTATACGAAGACCTGGACCTGCACAGAAATTTTTCTGTCATAGGCTGCACTATCCATTACGAACTTAAAATTCCAAATTTTAAACAATTCCGGTGAATAATGTCGCTAAAATCATCAAAATACCGAATAACAGGAGGTACCGTTTTATGGGGGCTATATGAAAACGTTTACCTACATGGTCCATTTACCAACTTAACCTGACTACTGCAAAATTACATGTGTGCAAAATTTAAGCCTTCTATCTCTATTTGTTCGAAAGATAGCGTGATTACAACAGACAGACAGACGGACATGGCTAAATCGACTTAGAATTTTATGCTGAAAAAGAATATATATACTTTGTTGGGTCTGACATACGTATTTCGAGGAGTTACAAACGGAATGACAAAGCTAATTTACCCTCCATAGTATGGTGGAGGGTATAAAAAGATAACTTTCTGAAAATATCTAACAAAAACAGACCACATCAGGGGCTGCTCCCCTGTCTAAGTCGGGGCCCTCCGCCATAAGGGAATGACATCATATGATAATTTGTCGATGACGATTTATCAACGCCCTGACGACACGACTGAAGGAAGAATCTTGAAATTTCGGGTGAGGGTCACTCTGGTTTCAAATGGGGTCAGATAAGACTGCGTTTTTGGAAATTCGTACAAGAATTGTACGAAAAATATTAAATGGTACTAAATATGATACCCTTCTTATTTTAGGAAGCAGTAAAACTAAATTTGGAATGAGGGTCACTGTACCAAAATGTTTTTGGATATTTGCACTATATGTGTACGAAAAGTGCTAAAATGTACTACATTTAGTACCATTTGGTATCAGGTGAACGGTTAGAGCTAAGAACTTAACATTTTGGAATGGGAATCAAGGTTGAGGAGTAAAGTCGATGTAAGGAAGTAGTTTCGGACGTTTGTAGTCATTTATACGACACGGTACTAAATTTAGTACAATTTGAATTAGGAGGAATAGATGGAGCTGGAATCCAGAAATTTGAACTGAACATCGCTGGTGGAATGTAGGATTGGGATATGGAGAAAGTTTTCGAAATTATGCGCACGAAAATGCTAAATAGTGCTAAATAAATTTGGTACAATTTCGATTGAACTGGAATTCTGAAATTTAGAAACATGATTACTGAGACATCCTAGGACTGAGGAATGTAGGTAGTTTTGGAAATTGGTACTTATGTATACTAAATTTGGTACAATTAAAATTTTTGGAGAACCAATAGAGTTGGAATCCTGAAATTTAGAAATAATATTTCTACTGGACTGTGCGATTACTTTTGAAGTGTAGGATTAGGGTATATACTAAATTTATACATATTAAGAGTCCGGCCTTTCCGGACTCTTAATACCCTCCACCAATTCGAACGAATTTGACAATTTTCAAAAAAATAAATAAATAAATAAATAAAATCCGTTAAAAATTTTGTTAAAATATTAAAAATACCGAATGTAGCCATTATATTAGGGTCTATACGACAACGTGGACCTGCAGAGGTAAATATTCAAATGCGAAACTTGAATTAAAACATAGCTAAAATCATCAAAATACTGAATATATGGAGATATCGATATGTGGGGGCTACAAAAAAAGTGAACCTGCACAGACAATTTTCTGTCTTAGACTGTAGCATCTACTACGAACTTCAAATACCAAATTTTAAACAATTCCGGTGAATAATGTCGCTAAGATTATCAAAATACCGAATATCGGGAGGTGTCGTTATATGGGGGCTATACGAAGGCGTGGACCTGCATGAAAAATTTTCTATCATAGGTAGTAGTATCCATTACGAACTTCAAATACCAAATTTAAAACATTTCCGGTGAATAATGTCGGTTAAATAACCAAAATACCGAAAATAGCGATGTACCATTATTTGGGGG
The DNA here is from genome assembly GCF_030504385.1 of Musca domestica. Classification (NCBI taxonomy): domain Eukaryota; kingdom Metazoa; phylum Arthropoda; class Insecta; order Diptera; family Muscidae; genus Musca; species Musca domestica. Next base: position 11,489,306 of record NW_026712258.1, read on the forward strand.
CTATACCAAAACGTGGACCTACATGTCCTATTTTCAATACAAAAAGTCCTGTAGATACATAATAATACAAAATGCAGATACATAATACACACTTGAGTAACATTTTATCAACCTACCTCAATTCGTTTGTAAACTAGTGTGATTTTCACAGACGGATGGACATCGCTAAGTCGACATAGAATTCTATGCTGATCATGAATATATATACAGGGTGAGATGAAAAAACTGCAACCAACTTTAGACTGCTGTCATTTCTAAGCCACTCGCCCGTCAGCAGTTAAAATTATTCCGGTGATAGCTCATTATATTGTTTACAGGCGTACAAAAGCATTTTGATGAGAATTTTCCAGAAAAAAAGTTATTCGTGATGGAATTCAAGCGTGATAGTGTGGCTTTGGCTGGAAAACCACAAGTGGCTATCGTTAGAGCACTTCAGCATTGAAATGTGAATAAATCTTTTGAGTCTCGTACCATCGCTCGTTACCGTGCTACTGGTAGCGTGGCCCGACGTCAAGGAAATGGACGGAAGACGGAAGAAAACAGCAACACCAGCAGAAATGGTTCGAAAAGTAAGGAAGCGGCTTGATCGAAATCCGCTTCGCAGTGGCCCAAAAATGGCTCGTGAGCTGAACATATTAAAAAATGAGCTCTAGGTAAAGCCATTGAAATTCGAAAAAGTGCAAGAACTTACACCGCAACAGAAAGAAAATAGACTCAAAAGAGCTAAAGAGTTGCTTCGCTTGGCCGAAAGTGGTGAACTGCCGAATTTGGTTTTCTTCGATGAGAAAACATTCGTTGTCCAGCAGTTTGTAAACAAACAAAATGATCGTGTTTACTGGTCAAAGACGTCAGCTGAAAATGTGCACCTTAGGTTGGCCACCAGAACTCAAGCGCCGGCCATGGTGATGGTATGGGCGCCATAACAGCCGATATTCGCTCTCCGCTCGTGTTAATAGACCGTGGCATCAGAATAAATGCCGAATATTATCGCAAAAATATTCTGTAGGGTGTATTAAAGCCTTGGACACGCCAAATTCGCACAGAGCACGCGCCAACCAAGAATGGTTACAAAATAAGGTTTCTCGCTTCAATTCCAGTGCACAATGGCTACCAAAATCTCCGGATACCAATCCGTTGGACTATTGTGTCTGGAGTATTTTGAAAAGCAAGGTTGACACTAAAAAATACCAAAGTGTCGATCATTTCAAGCATGCGCTTCGCCGGGAATGGGCCAAAATACCGCAGAGCAACATTCGAGCAGCGTGTGGCGCTTTCATTGACCGTTTGAAGGCCATTATTCGTGCCAAAGGTGACCAATTCGAACAAATTTAAACTTATTCTAAAATTTGATGCTATTTCCGACATCTTTTGCTTTCATTCAATAAAAAAATTTAAAAATGATAGCGTTTGACTTTGTTGCAGTTCTTTTAATATCACCCTGTAAATATGATTTAATGATCCCTCCAGACACTAAGGCCTTTTTCGTTTTGGGGGACGAAAATCGCGAATTTCCAAGTGATGGAAAAAAGCACTGGCTCATGTACCTTCCTACTTTTAATTTTCTATCGCGCCGCGTTGTAAGAATTTTGTTAATTTTTAAGGCCGTAACAATCACACAAAATGTTACTGTTACAACAATAACTTTAGTGTTGAAATCCTTCATATTGATCCTTAAGACTAACTTTGCAAGAGTTCGCAATCAGGAGACAAGTTGGGATTACAGCGGATTGCCTAAAAGAAGAACCTTCCACTAAATCTGCACACCACTCACCTGTTGGTTTTATTTCTGAGCATAGACACAATGGGCCTTTATATATCTGTGACTTGATTGATTTTCTCTCCTGAAATTTGATTTAAAACTCCGAATCACTGACACAAAAATCAAGTTGGAACAAGTGTCATTCCTACCTTCAATGATTCCATTTTAAATTCACTCCAACCACACCGTAATTTATTAGTTCATCACTACCACGAATGGTCAGTCGGCTTACCTTTGTGTGCGCCTGTTTTATTTCGTGGTGTCGCCTGCTTCGGTTTCCTAGAACTTATCATAATTTCATAATTCCCAGAGATTTTACGGAGAAGATATCTGAAACTGTTTCGTTATTACCGGGCGCTAAGTCTAATTCGTAATTTGTCATATCGAAAACGGGAGATTTTATCATTTTTATTTATTTGTTGCACACTGTGCACTTCCCTCCAGTCGGCGACAAAGTATCTATCCCGGCAATTGGCCTGCACTAGACACAGAGCGAGAGAGACACCCAGTGCGGTTCTAGCTGCACCGCTCTGAACAGTTAACCACATCAGACGTGCGTTTTTGGCTTTGAAATCAATTCGAGGCGACCTCATGTAGTGTAAAAATGTCACACGAGCTCATAAATCTTTTTCCGCATTTTCTTCTGCTGCGTTTTCTTGTGGCATGGTCAGCAACGCATACGGTCAGACGAACAAACGTCGGGTGCATAGAGATGCCGCAAGCGGGTAACCAGTTCCATCCTCATGGCCAAGATATGCATTTGGTGCCGTTTACCGTGTTTGTATTGTCCGTCGTTCACTTTGCATAGCTGAGATTCTTCATTCAGCCTGGAGATATCTCGACGCTGTCGTTAACACCACCATCACCACCAGCGTCCGTGAGCCATTGTCGCCATTTGCTCTACGTTTTTGTTTTCTGTTATTTTCTACCGTTCGAATTATCGACATGAAGGGCTGGATGGCTAGGTGGCTGGCTATTCCTTGCCTTGTCGCAGTTCATTGCCGCCGCCAACAAAGACCGCTATTGGATTACATAATAATTTCATCTAGCCAGGCCACAATCTTGATTATTACCACAAAGCAAACACGCACACACACACACACACACACCGGCCCAGTGCGAAATGTGGTCATCATTGTATATCTGTGTGAGTGTATTAAGGTCCAACCAGAATGATGTTGTAATAACTTGGAAAGTTGCAAAGTGGCGGAATCATTTTCATGTGGTTGACACTTTGTTTGTTAAGTGTGCGGCAGATTAACTGGTCCAAGGCGCTCCTCCCGCACACGTAGCTTTTAAATTAGGTTTCATACATTTTCCATTATCCCTTTTAAGGATGGAAACTGGGTTCTACGAAAAATCGTGTTCTATTCTTAGACAAAAAGGTTAAAAAATGACGAAGGACACCAGCAACGTGCCAAGTTGAGAAGAAAATTGAAGGCAAAAGGTCGTTAGATATAAATTATATCAGCCGTAAAAGTGGTGGCTTGTTTAAAAAGTTTTGGTAAATTATTGTTGGCATTAAAAGGACAATGGTCCTTAATACATTATTAAAGGGTTTCCCATGAATGTACACCTACAAGCGATTATAAATTGTGTCTTAAAGCTTTAAATAGGTTCAGCTTGGAAATTATTAAAGTCATACAAAAATTCTTTATTTGTGTTTTTAAAGGATTAAAACTTTAAAGGTTCTAGAAAGAGTTCTACTTTTACCGATACCACAAAAAGGCATTTAAAATGGTCTGTAATAAAAGGAGTGTTTGGAAAACATTTGTTGTTTATTAATTTTTATTGTGTAGGAGAATTATAAGATTGATTCGGCCAAAAATTATATAACACTTCGAAATATTGGTCCCCGTCATAGGGGACTTGCCGTCCTTCCGTCTGTCCATGTAAATGTGTAATCACGCTACAAGTCGCAATCACGGTCTGATTCTCACGAAATTGAACATGGGGGGTGGGTTTGGGTCGGAAGAAAAGCCTATTGTTTTTGGAAATGCTCACAAAAGATAAAGAGGTTGAAATGGACCAAAAACAGAAAAATGTCCTGATTTTGCTGTTGCTCTACAGGCCACAATTATGAACTAATCGACGAAGTTTGTATGGAGTTAGAGCTTAGGGCTGGGCAGAAGCCTACCAATTGGACAATATTTAAAAAAACCAAAACTTTTATGACAAAAATTACGAAAATTTAACAGCGACTATATTTAACCGGCGAAAATACAAATACTTTGAAAGGTCGCTTCTGACCATCACAGTGTTGCTGATAGCCAAGAGGGTGATATGAAAAAACGGCAACCAACTTTAGCCTGCTATCATTTCTTAGCCACTCGTCCGACAGCTGTTAAAATTATTATTATATTGTTTACAAGCGTACAAAAGCATTTTGGTGAGAATTTTTCAGAAAAAAAGTTATTCGTGATTCTTTATATTTGGCTGGAAAACCGCAAGTGACTATCGTTAGAGCAATCCAGCATTTAAATGTGAATAAATATTTTGTTTCTCGTACCATCGCTCGTTACCGTGATACTAGTAGCGGAAGTAGGAAGTGGGCGGAAGAAAACAGCAACATCAGCAGAAATGGTTCGAAAAGTAAAGAAGCGACTTAATCGAAACCCTCGACGCAGTGGCTGAAAAATTGCTCGTGAGCTGAACATATCGCAATATTCCATTCGGCAAATATTAAAAAATGAGCTTACCCTAAGCTATTGAAATTCCAAAAATCGCAAGAATTTACACCACAACAGAAAGAAAATAGACTCAAAAGAGCTAAAGAGTTGCTTTGCTTGGCCGAAAGTGGAGAACTGCCGAATTTGGTTTTCTCCGATGAGAAAACATTCGTTGTCCAGCAGTTTGTAAACAAACAAAATTATCGTGTTTACTTGCCAAAGAGGTCTGCTGAAAATGTGCACCTTCGGTTGACCACCAGAACTCAAGCGCCTGCTATGGTGATGATGTGGCCCGCCATAACAACTGATGGTCGCTCTCCGCTCGTATTAATCAACCGTGGCATCAGAATAAATGCCGAATATTGTCGCGAAACGATTCTGGAGGGTGTATTAAAGCCTTGGGCACTCAAAAATTTTGGCCGCAGACCTTGGTCATTCCAACAGGACTCAGCACCATCGCACTCGGCACGTGCCACCCAAAAATGGTAACAAAATGAGGTTCCTCGCTTCATTTCCAGCGCACAATGGCCACCAAAGTCTTCGGATATCAATCCGTTGGACTATTGTGTCTGGAGTATTTTGGAAAACAAGGTTGGCACTAAATAATACCAAAGTGTCGATCATCTCAAGCAAGCGCTTCGCCGGGAATGGGCCAAAATACCGCAGAGCAACATTCGGGCAGCGTGTGACGGTTTCCTTGGCCGTTTGAAGGCCATAATTCGTGACAGAGGTTACCTATTCGGACAAATCTAAACATATTCTAAAATATGATGCTATTTCCGACATATTTTGCTTTCATTCAATAAAATTAAAAAAATGTAAAAATTATAAAATATAAAATTATAATAAATATTATAAGAAAAGATAATAACAGTATAATAAAAGAGTAAACTAATTGATTGACTGATGAACTAAGGTGAGAATACATAAAACCCTTTTTTGACTGGCTTCTTCGTATAGGAACACGGGAGTTTTATGTTAGCTTAGTTCGATTTGGGCCTGCTACCCTTTGTTCTTTTCCGAAAAAGCCAACCGATGACTTAAGACAGTCAAAAACGCGTTTTATGTATTCTCACCTTTAATCTAGTTCAATGAAATTTTGGGTGAGGATCACTCTTGGTCCGAAGTTTTCAGATTAGGCAGAGTTTTTGAAATTTCGTACTAGAACGGTACGAAAAGTACTAAAAGATACTGAATATGGTACCCTTTTTATTTGATCACTGATTAAGTGCATGATGAATGCAAAATGATCTCTGAAAATTCGCACTATGTACTAATGTACTATATTTCATACAATTTCTTATCATGAACGGTTAAAGTTAAAGGCTTGATATTTGGAATGGGAATCAAGTAGGGGGTCGATGTTCAAAGGTAGTTTTGGAAGTGTGTACTCATGTATACGAAATGTACTAAACGGTACACGATTTGATACATTTCGAATTTAGTGGAACGAATGGAGCTGGGATCCTTTCATTTGAAATTAATATTTTAGGCAGAGAACAGGATTTGTGTACTATACAATTTTGATTTGGGTGAACCGATAAAGCTGGTATCCTGAAATTTGGAAACTAGATTACTATTGCATTGTAAGACTGAGTTATGTGGTAGTTTTGGAAATTCGGTAGTTATGCGTACTAAATAGTAGTAAATTTTTTACAATTTATACTTGGAAGAACCGATATGGCTGGAATCCTCAAATTTGGGGATAAGATTGCTATTGCATTATAGGATTTGGGCATGTAGAAAGTTTTGGAAATTCGTACTTATGTGTACTGAATTTGGTACAAATTTAATAATGTGAGAACCGGATCTTGTTTATTTTTGTTTATTTTAGAAATAAGATTTCTGGTAAATTGTATTATGTAGGTAGTTATGGAAATTCATACTAAATGGTACTAAATTTGAATTTCAAATTACTTTTCGAGTGTGGGATTGGGGTTAGGTGTATGGTATGGTACTAAATTTGATCATATTTATATTTGGGCGAAACGATAGGGGTGGAATACTGAAATTACTTTGGAATGAACAAACGGAATGAGCAAAAACGACATTTGAAATGAGAGCCACAGATGGAGTGCAGTATGTTTTTATCAAAGGGGTTTTGAAAATTGAAATATTAAGGCTACGAAATGAACTTCAAGGTTGTAAAGTAGGTTTGATAAATGTAGGTGTTTTTGGAAATGCGTACTAAGTGTGTTGGAGATCTGTACTAAATGGTACTAAAATTGGACGAGTTTGGTTTAGGGTGAAGTTAGTTTAGTCCCTGTTGGTGATAGGTTTGTGTTAATCAGCTGGTTTTGGAAATGGGTACTACTATATTTGGTATCATTTGATATTGGGTGAACAGGTAGTACTTGCAGTTTGAAATTTTGTTTTAGGCTCGCTGTTTTAGTGTAGCCTGAACATATGGAGGTGGTTTCGAAAACGTGTACTTGAAAGTACGAAATGTACTAAATAGTACTAAATTTGGTATTGGGTGAAGGAATAGACCAGAAATCCTGAAATTTGATAGTGAGGTCTCTGTTGGCATCTGAGATTAAGATTTGGCGGTGTTTTCGGAAATTGTACGAAAAGTATAAGATAGTACTAAATTTGGCCTTGGTTGATGGGATAATGCTAAAATTCTGAAATTTTATATTTAGATAACCTAAGGTATCCGAGGCGAGGTATATGAGAATGGAAGTGGTTATGGAAGTGGTTTTGGAAATGTGAACTAAAGATGCACGAAAAGTACTTAATGGTGCTTAATTTGGTATTGAGTGAAGGAATAGAGCTAAAGCCTTAAATTAGACATAAATGCCACGGCTGGTGTCTGTGGTGAAAATATGGAGGAGGTTATGGAAATGTGTTCTATAATTATACAAAAAGTACTAGATAGTGCTAAACTTGGTCATCGTTGAAGGAATAGAGATAAAATTCTGAAATTTGATGTTTAGTTAACTGTAGGAGATGCTTTTGGAAATGCAAACAATAAACGTACGAAAAGGAGAAAAATGTCCGCAAAATGTGCCGTTGGCTGTTGGGATAGAGATGGATTTCTGAAAATTTGGTATTGAGGTCACTGTTGGTATCTGGTGTTAAGATGTGACGGTGGTTTCGAAATGCGTCATATATTTGTACGAAAAGTACTAAATGGTACTAAGTATGGATCACTCTGGGTGTCTAGGATGGAGAGATGTAGATTGTTTTGGATATGCGTACTAATATCATTAAATTTGGTATTGGGTGAAGGAATAGATCCAAATATCATTCCTGTGGAGTGCATATTACGCATGTGAGGGACTTCAAACCCCAAATCGGATGAAACATATATTTTGGAGCTTCTTGCTTCTAGACCGCATTCGGAAATATTGGCCATTTGGTGCACTCTTTCTCCCTGTTACAACAAATTCACAAAGACATAATACCCTTACCCCTATGTGGTGTTGGGCAAAAAACTCATCTCGACAGTACTCAAAAGTTTGATTTATGAAGAATCTCAAGGACTTTCGTTAATGACTGTTGTTGTTGATGCTGCACAGTGTGATTTGTAATGTCTTGGTCACAATATCCATGAAATGAAAAATATCCTATTTAGAAGGCCACAAGTGGCGCCAGAATGCAACATGTTTGTTGGTATAACCGAAAGGATAAACATTGGGCAAAGCAGCTAGGTATTTAGAATATTCAAACCCCAAGGATAAGATTCTTTGAACCATATCGAAACAAGACAGTAATTACTTTCAACTTTTTGTTTAAATCTTATCTTTTTGGACATCCATTCATGGCCAAGAAAACATCCATTAAAGGCCTCGATTTGTCACAGTCAAGTGATAATGAATGGAAACTGCCAACAACAAAGACAACGATTCCAAATATTTGGCAAACACTAGTTGATAAGGAAAAAATGCACAACAGGTGTATTATCTCTGTGGGAGAGGGCAATTGTCTCAAAGGATATTTTCCATGATCGAATAGGAATACATTGATTTCAGTATTGAAGGCATTGCAAATCACAGTGGGCGATGAAAACAGGCAGCAGGTATACCGGAAAGAAAGGATATCTACAGTGAATAATTCACTCTATCAAGTTGGAGATTTTTCGTTGTCTCTCAATGAAGATGATAGATAGGAAACACAAATACAATTAGTGAGATGAAATGTATTTGTATTCCCAATAAATAATTTCATTAATTAGTATAATTAACAATGTGAATTATTTCGGGTGAATGAAAACAATTTTCAAAAAAAAAAAAAATAGTTTTCTTGAAGAGTAGATAAATGGGCAAAATTCCTTTCAGAACTTCTGGAGTCGATCTACCTTTCCTTCATATATCTGCTTATCTTTTCGAAATAATTGTGTAGAGGTTAAATCTGTCAAGCCATGTTTCTTCCTCTCAACATTACCTACAACTTTTAGTAGTTTGCAGGTATGGGCAAAAGTGATAGATTCTTGAACATTCTGGATGGGGGCTAATATAATCAAAGAACTCAAACAACAATAAAAAAATTGTTCATATAAAAACTAGGCGAAAGGGTAGGTAATACGAAAATGTAATGTAAAACAATTTTAAAAGTATTATTCGGATTTGCCGAAACTTGTATACCCTCGGCCAATGTCCGTTTATTTAAATATGTTTCGACTTGCGTTGTGAGTTTTCAAATTCTTGGTATTTATGGGGAAGATTTCGAAGGAGTGGGCCCATTGTCCATTTCGTATATGACATAGGTGAGATATAAACATAAGAACGAGTCCGATTGGTTGCTTCCTTCCTTTTATATGAGTTAATTTTTGGAAAATGATAAAAAGAGCGAGAGGTAGTAAACATAGTGGACCGAAGTATTCTTCTTCATTTGATACTGATGAAAATATTGGAATATACAGGGTGAGATGAAAAAACTGCAAACAGCTTCAGACTGTTGCCATTGCTAAGCCACTCGTCCAACAGCTGTTAAAATGATTGTTTACAAGCGAACAAAAACATTTTGCTGAGAATTTCCAGAAAAAAAGTTATTCGTGATGGAATTCAAGCGTGATAGTGTGATTTCTTTATATTTGGCTGCAAAACCACAAGTAGCTATCGTTGGAACACTCCAGCATTTAAATGTGAATAAATCTTTTATGTCTCGTACCATCGCTCGTTACCGTGATACTGGTAGCGTAGACCGACGTCAAGAAAGTGGGCGGAAGAAAACAGCAACATCAGCAGAAATAATTCGAAAAGTAAAGAAGCGACTTGATCGAAACCCGCATCCAGTGGCTGAAAAATGGCTCGTGAGTTGTGCATATCGCAACATTCCATTCGGCAAATATTGAAAAATGAGCTCGGAGTAAAGCCATTGAAATTCCAAAAAGTGCAAGAACTTACACCGCAGAAAGAAAATAGATCCTAAAGAGGTAAAGAGTTGCTTCGCTTGGCCGAAAGTGGAGAACTGCCGAATTTGGTTTTCTCCGATGAAAAAACATTTGTTGTGCAGCAGTCTGTAAACAAACAATATGATCGTGTTTACTTGCCAAAGAGGTCAGCTGAATATGTGCTCCTTCGGTTGACCACCAGAACTCAAGCTCCGGCCATGGTGCTGGTGTGGGCCGCCATAACGTCGATGGTCGCTCTCCGCTCGTATTAATCGACCGTGGCATCAGAATAAATGGCGAATATTATCTCGAAAATATTCTGGAGGGTGTATTAAAGCATTGGGCACGCAAACATTTTGACCGCAGACCTTGGACATTTTGAACAGGACTCAGGAGCATCGCACTCAGCACGCGCCACCCAAGAATGGCTACGAAATGAGGTTCCTCGCATCATTTCCAGCGCACAATGGCACCAAAATCATCGAATACCAATCCGTTGGACTATTGTGCCTGTTGCATTTTGGAAAGCAAGGTCGGCACTTAAAAATACCAAAGTGTCGATCACCTCAAACAAGCGCTTCGCCGGGCAAAATACCGCAGAGCAACATTCGGGCAGCGTGTGACGGTTTCATTGGCCGTTCCAAGGCCACAATTCGTGCTAAAGGTGACCAATTCGAACAAATCTAAACTTATTCTTAAATTTGATGCTATTTCCGACATTTTTTGCTTTCATTCAAAAATTTAAAAAAAAAAATTAAAAATTATGGCGTTTGACTTTGTTGCCGTTTTTTGATCTCATCCTGTATATCGACTACTAGTGAAGGCACTTAATATGAGATATGTAATATTTTTTTGGAAAATGATAAAATGAGCGTGTACCAGATACTGTGGACCGAAGTATTCCACTTTATCTAATATTGATAAACATATTGAAATATAGATATGTTAAAGAAAATCGAAAATTTATTTCCAATTTATGCTAACAATTATTAGCCAAAATTTTAACCATTTCATGCGGAGGTAGATATGGACATAGTTTTGGAAATGTATACTAAAATTGTACGAAAAGTACTAAGTGGTACTAAATTAGGCATTGGGAGAAGGGATAGAGCTGGAATCCAGAAATTTGATATTCAGGCCTATGTTGGTATATGGGATAAGAAGAAATAGAAGTATTGGATGAAGGGATAGGGCTGAAATACCGAAATTTGTTATTGAATTCTGTGTTAATATCTGGGGTTGACATGTGGAGGTAATTTTGAAAATATGTTCTATTATTCTAGGGAAAGTACTAAATAGTACTTCATTTGGTATTGGGCGAAGGGATAGGGTTGAAAGGAACTGGTTTTGGAAATATATCCAACGTTTGTACGAAAAGTATTAAATTGTACTAAATTGTGTATTGGTTGAAGGAATAGAGCTGATTTCCTGAAATTTTATATCGAGGCCTATGTTTGTATCTGGGACTGAGAAATTATTTTGGAAATCAATTTAAGAGCGTTTTGTTTTTCAAAATGCTCCCATTATTGTTCGAAAAGTACTAAATATTACTAAATCTGGTAGTGGGTGAAGGAATAGAGCTTAAATCCTAAAATTTGATATAGATGTCACTGTTGGTGTCTGCGGTGTTCGATATGTACTAAGTGGTACTAATTTTGTATATGATGAAGGGAGAGAGCTGTAATCTCGAAATTTGGTTCTGAGGTCTCTGTTTGTATCTGGGATTGGGGTATGGAGGTTGTTGTGGAAATTATTTTATGAGCGTTTTATTTTTTTTAAATTATATCAGAAGGTGTGGACCTAAATCTTCATTCTTAACACCAGATATTTTGTTAGTAGAAATATTCGGATGTATGAACATACATACATACATTTTAGTTATTGCAAATGTTAACCCTTTGTGGGGGAGGTACCGGAAGAAGTGGTCCGATATAACTCACAGCACAGCATCTGTTAGTAGAATTTTTGGGATGTATGAAATTTAAAGAGAATCGGATGCCTTTTTTGCTTTTTATAAGCTTCATAGTGTTTCAACAATTTTGACCCGTTGTGGACGATGGAGTGGTCCGTTCTTCATTCCAGATATCTTTTTGGAAGGGATGTTGATATGTGCGAAATTTGACTAACGATCGGACTCTTTTTCTCATTTTATAATCATTATAATTATTCAGAATTGTGACTTTTTGTTAGGGAGGTACCAGAAGGACTTGCCCGATATATTCAATTTTCACACCAGCTTTTTTATAGAAATATTAGGATATGCTGAGTTCAAAGTTTTTAAATGCTCATTTCGCATTTTATGAGCCTTGAACCTTGTGACAATCGGACTCTTAGTTCACATTTTATAAGAGTTATAATTGATGGGGTGGGCCGATATTGTCTATTTTCCTACCTGACCTAGCACTGATATAAATATAAGGATTTCCAAAGTTTGAACAAAATTGGATGATCATTCCTCGTTCTACGAGATATTTTCTGTTAAAATTTTGAACACTTGTGGGGGAGGTACCAGAAGGAGTGGATCGATAAGTCCCACCTCCGAACTTGATCTAAGTTTGATAATAATATTACGATGTACCAAGTTTATACGAAATCTTTTGAGAGTTATTGTACCAGCCAGACAGACAGACGGGCACCGCTAGATTGATTCTAAATATCCTGAAACGGATGTGGTCCAAAAAGCCCTGAGGTCTAAACCGTTATTTCGATAAGGCATGTTTTAGTCCTGTCAAATGATATATACCCTCTGTAGCCATATGGCTGGGAGAATAACGAATACCTTTGTACAAAAATGTTTGTTAAATGAGGCACATCCTGTTGACACCGATACATATTCTATTGCTAATGATCTGGGTTTAGCGGTTAATGAATTCAACTTTAAATGATTTTGTTAAAAATTTGATAAATGACATGAAACTTCGTTTCGACTAATGATTCTTTAAACTATTGATTTTTCTCTTACGGTGACTACATTAAAAAATGCGGTCTCTTGTGGGGGAGTCTTACCTTCTGACCACGTGTTCCATTTCCAGCAAACAGTTCTACAGATTTTATTCATGTCCATTTTCATATTTTAGATGTGCTGCTAACAAATGTTGTCTTCAGGAGGGCATTTGTTGTGGGTCATATCAACATAGAATCTGTTCTCTTTCCAATAGGTTCAACTCCCCACCACCTCTTGTTTTGCTAAATGCCCGTAACAAATTTTCAGGCGTAGAACCCGTTTATCCCGACAACAATAGCTTGTACTTATTTCTTTCGCTCATACTTTCTTGCCAAACGATAAAAAATGATTTTCGCAATGCCATTAAACAATTTATTTACTTACTTCGAATGCTGCGGCTAATCCGATGTCCTCCATTGTAGTTGTCGTTGTTGCTGTGGTGGTGGTTGTATTGGCCCCAACAACACCTGTGGGTCAGTTCTGATTTGGAGAGCGTTTTTGTTGTTTTTGGCGTGAAAATGAAATAAAACGATTTCGACTTGACTTATTACGTATCGTTTTCATTGTAGGTGTTCCGACGTCCGAAATGTCGAAGAAAAGAAAAATTTCATATTCCAGATAATTTTGAAAGTTGGAATTTTGTGTGTCTGGGGATACACTCGAAGGAAAATGTTGGTGTACATTTATAAGAGAACATTTTTTATACCCTCCACCATTCTATGGAGGGTATATTAACTTTGTCATTCCGTTTGTAACTCCACGAAATATTTATAATAGACTCTACAAAGTATATATATATATATTCTGGATCAGCATAAAATTCTAGCGATGTCCGTCTGTCTGTTGTAATCACGCTATCTTTCGAACGAATTGAGATAGAAGGCTACAATTTTGCATGCATGTATAATTTACCAGTAGGCATGTTAAGCTCGTTAATGGGCCATGTCGGTCCACGTTTTCGTACAGCCCCCATATATGGGTACCTCCCAAACAAATTTCGTGTTTAAAGTTCGTAATGGGTACTACAGCCCATGAAAAATTAATTAACGGTTCATCCCGATATTCGGTATTTTGATGATTTTAGCAACATTATTCACCGAAATTGTTTAAAATTTGGTATTTGAAGTTCGTAAGGGGTACTACAACCTATGACAAAAAATATCGCAAGGTTGTCCACGTCTTCGTATAGTCTCATTTAAGTGGTAGTTTCCGTAAGTTTTTTGTTTTTTAGCACACATTAAAGTGTGAAGTTACCTAATCTCAGTCCATTTGGACGCTACAATGTTTGTAAGAGCCTGGCATGACTATATCGAAAAAATATTATTTCTATTAGTTGCGTGGTAAAATGTTCACACTATCCACGTTATATCATATCACATTTAGTTCAATCTTATTTAAACACAATAATTAGTAGAAAGGTAAATAGCGGGGTAAGCATTAAAGATATGAACCAGTTATGTCATGGAATTGAAATGTTAAAGTTTGGATCAAAATATGAAGAGAAATCCGGGAATCAAAATAGGAAAATATGAAGTAGATGAAAACAACTCATTGCATCAAAAATATTGAATAATTCTGGCAGAATGCAGGCATAGTACCAGGCGCGGTATAATGACCATTTTTTATTTCACCCTGTATATATATATATGTATACATGTTGCTCTGCGATATTTTGGCCCATTCCCAGCGAAGCGCTTGCTTGAGTTGATCGATACTTTGGTATTTTTTAGTGCCAACCTTGCTTTCCAAAATACTCCAAACACAATAGTCCAACGGATTTGTATCCGCAGATTTTGGTGGCTATTGTGCGCTGGAAATTAATTTAGAAACCTCATTTTGTAACCATTCTTGGGTGGCGTGTCCTGAGTCCTGTTGGAATGTCGAAGGTTTTCGCGTTAATATTCGGCATTTATTCTGATGCCACGGTCGATTAATACGAGCCGAAAGCGACCATCGGCTGTTATGGCGGCCCACACCATGGCCGGCGCTTGAGTTCTGGTGCCCAACCGAAGGTGCACATTTTTAGCTGACCTCTTTGGCATGTAAACACTATCATTTTGTTTGTTTAAAAACTGCTGCACAACGAATGTTTTCTCTTCGGAGAATCCAGTTCAACACTTCCTTCCAAGCGAATCAACTCTTTAGCTCTTTTGAGTCTATTTTCTTTCTGTTGCGGTGTAAGTTCTTGCACTTTTTGGAATTTCAATGGCTTTACCCCGAGCTCATTTTTCAATATTTGGCGAATGGAATATTGTGTTATGTTTAGCTCACGAGCCATTTTTCGGGCACTGAGACGAGGGTTTCGATCAAGTCGGTTCTTTACTTTTCGAACCATTTCTGCTAATGTTGCTGATTTTTTCCGTCCACTTCGTTGCCGTCGGGTTTCGCTACCAATTTCACGGTAACGAACTTCAAATGCGAAATTTCAAACAATTCCGGTGAATAATGTAGCTAAAATCGAAAAATACCAAAAATAGGGTGGTATAATACACTATAATATACCAAAACGTGGACCTACATGGCCCATTTTCAGTTCTGTCCTGCAGACATAATATACATTTGAGTAAAAATTTTCAACCTACTGCGATTAGTTCGGAGGCTAGAGTGATTTCCACAGACGGACGGCCATCGTTAAATCGACATAGAATTTTATGCTGATCATGAATATATATTCTTTGGGGTGGTATACTTTGTGGGGTGGGGGGTATAATTAGTAAAAATCCAAGCCGGGTAACGTTACCCTTGATGTTTCTGTATCAAATCTGTCTGTATAAGTGTGCAGATGATACCTTAGCCTTTTATATTTTTCCAAATATTTTTGTTATGGAGTGCATATTATGGCTGTGGAGGAGAAATTTAACAAATCGGATGAAGAATATATTTGGGAGCTATAGCTATATCTGAACAGAAATTTAACACACTTATTTCTAGGCTCAATATGGTTATATGTGCCAAATACTATCCGGTTTGGGCGAATATTACACATTTGGTGCACAATAGAATGCAAATCGGAGATATATATGGGAGCTATGTCTAAATCTTGACCGATTATCTCAAATTTCAATATGGTTTATCTTTGGACCAAAATATATTAATTGTACCAGCTTGCGCCTGCTCGAAATAAGTATTTTTGACTCCATTCTTGATAAACATAAAATTTTATCTGTCTGTTTATCCGACAATAGAAATCAATATAGCTTCCGATCGAAACAAAGTAGGTACATAACTTTTATCAAATTTTTCGGTATTGAAAATGACAAAGGTGCACGATTTAATAATAATATCATTTGGGTTTTAATCAAAATTGTTTTTGTGGAGCAGACTATCCTACAACACACCATCCTAATAGTTCGTAATTTGACAATTTAAGCCTTTGAGATTTTAAAGATTCTTTAAAGACTCAAATTCAATTGTTTTCCATTCGAAATTATTTTTTATGAGTGTTCTCCTAGTTGTCCTAGAATCACACAAACTCTGTTACAAACCTCCATATGTGCAGAAGTATGTTGGATGCTATTCACACTCTTACGTTGTTAGCTAAATGTGTTCAAATTGTTTGATTAATGTTGTTTTTGTTATTCGAGGTGAGATTTACTTCGTAGTGGAATGTTCCGATTCAGACGTAGTGGTAGTGGTTGTGCTACTCTCCTGGCATGTCTGCCGCATGGAACAACAAATGTTGTGTCTCTTCGCCTGGACTTTAACTGTGAAATGTTCTGCAGCTTGTACAGCCGCTGGGTGTAAAATGTTTACAAAGGCTTCTATTTGCGAGAAGAGCTATGATTAGCAGACTGGGAAACCAGTAACCTAATGTGAAAATACTAAACCAGATTTATTTATGCCGCGCCATTCTTTATGTACCTGCTTTACTTCGTCGGAAAAAGGAATGAGAGTTGTTTTTCAAATGTCTGCAGTTCTTTTGAATTCAAAATCCCGATGAAATCCAGAACAATGTGTCATCAGTTACGTAATTAATATTATATTATTAGGAAGTTCTGATTTAGTGGGGTCTTCATAATAATAGAGGTTTTTCGAAAATTTTTAAAATTAAATATGTATTCTGAAATATGGTATTCTAATTAAGTACTGGTACATGGGCGCAAATGCGTATACCAAAGCTAGATTACCTTAAATTTGAGAAATTGATTATTCGTCTGCTTTTATCGGCAGTCCCTAGATACTAAAATAAACTGAAATAAAAAGTATCAGATGTATGTATTTGAATCTTGAACCCTATGTGGGGTGGTACCAGAAGAAATGGTCCGATTTCTACCATCTTTATAAAAGATCTTGTGTTGATGAAAATATTGAGATGTACCAAGATTGAATGGAATCGGATGTTAATTTCGCATTTTATAAGTTTCGTGGTTATTCAATACTTTGACCCTTTGTGCGGAAGGTACCAGAAGGAGAAGGAGTATATCCCATCTTTACACCAGACCTTGGGATAATAAAAATATGAAGAGAACCGGATGCTTAGTTCGGTTTTTTTAATTGTTTTGGTTATTAAAAACGTTGACTCTCTCTGGGGGAGGTACCAGAAGGAATGGTTCGCATCTTCACACCAAACCTTGTGTTTATGAAAATTTTGTGATGTGTGTAATATGAAGACAATCGGACTCTTAAATCACATTTTATAAGAGTTACAATTATAATTATTCAAAATGTTGGGGGGAGGTACTTAATGGAGTGGACCGACTGATGATAATATTAATATTTGCAAAGTTAGAGCAAAATCGGATCATAATTTCTCTTTCTATGCAGTAAAATATTTTTTTTTTGAAAATTTCGATCTTTTGTGGGGAGGTACCAGAAGCAGTGGACTCATATTGCCCATCTCCGAACCCAATATAAGTTTGATAATAATATTACGATGTACCAAGTTTGGACCAAATCGGATTCTCACTTTGAGAGTTATTGTGCACACTAGCCAGAAAGGCGGACGGACGGTCATCGCTGTATCGACTGTCCTGAAACGGATTTGGTCCAAAGAGACTTAGAATCTAAAATCGTTATTTCCATGAGGCACGTTTTGGCCGTATCAAATGATATATATTACTTATTACTTAAAAATTTTTTACTTTACAAAATATAAATATTTCCTATCATGTTCGTCAATGTTTGTAAAATAATTGATTTTTTTTATTTGTCAAAAATAATTGTTTATAGAACTTAGAATTTCAATAAAAGTAAATTTTGAAAATTAAGAAAATATTAACCTGCGTTTTTATTTAATTTGAGACCCAAGAAAATTTTAATGTCGAGTTCCGGGTTTCTTTAGCTCCAGCATCTTCAATTATTGGCAAATCTCGTGCTAGTGTGAAAATTCCACCATTTTGGAGGAAGAATCCTATTGGAGGCAGTCGTCGACATAGTCTTATGTCGAAGTATTTATATCACAATTTTGTCAGATGCGAAATAAACAATATTGCTTCCCTCCTTCGTTGGTTCGGTGGCTTTGGAATCTTGAGGATTTGATGGTATTGACTTTAATTTCCAAATGGTATGTACTCCTTTATTTTTTGTGTTAATTCCGCGATGATTTGGACTTTAAGTTTTAATACCAATTTTATGGTTTTCGGTTAAGGAAAAACAAGCTTTTTACTGGCTTCCAAGTTTACGGCCATCGAACTCTAGATTTGTATTCCTAACCCCGACTTAAGCTTAACTGAAGGTGACTGGCTTAAATGATCGGCCGCAAAAGAACAAAGGAGATTAGGGTGTAAAAGTATGCATTACGGGCCAAAATTGAACTAAGTCAACCTAAAACGCTTTGCTTTTTTACGAAGAAGCCAGTCGATGACTTAAGGTGAGAATGCATAAAACGCTTTTCTGACTGGCTTAAGTCATCGGCTGGCTACTTCGGAAAAGAACAAAGGAGCCTAGGGTCGAAATTGAACTAAGTAATCCTAAAACTCATTTGTTCAAAGATTTGTTCCTCTACGAAGAAGCCAGCCGATGACTTAAGTCAGTCAAAAAAGCTGTTAAGGTACTTTCACCTTTACACCAGTCAAAAACGTGTCCTATGTGTTCTCACCTTAACCCTTCACTAATTTAAGCGATTGTTTACAACTTGTTGCATCTAAATGTTTATCTCAAGCAATTAGAAATTTACCGGAGTGGGCCGATATAGTTCCTCCCCAACAAAAATTTACAATTTCGAATAAAAATTATTCAGATAAAATTAGAAATACAATTTCGATTCTCTTTAAAGTTTACACACCCCAATCTTTTATTTCGATGAAGTTTAAGACCTAACAAAGTATATATTCTTGATCAGAGTAAAATTCTAAGACGATTTAGTCCTTTCCGTCTGTTGTAATCAAGCTAGAATCAAAACGAATTAAGATAGGTAGCTACAATTTTGCCCAAATCAGCTTTTTGTCTGCAGGTCAAGTTCCAAGTTTAGCCCCATATAACGGTACCCCCCAATATTCGGAATTTTGATGATTTTAGGCACATTTTTCGATGGAATTGTCTGAAGGAGTTCCTTCTGAATATTTTACCCCCTGGAAGGAAATTATAACGAAACCTCCTTTTATTCCTAATTCCTATTTAAATTTCGTAGCCTATGGCAAAAAATTACTTATTCAGAACCACGTTTTCGTATAGCCCCTATATAACGGTTTTCCTTTAAGCGCTATTTTTCGACGGAATTTTTTGAAAAATTTTCAAGTTTCTTCAAAATGTTGGAGTGTCGGCCGGGCCGAATTTAGCTGATTTTCAACTTGTTATACCCTCAGCCATATGGCTAGAGAGGGAATATATCATTTGATACGGCCAAAACGTGCCTCATCGAAATAATTGTTTTAAACTCTAGGTCTTTTTGGACCAAATCCGTTTGAGGACATTTGGAGTCGATCTAGCGATGTCCGTCCGTCTGTCTTTCTGGTTGGTGCTCACGGTAACTCTCGAAGTACATTGGTACATGGTAATATTATTATCAAACTTAGATCGAGTTCGGAGATGGACAATATCGGCCCACTCCTTTTGAGTCCCAAAAAAAGGTCGCAAATTTCAAAAAAAAAAAAAAAAAATAAAATAAATAAATAAAAAAAAAAACATTCCAATGCACGAAAGAGAAAGGGCAATCAGATTTTGCTCCAAATTTCAAATCCTAATATTTGCCTCAGTTCTCGGTCAGCTGGAAAAATGGACAATATCGGTCCATTCCATCAAGTACCTCCCCCACAAAGTGTCAACATTTTGAATAATTATAACTCTTATAAACTGTGATGTAAGACTCCGAACATATTTTACACATCCCAATATTTCTACTAACGTGAAGATGGGATATATAGGTCCACTTCTTCTGTTACTTCCCCACAAAGGGTTAAAGTTATGAACAACCAAAACAATTATAATATCCGAAAAAAGCATTAAGTTCTCTTCATATTTCACATATCACAATATTTTTATTAACCCAAGGTCTAGTGTAAAGATAGGATATATCGGTCTAAGCCCTCTGGTAACTCTCCCACATAGGATCAAAATTTCGATTTTCCATGAAGCACATAAAACGCAATTCCATTCAGATTTGGTACATCTCCATATTTCCATCAACACACAAGATTTGTTATAAACATGGTAGAGGACCATTTCTTCTGCTACCTCCCCAACACAGGTTCAAGATTTTGAAAAACTCTCAAAGAAAGCGAAATAATCATCCAACTCTCTTCAAATTTCAGACATACCAACATTTTTGCTAACTTAATAAATGTTGTAAAGAAGATATATATTTTCGAACTCTTCAGATACCTCACCCCCAAATACTATTGCCTGCCATAACTTGCAAAAACAAGTCACGGATTTTTCTAAAAATGATCACATATCTCATATAAAGTGAAGGAAGTAATTTATATAGTCCAAACCTGGCTCGTCGCAATATTCATATCATATTTAGTTAGATCCGATACGAAATGGACAATATTGGTCCATTCCTTCGGGTCAACAATTTGAATACTCATAACAGAAGTCATAATATATTTAAATAATCGAACATTGGCTGAGAGATCTGTAGGTATCGGCTGGTTTGTTAGTAAAATAACAAAGCAGTTTTAGGTTGACTAAGGTCAATTTCGGCAAATAATTTTTACTAGTTCACCCTAGTCTCCTTAGTTCCTTTACGAAGAGCCAGCCTATGACGTACACCAGTAAAGAAAGTCTTAATGTCGGGCGGGCCGACTTTATGATACTCTACACTACTTGAATATTTAGTAGAGCTTCACTTCACAATTAAAAAGTTTTTATGGGAGAATTAAATCATACACGCTATGATTATAATTTAAAGTTCAAAGGACTAAATATGCCGAAGCATTTGTATATTTTAAATTCGGACTTGTATTGACCATTTGGTGCACAATTAATTTGAAATCGGATAAAAATATATATGGGAGACATAGCCCAATCGGAAACGATCTCGATAAAATTTGACAAAGATATTTCTGAGCTGTATTTGATATATTTTCCTGAATATCGTTGTTACGGAGTGCATATTACGGCTGTGGTAAATATAACAAATCGGATGAACAATATATATGGGAGCTATAGCAATATCTGAACCGATCTTTACCAAATTTGACATATTAACTTCTAGACTCAATTCGGTCGTAAGTGCCAAATTTCATCCCATTTGGGCAAATATTAGAGGTTTGGTGCACAATAAAAGGTAAATCGGACGAAGTTATATATAGGAGCTATATTCAAATCTGAACCTATTTCGATAAAATTTAGCAAATGTATTTCTGAGCTGTATTTGCTATATTTCCCCAAATATTGTTGTTAAAGAGTGCATATTACGGCTGCGGAGGACAAAAATAACAAATCGGATGAAAAATATATATGGCAGCTATATCTGAACCGATTTCGAACAAATTTGGCAGGCCTAATTTGGTTGTATGTCCAAAATTCTATACTATTCGGGCTGATATTACACGTTTGGTGCACAATAAAAGGCAAATCGAACGAAGATATATATATCTCCAATTTCTATAGGGTTCGTCCTTGGGCCAAACAAATGTTGTTTGGAAAATTTCATCTCAGTCGGATAATCAATGCGACTTGCATTTTGTTTACAAGAATACATGAAAAGACGGTCGGAGGGACGGACTGACATGCAGAAATCAACTCAGAAAGTGATTCTATGGAGATCCTCAAAAGTAACTATGGGTCTATCTCGGTTCCTTCTTCCTTCGCTAGGGTATAAACAGCTTACTATGTATTTTCACCTTAAGGCTATGAAAAAATGCAGGGCATGTTCTTAAATTTAATGCAAATGCATGAAATGAAAGGTGGGAATACATAACGGGATATTTCCTGACATAAGTCATTGACTGGTCTTTTTCGATTTCGTTCCGTAATTTAAACTAGATTACAATAATTACTTTCATAATTTACGAAAAGCTGGAAAATTCCTTCTTATATTCTTACCGAAATCTTGATGAATTCCATTTGGCATATTCTAGAAATTTTTATTATTCTAAAGCAAGCTGCAACCGAACAAACGGCATGCTCTTAATTAAAAATATGTAGTCTAGTAATAACTAAAAGGTGACTTTGATGTTAGACCATTGCGACAAACATTGGCTTTTCCTTAGAAATCGAAGGAAATTGAATCGAAATACCGACTATGACTTGTGGAGTGCCACCTTTGATAATCACCTGCTAAATTCAAAACACAAGCCAAATTTAAACAGCCTCTTATTTTAGGAATGCTAAACTATTTTATATTTCTTAAAAAAAGGACCAGTGAAGATGTTTTAATTTCTTGTGTGCTTTTCTTTGTTTTGGCCGTATTTGTGAGTTATGCGATCATTGTAGATTTTCGGTACAAAAGATTCTTAGAAGAGAAATGTTGAAACGGTGACCTTTAACATTTACCGACTATTTACTGCTGCTTGGTCGGCCGGCTAGCCACTCATGCAGCTTGTGACTGTGACCACTGGCCGAAAGAACGCTGGTTGTTGGCCACCGGGCGGGTCACCTTTTATTTTGCTTTGACTTCATTTTCTACTGTCCAAAAATACGCAGCATGACCATTTTGCGGTCGTCTATAATCATTCAGCAGCAGCAGCAGGTATTGTCGTCCTTTTTGCTTGTCTTGCGAGGGTTCATGGAAACAAAGAAGGGTTCGAATTGTGTTCGTGTGTGTGTGTGTGCGAGCGAGTTCTTAATATATGCCTGATTAATGTTTCTACCACCTTAATGACTTAATTAGCTCATTTTATTCCCGAGCAGCACTTGTTTTCTTTATCTTCCGACCACGGTCATCGCATTTGACCCTTTTGTGTCTTAGATTTGGATTTCTTTTAGAGTTGGGGAGGAGAACATAATTTAGAAAAATGAGATCCTACTATCCGTATCCTTGTAAAATCCTTTGTCAACCTTTCTCATTAATTCACCAAATGCCTTAATTAGTTGGGAAATGTTGAACCATAACCTATCTTTTTTATGGCATCCAGACGACAACAGGAAAACAAAACAAAGTTCGGTTTGTTTTTTAGGATCCATCTTCAAAATATTCATATTTTTTTCCTTTCGAAACTGGAAGTAAAATGTAAATGACTCAATGGACACCTGAATATCTTTCACGGTCTCTATCCGCTCTTCTTAGTTGATTTTATTTTATTAATTATCTGTGGAAGAGGGGTGCCTCATTTGGATTTTAAGGGGCGGGCATGGGCATTTAATCATTTTTGTGGATCTTTTGCTTTGAAGGGGATTTCTGTTTTTATTGCCCATTTTACACCTTTGGTTGATAGATGGACCCATTCATTGATGGTTTACCTCATGCCTAGGTTAATTTTTGGTACTCTGCTCTCAGACCGGCATTTGGTGGTATCTAAACAATTGGCGCCCTTAGTATCATCTCATGTGCCGGCTTTCTCGTTTTCTTGTGGTTTCACATGTGGGCTCGTCATATGGTTCCGTTTCGTTCCGTTGCTACTTTGAGCCATGCTTTTTATTTATTGATCTTTTATTTGAATTCAAGGTTGATGGTACCAGTACCAGTATCTCTATCATCATTACAATGCTCGCTGATATGTGTAAACATTCATTCTCTATTTAATCCGACAATTTGTTGTTATTTTGTAATTCGCTTTTCTTTAACTGATCTGGGCCACAAACAACAGACACCTCAATTTGTTCATTAAATCTTTTCATTTCATTTTTCTATCTTCTGCTCCGCTTTATTCTGCACGGACGGTAGCCGACATAGTTGGACGTAGCAGTCTGAACTGATTTTCATATTACATGTAAATCGTGGATACTGTTTTTTTTATATTTCTCAAATAATTTCCATATGAACCCTTAATGACCCGGCAATTATGTTCAATTATAATTCGATACTCATTATCATAATCATGAAAGGCGACTTGAGCTGAACAATGCAGTTAACTGATCGTGTAATAAATAAGTATCGACATGTTTTGTTATTTATTACCACCACCCGAATGACCTTGAATTGTCTAATGTGGTGGTTATGTGGAGCACACATGTGAAGAGTTCAGTTCAGGGTGGTAGTTGTACATTGTTGTAGGCATTACACGTGAGTAAATATCGAACATTTGATGTAGGTTTCATTGTATCCAATTGGGAATATCAGCCCATTCCATGGAACAACCATAACGGTAATTTAATTTCAAAGAAACTAGGAAAAATGAAACTCTTTACTAGTTTCTCATTTGACTTTTTGAGAAAATGATTTATCGATAGTAACAAGTAAAAACATTTAATACAATCCACCTTAGGGTAATGGAAACATTTGAACCAATTATGACCCACAAATACCAATTTTTAGACATAACGAATAAATGTGGCAAAAATCGTCAAATTACCGAATATCGGTAGGTACCGCTATACAAAAAACGTGGACCTATGCATACAATGTTTCGCCAACAGAGCAAGAACCTATTATAACCAACTAATTTCAATTTTCGTGAAAAAATGTGACAAAAACCATAAAAATACCGAATATCGGGAGATACCGTTATATGGGGGTTATACCAAAGTGGGGATCTATACATATAATGTTTCGCCACACGAACTGGGACCCAATATGTCCTACAAATACCAATTCTCAGACAATTCCGTGAAAAAATGTGGAAAAAATCATCAAAATACCGAATATCGGGCAGTACAGTTATATGTTTCGCCACATGAACTGGGACCCATTATGACCCACAAATATCAAATTTCAGACAAAAGTGTGACAAAAATAATCAAAATACCGAATATCGGGATGTACCGTTAGATCGGGACTATGCCAAAACGTGGACCGATATATCTCATTTTCAATATCAACCATCCTAGACACAATACAAATTGTTCTGCTCAATGTTGACGCTCTACGTCAGATAATGTGGCCTGTATCGTAATTTCAACAGACAGACGGGCAGATAGATAGACGGGCAGATAGACAGACATACGGACATCGTTTAATCGGCTTAGAATTTTATGCTGATTATGAATATATACACATTATGAGATCTACGACGAATATTTAGGGATGTTACAAACGGAATGACAGTGTTAATATACCCTTCTTTCCAATGTGAAGGGTATAATAAAAAAGTAAAGAAATTGACTGACTGATTGACTCACTGACTGACTTAACGATTCATCAACGCCCAAAAAAAAGCTGAAGCTAGAATCTTGAAATTTTGGGTGATGGTCACTCTTGGTCCGAAGCGGTCAGCCAAGGCTGGGTTTTTGGAAATGAGGAAGCAGTAGAGATAGAACGCTTAAATTTAGAATGAGGGTCACTGATGGAGTGAGTGATAGATGAACCAAGGGTCTTTGAAAATTCGCACTATAAGTGCACGAAAATACTAAAATATACTACATTTGGTACCATTTCGCATCATGTGAACGGTTAGAACTACAAACTTGAAATTTGGAATGGGAATACAG
This sequence comes from Musca domestica, assembly GCF_030504385.1. Lineage (NCBI taxonomy): Eukaryota > Metazoa > Arthropoda > Insecta > Diptera > Muscidae > Musca > Musca domestica. The sequence goes on from NW_026712258.1 coordinate 11,514,925, forward strand.
GTGAGATAAAAAAACCGCAACAAAATCAAACGCCATAATTTTTACATTTTCTTCTCATTTTATTGAATGAAAGCAAAAAATGTCGAAAATAGCATCAAATTTTAGAATAAGTTTAGATTTGTTCGAATTAGTCACCTTTGGCACAAATTATGGCCTTCAAAACGGCCAACGAAAGCATCACACGCTGCCCGAATGTTACTCTGCGGTATTTTGGCCCACTCCCGACGAAGCGCTTGCTTGAGGTGATCAACACTTTGGTATTTTTTAGTGCCAACCTTGCTTTCTAAACTACTCCAGACACAATAATCCAATGTATTGGTATCCGGAGATTTTGGTGGCCTTGTGCGCTGTAAAATGAAGCGAGGAACCTCATTTTGTAACCATTCTTGCTGAATGCGATGGTGCTGAGTACTGTTGGAATGTTCAAGGTCGCGGGCCAAAATATTTGCGTGCCCAAGTCTTTGATACACCCTCCAGAATATTTTCGCGATAATATTCGGTATTTATTCTGATGCCACGGTCGATTAATACGAGCGGAGAGCGACCATCGGCTGTTATGGCGGCCCACACCATCATCATGGCCGGCGCTTGAGTTCTGGTGGCTAACCGAAGGTGTACATTTTCAGCTGTACTCTTTGGCAAGTAAACGCGATCATTTTGTTTGTTTACAAACTGCTGGACAACGAATGTTTTCTCATCGGAGAAAACCAAATTCGGCAGTTCACAACTTTCGGTCAAGGGAAGCAACTCTTGAGCTCTTTTGAGTCTATTTTCTTTCTGTTGCGGTGTAAGTTCGTGTACTTTTTTTGGCTTTACCCCGAGCTCATCTATCAATAATAGCCGAATGGAACATTGCAATATGTTCAGCTCACGAGCCATTTTTCGGACGCTGCGACGCGGGTTTCGCTCAAGTCGCTTCTTTACTTTTCGAACCATTTCTGCTGATGTTGCTGTTTTCTTCCGTCCGCTTCCTTGAGGTCGGGCTACGCTGCCAGTATCACTGTAACGAGCGATGATACCAGACACAAAAGATGTATTTCCATTTATATGCTGGAGTGAATTAAAAAAAAATGTAAAAATTATGGCGTTTGACTTTGTTGCATTTGAAATTTGGAAATTTTTACATTATGTATACAATATAGTACTAAATTTGGTACACTTTAGATTTGGGATGAATCAAATTTTGAAATAAGATTAATGTCGCAGAGTTGGATTGGTCTGTAAATTGAAAATGTTAGGGATATAGATAAAATTCTGAAATTGGATATTCAGGTCTCTATTGGTATCTGGAATTGAGATATCTCATCGACTCATATGTTGGTCATAGAAACCAACAGTGACATCACAATCATATTTCAAGATTTTTGCTCTGTACTTACGCTTATCTAAAACCAGCTCCTTCTCTCAAACACAGGCACCAACAGTGACGTGCATATCAAATTTCAGGGTTCCAGTGCTATCCATTCTCCCAATACCAAATTTAGTACTATTTAGTATTTTTCGTATAATTATAGTACACATTTTAGAAACTACCTCCATATGTCCAGGCTACACATGAACAGCGATCCTAATACCATATTTTAAGCCTTTACGCATTATCTAATTTAGTACCTTCTCAACGCTTGCTGAACGCATTTCCAAACCCTCTCTATCTCTATCTTAACCCTACCTACCGGCAGAGACCCCAATACATACATTTTAAATTTGCAGATCAATCCGTTCAACCAAAACCAAATCGTACGGAATTTACAACCATTTACTTATATCAACAGTACTTCCGAAATTGAAGTTTTATACCATATATCAAGATTTTAGCTGTATCCGTTCACAAAATACCAAGAGGTACGAAACTTAAATCCGTGAAACATTGTACCAAATTTAAAACTACTTATATTGGAGCTATTCTTCAGTCCTAGAATACAATAGTTATCCTATTTCTAAGTTTCAGAATTCCAGCTCTATCGGTTCACACAAATCAAAATTGTACCAAATATATATAATATATACCAACCCTACACTTCAAAAGTAGTGCTATTTTTAAATTTCAGGATTCCAGCTACATGCGTTCCTCCAAATTTAAATTATACCACATTTGTTACAGTACACATTCGTACACATGAGTACATATTTCTCAAACTACCTCCTTATATCAACCCTACTCCACAATCTAGATTCGCATTCCAATTTTTTTAGCTCTAATAGTTAACATGATACGAAATGGTACCAAATATAGTACATTTTATTACTTTTCGTACACTTATAGTACGTTTTTTCCAAAACCCTTTGGTACAACCATGAAACACTCTCTCGGTGACTCAGTGATCCTTCCAAAATTAAGATTTTGAGCTCTACTGGTTCGTCAAATACAAAGGGTATCATTTGTAGTACCGTTCTAGTACGAATTTCCAAAAACCCAGCCTCACCTGACACCTTCGAACCAAGAGAGACGCTTACCCAAAATTTCAAGATTCTAGTCTCAGCCGTTTCATCTGGGCGTTGAGAATCATTAAGGCAGTCAGTCAGTACTTTCCTCTTTTATTGATATAGGTATTTTGATACGACACGATTTCAATATAATTTGACAACATTTATTTTTAGACAAAATTCCGTCACACTTTTCAAATTTCATTGAAGTTGGAGATATATATCATGTTTGGTTCAACAAAAATAGGAGCTATATCCAAATCTGAACCTATTTCAATGTAATTTGATAAAACTTATTTTTGTAGCAAATTCCGTCACTCATCTGAATTTCATTGGAATCGAACACATCGTGTTTGGTGCGTCGAATACATAGAATCGGCCGATATATATGTGGGAGCTATATCCAAATCAAACATTCCACATTCCAAATTTGAAGACTGTATCTGTAAAAGATCTATAGATGTGTATAAAAAATCTAAATTTTTTGGAGTTACCTCCGATTCTGATGCTATATCTCCAGTTCAGAGTGGTATTTCTAAATTGTATGCAGCCTATATACTGTAGCATATTTGGATATTTCCCGGAAATTTTCTCTTTTATAGATTATATAAGAAGATTGAGGACCAAAAAAGATTCAATTAAAAGTAACTCCAACTATTTAAATATAAAATTCAGGCATTTTTTTCTTGCTTCTGGAATAGCCGATTAATCAAACCTATTAAAATATCCCTTAACAATTAGAACATATGTACTTACGTATTGCTATTTCCGATTTAAATGAAGTCATCTGGTACATAAATATACATTTGTGTACATACATACTTTTATTGCTGTCTGGGTTTTTGCTAATATCAAGCATTTGACCTCATTACAAATCCATAAGAAAACCGCACTGTTATCGTGGAGACTATCATTTGTCGCAACAAAAATAAAAACAAATGTGAATGCCCACTGTGCTTTGGGCAAAGAGATCAAATGCTGGCATTAGAAAATCGCAGCCATGAGTTTCCGTAGTGTAGTGGTTATCACGTGTGCTTCACACGCACAAGGTCCCCGGTTCGAACCCGGGCGGAAACAAATCAAATCTTTTTGACACTTTTTATGTAAAAAATATATTTTTTGTTAAATCTCAATGAAATTGAAAAAAGTTAAATAATTTTTCAAAGCTTAAATAAAAAAGGAATTTTTGATATGACAATTTTTATTGCATTTAAAAGAATTTCCTATAAGTTTGGAAAATTTGGAGAATTTTATATAGCTTGGAAACAGGAGATTTTTTGTAATTCCAGTTCGGACATGAGTTTCCGTAGTGTAGTGGTTATCACGTGTGCTTCACACGCACAAGGTCCCCGGTTCGAACCCGGGCGGAAACATAACGAATTTTTGTGCAACTTTATATTTTAATAATATAAATTAATATTTTATATTTATATTTTCTCAGTTCAATACCGGAATTTATTAAAAATAACCTTTAATTGAATGGAATATGGTTTATGGTATTGGTACTTGTTATGAGGTACAATAAGTCAGCGCACGAACAAATCATATCTCATTAAAAATCTGTAAAATCCAACTTTTCCTTTCAATTGGTTGTATTATGACTATGTTTGACCTGAAGGTATTTCAACTAAGTCACATTTAAAGGTAACTAAAAATCTAATATAGCGTGTCCATAATTTGGCCCGTGTATTTTAATTGCTGACAAGTGGCGAATAATCCTTTAATTTAAATATTTTGTCACACACACGTCGCGGTCATAATAGATTCAAATCTGGTCAACAACTTGTCTTGAGCAAATTGAACGATAAGTGCTGTATCTAGTTAGTTATAATGCATTATTTATTAATTTAAGAATGTTTGATAGATGGATGTAATCGATATGGAAACAATTATCTCTCTCACCTGCTTCTGCACAAATTTTCTGTCCCAGATATTCAAATTTTTAGGGAGTGTTATTAAGGGTGTCATATATCAAGAATCTCAGATGTTTCAAGTGTAGGTCGGTCGATATGGGCGACATATATCATTCCCTACATTTCAGAATATATAAGAATGTGTATGCTGCCATAAAAAATATTCTTAAAAACACTAATACTTTAAATAAAATAAAATATTTTAATGCATTACTTAACGTTTTGTTGTAATGAAATGAACTAGTTCAAATAACGATCTAAGCTTTATTCAGCTCTTTCATTCATTTAGTTCCCATAGAGGAACTAACCTCTTATTCTTTCGTTTGTCTCATTATATTCGAACCTTTGAATCAACCTTAAACTTTGACCCCCTTGATGGTTCTTGCAAAACCGCTAGTTTTGAGTAGCGAAGGAAAATATTGCTATGTCTATGTTCCAATTAATTAAATTTAACAAAAGAAAAAAAAATAATTAAAACATTTTTTTGCAAAAGCCTGCGAAACAATATTTTTGAGTTAGAATTCAGCATAGGAAGACTTTAAATTTATTTGTCGCGCTTAAATTCTCTTCAAATCCTCCTCTGAAATTTCAGATGCATCAATGCGTCTATATAGATGTTGCTTTTATATTCGTACGTATGACTTTGAAAGAATAACTGTCGTTTTTTAACGCCAAAATACAGGATGAGATGAAAAACTGCAACGAACTTCAGACTGCTTTCATTTCTAAGCCACTCGTCCGACAGCTGTTAAAATTTTTCCAGTGACAGCTCATCATATTGTTTACAAGCGTACAAAAGCATTTTGTTGAGAATTTTCCAGAAATAAAGTTATTCGTGATGGAATTCAAGCGTGATAGTGTGATTTCTTTATACTTGGCTGGAAAACCACAAGAGGCTATCGTTAGAGCACTCCAGCATTTAAACATGAATAAATCTTTTGTGTCTCGTACCATCGCTCGTTACGGTGATACTGGTAGCGTAGCCCGACGTCAAGACAATGGACGAAAAAAAGGGCAATATCAGCAGAAATGGTACGAAAAGTAAAGAAGCAGCCGAAAAATGACTCGTGAGCTGAACATATCGCAATATTCCATTCGGCAAATATCGAAAAATGAGTTCGGGGTAAAGCCATTGAAACTCCAAAAAGTGCAAAAACTTACATAGCAACAGAAAGAAAATAGACTCAATAGACTAAATAAAGACTTGCTTCGCTTGGCCGAAAGTGGTGAACTGCCGAATTTGGTTTTCTCCGATGAGAAAACATTCGTTGTCCAGCAGTTTGTTAACAACCAAAATGATCGTGTTTACTTGCCAAAGAGGTTAGCTGAAAATGTGCACCTTCGGTTGACCACCAGAACTCAAGCGCCGGCCATTGTGATGATGTGGGCCGCCATAACAGCCGATGGATGCTTTTTGCTCGAGGTTCCTCGCTTTATTTCCAGCGCACAATGGCCACCAAAATCTCCGGATACCAATCCGTTGGACTATTGTGTGTGGAGTATTTTGGAAAGCAAGGTTTGCACTAAAAAATACAAAAGTGCGATCACCTCAAGCAAGCGCTTCGCCGGGAATGGGCCAAAATACCGCAGAGCAACATTCGGGCAGAGTGTCACGGTTTCATTGGCCGTTTGAAGGCCATAATTCGTGCCAAAGGTGACCAATTCGAACAAATCCAAACTTATTCTAATATTTTATGCTATTTCCAACATTTTTTGCTTTCATTCAATAAAATTTAAAAAAAAAAAATGTAAAAATTTGCCTTTTGACTTTGTTGTAGTTTTTTTATCTCACCCTGTATGTGTAAAATTTGAAGAGTGTTGAATGCTCTTTTCGGTTTCATTTGTTCGTTTTGTTTTTCACAATCTTGAACCCTATGTGGGGCATTAAGCAAAAGAATGGAATCGGATGTTAATTTCGCGTTATATGAGCTTCATGGATATTCAAAATTTCGAGTCTTTGTGGGGGAGGACCAGTAGGAGTGGACCGATATATTCCATCTTAACACCACATCTTGGGTTTATAGAAATACTGGGATGTGTGAAATTTGAAGACAATCGGACTCTTACATCACATTTTATGAGAGTTGTAATTATTCAAAATTTAGATCCTTTGTGAGGGAGGTACTTGATGAAGTGGACCAATATTGCCCATTTTCACACCAGACCTAACACTGACGCAAATGTTGGGATTTGCAAAGTTGGAGCAAAATCGGATTATAGTTTCACTTTTTGTGCAAAAATATATTTTTTTTTAAATTTCGAGCTTTTGTGGTGGATGTATCAGAAGGAGTGGACCGATATATTCCGTCTTAACACCATATCTTGGGTTTATAATAATATTGGGATGTGTGAAATTTGAAGATGGTCGGACTCTTAAATCACATTTTACGGGAGTTGCAATCATTCAAAATTTTGACCCTTTGTGAGGGAGGTACTTGATGGAGTGGACCGATATTGTCTATTTTCGCATCTGACGTAGCACTGACGCAAATATTAGGACTTGCAAAGTTGGACCAAAATCGGATTATCCTTTCTATTTCTGTACAGAAAATATATTTTTTGAAAATTTCGAGCTTTTGTGGGGTGGACCGATATTGCCCATCTCCGACCTCGATTTAAGTTTGACAAAAATATTACGAAGTTTGCATCAAATCGGATACTCCCTTCGAGAGTTATCGTGCGCACCAGCCAGACGGACGGATATCGCTAGATCGACTCCAAATTTCCTGAAACGGATTTGGCCCAAAGAGACTTAGTGTCTAAAATCGTTATTTCGATGAGGCACATTTTGGACGTATAAAATGATATATACCCTCTGATGAATCTGAATCAAGAAAAAGCTTTGAGACTACCTTTTTGTAAAATCAAAGCAGTCGAACTTCTTCATTACAAAGTAATGAGTAACGTCGAAAAAGAGTGTGTTCGTCGTATTACAAAACCGAAGGCTGTGAGTTTGTGAATCGACGTCGGCAAACGAAAACAAGCGAATAGAATACGATGCAACATATACTTTAGTGCAAATACTCATTCGTATGACCCGAAAATGGGCAACATTGTACAACAACAGGGCCAAGTTTCGAGTCCTTCGTTAGTTTTTCTTTTTCTACCAAACATATAGAATACATAATCTTTGGCGTCACGCTAATCAAAAAACGTTATTACTTTGAAAGTATTAAACGTTCATGGTTGATTTTTATTGCGGTTTTATATAACAGAAGTATCTGTCATGTCGCCTGTCAACGGCTTTAATTGAACGCAACGAATATTTTTGTGAAATAAGGCGTCCGAAACAAAGAAAAAAAAGCAAAAAAAGAAACAGCCAATAAAATAAAATAAAAGAAACCTGCATTCGTGTCTCCATAAATAAACTGATAAAATAACCATGAAAACTAAATCGAATATCACAGCGACGACGCCTCTAAATAATCGCATTAAACACCAAGTGGTTGGGCCAGAGAGCGGTGCAGGGGTCATTTGTTTATTTATTATTTGCATATTCATGAAATACAAGAGAAATATCTATAAAATTGGCAATTGAAATGCCGTCGCAGAAAATGTTAGTTTACACCAACGATAGATTAATGGGCGAGTTCGTGATCTCCCAGTCGGTATCTGTGTTTGTCCAATATATCTTTGCCGAGCTGTGACATTCCACCACCACCCTCCACCACTTTAAACGATCGCATTTCTCCACCTTCTTCTTCTTCTTCGCAAATTTGATCGTCGGATTTTTTCAATCGTTCCGATACAATTCAATTGAAATTGATATTGCAATTCGAATTCTCGAATTGGAAATGGAAATGGAAGTGTTTTATGGCAGTCGTATTTCAATATTTGTTGATAGATTTCCAATGCAAATTAAAGACTCGTAAAATGCAATCAATAAATTAATTTATTTCATTTTTAAAAAGCGATTGAGTTTGGGGGTGCTGTTCGATATCCCGCTTTGAGTGATTTACGGGCGGAGCACAGCAGGACCACAACTAAATACCGTGGCGTCGTTTGCATGTGCAAGATGTTTAGAATTAAGAGCACCACCACCAACAACAACAACATCGGCAATAATCTAAATTTCTTGCTGCGTTGTCACAACATTTCAAGATAATTGTGTTCAATGCGACAGGAGTGGTTACTCCGAGCGAATATTCAAATTGTTGTTTTACAATGTTGGAATTAGTTCACATTTTATTTGTCTCGTTACAATGTTGACATTGTACCTATCAGGAAAAACGTAACGGATTATTGTTTTCAAAACATTTGTTGCTGCGCTGAGAATATATAGTGGAAGTTGGAAATCTGTGTGCCGAAACTTAAATTTATTATAGCATTATTGCCCCAGCGGTGAAGTCGCGACACAAAATTTCTTAAATCAGAGTTATATTTAATTTTTAATATGCATACAGGACAGAATATCCTCCACACTCTCGCCAAATTTGTCCTGAGAGACAATTTTTTAACTTTCGTCATTGAAACACTTCAGAAATGTTACTGAAAATAAAGCAGCCGTGGGAGAAAAAATATTGTTACACATCGAAACATACATTTTAGACCTCGTAAAGTATATATATTATTGATCAGCATAAAATTCTATGCCGATTTAGTGATGTCTGTCCGTTGATAAAATGTTAATGTCAAATGTATATTATGTCTGCAGGACTCTTGGTATTGCAGGACTTGGGCCATGTAGGTCCACGTCTTTGTATAGCCCCCATACAACGGTACCTCCCAATATTCGGTATTTTGATGATTTTCAATTTTTCACCAATTTTTTTTCTAGCCTCGCAGTTGAACTTTTTAATGGCTTATAACAAAAGTTGCCTATGCGGGTCCACGTCGTCGTATTGACCCTAATATAACGGACAGACAGAATTTTTGACTGATTTTATTTTATTTTGGTGTAGTGTATTCATAGTTCGGCCCGGCCCAATTTACAACCTTTTTACTTGTTTATTGATTCGTTTTTAAAATGGCGCTCAACAAACGATTTTCCGTTCAACGGAGCTTTGTGATTTTTTAACCAGAAAGAACATAAAAATGGCATGAGGTTAGAGTTTTGACATTCCAAAACGAACTAATTCAACGGAATTACTCTGGGAAAGGAACGATCGGAATTATATTTAGCTCTTCGCTCCTCTAGATCTCTAAGTTCACACCGGTTCTTTAGGTTTTTTTTCTATTAATAATTGGTGTAACAATATTACTTTTTTTCTGCAAAATATGTGGTTTTCGTCCTGGTAGGAAGAGCAAAAGAGAGCATTATAGAGAGATCTCAACATGACATCAGTGTCATAATTTTCCCCCATAATAAAATTTGTATTGTTAAAAAATATTTTTTCTGAAATGGCGCCCAACGTGAAATTGGTTTCATACGTTCAAATGTACATAAACCGTGGGAAGTGTGTAGATGGCATAATCCCTTGAAAACTGCTGAAACAATTATATCTAACACCATCATTGGTATGCCTAACACATATAATGTGTGGAACAACTATCTTTATATTTCGCCATACTCTAAAATCTACAGCTCGATAACCTAATTTCAGTTTTGACTAAGGCAACCGTAGTAGTCAAACGTTGATATTATAACGTGATGGATTCATCACATACATTATACCTATCATACAGGCATAGCCATTGCATTTTTATAGTAGAAACAACATCAATGGACCGGTGAGCAACAACTAACACCCAAGACATCAACCAACCAGCTAAGTATATATTAGCAGTGTCATTGAAAATTCTGCTTCCTAGGAAATGCCGTTTAATGCATTTCGCAACTAATTCTAGTTCACTTGTTGATACCTGTAACATATAGTGACCAGTTATGCAAGAGGCTTGCCAAATGAGTCTTTAGTGATTCTCAATTATTTGCTGTTCTCCAAATAACTTTTTGAGCTAACTCTCATTATGTGGAACGATCGATAATTCATTTAAGCAGGAGTTTCGGCTTGATATTAAAAAGGCGGCTTTGACTCGAGCTACCGATACGAAATAGAACGCTTATACAACGTGTTCACGATCCATATTAAAGGACCTGGAAATCTGCACCCTAACAGCCCCAAAGTGAGTTGCCGTCTGGACTGTTACACAACGAGTTGCCGAATTGTATGAACTTCTTCATCTAAAGGGCCTAGAAACCTACATCAGAATATTCCCAAAATGAATTGCCAAACCCTATAAAACGAGTCAATACAACATACGTTAAAATTTCGAACACCAAAATCGTCTACAATGTGAACACCAATATCGTGATCCATCACCTTCAAACCATATACAGGGTGAGATAAAAAAACTACAAAGTCAAACGCTATAATTGTTACATTTTTTTGAATGAAAGCAAAAATGTCGGAAATAGCATCAAATTTAAGAATAAGTTTAGATTTGTTCGAATTGGTTACCTTTGGCACGAATTATGGCCTTTAAACCGCCAATGAAGCCGTCACATGCTGCTCGAAGGTTGCTCTGTGGTATTTTGGCCCATTCCCGGTGAAGCGCTTGCTTGAGGTAATCGACACTTTTGTATTTTTAGTGCCAACCATGCTTTCTAAAATACCCCAGACTAAGTAGTCGGATTGGTATTCGGAGAATTTGGTGGCCATTGTGAGCTGGAAATGAAGCGAGGAACCTCATTTTGTAATCCTGTTGAAATGCCCAAGGTCTGTGTCCAATATGTTTGCGTGCCCAATGCTTTGATACACCCTCCAGAATATTTTCGCGATAATATTCGGCATTTATTCTGATGCCACGGTCGATTAATACGAGCGGAGAGCGATCATCGGCTGTTATGGCGGCCCACACCATTACCATGGCTGGCGCTTGAGTTCTGATAGCCAACCGAAGGTGCACATTTTCAGCTGACCTCTTTGGCAAGTAAACACGATCATTTTGTTTGTTTACAAACTGCTGGACAACGAATGTTTTCTAATCGGAGAAAACTAAATTCGACAGTTCACCTCTTTCTGCCAAGCGAATCAACACTCCTTTGAGTCTACTTTATTTCTGTTGCGGTGTAAGTTCTTGCACTTTTTTGGATTTCACTTCTCAATAATTGCCGAATGGAATATTGCAATATGTTCAGCTCACGAGCCATATTTCGGCCACTGCGACGCGGATTTGATCAAGTCGCTGTTTTACTTTTCGAATCATTTCTGCTGATGTTGCTGTTTTCTTCCATCCACTTCCTTGACGTCGGGCTGCGCTACCAGTATCACGGTAACGAGCGATGGTACGAGACCATAAGATTGATTCACATTTAAATTCTGGAGTGCTCTAACGATAGCCACATGTGGTTTTCCAGCCAAACATAAAGAAATCACACTATCACGCTTGAATTCCATCACGAATAACTCTTTTCTGGAAAATTCTCACCAAAATGCTTTTGTACACTTATAAACAATATAATGAGCTGTCACTGGAATAATTTTAATAGCTGTCGGACGAGTGACTTAGAAATGAAGTTGGTTGCAGTTTTTTCATCTCACCCTATATTTTATATGAGATATGTGAAAATTTAGCGGACCGACGTATTCCATTTTCATACTTCATCTAATACAGATGAAAATATTGGTACGTGTAAGTTTGAAGGAAATCGAACATTATTACAATGTTCCAAGTTTGGATCAAATCGGACACTCTTTTTGAGAGCTATCGTGTGCACCAGACATACGGACGGAGGGACATCGCTTGTTCGACTCCAAATGTCCTGAAACAATTTTGGTCCAAAGATACCTAGGGTCTAAAACCGTTATTTCGATGAGACATGTTTTGGCCGTATCAAATTATATGTTCCCTCTCTAGCGGTAGGGCTAAGAGTATAATTATAATATTTTGAATGAGTAGTAATTTTCAATTCCTACTCTGCTCTTGTGCAAACAAATTGTAATAACTCTTTAAAATAATCGTGAAAACACCAATATTAATGATGTCAGCATAAAGACTACCAATTACTAGTGGCCAAATATATATTTTTTCAAAGCCATTACATCCATCTGTCATATATATTTCCAAGCATGACATAAAATAAACTAAAATATTAATTTAGTAATTCTCTAATTGATCCACTCTTGAACGGCGACAAAACATTACAATAATTGGCAGCTAAGTTAACGCAATATTCCCAATTGCTATTCATGTTCTTCCTTCGAACTTTGACAAAACCAATTACCCAAAAAACTGTTATTGATGCTGACTGGTAATAACCAAATTGGGTAACAACAATCGACAGCCACTTGGCGCCACAGGAAAGGAAATAAACTTTGACACTCGTGCGTTCATAATTGGTGGGCGATTGTTGTGTCCCCGTACCCCGTCCCATGGTCCAATGACCCAATTCCCAAGTCATTTCAATAATTTGTTTCGTTCGGATGATGTAAAAGTTATGTTTGCACCAAATAAGAAATTACTCAAGTATTGAATGGAATGATGTGGAGAACACTTTCTTAGATAACTGTCAGTGGAAAATGTGATTAGCTAAGCGGAGCGTGTGGAAAATAAACTGACATTAGCAAATGAATTTGTATGATGACATCTTCAGAGAAAAGTCCCGCACAAGGAAATAACCAGATATGACATGCAAATGTTTAATTTTTGTCCTAGGCCATAAATATTATTAGGTAATTAATTAAAAGAAATTATTTATTAGAATGGATGTTGTAGCCTCTTATAATTATCGGGTTATATGAAGCGTTTAACGAAGTAGACAATTGCAGAAACCGGTAAAACACAAAGGAATACCAAACGACAAAACCAAGTTAATGTCTTTCGAATGGCAATGATGACATAGTTTCTAGGAATGTAATGGATACACTTTTGCTCGATTTGTGTCGTTTTATTTTCAATTTATCTAACCTTTTGGGATATGCCAATTTCGAAAAAAGACAGTATTTTTTTAATCGCTGTAATTTCTGTAAAAAATTCATATATCGATAACGATGCAAATACATAACGAACAAAAAACAAGTTAAAAAGGAGTAAGCCGGGCCGAACTTTGAATACCCTCCACCATTTAAAACGAATTTGGAAATAAAATCCTGAAAAAATCTGTTAAAATTTTAAAAATACCGAATATAGCCGTTATATTGGTGTCTATACGACGTGGACCCACACAGGCATTGTTTGTCATAAGTCATTAACAAATTCAAATTCGGAACTTGAAATAAACGGTGAATAATGTAGCTAAAATCATCAAAATATCGTATATAGGGAGGTACCGTTATATCGGAGCTGTGCGAAGACCTGGACCAGCATAGACAATTTTCTGTCATAGGCTGTAGCATCCATTACGAACTTCAAATACGACATTTCAAACAATTTCGGTGAGTATTGTACCTATATATAGGGTACTGGTATATGGGGCCTATACGAAGACCTGGACCTGCATAGACAATTTTCTGTCACAGACTGTAGTTTCCATTACGAACATTAAATGCGTAATTTGAATAAATTCCGGTGAATAATGACGCTAAAATCACCAAAATACCGAATATAGGGAGGTATCGTTATATGGGGGCTATACGAAGACGTGGACCTGCACAGACAATTTTCTGTCTTAGGCTGTAATATCCATTGCAAACTTCAAATACAACAGACTAACGGACAGACAGACAGACGTACATCGCTAAATCGACATAGAATTTTACTCTGATCAAGAATATATATACTTTGTTGGGTCTGACATGAGTATTTCGAGGAGTTACAAACGGAATGACAAAGTTATTATACCCTCTATAGTATGGTGGAGGGTATAAAAAAATGAAAAAATTGGTATGTTCCAAAAGTGCCATTTTGGCATACTTTCGATAATATAGTTTTTTTTTTCGAAATGGTAAGAGATATCGAACAAAGGTTAAAGACCCAACTGAGCACAAACCGAGTATAATTCTGAACAACTTTATTTTTTTCAAAAATTGAAAGTTTCGATTCTCGCAGATTTTTTGAAAAAAGTCTTTATTTGAATATCTTGGCAAGTTTTTCGAATTTCGAAAAAATTGTCAAAATTGAGCAAAAACCTCGCACAATTCAGAATAACTTTCCTTTTTCGGAATTCGAAAATTGCTATTACAATGGGCACCACATACCGAAGTCTCCTGAACAGCACACGGTCTGCAGTATATTATGGCAAATATTGTTGTTGCAATTCCGGATTGTGCATCTTTTTTGCAATTGAATTGCAATGGACACCGAGGTAATTCTTGAGATAGTTGAATTTGCGAATGTCATCCAAGCGTTGGGCCAAGAATCTCAATGGTAATGTTGAAACAACTTGATACGCCAGGAGTTGAGTACCTGGCAAAAGTTCTCAACCTATCGCTAGCCTCCCACATAATTCCCGAAGCCTGTAAATTGGGCAGACTGGACAATCTACTAATTCGCAAGTAGCAAAGACTCTTGAGGCTTTACACCTGATTCGGTCAACAACACATTACAACAGCAACATAGCACGCCACATCCACACATATCAATCGAGGATTAAACCAGAACAAGTCATGACATAGAGCAGTATTAGTAGCCCTTGACCTATCAAAGGCAATTGATACCTTCAACCACAGGATTTAGAGAGAACTACTTCCGGCAAAGTTTGAAACGTTGTATAATAAACAGCGACGACGACAGACGTACGTGGAGTTGCGGAACAAGAAGTCCAAACCCCGTAGAGTGAAATACGAGTTCCCTTAGGTGGAGTGAATTGTTTGGCCTCTACCTTTCCAGAATTCCTCGGCCTACAGATGACACAGAGAACGTTACGTATGCAGATGATTGTACGATCATGGCGTCGGAACCCGGTGTTGATGACATATGTTTAAGGTTGAACACCTACCTCGCAGAGCTTGCCGCTTACTTCCACGCAAGGAATATGGAAATATCCGCTACGACATCAAAGGCCGCACTCTTTACCACATGGTCTGCGGAGATGAGAACTCAGTTGAATGTGCAGGTGGAGGTGCATATAATTCCGACAACTAACTACCCCACAATCCTTAGGGTCACATTCGACAGCATGTTAAAGTCGTCCGCGCAAGCCGCAGCTATCTGCGATAAATTGAAAAGTAGGAACAAGATCCGGTTTAGGAAATCTTGTTGACTCTTATAAAGCGATAGGTTAGTCTGGGGTTAGCTATGCTGCTGCAGTGTTTTCTGCGAATACGTGTGCAACGCAACGGAAAAGTATTTAGAACTGCCGCCTTGCAAACATATTGCATATTGTTTTGGCTTTTCATCCTAACCACTATATGGTAGATATAACTCCCCCACGCTGGTGTGCTAGGAAGGACCATGATCTAGAGGGAGATCGAGAAAGAGAGAAAGGTCCAACGACACAAAAGAGAGGCTCTAGTTCAGGAAACCTATCAAGGGAGTCTGAAAAGAATTCATACTGATGTAGTCACCGTTGCAGTTAACGAAGATCGTTGGCTGACATTAAAGCAGAACCAGATTAGCAGCCTATAAAGCACAATATATACAACAACAACATTTTGGTCACATATTCGTCGTTGAATCCATAAAGTATATTCTGGGTGAGATGAAAAAACGGCAACCAACTTTGGACTGCTGTCATTTGTAAGGCACTCGTCCGAGAGCTGTTAAGATTATTTCAGTGACACCTCATTATATTGTTTACAAGCGTACAAAAGCATTTTGGTGAGAATTTTCCAAAAAAGCTCGGGGTAAAGCCATTGAAATTTCCAAAAGTGCAAGAACTTACACCGCAACAGAAAGTAGACTGAAAAGAGCTAAGAGTTGCTTCGCTTGGCTGAAAGTGGTGAACTGCCGAATTTGGGTTTCTCTAATGACAAAAAATTCGTTGTCCAGTAGTTTGTAAACAAACAAAATGATCGTGTTTACTTACCAAAGAGGTCAGCTGAAAATTTGCACCTTCGGTTGGCCACCAGAACTCAAGCGCCGGTCATGGTGATGGTATGGGCTGCCATAACAGCCGATGGTCTCTCTCCGCTCGTATTTGGACATTCCAACAGGACTCAGCACCATCGTACTCAGCACGCGGCACCCAAGAATGGTTACGAAATAAGGTTCCTCGCTTCATTTCCAGCGCACAATGCCCACTAAAATCTCCGGATACCAATCCATTGGACCATTGTGTCTGGAGTATTTTGCAATGCAAGGTTGGCACTAAAAATACCAACCTCAAGCAAGCGCTTCGCCGGGAATGGGCCAAAATACCGCAAAGCAGTATTCGGACAGCGTGTGACGGTTTCATTAGCCGTTTTAAGGCCATAATTCGTGGCAAAGGTGGCCAATTCGAACAAATCTAAACTTATTTTAAAATTTGATGCTATTTCCGACTTTTTTGCTTTCATTCAATATTTTTTTAAATGTAAAAATTATGGCGTTTGACTTTGTTGCAGTTTTTTCTGTACAACAACAACATTTTGGTTACATTAGGTATATATAAGGAAATTCGAAAATTTCCAAAAGTTTTTCTTCAAAGTTCGCCCTTTGCAATATTTCTACTCACATTCGATTTAGTGTAAAGATAAGTTGTTAAGGCATGTTGCCATGGAAAGGGTATACAGAAGTAGATAGTCAAATGTTGCTACTGCAATTTTCTCCTTTCTCACAACTCGGAGAATTAAAATTTCATATTTCTCATCATCTGCATTTGTACTTCAGTCGTTAAGGGGTCTGGTATTCATTATTAATTCGACTAACAACAAAAACAAATCAATTCTTTCCCAATCAATCAATTGTTTATTAGATTTAAATGTGGCATGCAGTGTTCACACTGGCCGCCGATTGTCGCAGCACGTGCTCTCTGCACTCAACATTCTATAACAGCAGAAACGCATTCCAATTGAAAAATGTAATTCTCTTAAATTATTCGAAAACATTTCGCAATTCCCGAAAATATCAGCTATTCCCATATTTTGGCATCTGCCCGAAAATGCACCATAAATCTGTCGATAATTTCATTTAAACTATGAAAAATGATATTTTAACAAGCCCAAAGTGAGTAACAGAGTGCTCTTAAGTGGAATTATGCAATTCTGCATAGACATAAGTGATTAGATGACGCTCCGTAGGAACTTCGAATGCACCCTTGTGGTGAGGGGGGAAATCTCGTTCAATTCAATGTTAATATTTCATTTTGCAGTTAATTAAAGTCAATTAATTCATTTAGAGACGATTATCGATATAATTATTGGAGTGTTCGGAATCTTTTTTTTTTTGTTTTTTTGGAAAAATGCTTTAACATGCCAGTGTCCCCCTGACCCTGCCTCATGCTCACTCAAATTAGCCATAGCAAATATTTGAAATAACATTAGAAGTGCCAGAAGTGGCAATATCAAATATTTGATGTTGTGCCCATTATTGTTGCTATTGTCTGTGGTGTTGAGTTTATTTCTTGTTAAGCATACAACCCCCCTCTTCCACCAACATCAATGGAGACCTTCATTAATCTAACCAAAAAAATCTTCGATTCGGCAATTGAAGTGTTATAAAAAATTTCAATTGGCTTAATTAAGAACATGTTTGCCTACAGAAGTAGGCTTCGATGGACACAGGGCAAATCACACGCACTCACACACTTTTCTATAATATCAATATCATCTGAATGATGTTCTTATTTAATATTTTTCTCCCATAACTGAGGAGGGATTCGAACGTGATCTTTTCATCAAAACTACATTTAGACACGTACCAATATCGTTTCATCTGTCTGACTGGCGGACGTACCATTCGAATGGGCGTGCGGATCTATGAATGAAAATTTCATCAAGAAATCAATATTTGGAGCAATCAGTGTTGTTGTGGTACGTTCTGATGAGCATGTCCGGATTTGCTGCATTGATTTCATTACAACAACCTTTCGGTTCAATGCAGGTCAAAAAAGTTGTAAATTATTGTTTTGTTTTGCAACAACTGAGACTGGAAATAATAAACAACTTGTGGGGGTGGGGGATATGTTAGGAATGACGATGCGGGACAAAAATCTTGATTAAATATGAATTATTGAACTACAAATTGCTTGGGTGTGAGATGTTTAAAATGTGTAAAATATGGAATATCCTTTCTGTGACGGATATGACCGTAATGACTTTAAACTCAGATATAAGTTGGGAACCGAAAAGAGCATTAAAAGGTGGTGTAAAGAAACTGTACATATTCTGCATTATTAGTAGGTTGAGTTGATAGGGTTAGTTTCTAAATTTTATTAAAATGAATGATTATTCAAAATATTTTTCCTGTATGGATCACTCATCTTGTTCGAGTGGCGTAGAAAAACCAAGTTTATTCGATTTTTTCTAGTCGCAGAAGTAAACTAATCATTTCGGAACCCTAGATATGTGTATGATTTTTTCTTAGACCTAATTTTTAATATAATTGGGATGTGAAAATTTAAAGAAAATCGCAAATTTGTTTCCCTTATTGAGGAAGTTGATATTTATTCTGAATTAGTTTGTAGGCAAGGTACAGGAGTACCAAGTTTTATTCAAATTTTACATGTGCAAAATTGGTACTGTATTGGGCACTCATTTATTTCATTTATCTCTTTTAATACCCTCAGCCATATGGCTACAGAGGGTACATATCAATTGATACGGCCAAAACGTGCCTAGTCAAAATAACGGTTTTGGACCCTAGGTCTCTATGGACCAAATCTGTTTCAGAACATTTGGAGTCGATCTAGCGATGTCCGTCCATCCGTCCGTCCGTCTGTCTGTCTGCCTGGCTGGTGCGCACGATAACTCTCGAAGGGAGTATCCGATTTGGTCCAAATTGGGTACATCGTAATATTTTTGTCAAACTTAGATCGAGTTCGGAGATGGGCAATATCGGTCCACTCCTTCTGGTACCTCCCCCACAAAAGGTCGAAATTTTCAAAAAATATATAATTTGCTCCAACTTTGCAAATCCTAATATTTGCGTCAGTGCTAGGTCAGGTGAGAAAATGGACAATATCGGTCCACTCCATCAAGTACCTCCCCCACAAATGGTCAAAATTTTGAATAATTACAACTCTCATAAAATGTGATGTAAAAGCCCGATTGTCATCAAATTTCACACATCCTAATATTTGTATTAACCCATGGTCTGGTGTGAAGGGTGAATACATCGTACCTCCTTCTGGTACCTGCCCCACAAAATATTGAAATTTTGACTACCCATGAAGCTCATAAAAGGCCAAATTAACATCCGATTCCATTTAGACTTGGCACATCTGTCGCAATATTTATATCATATTTTTGGGTCCGATGGGAAATGGGCAATATTGGCCTATTCCTTCAGGACCTGCTCCATAGAGGGTCAAACGTTTGAATAATCTTAACACTAGTCAAAATATATTTAAATAATCGAACATAGGCTGAGGCTGAGAAAAATTTTAATCAGCTTTGCAGGTGGTATTGGGAGAAGAGGGCTGATATATTCGGCTTTCTAACTCGATCTAATTATAGGGCAACATATTGGGTGCGAAGTTTATATATAATATATAATTATAAAGTTTTGCCATTTTGTGGCTTTTAAAGGAGCGGGTCAATATTGTTTGTTTTTAACGTAATCTAAGTCATATTTAAATATTACAATGTACTATGATTAAAAAAAACATAAAACTATAAAGATGCGACGAATTGCATAAAGCGGGTTAGTTTTCCTACAAACAAAAATGATTAAAAATTATTACAGAAATATGTTATTCTGAAATCGTCAAAAAACAAGTAAAAAAGAATCGGTCAGTTTTGCCGACAGATGTATACCATCAGCCAATGTTCAATTATTTAAAAATATTTTGACTTCTGTTATGATTATTCAAACTCGTGATCCTCTATGGAGTGAATTTAGAAAGAATGGGCCAATATTGTCCATTTCGTATGGGACCTAAATAAATGTGATGTAAATATTGAGACGTTCTAGGTTTGGAATATATTGGTAACTTCCTTCAATTTACATGAGATATGTGATAATTTTTAGAAAATATTATTATATGCGTGAGGTATCAGATGTAGTCGACAGAAGTATTACATTTTCATACTTCATCTAATACAGACAAAAGTATTGGTATGGCCAAAATTATATCGAACATTTATATCCAATTTATGGGAAATCATAAATTCCATATTCATCTCAGGTTTCTGGTTGGAAGACATAGATTTAGATATAGCAAGTTGTAAAAAATCGCTTACTTGTTTCGCAAGTTATGGCTGATAAAATTATTCAAAATTATGCCCCTTTGTCGGTTATTTACCAGAAGGGGTTCGCAGATATATATCATCTTCACAACAGATCTGCGTTAGCAAAAATATTTGGATGTGTGAAATTTGAAGGGAGTTGGATGCTTATTTCGCTTTCTTTGAGCGTTTTGTTTTTCAAAATGCTTGTGAAGCAGGTAGCAAAAAAAATGGTCCGATCTCTACCATGTTTATAACAGATCTTGTTATGATGGAAATATTGACATGTACCAAGTCTGAAATGGAATCGGATGTTAATTTATGAGCTTCATGGATATTTAAAATTTTGAACCTTTGTGGGGGAGGTTCCAGACCGATATATTGCATTTTAGCACCAGATCTTGATTTGATAAAAAAAAATGTGATGTGCGTAGTTTGAAGACAATCGGGCTCTTGCATCACATTTTATAAGAGTTGCAATTATTCAAAATTTTGATGTTGTCCATTTTTGCACCTGATATAAATATTAGGATTTGCAAAGTTGGAGCAAAATCATATTAGGTATTTTATTTTTGTGCAATAAAACATTTTCTTCGACTTTTTGTGGGGGAGGTATCAGAAGGAGTGGACCGATATTGTCCATCTCCGAAATCGATCTAAGTTTGTTATTAATATTATGATGTACAAAGTTTCAACCAAATCGGAAATTATCGTCCGCACTAGCCAGACAGACGGACGGACATCGCTAGATCGACTCCAAATGTCCTGAAACGGATTTGGTCCAAAGACACCTAGGGTCTAAATCCGTAATTTCGACTAGGCGTTTTGACCATATCAAATGCTATATTCCTTCTCTAGCCATATTGCTGAGGGTATAAATATTACAGAAATATGTTATTCTAAAATCAAAAAAAAAAGTATATAAGTTAGGCCGGGACGAAGTTTCTATAAATTTGGAAAGTAAATAGAAAATTTGTTGACTTATACAGAAGAAAATATGTAAAACCGTTATATGAGGGCTATATGCAAACATGGACCTTATGAACTCTAAATACCACATATTGACCTAAATGTGGGAAAAAGTCAAGATACCGAATATGGTACAATTATATGGGGGCTATAAGAAAACGTTGATCGATGTAGTTCATCTTCGAACTTGGCTTGCCAGCAGAAAAAAGACAACACTATGCAAAATTTTTGATTATTTCGATGAGTTACAAACGGAGGGTATACAAATCAAGAAAGAGCCTATTGATACTTTATGTCTTTGGATTTAAATATATCGGGTATTTGCAAATTTTTTTAACTGGCAACTCCACCAACCAGAAGGAGTTGACCGATATTTTCATTCCGAACTTGATCTTAGTTCTCTAGTTCTAGTTTAGGAGTCAAATATAAATTTTTTGATTTATTTCCATTTTGGCCGTATAAAATGATAACAAAATCCACGAATATCGTTCTCTTAAGTTCATAAGATGTTTTCTTAAAACCCCGTTTTATTTGGTCTAAAATCCATTTTCTGGGTGAGACAGACCCCTAAAAGAGTTTATTTATTTTTTTTTTTTTTGAAGAAATCGAATATTACTAATTTACATCAGAAATGATGGTATGATAACGGCATCTTCCGATATTTGGTATTTTTATGATTTCACCCACATTTTACCCCCTGGACGAGAATTGTCTACATAGGTCCACTATATCATATATCCACTATATAACGGTACCCCCCGATATTGGGTATTTTGATTATTTTAGCCACATTTTTCAACGGAATTGTCTGAAAAGCCTCACAAGGAGTTCCTTGTGAGTTCCCAGAGCACCCAGAACACTTTGTGTTGGGGGTATTATAAGTTTGATTGGGCCAAAAATTATGTAACACCTCGAAATATTGATTTCCCACATAGGAAAGTATATATGGATCTTCCTACCTCGCCGAGCTGAGTCGATCTTGCTATGTATGTCCGTCCGTCCGTCTGTCGGTCTGTCCATGTTAATTTGTAATCACTCTACAGGTCGCAATTATGGCACGATCTTCACGAAATTTAGAATGGAGGTGGGGATAAGGTCAGAATAGAACCCTATTCCTTTTGAAAATGATCGCACAATATTAAGGGGTCGAAATGGACCAAATACTGAAAAAAATCCTGATTTTGAAGTTGCCCTACAGGTCGCAATTATGGACCAATCGACGCGGAAATTAGCATGGGTCTAAGTCTTCGGGCTGGGCAGAAGCCTTCCGATTTTGATGGTCATCGGGTAATATTTAGTGGGTGAAAAAGACTATAATATTTGTGATAAATAAAAGTCAAATTTCCATTATACCGCGAATATTTTTAGTCCCGGCGAAATCATAAATAGACGAACAGGTCAATTCTGACCGTTACGTAGATGCCGATAGTAAATATATCGGATACGTATAGCGAAATATATACAACGTGTATATACAAAGGAAAGGAATGTTAGCTTATATCTCAAGAATGGCTGGACCGATTTTGACAAATTTTGTCAATTCAGAATGCCCTCTAGACATAAAAGTATAAAATCTAAAAAAATCGCATAAAAATAAGTCAAAAATGATCTTAATATAGATTTTTTAGTATTTTGTGACATTTTTTTATTTTTTCATATTTTTTATCGCATGCGATTTTTTCAATTTGACTTATAATATTAAGGTGTACATTTTGTAATATTTTTCCACCTTACAACACAGGTTTGGGATATTATATACAGATTGCAATTATCGTCCGGTCCTCACGAAAAGGGTAGGGTTAGGCTCAGAAGGGCTAGGCCTATTGTTTTCAAAGATGTCCGCAATATATTTAGGGGTTGAAATGGACCAACAACTAAAAATGTTCCTGATTTTGCAGCCGTTATAAAGGTCATAAAGACAGTTTAGGACAGCGTGTAGAATGGACCACTACTTTTGTCTGAAAAATACCAACATTACTTACAGGCGATAGCCGAAATACACAAAATGCGAACTTCTGCCTTTTTTGCTGATTTCTTTGACGACTATAGCCAAATATCGTAGACAAGAAGATCGTATAGAAGAGTCTAAATTTGGAGATACAGAGGAGCCTCTTGCTTTTGGAGATGATCGCAAAATACGACGGAGTGCGTAAATATTGGGCAAATGCCCCTGGTCAAAATGCCAAGGGTAATATCTGGGCAGTGCTCCGTCACATAATTTCAAAAGCGAAATCTTCCAAAATGGATTTGGACATAAGGGGGCTTCTAACATATTGTAGTGTTGTAGGGTATCACATGGTCGGCCCCGCACGACTATAGCATTTGCTTACTTGTTTTTTTTAATGTTTCAAGCTTCTTCCAAATAGTGGAGGGTATTAACAGCTAAGTCAAACGTCTTTAGCTGTTTTTTTACTTGTTGTTTACTAAAGATCTGGTGTTACGATGGTGGATATGGGCCCACTTCCTCTGTTACCTCCCCCATAAAGGTATCAACATTTTGAATACCCAAAATGCGAAATAGGCATCCGATTCTCTTCAAATTTCACCCATCGCAATATTTTTATTATTATCATATGTATAGGCCTACCCACTAAGGGTCACAATTTTAAGTATTTATATCTCTTTTTTCAGACTTATTATATATAAATATTCTCTTAATCAGTGATCTCACGTGAGTATGGAATTTATCTGCTAAATCTTTCTCGTTTTTCAAAGTATGATTACAGACTTTTTTTAGAGAATCGACGATTAATTTTCTTAAATTCCTTCCCCTCAAGTCTATAAATAGCTTCTTATTTATTTGGCTGTTAGTGAAAAAAACTACTTCTTTTGTCCGATGCGTTATTTCTAAAATAATGGGTTCCTAACCCAATTTGTAATGAGTATTTTTGCTGGACTGTTGTCTTAAAGACAACAATTAATATTCTTAAACGATTTACGATAGATCTAAAGTTCCTGAACAAATTAGTGATTACTTTCTAAAGATATCCCCCACTATTGGTCAGAATAGTTCCAAAGAATTTTTTCAATAATTCAAGATTATTTGTCGTCCTAAAGACCCTGATACCTTCTTAAGAGTTGTTAAGAAAATTGATTTATTTTTTGATTCCTTCTTTGATTTGATTCCCTCTCATTCGCGTACTAACCTTCGAACACATTTTTATTTCTTTCTCATCTGTGTTTCACTAAATGACATCCCTATCTGTTTCAAATCGAATCAAACATTGAATTGATTAATAACTTCAAACAATTTAATGTGTTGACCCATTACGATACCATCGACATAAATACATACATCAGAGGGTGACGAAATTTATGACATCATTGGCATTGGCATAGGCAAGAATTGATATCGCACAGCACACACACACAGCAACAAGCGAATGAAATCGTTACTGTCAATTGTGACAATTTGGATTGTCAAATTTTTCAAGTGTCTTAAATTTTGTGAACCAATTGAATGAATTTCAAGATTTTTTAGTTTGGCACATTTCTAAGAAATTCAAATTGTTGCACAAATTGTATATCAGATAGACATAATAAGTGCGAGGGGTGATTTGAATATCTCCTACTATTCAAAAGTGTATCTTGAAATAGCGAATCCATTAGAAATACAAATGCTTTAAAAAACAAGTAAACTTTTAGTACCTTCAACCATTTGGAATGAGTTTGGAAATTAAAAAAATAAAAACCGTTAAAAATGTCGTTAAAATCTTAAAAGTACAGGAAGTTGTAGTTACATTAGTTGGGTCTACAAGAAGACGTGGACCTGCATAGGCAATTTTATGTCACAGACTGTAGTACCCGTTACGAAATCCAAATACGAAATATAGGGAGATCCCAATATAAGGGTTTATACAAGGACCTGGACCTGCATATATATTTTTCTGTCATAAACTGGGTCTTAAATCGGCCGGGGCCGACTTTGGAATACCCTACACCACTTTGCTAATTTAGTAGAGCTGCGCATAACAATTAAAAGTTTTTATGGGAGAATTCAATCATACACGCTTGGATTATAATTATAATTTAAAGTTCAAAGGACTAAATATGCCGAAGCATTTGTATCTTTTAAATTCGGGCTTGTATTGTCCATTTGGTGAACAATTAATTTGAAATCGGATAAAGATATATATGGGAGCTATATCCAAATAGGAGCCGATCTCGATAAAATTTAGCAAAGATATTTCTGAGCTGTATTTGATATATTTCCATGAATATCGTGGGTATGCACTCGTTGGAGTGCATATTACGGCTGTGGGTAACAAATATGACAAATCGGATGAACAATATATATGGGAGCTATAGCTATATCTGAACCGATCTTCACCAAATTTGACATACTAGCTTCTAGACTCAATTCGGTCGTAAGTGCGAAGTTTCATCTAATAATAATATTAGACGTATTAGGCCAAATATTAGACGTTTGGTGCACAATCAAAGGTAAATCGGACGAAGTTATATATGGGAGCTATATCCAAATCTGAACCGATCTCGATAAAATTTAGCAAATGTATTTTGAGCTATATTTGATATATTTCCCCAAATATTGTTGTTACAGGGTGCATATTACGACTGCGGAGGACAAAAATAGCAAATCGGATGAACAATATATATGGGAGCTATAGCTATATCTGAACCGATTTCGATCAAATTTGCCATACTTATTCCAATCTGATCGTACGTGCAAAATTCCACACAATTCGGACTGATATTTCACGTTTGGTGCACAATAAAAGGCAAATCGGACGAAGATATATATGGGAGCTATATCTAAATTTTGACCGATTATCTCCAATTTTATTAGGGTTCGTCCTTGGGCCAAACAAAAGATTTGTGACAATTTTCTGTCATAGAATTACGAACTTCAAATGGCAAATCTGAAATAATTCCGGTGAATAATGCGATAAAATCATCAAAATACCAAATATCGGGAGGCACCGCTATATGGGGGCTATATGATTTCGTTGACCTGCACAGACAATTTTCTGTTATAGGATGTAGTATCCACTACGAACTTCTAATACCAAATTTGTTACAATTCCAGTGAATAATGTCGCGAAAATCATCCAAATACCGAATATCGGGAGGTATCGTTGTATGGGGGCCTGACGAAGACATGGACCTGCACAGACAATTTTCTGTCATAGGCTGTAGTACCCGTTAAGAACTTCCAATGCAAAATTTGAAATAATTCCGGTTGGTGAAATTTTATCAACCCACTTCAATACCTTCGGAAGCTAGAGTGATTTTCACAGACGGACGGGCATCGCTAAATCGACATAGAATATTATGCTGATCAAGAATATGTATCCTTTGTTGGGTCTAAATGTTTATTTCGAGGTGTTACAAACGGAATGATAAACTCAATACAGGGTGAGATAAAAAAAAAAAAAAAACTGTAACAAAGTCAAACGCCATAATTTTATTTTAGAATGAAAGCCTATACCACCATTATGTCCGGCGCTTGAGTTCTGGTGGCCAATCGAAGGTGCACATTTTCAGCTGACCTTTTTGGCAAGTAAACACGATCATTTTGCTTGTTTACAAACTGCTGAACAACGAATGTTTTCTCATCGGAGTAAACCAAATTCGGCAGTTCACCACTTTCGGCCAAGCGAAGCAACTCTTTAGCTCTTTTTAGTCTATTTTCTTTCTGTTGCGGTGTAGGTTCTTGCACTTTTTGAAATTTCAATGACTTCACCCCGAGCTCATTTTTCAATATTTGCCGAATGGAATATTGCGATAAGTTCAGCTCACGAGCCATTTTTCTGCCACTGCGATGCGGGTTTCGATCAAGTCGCTTCTTTACTTTTCGAACCATTTCTGCTGATGTTGGTGTTTTCTTCAGTCCAAATCCTTGACGTCGGCTATGCTTGGCTACCTGTAAGTATCACGGTAACGAGCGATGGTACGAAACACAAAAGATTTATACACATTTAAATGCTGGAGTGCTCTAACGATAGCCACTTGTGTTTTTCCAGCCAAATATAAAGAAATCATACTATCACGCTTAAATTCCATCTCGAATAACTTTTTTTCTGGAAAGTTCTCACCAAAATGCTTTTGTACCGTTGTAAACAATATAATGAGCTGTCACCGGGATAATTTTAACAGCTGTCGGACGAGTGGCTTAGAAATGGCAGTCTGAAGTTGGTTGCAGTTTTTTCATCTCACCCAGTGCATATAAAGTCCAAGGGTTATATGAATATCTCCTACTCCATCTGGAATCCAGTTGACTATGGAGCACCATAAACCAGTCTACGTTGTCTTTATGACGTCATAGAAAGATAAATACGTTACTCGAAATAGCGAATCTAATATCTCAAAACAGGGGACTAATAGTTGAGCCAATCATTTAGTGACTTTTAATTTTCTTAATCTATTTGCATTTTCCAAATTGTCAATTAATTGTGTTCGATAAGACCAGTCCTCCGCTTTTGTTACCCTCTCACAATTACTGTTGAAAATATTAAAAAAAATGAAAATGAAGGAAAAACATGTGTGGGCTACTATCCAATAGCCGTGTAGGCCCAACTCATTCATTCATTGCCAATGGAAAACAAAAAAGCGTTAGAAAAACGAATTGCTTACGCGCTCGAAAAATGTAAATAATTTCGACGCTTTGCTATTTGGTCGAAATTGAAGTTTTGTCGAAAAGTGGGCGCAAATGCGAGCACACGCTCTAGCTCATGATCAATTGCAACGGCATTGGTTTGCTGCTACTTGGACTGCTGTATTCGTTATTGGCTCGCTCTCTCGTCCGTCTGCAGTGAACGAAAGCAACAAAGGCAACAACATTTGTTTGCCTTCGGCTAGATTCTTTGGATATCCTTGATCTTGGTGGTTGTTACGACCAAAAGTATTATTTCATAGTTGTCCGACTTCTTGTTCGAAATTTATGAAATTTATCGATTCATTGATATTTTAGGCGTTTGAAAAGCATTTGCCAGCATAAATTATTTGCACAGGCCAACGAGTCTGCTGAGTTGACACAACGATCGCTGTGGAACAGTCAGGCTGGTAGTCAGTCAGTCTGTCATGGCCAACAGGCAAATATTCTAGCTGGGGAGTGTGGCCGCCAAGACTGTGCAGGGGCATGCCACCAATCATTGTTGGCCAGCCATAATCGAGAAGCTTAACTTATTAGCTGATTGATGCATTGCCAGCTGATAATCGTCCTTAGCTTCCACAACGACTGCAATGTCTTTGCCAACAACAAATTGTTTTTATTGTTTTTCTTTTTTTTTTTTTGTATTTCCTTTGAAGGCAGAAATCATTACTCTTTTCTGTAAATGAATTATTCAGAATCACTTTGTTACTGGAGGCCGAGTATTTATAATCCTCCAGAATTATCAGCCACACTTTTTCTTGCAATCCACTGTCTGCGAATTTTTTTTTGCAGAAATTTAACGGTGTTTTATTGCTTAACCAGAGTGAGCTACGAACCGACAGACTTTACGACAATCATAAAAAGCGAATTACATTTGCGATTTATGAGATTTTATCACGCATGCGTCTTATGGTGAATTTGGATACAGGACAAAGGGGTATATGTATGTGAGGACACACATACAAATATATTCTCTTATGTTGTTTACATGACCCTAAGCAGTGAAAGGGTAATGTGCTGCTTTTCTGTCGAATTCCGATGATTGAATGAGAGTGACATATTTTTGGCAAGCTTGAAAAGCGTAAGTTGTATTATTCGATTGGTGCGTAACTTTCACTACTCTTCGATCAAAGACTGCAAAAATAAAGTTGGATATGCACGAAGGCGCAAACTACGTTTTTTGGGCATAAATACAAAAAAATTGATGGCATTTTCCATCACTTTGGCCAAAACTTCCGGCAATAGGTTCTCACATTCTTGACAGATATTGTCTTTAAGAGCTGAAAGAGTTAGGCGCCCTGGAAATGCATCCTTCAGCATATCGATTGTGGCACGTATAGTGTGTACCGTTGCACCGTCCTGTTGGAATCATATGTTTTCCAATCCCAACTCATCAAGTTGCGGCAAAAGGGAGTCCTGGATCATTGCTTTGTAGCTCTCACCATTAACAGTAACCGTTTGGCCCGCGACGTTTTCGAAGAAATAAAAGGTCCGATGACCCCTAAGACGAAATTAGCACTCCATACAGTGACTTTGAGCGGGTGTAATGGCTCTTCATGGATTTTCAACGCCCCAGAAGCGTAAATTTTGCTTACGTACCCGCTAAAATGGAAATGGGCCTCATCACTCATGATTATTTTTGATGAAAACTCATCTTCTTCTTAGTGGTGATTAAGGTCGAGAGATACCCATTTGCGTGGCACGTCGCCTGGTCGATGTCGACGGCGCTTCCATTACATCCTTCACTGCAGGACGGGTGCTCTGGGATCTGCCACGCCTGGCAGCATTTTTTGTTATTCTGTCAGTCTTTCCGAGGCTAGGAAATCTACGACGAAATTCACAATGTGCCAAAATCAACGACCGATTATTGGTCAAAGAGTTTTAGAGCTACGTAGCGTAACATTGTTTATTAACGTGTATTTCGCATGTGTTTACTACAAAAATGTCGAAACAAAACTGACATTAGGGGAGAATCGTAAAATTGACAGCATGATAGGAGGATTACTATATCCACAGGGTGAGATGAAAAAACTGCAACCAACTTCAGACTGCTGTCATTTCTAAGCCACTCGTCCGACAGCTGTTAAAATTATTTCACTGACAGCTCATTATATTAATTAAAAGTGTACAAAAACATTTTGGTGCGAATTTACTAGAAATTAAAAAAACTTTAAGTTCGGTCGGGCCGAATTTTGAATACCCTCCACCTTAGGGTAAAGGAAACATTAGAACCCATTATGACCCACAAATACCAATTTTTAGACATAATCATGGGCCAAAAATGATCAAAATACGGAATATTGGGAAATACTGCTATATGGGGCTATACAAAAACGTGGACCTATACTTACAATGTTTCGCCACCGGAGCTAAAACCCATTATTACCAACAAATACCAATATTTAGACAAATCAGTGAAAAAAAAAATGTGACAAAAACCTTCAAAATGCCGAATATCGGGAGGTACCATTATAGGGGAGCTATACCAAAGCCTGGACCTATACATACAATGTTTCGCCACCGTAGCCAGAACCCATTAAGACCTACAAATACCAATTTTCAGACGAAATAACGAATATCGGGAGTTAGCTTTATATGGGGACTATACCAAAACGTGGACCGATATATCTGATTTTCAATACCAATCATCCTAGATACATACAAATTGTTCTGCTCTACAGCAAATAATGTGGGCTGTATCGTGATTTCAACAGACAGGCGGACATTTTTAAATCGACTTAAAATTGTAGGCTGATTATGAATATATATACTTTATGGGTTCTACGACGAATATTTAGGGATGTTACAACGAAATGACAAAGTTAATATATCTTCGTTTCCAAGTTGACGGAAGGGAAGAAAACAGCAACATCAGCAGAAATGGTTCGAAAAGTAAAGAAGCAACTTGATCGAAACCCTCGTCGCAGTGGCCGAAATGGGCTCGTGAGCTGAACATGTCGCAATATTCCAATCGGCAAATATTGAAAAATGAGCTCGGGGTAAAGCCATTGAAATTCCAAAAGGTGCAATAATTTATACCGAAATAGAAAGAAAATAGACTCAAAAGAGCTAAAGAGTTGCTTCGCTTGGCCAAAAATGGTGAACTGCCGAATTTAGTTTTCACCGATGAGAAGCATTCGTTGTCCCGCAATTTGTAAACAAACAAAATGATCGTGTTTACTTGCCAAAGAGGTCAGCTGAAAATGTGCACCTTCCGTTGGCCAGCAGAACTCAAGCGCCGGCCATGGTGATGGTGTGAGCGTTCTCCGCTCGTATTAATCGACCGTGGCATCAGAATAAATGCCGAGGATGTATTAAAGCCTTGGGCACGCAAACATTTTAGCCGATCACCTTGCACATTCCAACAGGACCCAGCACGCGTCACCCAAGAATGGTTACAAAATGGGGTTCCTCGTTTCTTTTCCAGCCCACAAAGGCCACCAAAATCTCCGTATACCATTCCGTTGGACTATTGTGTCTGGATATTTTGGTTGGCACTAAAAAATATCAAAGTGTCAATTACCTCAAGTAAGTGCTTCGCCAGGAGTTGGCCAAAATATCGCAGAGCAACATTCGGACGGAGTGTGACGGTTTCATTGGCCGCTTGAAGGTTATAGTTCGTGCCAAAGGTGACCAATACCAACAAATCTAAACTTATTCTAAAATTTTATGCTATTTCCGACATTTTTATATCTTTGTGCATTTGTTTGTAACAGGCAAAAGGAAACGAGATAGACCCATAGTTCCTTTTGATGATCGGCATAGAATCACATTCTGAGTCGATTTATGCATGTTTGTCGGTCTGTCCATGTATTTTTGTAAATAAAGTACAGTCCACATTTGTTACCCGATCCAGATGAAATTTTGTACAAATCATTTGTTTGGCCCAAGGACGAACCCTATTGAAATTGGATAATCGGTGAAAAAATAGATATAGCTCCCATATATATCTTCGTCCGATTTCCTTTTTATTGTGCACCAATCGTGTTATATCAGTCCGAATGCTATGGAATTTTGCACATACAACCAAAATAGTCCTGAAAATAAGTATGCCTAATTTAATCGAAATTGGTTCAGATATATATAGTTTATCCGATTTGTTATTTTAGTCCTCCGCAGCCGTAATATGCACTCTGTAACAACAATATTTGGGAAAATATATCAAATGCAGCTCAGAAATACCTTTGTTAAATTTTATCGAGATCGGTTCGGATTAGGATATATCTCCCATATATATCTTTATCCGATTTAAAATTAATTGTGCACCAAATGGGCAATACAAGTCCGAATTTTTAATGCTTCGGCATATTTAGTCCTTTGAACTTTGAAAAAATAATTATAATCATAGGATGTATGATTGAATTCTCCCTTAAAACTTTTATTTGTTATGTGGAGCTCTACTTAATTAGCAAAGTGGTGTAGGGCATCATAAAGTCGGTCCCGTCCGACTTTAAGACTCTTTTTACTGGTTTTTTGGTCACTAAAAGGACTCAATCTTCCAAATGCTAGCTGGGTATTATGTCTCAATAGCCTTAAAAAATATCCAAAATCTTCTACATGTTTTTATATAGCTCTGAAATAACTCCTTCTTTTATTTTATTCTTGCTATTATATTTAATAGAAAGATAAAATAAGATTTATAGAAATAAAGAAATTGCCAATGTCAATCTTTGAACAATATGATACAGTCTAAAACAATTGGGGTTTTGATGATTTTGCAATTTTCTCATGGTGAACATGTTTATTTTTTTTTTTGCTTTTTTTGGAAAATATGGTGCCACTAAGTATGTTGAAACCCTACCAGAGCTTATTTAGATTTTTACAGCCGATTTCCAAACACAGATTATAAAATTGTCATCATTATTATTAGAAACATGTGTTTGTCACTGGATGATCTCCATGTTCTCTCATGGCACAAAGTGCGGACATGTTTTGTTAACACATCAATTATAACATTCTTTACATACATACATACACACATATTCTCCATCCCACATGCCGCAATTAGGCTAATCCATAACGAATTTTGTAAAGACTGTGTTTTTCAAAAGATTCCGCCACATGTAATGCCACACATAAATGTGGTGCGTAATTGGGAATATTCGAAGTGATTAGTCATTCATCGGCCCAGGCGAAAGACTTCAATCATAGATCGTTGGAGTCGAGTGAGAATCCAGTGCAATCAGCTTCAAATATTGCGAATAGTTCCATCTAAATAAACTTTCAATTGTTGTTGCAGTTGTTTAATTTTCGATAAATGTTTTTGGATGTTTGGATGCTCCCACGATATTTTGGGCATTCGGAAAATAAGGCAAGAAGAGAGAAAAAAAAATGAAAATAATTTCATGGATTGTTGTTGGGATTCAAATATAATAAAAGCAAGAACAACAAAAACAAAACATATATTTACATTGTCTGTGTGTAACATCTTGTCTGTCTGTCCGCCCCTCCATCCATTGATGGTGCTGAGGTTGGGTTACTCTAAATTACATTGAGGGAACATCCAAGGTCACATTGGATTATTTGATTATTTGGCCTCTGTCTTCGCCTCATCGCCTGATGTTGATGTAACGACGAATGTTGGATTCTTTGAATTTGGAATTGAATGAAATTTTTCTATCATCAGCCAATTCTCAAGTGGTCGTCTGCGAAGAATCTCATTGGGGTAATTGATGCCTGGTGGGATGGGATTGGGCCTCCAATGAGAAGAACTATATTTCGTTTTTTGCATTCCTGAAGAAAATTATTTAGTCTAGTTGGCCGGTTGAAGTGGCCGCTGTTCGATGTGTGCGAGAGATATTTGCATCACACCTGGACTCGTGGCCACCATATATTACAGAGGCCACTAGTGGTCATTCAATTTGCCCAGTTGGACATCATCGGACGTAGGAAATTTATGGTGAATTTCATCATAATGGGGGGGGAAGAAATAGAGAAGCATTTCAAAACTTCTCAAACATTAAAATTCAATGAATGGCTTGACCAGTTTTGAGATTCCACCCCCAAAACGAAGAGAGAACACCACGTGGAAAGGAAATGCTGTTCTAATTAGCAGCGGCTAGTCATAAAATTGCATAACACAATTAAAATTCAAAAGTGGACCATGGTATTCTTATTTTAAACATTCGAATTGGACTCACTCTCATGCGAGAGTACACATTCAGACGGTCCACCCAGAGATTTACGAGGGAGGCAACTGGAATTGATTGGTTTCTTTATTTCGTAAATAATTTTCAATTTACCTATTCTTTTGTTTATTATCAATTCAATTTCGTTTAAAATGAATGGATTGCATAAAACAGAAGCCGATTTTCGAAGTAAATTATGTGAAGTGAATTTAGTCTAACTGGGTGGCATGACACGGATACATAGACATAGATTTTGCATCTGAGTCACTATTTTGATGTAGTGTCCGTTGGAATTGCAATTTTCAAATTTCGAAAAAAGGAAAGTTGTGCTGGTATGTGCTAGCCTTTCGAAATTTCAATATCTGATGAGATATTCGATTTTTTTTTAATTTGAGAGAATTGCTCATTTGTGCTCATTTTTTATATCAATTACCATTTCCAAGAAAAACGATATTTTCTAAAATAAAAGTTGTGCTGAGTTTTTCCGAGTTGTGTTGACTTTTGAAGTTTAATTTTTCTCCATATCTCTAACCGTTTTTAATATATGACAATTCAAAAAAAAGAAAACCGTTTTATAATCGTATTTTCTGTAAAAATGCTTATATTGAAATACGGTAAATTCGAAGAACTGACTGAAATATTCGAAAAATTATTTTTTCGAAAAAGTTGAGAGAATTGCATTATTCGATTTTTGAAAAAACCTCCACCTTCTCTCAAAACTTTATACCAACAGTGGACTTTATACCAAATTTCAGAATTCCAGCTCTATTCTATTCTAAGACCCAATACCAAATTTATTGGCATTCTTTTCGATTACCTTCTCTCCACCCTAGATACAAATAGTTACCTAGATATCAAATTTCTCGATCCTCGATCTCAATTGGCATTTTGCACTTTTTGTACTATCGTAATACGCATATGCAAAATCAGCCCCTTCTCCCAGCCACTAGTGACATCCATATCGAATTTTGGGATCCATCACCGAATTTTTGTACCACTTATTACTTTTCGAACAACTTTGGCACACAATTCCAAAAACACCTCCATATCTTAATTCCAGATACCAATAGAGACCTCACTATCAAATTTGAGGATTTCAGCCCTATCCCTTCATCCAATAGCAAAAGTAGTACCATTTAGTACAATTATAGAACACATATTAAAAGCCAGGTTCCTCCCTTAACCACAGACACCAACAGTGACATCCATATCAAATTTCGGGGTTCCAGTTCTATTGTTTCACCCAATACCGAATTTAGTTCTTTAGTTAGTAGAGATCTTTCAGATCTTTAATTTCTCCAATTGCCAAATTTAGTAACATTTAGTTCAATAATAGGATATATTTCCAAAACCAGATCCATATCTTAAGCACAGACACCAACAGTGACATCTATACTACTTTTCAGAATTTCAGCTCCATTCCAATATACAATATCAATTTTAGTACTTTTCGTAAATTCGTAACCGTGATACTGGTAGCGTAGCCCGACGCCAAGGGAGTGGACGGAAGAAAACAGCAACTTCAGCAGAATTGGTAAAGAAGCGACTTAATCGAAACCCGCGTCGCAGTGGCCGAAAAAAGGCTCGTAGGCTGAACATATCGCAATATTTCATTCGGCAAATGTTGAAAAATGAGCTCAGGGTAAAGCCAAGGTAAAGGTAAAGCCAAGTGCAAGAACTTACACCACAACAGTAAGATAATAGACTCAAAGAGCTAAAGAGTTGCTTCGCTTGCCGAATTTGGCTTTCTCCGATGAGAAAACATTCGTTGTCCAGCAGTTTGTAAACAAACAAAATTATCGTGTTTACATGCCAAAGAGGTCAGCTGAACATGTGCACCTTCGGTTGGCCACCAGAACTCAAGCCTCAAGCCGGCCAAGGTGATGGTGTGGGCCGCCATAACAGCCGATAGTCGCTCTCTACGCGTATTAATCGACCGTGGCATCAGAATAAATGCAGAATAAATGACACCCATTTTAGCTCATTCCGTTTGTCAATACAAAGTATTATTTTTTCGTAAATTTTAGTACTTTTTGTATCCTTTTAGTACGAGTTTTCCAACACCCAGATGCTAAGTTCAGTCGTTTCGCCTGGATGATGATTCTCGGTCTGTCTGTCAATAATTTTACTACTATACTAAAAGGTAATTTTTAAGAGCTATAGGCTTTTTCTGGATTCTTTGCTAGCTTTTGCAATGCTACTGGCCGATCACTCCAAAATCGGTGATTCCTTTAAGCCAAAAATGAGTTGATGAACACAGTTTTTGACAAAAAAAAGTGGATCCTCGGACAATTTGATGATGCAGGGGATACACTCCGCTCCACCCGACGTTTTCCTTTTTCTACCGGTTTTATTATTCAAAAAGCCATAAAAAGTTTAGCTTGAAGATTTCAAAACATATTGACTTTGGACTCTACTAATATAATATAATACGAGCCATGTTGATCAAGTATTTAGGAAAAGTTTCCTTAAATTATTGGACCCTGTAGACATTGTCCAGCACTATTTCACTAGACTCCGATATCGTCTGACCGGAGGTAATTATTTCTATTGTGTTTATTATATATTACCTTCTCTTGTGCCTGGCCATTCAAATAAACATTCAATATTTTACCGCTTTAAAATAGCCAAGAATACATTGGTTGGAGCACTTGACATTATTAACAAAAAAGTTTATTTTCTTTAGAAATTAATTTCCGTTTTTTTGATGGAATGAAAATGTTAAAGTTGTTTATTGTTTCAGCAAAAATCGGATATGAGACTACTTAATTAAGTTCTCAATTTAAATGTACACCACCTAAAATGGGCCTAAATCGTCTTTGTTTGTTTTGTCAATATTTTGTTTGTTTTACATTCGGCTTTTTCTTGTCGAATTACTTGCTAAAGAAAATATTACGCAAAAATCACCTTGCATGCATACACGTGCCAGATTAAGTTGAGTACTTGATATTAAGGGAAATTGTTCGATTAATTGTTAAATCAGAAAAAATACCAAAAAAATATACACAATGTTTTCGTTGCATACAATGAGGTATTTTTGTTAGATTCTCATTTAAAGTTGCTAAATACGTTCGAATTGAACGCATTGCACTATCTGCAGCCCCTCTTAAAGACTCGAAAATACTGCTTTTGCATTTCCTTTCGACAAAATGCAGTTTCTACATCCTTTCCGAAAAAATAATTGTTCTATTAGGTGGGAAGATCATCGATCTTTGCACACATCTGCAATTGAATAGCACCTGATAAATTCATCAATTTTAAGGCACCTGGATTACTATTTTACATCAGCGAAAAACAATGCCAGCCTAATTTAAAAATTGACGAAATGGGAAGAATTCCCATTTTGATTTTGAAGATTTCTACATAAAATATTAAATGAAACGTTAAAAAGCTGCAAGTTCGGCCGGGCCAATCTTTGAATACCCTCCACCATTTGGAAAGATTTTGGCAATTTTCAAAAAAAAAAAAAAAAAAAAAATAAGTAAAATCCGTCCAAAATTCTGTTAAAATCTTAAAAATACCGAATCTAGCCGTTATATTAGGGTCTATACGACGACGTGGACCTGAATAGGCAACTTTTGTCATAAACCTTTACAATATCCAAAGGCGAAAGTTGAATAAAAAAATTCGGTGAATAATGTAGCGAAAATCATCAAAATACCGAATATAAGGAGGTTAGGTTATATTGGGGCTATCCGAAGACGTTGACCTGCACATAGCATTCATTACGAACTTCAAACACCAAATTTGAAACAATTCCGGTGAATGATGTCGCTAAAATCATCAAAATACAAAATATCGGGTCCGCTAGACCTGTACATACAATGTTTCGCCAACGGAGATAGACCCACAAATATCAATTTATAGACAAATCCGTGAAGAAATGTGGCAAAAATCATCATAATACCAAATATCGGGAGGTACTATTATATGGGGGCTATACCAAAACGTGGACCTACATGACCCATTTTCAATACCAAAAGTCCTGCAGACATAATACACATTTGAGTAAAATTTATCAACCTACTTCATTTCGTTCCGAAGCTAGAGTTATTTCCACAAGCGGACAGACGGACGGACATCGCTAAATCGACATAAAATTGTATGCCTTGTGGGGTCTAAAATGTATATTTCGAGGTGTTACAAACGGAATGACAAACTTAATATACCCTCCATACTATGGTGGAGGGTATAAAAGAGCACAATTATGTTAAATTAGTATCAAAAGCCCACGGATTCCGAGCGACTAATCAACTATCATTCATAAAAGCCTCGATAAAAACAAATACAGCAAAGACTGTCATACGAAGAGTGTTCAATATCAGCGATGGCAAATTCCATTCCAAGAATGATTATGACGACAGAAGAATCCTGAAAATTCCCCAATATTGAATATTAAAACACTTAAAGTCCAAAGAAGTAAAATGCATCAAGCCAAGGGTGGAAAAGGCATATGAACGATTCACATATGTCACAGGCTTCTCCGAGCGGTTTTAAAATCTAAATTTAAATTGGATATAAGGAGAAGTAGTACCAAAAAAGCCTTCTTCAGTCGAACAAAACCCAAGACTATCTGAAAAAATCAGTGACTAAAAAACAGCCTTAGCAGTTCATTGTTCCTTCATATGACATACCCCTAGGTAGATATTCTAAGACAGGAAAATAACTAAAAACCACAACTATAAACAACATTCCCGGAGAAAATCGCATGAATCATAAAACAGACTTGGCATACTGTGCGCAAGTATACAGGCCCACTATTGGAAAAACACGGAAAAGCAGAATTTGGTGATCAGCGAGAAAAGTAAATTTAATTTTTGTAAAATTTGTGAATGTTTTCCCCAATATTTATTGTTTCACTTGTTATTGCCGTACAAAGAAATATTTTGTTGTGCTTCGCGAGTCTCTCATTATTCAAAGCTAATTTTGTAATTTTTGATTGCAGAATTTAACAAGTGTGTTAGTTGTATTGATTGGATTCCATATCATCTTGAATAACACCTTAAATTGCCACTTTATTTTTTTGATTATCAAAAGGTGATAAAATCCCCATCACAGTATCTAATAAATCAGATTTCAAGTAAATATAATTATGAAATACATTTGGCATTTGGCCTCATTGCATGCCGTTTGCACATCCTTCAAATTCTCCTCTCACAAATTGCTTCACACTCTTGACGATGCGCGAACACACAACTGAATTTGAAATACAATAATATTTCTAAAATAAAGAATACAATAAATTTCAGCTGAAACAAATCGAAAATGTGGCCATGTGACATGTAAAAGTATTGAAAATTGTGGGTGAGGTACCAGAAGGGGTTCGCAGATATATATCATCTTCGCAACAGATCTTGTATTAGCAAAAATGTTTATATGTGTGAAATTAAGGAAGAGTTGTATGCTTATTTCGCGTTCTTTGAGAGTTTTGTTTTTCAAAATCTTGAACCCTGTGTGGGAAAGGTAGCAAAAGAAATGGACCGATCTCTACCATCTTATAACAGATCTTGCGTTTATGGAAATATTGGGATGTACAAAGTCTGGAATGCAATCGGATGTTAATTTTGATTTTATGAGCTTCATGGATATTCAAATGTTGAACCTTGTGGGGGAGGTACCGATACATTCCATCTTCACAGCAGATCTTGTGTTGATAAAAATAATGGAATGTGAGAAATATGAAGAGAACAGGATGATTATTTCGGATTTTATGATCGTTTTGATTATTTAAAGCTTTGACCATTTGTGGGGGAGGTACCAGAGGACGTGGTCCGATCTGTGCAATCTTTATAACAGATTTTGTGTTGATTGAAATATTGTGATGTAGCAAGTATTACTGGAATCGGATGTTAATTTCATTTTTTATGAGCTTCATGGATATTCAAAATGTTGACCCTTTTTGGGGGAGGTATTTGATGGAGTGGACCGATATTGTCCATTTTCGCACCTGATCTAGCGCTGATACAAATATTAGGACTTACAAAGTGGAAACAAAATCGGATTATCCCTTCCCTTTCTG
Source organism: Musca domestica (assembly GCF_030504385.1). Classification (NCBI taxonomy): domain Eukaryota; kingdom Metazoa; phylum Arthropoda; class Insecta; order Diptera; family Muscidae; genus Musca; species Musca domestica. The sequence continues at coordinate 11,555,115 of NW_026712258.1, forward strand.
TGTACTAAAAATTAAAATTTCGACCTTTACTTTTTATACCCTCCACCATAGTATGGAGGGTATATTAAGTTAATCATTCCGTTTGTAACACGGACCCCCCACAAAATATATATGTATTCTTGATCAGCATAAAATTATATGTCAATTTATCGATTTTTTCCCCTATATCCGTCTGTCCGTCTGTGGAAATCACTCTAGCGTCCGAACGAAATGAAGTAGGTTGATAAATTTTACTCAAATTAATATTATTTCTGCAGGACTTTTGGTATTGAAAATAGGTCATGTAGGGCCTCGTTTTCGTATAGCCCCATATTATAGTACCTCCCTTGTATGACTTTAAGTGTTTAAAAAATTAGAGATAGTCTTATTGGGTATTCTCTTGACGTCATGTTCATTCTTGGAATGGAATTTGCCATCGCTGATGTTGAAGACTCTTCGTATGAACATTTTTGATGTATTTGTTTTATCCTTCGAGGCTGTTTTGAATGATAGTTGATTAGTGGCCCGGAAACCGTGGGCTTTTGATACTAATCTAATTGTGCTCTTTTTTCTAATCACATTCGAATCAAATTAAGGTAGATGACAATTCGATTCACTTTCCATTGTAAACCTCAGTTGATTATTATAAGCGTTCAATGCCTTAAGTCCTTTTTATACGTTTTTATAATGCAAATTATGTCATCAATTTATTTTGTACATTCAGTAAATTTTCCATCACTATGTCACTATGTCCCATTTGTCGCTGCATTAAATATCGCTACCAAGGTCGGCCTAGGGACCCACAAATCTTAAGTGAAACACAGGTGCTTATAATTTCAATATTTATTATAATGCACTGGTGTGTACAAATATTGAAATTATAAGCATCTGTGTTTCACTTAAGGTCTGTGGGTCCCTAGGCCGATCCTGGCAGCGATATTCAATGCAGCGACAAAGAAGAAATGCTCGTATCCTTAGTTAAAACCACTCGTTATAGATTGAATCACCTTGAGACCGATTTTCTCCTTTTTGTAAGGAATCAGGATAGGATATAGTGTCCTGGTAGTTGTTTTGATGGTTTTGACTCGTTGGCAATCGGATGTCGTTTCGATGGTAATCGGGTCATAACCGCCGATTCGTTTGAGCGGGTGGTCGAGACTGTTCGTACTCTGTCGGCTATTGATCGACCCTCTCGGTCGATAAAGGAAAATATACATTTTGGTAGTCGCACGAAGTAAATGAGAACTATTATAGAATCTAAGTGGGACATATTATGTATGGGGTGTATTCAACGTGACTTAAATTGATGTAAGGGTTGTATGAAACGACCATGTTAGAAATCTTTATGGATTTTTGGAAATCCATAAATTTTAGGAATTACTGCCGTCTTATTTGTTAGTCGGTACAAAGCATTTTGATGATAATTTTCCAGAAAAAAGTTATTTGTGATGGAATTAAAGCGTGATGATGTGATTTCTTTATATTTGGCTGGAAAACCACAGGTGGCTATCGTTAGAGCACTCCAGCATTTAAATGTAAATAAATCTTTTGTGTCTCGTACCATGATACTGGTACCGTGATACTGGTAGCGTAACCCGACGTCAAGGAATGGGCGGAAGAAAATGGCAACATCAGCAGAAATGGTTCGAAAAGTAAAGACGCGACTTAATCGAACCTCGCATCGTAGTGGCCGAAAAATGCCTCGTGAGCTGAACATATAGCAATATTCCATTCGGCAAATATTGAAAAATGAGCTCGGGGTAAAGCCACTGAAATTCCAAAAAGTGCAAGAACTTACATCGCAACAGAAAGAAAATTGACTCAAAAGAGCTAAATAGTTGCTTCGTTTGGCCGAAAGTGGTGAGATGCCGAATTTGATTTTCTCCGATGGGAAAACATTCGTTGTCCACCAGTTTGTAAACAAAATTATCGTTTTCACTTGTCAAAGAGGCCAGGGTCAGCTGAAAATGTGAATTTTCGCTCGTATTAATCGACTACGACATCAGAATAAATGCCGAATATTTTCGAATAAATATTCTGGTAACCCTTGGCACGCAAACATTTTGGCCGCAGACCTTGGATATACCAACATGACTCAGCACCACCGCAATCAGCACGCGCCACCAAAAATGGTTACAAAATGAGGTTCCTCGCTTCATTTTCAGAGCACAATGGCCACCAAAATCTCCGGATACCAATCCGTTAAACTATTGTGTCTGGAGTATTTTGGAAAACAAGGTTGGCACTAAAAAATACCAAACTGTTGATCACCTCAAGCAAGCGCTTCGCCGGGAATGGACCAAAATACCGTAGAGCAACATTCGGGCAGCGTGTGACGGTTTCATTGGCCGTTTAAAGGCCATAATTCTCGCCAAAGGTTACCAATTCGAACAAATCTAAACTTATTCTAAAATTTGATGCTATTTCTGACATTTTTTGCTTTCATTTAATAAAATTAAAAAAAAAAATACAAATTATGGGTTTTGACTTTGTTGCAGTTTTTTGTCTCGCCCTGTATATTGATTTTTTTAAAGTATAAAATATTTCTCATATTAGCTCAAATTTGAATTTATTAAAAAATCTTTTAAAATTATGTTTTGACATAATTTGAAAAAATACTTTATTTTCAGTAAAGTAAGTACCCTGTTCGCATTGGTATAATAATTTCAAATATTCCGACGCTCTGCGTCATTTTTAAAAAAGTATATAGATTTGTGCATAGTAAGGGCATATGTACTTACACATGTATATGTGTGTTCCATTTTATTTGCGCCCCATACAAATCGAATATCGAATTCACATAAAACAATTGCCAACAATGATCGTACTTCAAATTCATTAGAGAACGCACGATTAAAATTAGAATTCTTTGAATTATTTCAAAACACAATTTTTGTATATAAATCACATTTGTCTTCAATTAAAAAAAAAAAAAAAGAAAAAAAACAGAAAAAAAAACATCGCAAGAGGAGAAATCTCAATGCGAATATGTAGAATAATCATGCTGCTGCCGCCGCCACCGCCAACTACATTGTGGGTCTTAATTTGATTCTACTTAGCATACTGCGTGTTCCTTTTGCTACATATCGAACATAAATTTCTAAGTTTTCAGACAATATGCCACACACGAAAAAAAAACTTCGCGGCAAAGCGAACAAAAAAATCAGTTTGTTTTGATTTAAACGGCTTTGCCACAGCACCACAGAACGAACAGGAGGCACATCCAACAAATTAGCAAATATCAAAACATTCGCAACATGAATTTTATTTGGTGCGGATTATTGTGACCGGTTTTTGGTTTTTGCAGGCGGGATAGGTGATTTGGATTCAAACGCATATTTGGCAATGTACGTTTTATATACTGCTTTTTGTTATAATAAAGATATTTCAATATTATTTCGTATATTTTCTCCACTTAACATTCGCTAGCCCGAATGGACGATGACCCAACGTAACATGCAGTTTTTAGTTAGTTTCACATAATTGTCATGGATTCTAATAAGAAACAAGTAAAAAAGCAATAAGTTCGGCCGGGCCGATCTTTGAATACCCGCTACCATTTGGAACGAATTTGTAAGCAATATTAAAGATATCAGCAAATTATATGCTTTCCAAAATAAGCCTGTAGGAAATGTCAATGGTGAATAACTACTGACTCACTATTGACTTTGTCACCAGTATTACTGACCAAGTGTGGACAAGCAATGCTGTTTTCCTTTAGACATTTTGTATGAGCTTGTCATTCGAAAGTCACTAGTGATATTGTCAATAGTTAGTCAGTAGTTCTTACGGGGGTATATGGAGACATTGCAACCAGTGAGAGACAGTAGGTAGCCCATGAGAGGTTACATGGAGACATTGCAACTAGTGAGTTAGCAGACATTTTGAGCTATAAAAGTGGTTAGTCGGTAAAAAAAAAAACAAGTTAAAGAGTATTTTGTATGGGACCTAAATAAAATATGCCAGATTTGGACAATATTGGTAACTTACTTCACTTTACATGCGATATAGGTATAGGAGGTACCATATATAGTCAATATTCATTTTAGGTTTCTGGCAAAGAGAGATATATTTGGATACAGCAAGTTGTAAAGAATCGCTGACTTGTTTCGCAAGTTATGACAGATAAAAGTTTTGAAAATTGTCACTCTTTGTGAATGAGGTACCATAAGGGGTTCACAGATATATATCATCTGCACAACAGATATTGTATTAGCAAAAATGTTTGTGCGTGAAATTTGAGGAGAGTTGGATGCTTATTTCACTTTCTTTGAGCGTTTTGTTTTTCAAAATCTTGAACCCTATGTGGGGCAGGCAGAAAAAAAACCACCATCTTTATAACAGATCTTGTGTTGGTGAAAATCGAATGTTAATTTCGCTTTTTATGAGCTTCATGGATTTTGAGCCTTTGTGGGGAGGTAGCAGAAGGAGTGGACCGATATATCCCATCTTCACAACAGATCTTTTGTTAGTTGAAATAATGATATGTGTGAAATATAAAGCGAACCTGATGCTTATTTCGGATTTTATACATTTTTTGGTTATTCAAAAATTTGATCCTTTGTGGGGGAGGTACCAGAAGGAATGGTCCGATCACTACCGTTTTTATAACCGATCCTGTGTTGATAGAAATATTCAGATGTGCCAATTCTAATTGAATCGGATGTTAATTTCGTGTTTTATGAGCCTAATGGATATTCAAAGTTTAGACCTTTTGTGTGTGGGTGGTACCAGAAGAAGTGGACCGATATATTTTTTATATATTATTATATTTTATCGCCAGACCTTTGGTTAATAAAAGTATTGGGATGTGCGAAATTTGACGACAATCAGGCTCTTAAATCACATTTTATAAGAGTTATAATTATTCAAAACTTTGACCCTTTGTGGGGAGGTGAGGGGACCGATATTGTCCATTTTCGCACTTGACATAGCACTAATGCAAATATTGGGATTTGCAAAGTAGGAGAAAACTTCAATTATCGATTATCGCAGAAAAAATATTTTTTTTTTTGAAAATTTCAACCTTTCGTGGGGGAGGTACCAGAAGAAGTGGACCGATATATTTCATTTTAACACAAGACCTTTGGTTAATAAAAGTATTGAGATGTGCGACAATCAGGCTCTTAAATCACATTTTATAAGAGTTATAATTATTCAAAACTTTGGTCCTTTGTGGGGGAGGTACCAGAAGGATTGTACCGATATTGTCCATTTTCGCACCTGACCTAGCACTGATGGTAATATTAGGATTTGCAAAGTTGGAGCAAAATTGGATTATCGTTTCTCTTTCTGTGCAAAAACATATTTTGTTTGAAAATTTCTACATTTTGTGTGGGAAGTACCAGAAAATCTCTGTCAGTCCCCTAATTTTTATACCCTCCACCATACATAGTATGGAGGGTATATTAAGTTCGTCATTCCGTTTGTAACTAATCGAAAAAATAATTTTAGATCTAACAAAGTATATATAAAGGGTGAGATAAAAAAAATTGCAACAAAGTCAAACGCCAAAATATTTACATTTTTTGAGTGAAAGCAAACATGTCGGAAATAGCATCAAATTTTAGAATAAGTTTAGATTTGCTCGAATTATGGCCTTCAAATGGCTAATGAAACCGTTACACGCTGCCCGAATGTTGCTCTGCGGTATTTTGGCCCATTCCCGGCGAAGCGCTTGCTTGAGGTGATCGACACTTTGGTATTTTTTAATGCCAACCTTGCTTTCCAAAATACTCCAGACACAATAGTCCAACGGATTGGTATCCGGAGATTTTAGTGGCCATTGTGCGCTGGAAATGAAGCGAGGAACCTCATTTTGTAACCATTCTTGGGTGGAATGTCCAAGGTCTGCGGTTTAAATGCTTGCGTGCCCAATACACCCGCCAGAATATTTTCACGATATTATTATTCGGCATTTATTCTGATGCCACGGTCGATTAATACGAGCGGAGAGCGACCATCGGCTGTTATGGTGGCCCACACTATCACCATGGTCGGCACATGAGTTCCAGCGGCCAACCGAAGGTGCACATTTTCAGCTGACATCTTCGGCAAGTAAACACGATCATTTTGTCTGTTTCAAACTGCTGGACAACGAATGTTTTCTCATCGGAGAAAACCTAATTCGGCAGTTCACCACTTTTGGCCAAGCGAAGCAACTTTTTAGCTCTTTTGAGTCTCTTTCAGTTGCGGTGTAAGTTCTTGCACTTTTTGGAATTTCAATGGCTCATTTTTCAATATTTTCCGAATGGAATATTGCGATATGTTTAGCTCACGAGTCATTTTTCGGCCACTGCGACCCGTATTTCGATCAAGTCGCTTCCTTACTTCTCGAACTATTTCTGCTGATGTTGCTGTTTTCTTCCATCCACTTCCTTGACGTCGGGCTACACTGCCACGAGCGATAGTACGAGTGACAAAAGTTTTATTCACATTTTAATGCTGGAGTCCTCTAACGATAGCCATATGTGGTTTTCAACCCAAATATAAAGAAATCACACTATCACGCTTGAATTCCATCACGAATAACTTTTTTTCTGGAAAATTCTCACCAAAATGCTTTTGTACCCTTGTAAACAATATAATGAGCTGTCACTGGAATAATTTTAATAGGTGTCGGACGATGGGTTCGCAATGACAGCAGTCCGAAGTTGGTTGCAGTTTTTTTCATCTCAACCTGTATATTCTTGATCGGGTTAAAATTCTAAGACAATTTAGTCATGTCCCTCCGTTCGTCTGTTGTAAGCACGCTATAGTCAAAACGAATTAAGATAGGAAGCTAAAATTTTGTAGAGATCGGTCTTTTCTGTGCAGGCTGGTCGAGTTCGAAGATGGGCTATAGCGGTCCACTGTATCGTGTAGGTTTCATAAAACGGTACCCCCCCTAATATACAGAATATTGTGAGTTTTTCAATCCCTGGAAGAGTATTGTCTATAAAGGTCCACGATATCGTATATCCCCCATATAACGGTACCTCCCGATATTCGGTATTTTCATGATTTTATACACATGATATTCGGTATTTTGATGATTATAGCGACATTTTGGCCGGAATTGTTTCAAATTTCGTATTTAAAGTTTGAAGCCCAAATAACGAAAAATTGTCTATGCAGGTCCATGTCCTTCTACAGGGTGAGATGAAAAAACTGCAACCAACTTCAAACTGCCGTCATTTCTAAGCCAGCAGAAATGGTTCGAAAATTAAAAAAGTGATTTTATCGAAACCCGCGTGGCAAAATGATCGTACCAAAGAGGTTAGCAGAAAATGTGCACCTTCGGTTGGACACCAGAACTCAAGCGCCGGTCATGGTGATGGTGTGGGCCGCAATAACAGCCGATGATCGCTCTCCGCTCGTATTAATCGACCGTGGCATCAGAATAAATGTCGAACATTATCGCGAAAATATTCTGGAGGGTGATTTAAAGCCTTGAGCACGCACACATTTTACCCGCATACCTTGGATATTCCAACAGGACTCAGCACCATCGCACTCAGCACGCGCCACCCAAGAATGGTTACAAGATGGGGTTGCTCGCTTCATTTTCAGCCCACAATGGCCACCAAAATCTCCGGATGCCAATCCGTTGAACTGTTGTTGGGTCTGGAGTATTTTGGAAAGCAAGGTTGGCACTAAAAAATACCAAAGTGTCGATCACCTTAAGCAAGCGCTTCGCCGGGAATGGACCAAAATACTTCAGAGCAACATTCGGACAGCGTGTGGCGGATTCATTGGCCATTTGAAGGCCATAATTCGTGCCAAAGGTGACCAATTCGAACAAATCTAAATTTATTCTAAAATTTGATGCTATTCCCGACATTTTTGCTTTCATTCAATAAAATTTAAAAAAAAAATTAAAAATTTTGGCGTTTGACTTTTTGCAGTTTTTTATCTCATCCTGTATAGCTCACATAAAACGGTACCTCCCTCTATTTCGTATTTTGATGATATTTGCAACATTATTCACCAGCATTTCTTTAAATTTTATAATATTAACGAAATTATTCCACGAAATTGTTTCAAATTTCGTACTTTAAGTTCGGAATCGGTACTACAGCCTATGACAAAAAATTACTTATGCAGGTCTACGTCTTCATATAGCCCCCATTGCATGGTTTCTATTTAAGTGGAATTTTTCGAAGGATTTTTTTGAAATTTTTCCAGATCCTCAAAAATGATGTAATGTATTAAAAGTTCGGCTCGGCTGAACTTAGCTGCTTTTTTACTTGTTCACTTTACGTTATCTCAAAGAATAATGCATTTTATTCATTCCAGGCATGGCAATCAAGCCATTATTGAAAAATGTATTTTCGGTTTGCTGGGTATTTCATATTTTCCACGACTTGAACAAGCTGAGGCGCCTTTTGGCAGCTCATAAAATGCCACATAAATATTTTGAATTATTAAACGATTGTTTATTGATTTGCAATCATTGGCAAATTGATTTTTCACCAAAGGACCCTACACGATGCAAATTAAGGACTCTACATGGGGCAGAGAGCAGTCGTCGACGACACAGTGAAGTTTGACTCAGATTTGGGTACGCAATATTATGACATTTCTCTAATGGAATACATTTCGTATTTAAGCCAGCAGTGAGTTTATTTTTTAAGATGAATTCCCCCAATGGTGATTCACACCACAAAAACTAGAGATTTGCAAAAATAATCCGCTGACATTCCCATTGTGGCCACTAAATTCATAGAAATATTTCTCAGTTTTTGAATTGACGTGATATCATAGCGTTCCAATGTGTCCATCTAACCACAAAACAGTCGATTCAGCTTTTTTCCTCCTCTTCTGTATTGGTTTTCTTCTTCTTCATTAAAAAAATCCAATATAAAAGCCGATTGTGGTCGAACGTTTGGTGCGGCAAACACGATGACAGAATTATTAATTCATTTTTGTGGGAGAGAACAAAAAACGAAACCACCGCAGCCAAGTTCCTAAGGCTGACTCCCAAGATGTCTTGTTTGTTATTCGGAAAGTGATTGCATTGCAAAAATTTTTGAACTTTGGTTTGTTGGTTGCGGTATTGGTTGGTTGCAGACGCCAACGGTAGTTAGGTATGTGTGTCCCTCTTCTGGCGTTTGAACCAAACCCAAATATCCAAAACCGAAACACCACATGCCATTACCCTTGTCCCCCATCTCATGATTGGTCACCACAAGCGCCCAGCCCCACTAAACTTGACAGAAACCCCCAAAAAATCGTCGACAGTTATTGGCGGGTCCATAAATATTTTTGCATAGCCGCCAATTTTTAATTATGACATTATTTATGATTTTTATGAGTTCATTAGTGAGTGTAAAGTGTCATGTCCACCAGAAATGATGGCAGGCCTAGGTGGTGGAGGTGGCAACTGGCGTTGGTGTATGTTCGTATCGCTCTCCAATGGCGGGCAGACCGTAGCCTTGAAACTGTATTCGCAGCAACATATTTTGCCATTGCAAATTCAAATTCGGATCCGATCATATTTTCTGGCGTTTTGTGTTGGTCATAAAATCATTAATTTGTCATCTGAAATCATTGAATTTGATATTGATGTTTGGTATGTTATGAGTCGCATAGGGAAGGAAGGCTTCTTCGTGGGGTGGAGAAAGGGAGGAGACTGAAGAGGTAAAATCGTAAGGCAGAACACTCTGGATGGTGTGTGTGTGTGGTGAGAAAGTGCAAATGTTCTCGTAAACATCTTCAATTTATTCCTAATGACAGAATTATGAACATCACTTTGTGATATTTGTGATGAGTTGTTGAAGAATGGAATATTTTGTTATGGAAAATTTTCAATATTTTCTTCAAGAGAGATCTGTTAAGAACAATATATATTAATGGATATATAAATTATATAAAATATATCAACTGCAAGCATCTGGTTAGAATATATCGGAATTCGTAATCCAAAAAAAAAAGTTAAAAAGTTAAAAAGCAGTAAGTTCAGTCGATCTTTGAATACCCTCCACCATTTTGAAAGAATCTGGATATTTTCAAAAAATAAAATCCGTTAAAAATTCTGTTAAAATCTTTAAAATACCGAATAGAGCCGTTATATTGGGGTCTATACGACGTGGACCTACATAGGCTTATAAGCCATTACCATATTCAAATTCGAAACATGAAATAAACGGTGATTAATGTAGCTAAAATCATCAAAATAACGAATATAGGCAGGTACGGTTATATCAGAGCTATACGAAGACCTGGATCTGCATAGTCAATTTTCTGCCACAGACTGTAGTTCCCATTACGAACTCTAAATACGAAATTTGAAACTACTCCGGTGAATAATGTCGCTAAAATCATCAATACACCGAATATTGGGAGGAACCATTATAAGGGGGTGGGTTTTCGAAGACGTGGATCTGCACAGACAATTTTCTGTCACGGACTGTAGTATCTACTACGAACTTCAAATACCAAAGTTGAAACAATTCCGGTGAATAATGTCGCTAAAATCATCAAAATACAGAATATCGGGAGGTACTTGTATATGGGGCTATATGAAAACGTGGACCTATATTGCCCATTTACGAACTTAACCTGTCTACTGGCAAAATAAACAAGTGTGAAAAATTTTAGCCTTTTATCTCAATTCGTTCGAAAGATAGCGTGCTTACAACAGACGGACAGACAGACAAACGGACATTGCTAAATCGACTTCGAATTTTAAGCTGATCAAGAATATATATATACTTTGTTGGGTCTGACATGAGTATTTCGAGGAGTTACAAACGGAATGACAAAGTTAATATACCCTCCATAATATGGTGGAGGGTATAAAAATGGATCGGATGGACTGACAAGAAATCAGTTTACTTGAAAATCAATGGTCAAGGTCATCCGGATCAATCTCCATCGGAGTGAGGTGGCAACTCATATGAACATAACATGATAATATACACAAGGTCTTTGTCTTGAACCACATTAATGTATGAACTTGAAATACACTCCAGCATTTGGAAAAAAAACTTTGTAAAATACTGTTAAAATCATAAAAACGCAGAATACAGGATGGTACATTTATATGGGGGCTATACGAGGACGTGGACCTGCATAGTCAATTTTCTGTCACAGACTGTAGTACCCATTACGACGGACAGAAGGACGGACATCGTTACCGGCATAGAATTTTATGCTGATCATTTATGGAGTCTAAAATGTGTACTTCGAAGTATTACAAACGGAGTGTAAAACTTAATATTCCCTTCATAATATGGTGGAGAATATAAAAAGAATCTCGCGCGATGACCTATATTTTATGTCACAAAAACGTATGTTTTTGTTGTCTACGTTAAACCTGACGGGAATGGAAACGTACACCTGACCCATCTGTACCTAACAGTCTTTCGAATATCCTAGATAGGCCGTTAGAATAAAGTTGTCTAGAGAGGCCAGGTCGCGCATGGTTAGTAGTATCGAGAGTGCAAACTTCAGATACTAGTTTTTGTTACGAGATACACTCCCAGTAGTGATATTCTCTCACTTAATTTTTATGCCCTCATTCATATGGCTACTGAGTAGTACCTCCCTTTCAAAGGGTCAAGATTGTGAATAATTGCAACTTTTATAAAATGTGAAAGAAGAAGAATCCGATTTTCATTAAATTTCACACACCCCAATATTTCAATCAACCCAAAATATTTTGTGAAGATGGAAGATATTGGACCACACCTTCTGGTACATCCCCCACTAAGAGTCAAAATTTTGAAAAACCAAAGTTATCATAACATGGGAAATAAGCATTACATAAACGATACATAACATGTAAAGACAATAAAATGGCGTTTGGGGGTTAAAAAAATGCACCAACCTAAAATATTTGTGAAAACCCAAAAATTCGAAAGTTAAGAATAGATCAAATGCATGACGAATATCAATGGCGCCCAAGTAAAGAAATTTGCAGAGTGAGATGAAAAAACTGCAACCAATTTCAGACTCCTGCCATTTCTAAGCCACTCGTCTGACAGCTGTCAAATTATTCTAGTGATTGTTTACAAGCGTTTAAACGCATTTTGGTGAGAATTTTCCGGAAAAAAATTATTCGTGATGGAATTCAAGCGTGATAGTGTGGTTTCTTTATATTTGGCTGGAAAGCCACAAGTGGCTATCGTTAGATAACTCCAGCATTTAAATGTGAATAAATCTTTTGTGCCTTGTACCATCGCTCGTTGCCGTGATACTGGTAGCGTAGCCCGACGTCAAGAAAGTAGACGAAAGAAAACAGCAACATCATCAGAAATGGTTCGAAAATTAAAGAAGCGACTTGATCTGAACATATCGCAATATTCCATTCGGCAAATGTTGAAATATGAGCTCGGTGAGAACTTACACCGAAACAGAAAGAAAATAGACTCAAAAGAGCTAAAGAGTTGCTTCGCTTGGCCGAAAGTGGTGAACTTCCGAATTTGGTTTTCTCCGATGAGAAAACATTCGTTATTCAGCAGTTTGTAAACAAACAAAATGATCGTGTTTACTTGCCAAAGAGGTCAGCTGAAAATGTGCACCTTCGGTTGGCCACCAGAACTCAAGCGCCGGCCATGGTGATGGTGTGGGCCGCCATAACAGCCGATTGTCACTCTCCGCTAGTATTAATCGAACGTGGCATCAGAATAAATGCCGAATATTATCACGAAAATATTCTGGAGGGTGTATTAAAGCCTTGGGCACGCAAAAATATTGGCCGCAGACCTTGGACATTCCAACAGGACTCAGCACCATCGCACTCCGCACGCGCCACCCAAGAATGGTTATAAAATGAGGTTCCTCGCTTTATTTCCAGCGCATAATGGCCAGCCAAATCTCCGGATACATTTGTGGGGAAGGAACCGAAAGGAGTGGACCAATTTATTCCATCTTAGCACCAGACCTTGGGTTAATTAAAATATTGGGATGTCTGAAATTTGAAGGCAATCGGACTCCAACATCGCATTTTATAAGAGTTGAAATTAATCAAAATTTTGGCCCTTAATGTAGTGGTCCGATATTTTCCATTTTCGCCCGTGACCTAGCACCGACGCATCTCCGAACTCGATCTAAGTTTGATAAGAATATTACGATGTACTAAGTTTGGACCAAATCGGATACTCTCTTCGAGAGTTATCGTGCGCACCAGCCAGCCAGACAGACAGACGGACGGACGGACATCGCTAGATCGACTCCAAATATTCTGAAACGGATTTGGTCCAAAGAGACCTAGGGTCTAGTCATATGACTGAATGTTTAAAAAAATGTAACTCAGAATCTATTTGCCGAACTTTGCGTAAGCATGGTCTTCATGGAAGAGTTGCGCTTAAAAAAGTCATTCGTTAGTCCCGAAAACCGTCAAATTAAATTGGAGTCAACTTGGATTTGGAAGTCTGTTACATTTGCAGATGAAAGCAAAATTAATATGTTTTTGTCGGAACGAAATTTTAGTTTTTATCGAGGGAGAATTGTTTAAGATGTATTCTTTAAACATTTTGAAGAAATGTCTTTTGAAGAAAAAATGTAGTGCAGAAAAATTGGGAAAAATTGGTACAACATTCCAATTTTATCAAGATAATGACCACAGAACAATTTGTATTGTGGTTCACGTTTTAGTATAGCCGCCATATAATGGTACCTCCCGATACTGAAACTCTTTACTGGATTTACTTTGCTTGTCACTTTAATGTGCAACATTTTAACAACCCAAAGTACAAAATACAACCCTAATAACCCGCAACTAATCGATAGTTCCTTTAATTAAATCAGACACGCACACAAAAACACACAATTTTACAGCACACAGCTACCAGATCATAAAAACATTTACTTACGCACCCACAAGATCCTCACAAGGACACTTAAGCTATGCGACCAGATTAGAAGGAGTTAACGTAATCCCTACAGTTGACCTACAGTTACAATGCCTTTTGGGCTAACACCCCCGTTGAGTAGTCAAGGCACGTGCACTGACTGGCCGCCGGATCACGGTGTCCTCACATTCTTTCAAGCAGCAATTTTGTGATCCGGCTAACGTACTTGAGAGTTCACACCCCCCGACACTTTTATTGGCGGTCATAAAATCAACAGCAGGTAATCGATTCATTGCATTTCTCATAAAAATCAGTGGCAGATAAGTGCAATTATATTTTGACGGTTAGCGCTGCCATAATCGCATTTTTAGTAGGTTAACATGTCGATGTGTTTGTTGGTGATCGAATTATAAGTGACACTTTTGACGAAGTAGATGACCGCCATCGAAGATTATGAAGTACTTTAAAAAGTAAATCGAATTATGCGACAAAATATAAACAAATAATCAACTTTCAATCATGTTAATACTGCCGTTGTATGTAACTGCTTTCGTAGTATTTTATTCGAATTTTTCCAAAATTATTTAAGAAAACTGGGAGTAAAACGCCAACAACCTAACGGTGTATTTGAATTGAATTATTAGAAATTTTGAAGCTATATAATAAACAAGTTAAAAAATATCGGTTGGGTTTGTCGAAAGATGTATATCCTCAGCCAATGTTCCTTTACTAAAATAGATTTTGACTTCTGTTATGAATGTGATCGACACTTTGGTATTTTTTAGTGCCAACCTTTCTTTCCAAAATACTCCAGACACAATAGTCCAACGGATTGGTATCCTGAGATTTTGGTGACCATTGTACGCTGGAAAAGAAGCAAGGAACCTCATTTTGTAACCATTCTTGGGTGGCGTGTGCTGAGTGCGATGGTGCTGAGTCCTGTTGGAATGTCCAAGGTGTGCGGCCAAAATGTTTGCGTACCCAAGGCCACCCTCCAGAATATTTTTGTGGTTTTCCTGCCAAATATAATCACACTATCACGCTTGGATTCCATCACGAATAACTTTTTTTTTTGAAAAATTCTCCCCAAAATGCTTTTATACGCTTGTAAACAAGATAATGAGCTGTCACTGGAATAATTTTAACAGCTGTCGGACGAGTGGCTTAGAAATGACATCAGTCTGAAGTTGGTTGCAGTTTTTTCATCTCACCCTGTATACCCTCTGTAACCATTTGACTGAGGGTATAACCAGACTTTTATCAAATAAATTTAACTTATTAGTCAGGATTCGATTAACAACGACCACAAACAACATATTGTTTAAATTTAGGAAAACAATATAAAATCAAAACCCCATAAGCAATATGAGACTAATTTATGGAATGATTGGAAACGGCTTTAAGTATAATTTTGCAGTAGCTAGGGCAAATATGAATAGCTCAGCTTGTTATATCCTCCACCTTGGAGGGTATATTGACTTTATCATTCCGTTTGTTACATGTCTAAATATTCGTCGTATATGTATATAAATTCATAATCAGCATAAAATTCTAAGTCGATTTAACGATGTCCGTCTGTCTGTCTGTTGAAATCACGATGCAGGTCACATGATTTGACGTAGAGCGTCAAAATTTAGCAGAATAATTTGTATTGTGTCTAGGATGGCTGGGCAGAAGCCTTCCCGATATTCGGTATTTTGATGATTTTTGCCACATTTTTTACGGATTTGTCTGAGAATTGGTATTTGTAGGCTATAACGGGTCCTAGTTCGTGTGGCAAATCATTGTATATATAGGTCCACGCTTTGGTATAGTGTTTATACCCTACAACACTATGTGTTGGGGGTATTATAAGTTTGATTGGAGCAAAAATTATGTAACACCTCTAAATATTGGTTTCCCACATAGGAAAGTATATATGGATCTTCCTATCTTGCCGAGCTGAGTCGATCCATCCGTCTGTCCATGTTAATTTGTAATCAATCTACAGGTCGCAATTATGGCCCGATCTTCACGAAATTTAGAGTGGAGGTGGGGCTAGAGCCAGAATAGAACCCTTTTTCTTTTGGAGATTATCGCATACTATTTAGGGGTTGAAATGAACCAAAAACTGAAAAATGTCCTGATTTTGCAGTTGCTCTACCCTGTCCTGTCTTTGCAGTTGCTCTACCAATCGACCCGGAAATCAGCATGGGGCTAGAGCTTATGGCTGGGCAGAAGCCTTCCAATTTTGATGGTCATCGGGTAATATTTAGTGGGTGAAAAAGACCATAACATTTGTGTTAAACTAAAGTCAAATTTTTCATTAAACCGCGAATATTTTTAATCTCGGCGAAATCACAAATAGACGAACAGGTTTTTCTGACAGTTACGTATATGCCGATAGTAAATATATCGGATATATATAGCAAAATATATACAATGTATATATACAAAGGAAGGGGATGTTATCCAGAATACTTATATCTCAAGAATGGCTGGACAGATTTTGACAAGTGTTGTCAATTCAGAATGCCCTCCTGGCCTAAAGGAATAAAGTATAAGAAATTCGCATCAAAAGATACCAATAATGGTGTTAATATACGTTTTGTAGTATTTTGTGACATTTTTTTATTTTTTCATATTTTTTATCGCATGCGATTTTTTTAATTTGATTTATAATATTGAAGTATACATTTTGTAATATTTGTTCACTTTACAACACAGCTTGGGGTTGTTATATACAGATTGCAATTATCGTCCGATCCTTACAAAATCCTCACAATCTCAGAAGGGCTAGACCTATTGTTTTTGAAGATGTCCGAAATATATTTAGGAGTTGAAATGAACCAACCACTAAAAAACTTCCTGATTTTCCAGCCGTTATAAAGGTCACAATTACAAACCAAAGGACACGAAATCTCGCAAGAAGTTAGAGTTTAAGACAGCTGGTAGAATTTTGTGCGAAAAATACCAACTTTGCTTACAGGCGATATCAGAAATACACAAAAAGGCGAACTTCTGGCTTTTTTATGCTGATTTCATTGACGAATATGGCCAAATATTGTAGACAAGCAAATCATAGAAATGATTCTAAATTTGAAGATACAGAGGGGCCTCTTGCTTTTGGAGATGATCGCAAAATATTTTGCGGTTTAAATGAACCAATAACAGAAAAAAATTCTGATCACACAATTGATGCCAATCGTCACGCCTTAAAAGAGAGTTAAGGACAGGGAAGAATTCTAACATTTTGGACGACCATTGGATTATATTTAGCTGTAAAATGGACCACAACAACTAACAGCACGACGGAATGAGTAAATATTGGTCAAATGCCCTTGGTCAAAATGCTGAGGTTAATATCTGGGCAGTGTTCCGTGACATAATTTCAAAAGCGAACTCTTCCAAAATGGATTTGGACATAAGGGGGCTTCTAACATATTGTAGTGTTGTAGGGTATCAAATGGTCGGCCCCGCACGACTATAGCCTTTGCTTACTTGTTTTGCTATAATCCAGGTAGATAATTGTCATCCCGAATTTTTTTAGTCGTTTTACTTGTTATAAAATTTCATTAACAAATTTCAATGCTAACATTTGAAATTCTCTTGTAATATTTTTTTCATGATGACTTTTTATCTTTGACATTTCCTCCCTTATAAAATCTTCATCTCATACATTCCAATAAAAAGAATCCCTCGTCCTTTATTGAAAAATTATGTGAGAATGCTTTCCGGTACCGCTTTGTGGGGTTTCACTTTGATATCACTAAAACTTAGAAATACAAGAATAATTTATTGCTGTTTGCCGCTAAAATTCTTATCACCAAATATGACCGAATAAGTTATGTAAAATAATACTAACAAAATCAAAATATAAATCTCTTTAAAACTATAATTTGATAAAGACCCAATACGATTCGCTATTCTGGAGAAGATAAACATCTTCCCAGAAAAATATAATTTATGGAGCAAACAACAGGTGCTGAGCTTATATTTCAATATCAAGTTCAAGTGAAATTTGTGCGTATGTGCTTGGTTCTTTTTTTATCAAAAAACTTTCTTCAGCTGTAATGCGCTCTCAAATATATTGTCATTGTTTATTGCGCGAGCGATGCCATAGAAGTTAATCCTCGCCCAGCAACAACAATAACAACAACAGATATGAATGAAATAGAAACAAATTAGCCGGTAGGTATTTTGTGGACGTAGTTTTGCGCAATATTTATTTTTGTTGTTTTAGCATTCGCGGAAAATATCTCTTAAACAAATATAGAAAATAAAAAATAAAAATAACTCTTAACTCATTTGTCATTTGAGGGGAAAGATAGCAAAACACAAAGAGAACCAAATGACAATACCACTGGCTTGAGTTGATCCACAATAATTCGGATATTAACTAATTATTAATGGGGAAATTTTGGAAAAACATGAATACATTGATGAAACAATTATAAATATAAGTCGACCAAGTTATACTCTATGTTCGACACTGCAATAAATGTCTATGGAATGTCAAAATATTCCTTTTAAGCCTTCACCCACAACTTGGATTATTGATGTGTTACGAACACATCCATCCGCTGGAAACATGTAGTTACAAAATACTTATGCTATTTTCGAAAAAGTGTGTCAAGCTATCCGCAACCTCGAGCAGATCATTAAATCATTTCGCCGATTCGAGAACGATCGCTGTAAGGGCTTTCTCTAAGAAATTTGGTCAATTCTGGTGTGTGCACCTTTCGGTTAAACCATAAAACAGGTTAAAAAGCAGTAAGTTCGGCCGGGCCGAACTTTGAATACGCTCCACCAATTGGAACGAATTTGGAAATTTTCCAAAAAATAAAATCCGTTAAAAATTCTGTTAACATCTTAAAAATACCGAATGTAGCTGTTATATTGGATTCTATATGACGTGAACCTACATAGGCATTGTTTGTCATAAGCCATTATCATATTCAAATTCGAAACTTGAAATAAACGGTGAATAATGTAGCTAAAATTATCAAAATATCGTATATAGGGATGTACCGTTATATCGGAGCTATACGATAACCTGGCCTGCATACACAATTTTCTGTCACAGGGTGTATCATCCATTACGAACTTCAAGTACGACATCTCAAACAATTTCGGTGAGTATTGCACTTAAAATCGTCAAAATACCGAATATGGGGAGGTACTGGAGCCTATACAAAGACCTGGACCTGCATAAACAATTTTATGTCATAGACAGTAGTTCTCATTACGAACTCTAAATACGTAATTTGAAACTATTCCGGTGAATAATGTCGCTAAAATCATAAAAATACCGAATATCGGGAGGTACCGTTATATGGAACTATATGAAAACGTGGACCTACATTTTGCCTACTGGCAAAATAAACATGTGAGCAAAATGTGAGCCTTCTATCTCAATTCGTTCGAAAGATAGCGTGATTACAATAGACAAACAGACGGACGGACATATAGACAGACGGTCAGATCAACATCGCTAAATCGACTTAGAAATTTTACGCTGATCAAGAATATATATACTTTGTTGGGTCTGATATGAGTATTTCGAGGAGTTACAAACGGAATGACAAAATTAATATTCCCTCCATAGTATGGTGGAGGGTATAAAAATAATAATAAGAAGAAGAATAATGTTGCAAAATATTCGTAAAGGAAAAAATACAGTTGACGCTTAAAGTTTCTAAATGTCAAAAAGATTGGAAAATTAAATGAACAAAATGGCCACCAGTATTTCCTGGCAAAAGTCGGAATGAAAAACTTTCCTGTATGATTTCATCGCTGAAGAAGATTGGATGCGTGGCTCCAGTCATCCCAAAAAAGGCAAAAACAACAGCAATTGTTTGAAATAACTTTGAATATTGAAAGTACTTTAAATAAAATTATGGTAGGGATGTGGTAGACAAAGGTTTAAATCTGGGACATCAGAGAAATTCTCAACGGGTGGGAGTTTCCCTAGCTGGACAGCCGCTAGGAGAAAAGCTAGCGAATGTATATTTTACTTTCAATTTTTTTCATTCGACATGTTTCAAGTCCTTTTAATAAAACCCCAACTTTGATGTTTTAGACTGTTATGAATTTTAGATTTTGTTTTCCATCAACCGAAATATTCAGGAATATCCACCCCTCATCCGAGTCATTTCCGCTAAACGCCACCATACCGGCAACGCCTTTCGAAGACGAAACTTATCCATATTTTTTTAATAAACATCGGTTGTTTCACTTCGACGACTTATGGCGATCTAGGCTCTCGAGAATCTGTCAGTACCCTCGTGGACGCCACTAGTACTAGGGTCAGTTCTGATGAACGTAGAGTTCAAGTGTTGGCATAGCAGACCCAGTTAAAGTTTCGACATGAAGGAAAGGATTGGAAATATTCTCTCAATGAGGTAGCTACATGCCTATTTCATTCTGCCGCCGTTTAAGAATATATTCGAATCCTTTATTCTGAAGAAAATGAAAAGAATCGTACATAAAGGCGGACTCTGTTTGGCATGATGGAATTTTATATTGATGACAGTAGTGGAAACTTCGGTAGTTACCTGTATCGCGTTCATTTAAAAGGGGAAACAAAGCATGAAATATGTCAAGAAAGCAAAGACAATGTGGAACACTCCCTATAACATATCGAATAAGTTGTCCGTTGAGGATGTGGTTAAAAACAGGTTGAAAAGTAAAGATAAATGGTCGCAGTACTCAATGTGCATTGAAAAAGTTTTGGCTGAAAGGAAAACGAAATACCGCAACAGAATCGAATCCCCTAATCAAAATTGAATGGACGGGGTAATAGAAATAAGCTGAAAGCAGTATGATCAGTTCAAAACTCCTCCCGAAATAATTTATAGTTTTCTCAGGTATCTTTTGTAGCTGATTCTGAAGATAGGTTCAAGTAAGGTTCATGTCTCGGATATAACAAAACAATTGGGGTCATATTTTAAAAGAGGTTTGGTACAGATAAAGTGAAATCTTGAAATCATAGTTTTGAGTACTACTCTCACTATCGATCAATAAACTCATCGCCAGAGTTACTCGCTTGTTAACCAACAACAAATTTGCTTTGAACCGCCGATTTTTCGGAGTAAGCTCTTTCTGGAATTAGGTTATTAGAAATTTATTATTAGCTGACGAGATTGTTAGACAGTCAGTTAACCAATGACACAATTTTCTAAATCACAAATTTCGTTAAACGGACATTTTTCCATCCACTTTATTATATCTTTTTCCATTTTTGTCTCCATCCCTTTCCTACATTTACTAGATTATCCAAAAATGTTGTAATAATTCGTACTGTTTGTTATACCCTCCACCATTCTATGAAGGGTATATTAACATTGTCATTCCGTTCGTAACACCTCGAAATATTCATAATAGACCCTACAAAGTATATATTCTGGATCAGCGTAAAATTCTAAGACGATCTAGGGATGTCCGTCTGTCTGTTGTAGTCTGTTGTGTTGTAGTTCGTAAATGGGCCATGTCGGTCCACGTTTTTGTATAGCGCCCATATAACGGTACCTCCCGATATTCGGTATTTTCATTATTTTAGCGTCATTATTTACCGGAATTGTTTAGAATTTCGTATTTAAAGTTCGTAACGGGTACTACAGCCTTTTACAACAATGTTGATATGCAGGTGCACGTCTTCGTATAGCCCCCATATAACGGAACCTCCCGATAGACGGTATTTTGACGATTTCAGCAACATTATTCACCGGAATAGTTTCAAATTTTGTATTGAAGGATTTTAATGGGTACTACAACTTATGGCAAAAAAATGCGTATGCAGATCCACATTTTCGTATAGCTTTCATATGACAGTACCTCCCGATACTCACCGTAATTGTTACAAAATTTCATATTTGAAGTTCCTAATGGGCACTACTGCCTATGACAAATAATTGTCTGTGTAGGTCCACGTCTTCGTATAGTCCCCATATAATTGTTTTCATTTAAGTGGTAGTTTTCGGGATTTTTCTTTTTGGAAATTTTTCAATTTCCTTCGAAATTGTGGAGGGTATTAAAAGTTCGGCACTTTCGAACTTAGCTGCTTTTTTACTTGTTGTTTTCTCCATTCAACCTATCTGACCAACTTCACTTAACTTAACTCCTTTTTACAATTTTGGTACATTGGCTGAAAATTTTCTCTTTGCTTTTTATATCATCCACCTTGGAAAGGAGGGTAAATTAACTTTGCCATTCCGTTTGTAACCACCCTAAATATTCATCGCATACCCCATAAAATATATATATTCATAATCAGCATAAAATTCTAAGTCGGTTTTACGATGTCCGTCTGTCTGTCTGTTGAAATCACGATACAGCCCACATTATTTGATGTAGAGCTTCAAAATTTGGCAGAACAATTTGTATTGTGCCTAGGATGGTTGGTATTGTAAATGATATATCGGTCCATGTTTTCGTATAGTCCCCATATAACGTACCTTCCGATATTCGGTATCTTGATGATTTTTGCCACATTTTTCACAGATTTGTCTAAAAATTGGTATTTGTAGAATGGGTTCCAGCTCGTGTGCCAAAACATTGTATGTATAGGTCCACGTTTCGGTATAGCCCACACATAATAATACCTCCCGATATTCGGTATTTTGATGATTTTTGCACATTTTTTAACAGATTTGTCAGAAATTGGTATTTGTAGTTCATAATGGGTTGTAGCTCGTGTTGCGCACATATTCGGTATTTTGATAATCCTAGTTACATTGACCCACATAATGTTGTTTCAAAATTGGTATTTAAGAAGATTTGGTAGATAACAATCCTTGAAGTATAAAATTATCTATATTTTTATACCCTCCACCATACTATGGAGGGTATATTAACTTTGTCATTCCGTTTGTAACTCCTCGAAATACTCATATCAGATCCAACAAAGTATATATATTCTTGATCAGCGTAAAATTCTAAGTCGATTTAGCGATGTCCGTCTGTCTGTCTGTTGTAATCACGCTATTTTTCGAATGAATTGAGATAGGTGGCTAAAATTTTGCACACATGTTTATTTTTCCAGTAGGCAGGTTAAGTTCGTAAATGGGCCATGTAGGTCCACGTTTTCATATAGCCCCCATATAACGGTACCTCCCGATATTCGGTATTTTGATGATTTTAGCGACATTATTCACGGGAATTGTTTCAAATTTGGTATTTGAAGTTCAAAATGGATACTACACCCTAAGACAGAAAATTGTCTGTGCAGGTCCACGTCTTCATATAGCCCCCATATAACGGTACCTCCCTATATTCGGTATTTTGATGATTTTAGCTACATTATTCACCGTTTATTTCAAGTTTCGAATTTGAATATGGTAATGGCTTATGACAAACAATGCCTATGTATGTCCACGTCGTATAGACCCCAAAATAACGGCTATATACGGTATTTTTTAAATTTTAACAGAATTTTTTAAGGATTTTATTTTTTGAAAATTTCCAAATTCGTTGCAAATTGTGGAGGGTATTAAAAATTCGGCCCGGCCGAACTTACTGCTTTTTAACTTGTTATCTATAAAATTATAGAGGTTTCCGTTTTGGCCCCCATGTAACGGTCTCACCCACTTCATGGTTTTTTGGAAAGTTTAACGGCATTAGTATTTGTAGTTTAAAATGGAACACGTTTGAATTCAGATACTGTTATATAAAAATGTTTTCTTTACCCAATGGTGGAGGGTATTTGAAGTTCGGTCCAGTTGAACTTAATGTTTTTTTACTTGTTTACAAGAATTTTTGTCATTAAGCAAGTAGGTCCGACTCCTTCACTTAACTGATTTCTTGATAGATGTTGTGTTTTTCCCGCATAATAATGGGCCAGCCACTTCAGCATCGATCCATATGTGAAATGACAGAAATTATATTTATCTGTATCTGCCAACTGCGTCTGATTGAGTATGAGTTACATTTTGAAGTTTATGCCAAAATAACGGCAATAACATAAAATTTACAATTCATTAACTGATAACTGATAAAACAAATGAAACGACGAAAAAAAAGGAGAAAACCCAAAACAAACACCATCACTCAACGCCACACCGAATACACGCCACAGATCGAGCAGTCATCGCTCTCAGTGAGTGTTCTGTTTGGTTCTGCCGAAGCCTCTAATCTATGGGAAAACAACACATGGCACAAATACGAAATAGAAGGCAGAAGAAGAAAACACACACACACAAGCTGGTGCGGAAAAACAATAATAACAAACCAAAGCAAAGCAAAAAAAAAAAAAAAAAACAGATCTAAACAACAATAAAAGAAACTGCGATACGCAAGTGATAATAACGGCAGTAGTAGTAGACAGATCCATGTTGGACCTGGTTGGTCGGTTGGCTACAATCTTGCGCGAACTAGAAACGTTCGGTTGTTCGTACCATATCTATTTGCCGGCTACCCAAGATACGATTGTTGCTGTTGTCTTATCACGAGACCCGAATGATATTCGCAAAATACGCACTGTCATTTCGTTAGTGTATTTGTGCGTAGTTCTCTCCCACTTCTCTCGGGGTGCTCTGAGGCTTCGAACCTAACGTCAAGATCTCTTGCAATGCCTAATGCCTATGTATTCAATATGATTTAGATATTGTCTATCAAATTGAAAGCGTCGGGGGAATACGTCGTTGGTATTTGCTAAAGTGCTTTTCAGTTTTTTCTTCTTCTTCTTCTCTTATCAGTGGTCAATGTAATGCGTAATGTGTGTGACGTAACAGCCACTGCCGGATCAGTTTTTTTCTCTTTAGCCAAGAATATATATTTTTATGTTTTATTTGTAGATAGTGGCTGAACCCTCTCTCAATCCGATTGCTCATAAAACTTGTACGGAGGTACTAGTTGTTGAAATATTGTATCGAACTGTATTCTCATAATTAGGAAGAATTCTACAATTGTAATGCGAAATTATTCCAATACAAATAATACAATATAAATCATAAATCACGGACACTAGGTCGTAGAGAAAAAAATGTGAGTTTACGGCACCTTACTTGATTTATGCATGTTCGATGATATACATGAAATTCTTAATAAGTACAACGGACTTCCCTAGCCGTCCTGGAATACTCTACCCTAATTTTAGAAGATGTCTCGGATAAGTTTAAGTACTTGGAGGTAGTATATCACGAGATAATTGACTATTTCTGTCGTATAGACTACGTCCTGTCCAGGGCCAATCGTCTGTATTTCGGATCCAATGGCATCTTTAGTATGAGGAGTGAGGTTTCTCATGGTGTTAAATTCTTGTTCTATCGGCAGGTTATTAGACATATCGTCGTCTACATTTTCCTTGACTGGTTTGGCATTTCGTCACATCCAAATAGATAGATTTTATATCTTTGTGGCAATAATTTCTAGGCCCTTCTCGGACGGATGCCATTTCATAAATAATGCAGATACAGACCAACAACAAACACAATGATATTTGATATCCGATATGTTATAGAGCTCGAAAATACCCTTGCCAAATTTTATCGAGATCGGCTTAGGTTTGGATCCTTAATCCGATTTCAGATTTTTTGTGCAAATAATGGCTAATATCAGCCTAAATGGAGTGAATTTCAGGGCGTACGTTTCCATTTGTTGGAACTTATCTCTGAAATATCCTTCTCGAGGTGAAATCATTCAAATTTGGTGAAAATTGATTCCAAATTGGATATACCTCCCATATATTAGTTCCTTCTGAATGAAAAATTCGAATTACAATTCGAATGAATCGAATTACAAATAGAACAATTTAAATGTTTCGAATGATATCTAAACAAGTTAAAGAGTATCCGTTGGTTTTGCGGTCAGTTATCCGTTTATTCAATTTTTATTATTATTCAGAATTATTCCATAGGAGAGCTACAGATGGAGTAAAACAATATTGTCCATTTCGCCTTGGTATGAGATAATCATTGAAGGTGACAGCCTTGGATAATGTGTATATAATTTTTGAAAATGCTCTTTATTCCAAATATTGATCCGTTTTGGGGGAAGTATTTTCCATCCGTTCCTCATACCTGATCTTCTGTTGGTAGAAATATTGGGATGTGCGAAATTTGAAGACAATAGGTCACTTATTTCACATTTTGCAATATTTATTATTCCGCAAAATGCTGACCCATTGTGGGGGAGGTATTACAAGGAGTGTGTCGATCCCATCTTATTCTGACCTCTGTGGAAGAGGTACCAGAAGGTGTGAGCCGTTTCACACCCTATCTTGTAATGGTTAAAATATTGGGATATGCGAAATTTAAAGAAAATGCGATGCATATTTCGCATTTTATGAGCGTTTTAGATAACCCTAATTTGGAGCCTTTGTGGGGGAGGTACTAGAAGGAGTCGTCCCGATCTTGCGGTGATGCAAATATGACGATTTCCAAAGATTGAACAAAATCATATTATCCATTCTCTTGCTATGCGGTAAATTATTTTTTTTATGAAAATTTTGACCTTTTGTGAGGGAGTTACCAGAAGGAGTACACCGATAAATCCCACTTTCACACCAGACCTTGTGATGTGTGTACTTTGAAGAGAACCGGATGCTTATTGCGGATTTTATTATCGTTTTGGTTATTCAAAACTTTGACCTTTTGTGGGGGAGGTATGGTTCGGTCTCTGCCATCTTTATAACAGATCACGTGTTGATAGAAATATTGAGATGTACCAAGTCTGAATGGAATCGGATGTTAATATCGTGTTTTATGAGCTTCATGAATATAGAAAAATTTAACCCTTTGTGAGGAAGGTACCAGAAGGAGTGAACCGATATCTTCATGCCAGAGCTTGGGTTAATAAAAATATTGCGATGTGTGAAATTTTAAGACAATCGGACTCTTACATCACATTTCATAAGAGTTGTAATTATTGAAAATTTTAACCCTTTGTAGGGCAGGTTCGTGATGGAGTGAACCGATATTGTCGATTTTCGCGCCTGACCTAGCACTGACGCAACTATTAGGATTTGCAAAGTTGGAGCACAATTGGATTATCATTTTTCTTTCTGTCCAGAAAAAATATTTCTTTGAAAATTTCGACCTTTGGTGGGGGAGGTACCAGAAGGTGTAAACCGATATTGCCCATCTCCGAACTCGATCTAAATTTGAAAAGAATATTACGATGTACCAAGTTTGGACCAAATCGGATATTCGAGAGTTATCGTGCGCACCAACCAGACATATATCGCTAAATCGACTCCAAATGTTCTGAAACAGATTTGGTCCAAAGAAACCTAGGATCTAAAACCGTTATTTCGACTAGGCACGTTTTGGCCGTTTCAAATGATATATTACCCTCTCTAGCCATATGGCTGAGAGTATAAAAATGAGTAGTAATTCTGAAAATGGCATATACTCCGGTCCTGCTTTTACTGACTAAGGTGAGAACACATAAAACGAAGTGTGGTGAACTGAAACACTAATTGAATTCGAGTGTTTTGACAATAGAATGACTGTGACTGTAGGACACGTTTTGTTGGAGTTTACATATGTTCCAATGCAGTGCCAGAAAGCTGAATTTTTAATACTTTTTATACCCTCCACCATAGTATGGAGGGTATATCAAGTTTGTCATTCCGTTTGTAACACCTCGAAATACACATTTTAGACCCCACAAAGTATATATATTCTTGATCAGCATAAAATTCTATGTCGATTTAGCGATGTCCGTCCGTCTATCCGTCTGTGGAAATCACTCTAGCTTCCGAACGAATTGAAGCAGGTTAATAAAATTTTGCTCAAATGTATGTTATTCCTGCAGGACTTTTGGTATTGAAAATGAGCCATGTAGGTTTATGTTTTGGTATAGCCCCCATATAACTTTACCTCCCGATATTCGGTATTTTTATGATTTTAGCGAATTTCTTCCCCAGAATTGTTCAAATTTGGTATTTGAATTTCATAATGGGTACTACAGCCTAAGACGGAAAATTGTCTGTGCAGGACCTCGAAGAGCCCCCATATAACGGTACCTCCCGATATTCGGTACTTTGATGATTTTAGGGGCATTTTTCACCAGAATTGTTTAAAATTTGATATTTGAAGTTTGTAATGGATACTACAGCCTAAGACAGAAAATTGTCTGTGCAGGTCCACGTCTTCGTATAGCCCCATATAACGGTACCTCCCGATATTCGGTATTTTGATTTTATCGACATTTTTTAAAGTTTCGCATTTGAATATTGTAATGGCTTATGACAAATGTTACCGACGCAGGTTCATGTCGTCGTATAGACCTTAATATAATAGCTAAGATTTTAACAGAAGTTCCAATGGTGGAGGGCCCGACCGAACTTACAGCTTTCTTACTTGTATTTTTCTAATATTGAAACCAAATGTCAATGATTTAAGCCCATACAAAACGATATTGAACTTTGCAAATATTTTTGGGGAGAACCCCCAAAAAGAGAAACATTTAATTGAAAATATCAATTACTTCAGAGTGGAAGGGAGTGTTGCCTCACCATAACTAAATATGTTAATAGTGTGGAACAATTCACTAAATCGCCGTTGGAATATGGTGTCATAACCTCAAGTCATGATCCCGTTTCTTGTTTTCGAAAATTCTGTTCCCAAACTGTTTCCATAGCACCTTTTTCAAAAAGGTAGTTGACAATTATTGCGAGCAGTTTAAGTTATGGATTTAGGGGGCATTTCATGTCACTTCAATGTCCACTTCCACTCTCGAACAAAAATATAAAAGACATACATACACGTGTATGTGCATGTATGTGTAGTTGCTGTGACGAGTGCCACAGCAGTCTAATGTACAGAGAATTCGGTAAGTGTTTCGACTTTGCAACATTGTATTCGATTGGTATTCTTTTTATTGTCTGTCATAAATTTCATGTGCGCGGAAGTGCGGGAGGATGGTGTGTGTGTGTGTGTTTGTGAGCGTATGGCAGATAACTAAGAGGTCTAATGCCTGACGAGAAAAGTGAGTGTTTGTATGATTTGTGATGGTGCTAGCGGTCGGTTGGTCGCTCGCTCCGTTGATGGCAGTGGCGTTGCGATTGTCATTTTATGATGTTTGATTGACATAGAAAATATTTGCCTGCAATTGCGTGAATTGTGGATTTAAGCGCCATATTTTTTGTTTCATTTTTTTACTTGGCAAAGCAATAACACCAACAACCACAAAATACAATGAAAATCATTCAAGGAATTGATAGTGTGGCAAAAAAACAAAAAGAAAAACTAAATACCGCAGTAGTAGCAGCGGAGACATGGTGTTAATGTTGGACACATTTATTTTTAATTTGTTTTAATTACTTCGACATGAAGAAGTGTGACGACGACGTCAACTCCAAAGCATTTGATAAGAATTGCATAGCAAACATGGCATTGTTTGAGGGTTCTTCTAAAGACTTTTCATAATTTAATATAGGTATGATTTTTGTGCAATTTTTATTATGGGTGTCGATGCAGGCTTTTAGGATTTTTATGTAATAACAACTTTTAAAAACAAAAATTCGTTATGGCTCGTAAAGACCACTATTTAGAACCAATGTAGTATGTTAAAGTTTTAACGAAATAGAACACAGTTTCAAATCAACTGGCTGACAGTCTGACCAAAAAAATTGTTTACATAAATCATGCCAAATATCTGAGCCCTACTTCCAAGTTAAAAAAAAATAAAAAACAATTTGCAAGAAAAATTCTTAAAAAAGCTGTAAGTTCGGCGGGCCGATCTTTGAATACCCACCACTATTTGGAACGAATTTGGCAATTTTCAAAAAAAAAGTGCGTTAAAAAAACTGTTTAAATCTTAAAAATACCGAATGAAGCCGTTATGTTGGGGTCTATACGACGACGTGGACCTGCATCATCAAAATACCGAATATAGGGAGGTACTTTTATATGAGGGCTATACCAAAAAGTGCACCTGCACAGAAACTTTTCTGTCTTAGGCTGTACAATCCATTACGAACTTCAAATACCAAATTTGAAACAATTCCGGTGTATAATGTAGCTAAAATCATCAAACCACCGAATATCGGGAAGTACGGTTATATGAGGGCTATACCAAAACGTGGACCTGCACATACAATTTTCTGTCTTAGGCCGGTTAATAATGTCGCTAAAATAATCAAAATACCGAATATAGGGAGGTACCGTTATATGGTGGTTATACAAAGACGTGGACCCGCACAAACAATTTTCTGTTATAGGATGTACTATCCATTACGAACTTCAAATACCAAATTTGAAATAATTCCGGAGAATACTGTCGCTAAAATCATCAAAATAACGAATGTCGGAAGGTACCGTTATATGAGGGCTATACCTAAATGTGGACCTGCATAGACAATTGTCTGTCTTAGGCTGTAGTATCCATTTCAAACTTCAAATACCAAATTTGAAAGAATTCCGGTGAATAATGTCGCTAATCACTAAAATACAAAAATAGGGAGGTACCATTACATGGGGCTATACCAAACCATGGACCTACACGACCCATTTTCAATACCAAAGTCCGGCAGACATAATATACATTTGAGTAAAATTTTATCAACCTACTTAATTTCGTTCGGAAGCTAGAGTGATTTCCACAGACGGTCAGACGGACAGAAGTCGCTAAATCGAAATAGATTTTTTTTGCCGATCACGAGTATATATACCTAATGGGGTCTAAAATGTATATTTCGAGGTGTTACAAACCGTCCATACTTTGGTAGAGGATATAACTGGCCGACTGACCAAAGTAGTACATATTTTCACATTTCATCTAACACGGATAAAAATCCTGATGTGTGCAAAATTACAAGAAAATCAAATACTTATAACCAATTTTATGAAAAATCGTAAATTCTGAAGAATTCCATATTCATATCAGGTTTCTGTTTGGGAGAAATATTTGTCTTCACTACGGATATTGCTCTAGCAAAAATATTTGGAAGTGCGAAATTTGAAGAGAGTTGGATGCCTATTTCACATTTTATGAAGGTTTTATTTTTCCACCCATCTTCACCGCAGATCTTGTGTTAGTAGAAATTATGGAATGTGTGAAATTTGAAGAGAACCGGATGCTTATTTCGGATTTTATGCTCGTTTTGGTGACTCAAAATTTGGACCCTTTGTGGGGGCCGTACCAGAAGGAATGGTCCGATCTCTACTATCTTTTTAACAGGAAGCTGGCATAGCTTCAGGGATGTATTTCTATAATATTACCAAGAATATAATACAATGTTCAATCACGTTTATATTGGTTTAAATCTTGGTCATTTCAATTGTATATCTTTTACTTCTTCAGCATCATTACAGATCTAGACGCCCAAATGTAGTGGAGATGAAACTAAGAACCTGTCTCTGTATGAGGACACGAAAGTGAATACGAACAAAAAATTCCATACCAAATATAATTTTCAATTTTTTATTTAATAAAAAAATCAAAAAAAAATAGAAAACATTTTCGCAAAAATTCCCACAAAACTGAATTACGTGGAAGAAGAAACAATCGAAACAAATTTCACCTTCTTCGCTGAGGTGGGACCACCTTTAGTATTCAACGGCTATAACATATTCAAAGTTGCTTAAGATTTGGTACATATTTTTTATATCCTCCACCATAGTTTGGAGAGTATATTAAGTTTGTCATTCCGTTTGTAACACCTCGAAATACACATTTTAGACTCCACAAAGTATATATATATGTTCTTGATCAGCATAAAATTCTATGTCGATTTAGCGATGACCGTCCATCTGTGGAAATCCCTATAGCTTCCGAACGAAATGAAGTAGATTGACAAAATTTTACTCAAATCTGTATTATGTCTGCAGGACTTTAGGTATTCAAAATGGGCCATGTAGGTTCACGTCTTCGTATAGCACCCATATAACGGTACCTGACGATATTCGGTATTTTCACGATTTTAGCGACATTATTTACCGGAATTATTTGAAATTTCATATTTAAAATTCGTAATGGGTACCACAGCCTATGACAAAAATTTTTGTATGCAGGTCCACGTCTTCGTATAGCCCCCATATAACGGTACCTTCCGATATTCGGTATTTAGATTATTTCAGCAACATTATTCACCGGAATTGTTTCAAATTTGGTATTTGAAGTTCATAGTGGATACTATATACTAAGATAAAAATGAGCAATGTAGGTTCACGTCTTCTTATAGCCCCCATATAACGGTACCTCCCGATATGGGGTATTTTGATGATTTTAGAGATATTATTTACCGGAACAATTTCAAATTTAGTATTTGAAGTTCGAAATGTATGCTACAGCATAAAACAGTAAATTGTCTGAGCAGGTCCACGTCTTCGTATAGCCCCCATATAACAGAACCCCCGATATTTGGTATTTTGACGATTTTAGCGACATTATTAACCGGAACTATTTCAAATTTAGTATTTGAATTTTGTAATTAACACTACAGCCTATGCCAGAAAATTGTCTGGGCATGCCCACGTCTTCGTATGGCCCGCATATAACGGAACCCCCGATATTCGGTATTTTGATGATTTTAGCGACATTATTTACTGGAATTATTTCATATTTTGTATTTGAAGTTCGTAATAGATACTACAGCCTATGCCAGAAAATTGTCTGTGCAGGTCCACGTTTTATAATCCCCATGGTACCTCCCAATATTCAGTATTTTGACGATTTTAGCTACATAACAAACAGATTTTTTTCAAGTTTTGCATTTGAATATTGTAATAACTTGCCTATGCAGGTCCACGTCGTCGTATAGACCCTAATATACGGCTACATTCGGTATTTTTAAGATTTTAAACGGATTTTAATTTTTATGAAAATTGCCAAATTTGTACCTTATGGTGGACAGTATTCAAAGTTCGGCCTGGCCGAACTTACAGCTTTTTTACTTGTTTTTATTCAAGTTTAGCATTTAAATATTTATAATGGTTTATGACAAAAGTTGCCTACGTCGTCGTATAGACCCTAATATAACGGTTACATTCTGTATTTTTAAGAGTTTAAAAGATTTTTTTACGGATTTAATTTTTTTAAAAATTCCCAAAACCGTTCCAAATGGTGGAGGGTATTAAAATTTCCGCGCGGCCGAACTTAGCTGTTTTTTACTTCTTTATTTTTTCAATAATATATAAAATTTGCCCAGGAGAATAAAACCACTCTACTCTCTGAGAAATAAGTTGCTGGACATTTCTTGGTAGAAAGTAACCAAATACCTACCTTTAAAGTGTTATCAAACCCACAATTTTTCTTTCGTTACACATTCTGCATTCGAAAATTTTTTTGTAATCCTCACATATTGTTGTCATTTTATTTATAGAATTTTTCCATTTCCATTAACCCATTTACTTTAAATGATTTGTATTTAAGAAATACTAAATTTATTACTAATTAATTTGCTTTGACATAAGTGAGACAATTTTTGTGTAACCTAATCTCACAGCCAATAAATTAGTTTCTAAACAAACTGAAATATATTTAAAGAAATACTTCGTTTGAAAATGTTTTCACAGCCTGCCGGTATTGTGTTACATGGCACGAACACAAACGTCAACATACAATGTACCTATCTGTTGTAACATTTAATTAAAGAAGAGTTAAAAACAATTACATCTGGTGACAATAACATCGGCTATTAATAGCAGCAAACCATTCTCAAAACATTTCCATTTAAATGCCGGTTCACATTATTTTTTACCGAACCCCACACACACTCAGCATTTCCTGTTAAATAACATTGACGGAAGCGGAAATAATAATCCATACCAACACACACCATTGCAGAAATCATAGCATCGCTGCAAGCAACAGTGTTTCCCCGCTGGTTCGGCAATGTTAAAATGCATTCGCATTTTCATTTCGACGGCATTTAACAGCAACGCCAGTCTGATCCCAACAACAGCCGACAAAACATGCAACAGCAAACATTTTATTCCACGGCTGTGATGCTGCCTTCATACATTGCATGCCATCATACCGACAATGAGCCAACATCGCACCACTGTGTTCGATGCTGGGTCCCATTGCACAAGCTGTGCGGCATGAATGAATGAAATGTTTACTTGCCAACGTTTGTTGTGTAAATTGCTTCCTTGTCACCTTGACATACAGATGGCGCCGTTTCGAACCACACGACCAAGCAGCTGAGTTCTAACCTCACTGTTATACCCCGTGTATGTTGTAATTCCCAACGAACCCAACATTTTTACATTGTAAAGACAACAGCCAATGGATCTGCGTGCTGCTCTGTGGTGGTTGGCAGATGTTTGTCAACCAAAAGGAAGATACATTTTTCGCCGGTAGTATGTTATCGTGCTGCTTGGTCGTCGTCGTGGTTGGGTCTTCTGTTTTAACATAGGAGATTTTTAGCCTCTGATTGGAGTAGGTTGGTATACAACACCGGCCAGCTCGCTTAAGTCAGTAGGCTAACACTGAAACCGTCGTCGTGGTTGTCGTTCCCGTCTGTTTGCCTGCGCTACAACAACAGGCCGTTCTTGATTATGTTATGCGGCATTCTGACTGTTAGGTTCTGTTGGCTGGCTGGCTGGCTGGCTGGCTGACTGGCTGGCTATACGATGCTACTTGTTCGTGTTGGGTGAATGAATGAACAAACGGTTGGTTGTGTGTGCCTGTGTGCCTGCCTTGTGGAATGGGTAAACGATAGCAGCGACGACCATAACCGAACCGAATGTGCCGAACGTAATGCGAGCATTTTCAGTTTGAATTTAGATACGAAAGCATTTGGGAGTATCTCGAAGATACGCGGTTGATGAAAATATACAACAACAATAAAACACACACACAAATCTATTACAACATTAAAGCCAAGCATTACAAAATCAACCAACAATTCTAAGTGAAACGGCTGGAAGTTGGAAAAATACGTTACTACGAAGAAATTTTGAATTTTAATTTCGTAAAGACGAAACTTGGAAAATAAACTCAAATATTTTTTTTTGACAAAAAAATTGAAAAAAAAAAATTAACGAAAATTGTGAATTAAAAAAATAAGTATTTTAATTTTTTCTTTGGGGAAAAATTATAAAACAACGTGGGCGATTATGTTAACGGCAAATCTTACTTAGAGCGGAAAAAGTGCGTGCGTTCGTTCGTTCCTGCGTGCGTGCGTGCCATTAGCAAAGTTTAGTGAAGAGTGCTTTTGTGAATGATCGGTGAAAATTATGCTGCTGATCCTCAACATTGCCAAAAACCGCCAAACACCGCAACTCTTTCTCTCGCCGTGAGTTACGTGAAAAATAGCAACAAATTCACGGCGGAAACATGTTGGGCCAGCCGCCGCAAAACCCCACCGAATAAATCCCAAAAACAAATCTAACTTAACCCAGTAAAGAAAAGAGCAAATCTCGAGTAGTAAAACATATATTTCGTTTTTTTTTTCCTGCCAAGAGACCCCAAACATGGGCGCTTCACTCACCAAACACCAGCACCGCCAGCAGCAGCAGCGGCTCTCGCTGCTGTCAAATTATTATCGGTCGCAATTTCGATTTCAGTGAGCGAATGTGTGTCTTATGGTGCGGCCGCAAACTTTTACGAATTACGAAACGCTAATTGTTTGCTGATAGTGAGTGGTACGAAAAAACAACAACAACAACAACAACGCCAGCAAAGAATCAAAAAAAAAGCGCTAATCTGTCGCAAACGAATACCGCGCTATCTGCCATGTGAAAATCTTCACAAGAAGTGTTTCTCGTAACAAGTGATTTCATGAATGAATGAAAAAAGAAAAATTTATCGCAAGTGCAGTGGAGGAATATCCTGGCTGGCTCTCAGGCCCGGCTGCAGTTGTTGAAAAATAAACAAGTGAAAAATTACAATTTTCCCCGAGAAAACCGCGAGTCATTATTGTGTCGAACCGAACAAAGTCAAACACCTTCTAATGGACTACGTGCGCTTTGACAAACCGCAAAATACAAAAAAAAAAAAATAACGCAACGATAAGCAGAGCAAAACAATTTTCCGGTTTTTGTGTCAATTAATAAAAAAAAAAAGAAATAAAAAATAAAAATTTGCCAAAAAAAGTTTGAATTATCAGAAAAAAATCTTTTACGCAAATACAAGCCCCCCCGCCACCCAACCAATCGATACGATACGAATTTGAAATGTGTCCAAAGCCAATGAAAACAAGATAATCACAGAGCCATTAATTAATACCCCAAAATACAACTCCAAAACAACATCGACAACAACAACAAAAAAGTGAAATCGTTACAATTTTAATTCAATTATTTTTTTCTTGTTCGAAAAGTCAAAAGAAAATCATCGATTTTCATCTGTGGCAATGTTTGAAACAAAGCAGTTAAATGAAATCGATTTTGAAAATTTTGAAATAACCAAAAGGAAGAAAAAAATTATTATTATCAAGAGAAATAAGTGAAAAAAAAAATATTGAAGAGTACAAAAAAAGTGTTTGATTGATTTGGAAAAAAAAAATAAATAAATAAAAGAAAAACATCGAAGCCTCAACTTTAATGAAAGAAATATATTCTTCAACATTTTGCCAATAAATCGGAGGAAAAATTAATATTTACAAAAAGGTAAAGATAATATTTGTTACTATTTTTTTTTCAAGTCAAAAATTATATTAAAAATTGTAGGATTGTATTTTTATGAAATCAAAGAGAAGCTAAAAAAATAAGTTTTAGTAGGATAGTTAAAAATATCAGACTGGTTTTAGGAAAGAAATATTTATTTATTATTACTATTATTATTTTTACTACTTTTATTTTTTATTTTATTTATTTATTTATTTATTTATTTTAAATAGCCTCTTCTTCGCATGTGAAATAATTTATTTATTTTATTTTATTTATTTTTTTGAAAAATAGCCTTTTTTCGCGTGTGAATTAATTTACCAAAAAAAAAAAAACATAAAAATTTAGTTGCAATCATTTAAAAGCAAACAGTTGTGTGATATTGTTTTTAATAATTGCTGCAATATTTTATTATATATAATAATATTTTTAATTTATTATTAAGTATTCGGTTAGACTATACAAAATTCCCTGTTGTGGTGCGCAGTTTTTTTTTCAGTTTCTAATGGCAATGTAAAAAATTAATTGATTTAAAAAAAATAAAAATAATAAATAATAAGCTTCTGAAGAAGTTGGAAAAAAGACCAGTGAAACGTTGAGTTGAAAAATGAAAAAAAAAATATTCTGCAAAAAATGATACAGGTTATTAACTACTGACTTGCCATTGACTTTGTCCCCAGTACTTCTGACCTAGTGTAGACAAGCAATGCTTTTTTGCTACAGACATTTTGCCTGAGTTTGACATTCAGAAGTCACTTTAGTGACATTGTCAAGAGTAAGTATGTAGTCCATGAGAGACTTTGGAATTAGGGAGTCAGGACATGAGACGACATATTGAGACATTGGAATTAGGGAGTCAGCAGTCAATGTGAGCCTGCTTAAAAAAAAATATTTCTTTTGTCGTTGAAAATCGGTTCTCAAAGTGTTATCGACAGCTTCATTAAAATTTGATGTAACATCGGGATATAAAAAAGGAAGATATATTTTAAAATGAAGAAAAACTTCATAATTCTTAAATATTGTGGCGGCATCGCTAAGGCTTCCTCATGTAATACCGCTTCTCCAAACATTTTCGAGAAGATTCTGTTTCAATATAATATATATATTTTTTAAATTTTCCCACAAAGTAAATTTCGGAGTCGAAAAATCTTTTTTTTTTTGTCATTCCGTTTGTAACGCCCGTACATTTCCGCCCGTCTATGGAAATCAGTCTAGCTTCCGAACGAAATGAAGTAGGTTGATAACATTTTACTCAAATGTATGTTATGTCTGCAGGACTTTTGGTATTGAAAATGGGTGATGTAGGTCCACGTTTTGGTATAGCCCCCATATAATAGTACCTCACTATTTTCGGTATTTTGATGATTTTAACGACATTGGAATTTTGTTCAAATTTGGTATTTGAAGTTCGTAATGAATACTACAGCCTAAGACAGAAACTTGTTTGTGCAGCTCCACGTCTTTGTTTAACCCCAATATAACGATACCTCCCTATATTCGGTATTTTCATGATTTTAGCGACATTATTCACCGAATTTTTTGTTCAAGTTTCGCATTTGAATATTGTAATGGCTTGTAACAAAAGTTGCCTATGCAGGTCCACGTCGTCATATAGACCCTAACGTAACGGCAACATTCGGTATTTTTAAGATTTTAACAGAATTTTTAAGGGATTTTATTTAATTAATTTTTTTTTTTTTTGAAAATTTTTAAAATTTGTTCCAAATGTTGGAGGATTTTAAAAAATCGGCCCGGCCGAACTTACATCTTGTTTACTTGTTTATATCATCATTTTGTGTTTTAAATTTACCGATATTTGTCGATTACTCATTTTTTTTTTAATGTTTACAAGACCTTTATAATTGGAAAAATTGAAAAAAATAGTCGGATCTTGCAGGTTCTGGAAAAAATCATTTATTTAGAAAACAAATATTATTTTTTTTTTTTTTTTTGAAATATCGTTCATTTTTATAAAATCTGATTTTTTTTAAGAGATTTAAAATTTTATAGCTCCATTTATTTGCTCTCTCTTTTTGTATTCGTATTTTTGGAGCGAAAACAAATTTTGATCGAAATGAATTTGAATTTGTGTCTACCAATTTAAGTCTGATAAAAATGAAACTTTTGGTGAAAACAACTGGTGTTGAACTTTACCTTTCTATATTTAACGTTTCTATCGAAATTTTTAATTAAGACAAGTTAAAATTGATATTCATTGAGATTGTTTTTTTTTTTTTTTTTTGACATCGAACATGTTTTTGTAAAACTCTTTTTTTTAGATTGACAATTCCATGGTAGAAGAAAACAGGTAGTCCCATCGACACAGCTGCTGGGACAAGGAACATTTAAACCAATTTTGGAATTGAAAATTTTAAAGATTATTGAAATTTGTTTTTTTTTTTTTTGACATATCAATGTTTCCAAGCTTTGATGCACTTACCTGGACAATTCCTTTGATTATACATCAAATAAATGGCAAACCCTCGTAAAACGCGTAATTTAGATTATAATGCGTTGGGCGTTTTAGACCACTTTTAGACTAGTCATTTTAAATCTACTCGATTTCTAAATCCAACTTTCAAATTCTACTGGTTTAGACTAGTTTAAAATGATATAAAATGTCAGTCAGCTGTCATTTGTTTATGTAAACAAACGTGTTTTTTAATTAAAATAAAAAAAAACAAATAATTATCGGCATTCTGCCAATATCTGACAGAATTTAGAAATAAGTAAGATCCCTTATGATCAGGAAATTATATAGGCATATATACTATATATACCTGAGCTGTCATTAAAGCTTTTTTCAATATTTTTACAATTCATTTTTTTTTCTAAAAATTATGGCATAAATACTAGCAAATATTATTTATAATTTTTATTTCACTCACAAGAAAAATATTTTCAAATTTATGCATCACCTTCGTTGGCTACGGTGTAGATGATTAAAGAATCACGCTAAATCGCTTATGTTCTATACTTTTATGACTTTTTAATGATTTTTTCATTTTATATTATTTTTAATTGCTAGGCTCATTTTGCACCATTTCGAATATTTTTAAAATATTCAAGATTTTTATTATATACACCCACATATCACATTTTCTGTTAGTTTTGTTTACTTTTGAAAAAAAGGTGGAAAAAAACGATTTTTTCTATTGTAGAAATGTCAAGTTTAAGAATAATATGACAAATGTGTCTGGTATTGCGATTATTTTTTTCTTTGAAAGAGAAAACTCACACACATGAATATTTAGATTTATATATAAAAATTATATTCAAAAATAATAATATTTATATTGAGAGATAAAAATATCAATATCTTCATTCCTTCAACAAAATACATTTTCGACACTTTTTCAAATGTCAAAATGGGCAATCTTTCATGGTAGAAGAATACAGGTAGATGCATCAATATTTGGGAATATTGATATGCTACAATTTTTAAAAAATATTTTCTCAAAAATAACAAGATTTTTATATGTTTTCTTATACGACGTCAATTATTGGAGGTTATTATCATGGTACAATAAGGAGGTAGAACATTTTCGTAAAACTACAGAAATACAGCCATGAGGCTATGCCCACTTCCTGTCAGACTAATTCAAAATTATAAAATTAAAAATATGATCCAATCATTCAATTTCATGGCTAAACTGGTTAATAGCTTTAATGCGCTAGCCGCAATTTACGTTTCTTCCAATCATTGGTTTTGAAAATATTAGTTATACAAAATTGACAGAAGTCGGGCACATTTAGAAAAAAAATTTAAACAGCTGATAGTTTTACCTTACCTTTTTATTGAACCATTATTATAATTAATGTTTTTCAACAATTTTTACGAATTTCAATATTTTTTCATTAAACATTTTCAGATGGTAGAAGAATACAGGTAGATGCAACAAAGCCTGGGAACATTTATGTGTCAAAAAATTAAATGTATTTTCAAATATAAGTAGATTTTTATTTGTTTTCTTTTACGACGTCATTCGGAGGTTATCGTAATACATTTTTCAACAATTTTTACAAATTTAAATATTTTTTCATTCAATATTTTAATTTCCAAAATTAGTTTGACAGTTCATTGTCGTAGCAACTGTGTCGATGCGAATACCTGTATTCTTCTACCATGCAAACTCTACAACATTGTGAAATGTTTACATTGAACAGCTGTCTGGCTGGAATCAGCTGTGTTAAGTATTTTCGATTAAAATAAAGTTGTAAAATCCGTTATCATCTAATAGTACGTTTACATGCACATTTTTTACCGAGTTTATCATATTAATTGATCAATCGCAATAAATTTAACATATGTTTTGACAATTAAATTT
Organism: Musca domestica; assembly: GCF_030504385.1. Classification (NCBI taxonomy): domain Eukaryota; kingdom Metazoa; phylum Arthropoda; class Insecta; order Diptera; family Muscidae; genus Musca; species Musca domestica. The sequence goes on from NW_026712258.1 coordinate 11,595,678, forward strand.
ATAGTGATTAGGATTAACCCGGATAAACTTATAGCGTGTTTACATACGAACTATATTCACGGATTAGTGTTATAAGTTTAACGCACGTTTTCCACAGTCATATTTGTGGTGTCTTGCCATTTATTAGAAATTGATGTGTTGAGAACATCTATTCACCAACTCGTTTATACATATGTCTTTAAACTCATTTTAACGGCATTTGGAATTAACATATGCCATGTTATTCATGCATTTGCAAATCATAATAAATTTATGATAATCTATTCTCTCTGATAAATTTTATGATCTATTTAGATTAGCAACAAAACAGGTTTACTCCAAGAAAAAAAAAAAGAAGCATAACAAATTGCCCTGACCAATAACGATTCGCAAGCAATTAAAAAGCGTTCCAATTATTCAAATTTTATTTTTTTATTAAGTTTTACTTTCTTTTGGCAATTTATTAGGTGCACATTATTGGGTTAACATCAAATAGGGTTAATGAACTTATAACATATTTTGCAATCTAACGAATGATTAACCTGAAAAATAGTAGTTATGTAAATAAAACAAGGAGATTCCATAGCATATATGTTTATTTCCACTCAAATTGCCAAAAAAATCAACAACTAAATCACGAATCTTATCTATACGATTGGTTTTTATGGCCGTATAAGGAGATTTTAATGACTTAAAAATGTAGGCACAAAGAATTTGCGTTTTTGACAATTTCAGTTATCTTATATCAATATCAGAGCAATGAAATGGGATTAGGTTTGTTAACAAGTTTAACAAATTTCTTTTGACTGATAAACATACGATTGAGGTTTTAGTGAGATTTGTATTTTTAATCATGGAAGCTTTGGGTTCGAATAAAAATTAAATGTATAAAGAAATTAAATACTTGGTGCTTTTTTGACTCCTACTTCAAATTATATGTGGAATCAAGGAAAATAAAGCAGATCAAATATATCGCAATGAAATCCTCTTTTGTATTTGAAATACTCTTAAAGTACGTTTACATGCACATTTGTTTCGGCTTAACCGTGATAATTTACCAATTTATTAAAATTATTACATTTATTGTGAATGGCTCAATATCAGGGCTATTTCTTTCAAAAAAATTGTTTATAAACGCACTAATTTGACAAAATATTTTTAAACCTTATTCACACCGAATATGTTTTAATAAACATGAAGCCATAATAATAGCCCATTTAGACCGACTCGATTTCTAAATCCTACTTGTTTAGACTAGTTTAAAATTATATAAATATCAATCAGCTGATCTTTGTTTACGTATACAAACGCGCCTATTTATTTATATTATAACAAAAAAAACAATATAATCTCTCGGAGTCTGCGAATGTCTGACAGAATTTGGAAATTTTTGAGGGAATTATATACGCATGTATACAATATATTCCTGAGACGTCATTTCAGCAACAATATTTACATATACAAGGGCTCTTTTCGGGTTTTTCTTATTCATATACTTTTCCCAAAGTTCATATAGTTTACATCCTGCATCCACATTTTTGTGTATCTCTATTTAAAGCCATTTTGAAATGTAAGTAAACGATACACAAACACATTTGCCAATTTTGGTAAAGCGTTGTATTGTTAGGAGCAAAAAGCAGTTTTGAATTCCAGAATACTTTGTTTTATTATTGGATTTATTTATTATTATCTTAAATTCATTTAATTTTGGGATGATTAAGATAATGCCCTTAATCATAGTAAAAGGGTATAGTCTCAATGGGATCTTAGATGTTCTACCAGACATTCAAAATTAGACTACATATCCACATTAGCTTACTTTTTAAAACAATTTACGCTTGGTACTGTGATTTCAATCACAATCTTGTATTTTAACAGCCACAGGCGAAATCTGTAAAAACTCATTGACATTTGACATTTTTCGAAACAAATAGAAATAGTTATAAATTATAGCATATGATCACGACCAGCTGATTACCATACTGCGTTTAGATACGAATTCTTTGACGCTTTTAAGCCTGACAATTGACCAATCATAAACTACAAAGTAATTGATGTAACAATTCGTATCTAAACGTAGTTCAAATGTCAAAACTCAATATTAGGGTTGAAATCAAACATTTTGACATTAGAAATCAAACAATTGCGTTTACACACAAAATATTTACCGGGGTAATCCCTAATTATTTACCATGGCAGAAGAATATAGGTAATCGCATCGACACAGCTGCTGGGACAATGAACTGTCAAACCAATTTTGGAATTGAAATTTTTGAATGAAAAATTATTCAAATTTCTAAAAAATTAAAAAAAGCTTATTATAATAACGTCCGATTGATGTCGTATAAGGAAATATATACTACGAAAACCGATTTCCCTTTATGATATCGAAAAAATGCAATAATAGTAGATTCGTGCAGGGTCGGGAACAGAGCACATATTTTTTGTCGAATTCACACATATTAACTAGAACTTCAGATTAATAAGGAAACTGCAAACGTGGCATTGAGGCTAAAAGAGATCATGGTAGAAGAATACAGGTAGTCGCATCAACACAGCTGTTGGGACAATGAACTGCCAAACCAATTTTTAAATTAAAAAAAAATTGATGAAAAATTATTGAAATTTGTAAAAATTATTGAAAAATTAATATTACAACAACCTCTGATTTGCCTTGTATAAAAAACATTTAAAAATCCAATTATTTTTTATAAAACATTTTAAACATTTTGACATATCAATGTCACCAAGCGTTAATGCATCTACCTGTATTCTTCTACCATGGATCTATTTAACCCCTTACTTTTTAACCCTAATTCAAAGTGAACATATCTAAAATATTCTTATGTAATATTTCTTTTTTTATCAAACCAACCTACCGAGAGCATAATTGAAAAATTCTCTCAATTTTTCAAAAACATCAACCAATTTCATGTGCGATTTTAATGCAAATACACATGCATGCATGCCGGCAAAAGTCACAACTTTCGCTTTTAACAAAACAGCAAAAAATAAAAACAAAAAGAAGCAAATAAAACATCATAAAACATATTCACGTCATATACAGCTGGGTGCATGGTGCATGAATTCCCCCCCCCCCCCCCCCCCCCCCCCCCCCAAAAAAAAAATGCACACAACGACAAAACCTAGATTAGAGCAAAAAGTTGAATAAAAACGCACAATGACAAAATAAAAAAAGCAAAAACATGACAGAATTTGCACAGTAACCGAGTGACTGAGTTTTATGCCGTTGCTAGTGGCGTTTTCTATTTATTCATGTGGATTTGCAAAAAAAAGAGAAGAAGAAAAAAAAAACAACAGCCAGGCACATTTGTTATGTTCATTATGCCGGAAAAAAACAATAATAACAACAACAAACCTCACAATAGGCCAAAAGATGAAGTGGAGTGCTTAATATAAATGCGAATACACCACATTGACAAAAAAAACAGAATTTAAAGCAAAACAAAAACTAATATGCTGTTATCTCCAATGTGAGTGAGTGTGTGTGTTTGTGTGCGCGCTCTCTTGTCATTTTCTCTATCATAAGCCAAAGTTGTCGTCACTTGACTGGAAGTTATCGAATATTTCAACACGGAAAAAAAATTCATGTCATACGTCACTTGATTAAGTCGCAGACAAACAATAGACGGCTGGAGAGGAAAAGAGAATGAATCAGCTGACCGACCGAGTAGCAAATTGTCAACTTTTAATCGCATAATTGGAGTTCAATAAACGTAACGGCGATACCAACAAAATATTCACAATAAGATAATAGAGCAAGTGGAAAACATAAAAAAAATTCCATTCCCACATAGAAAATGATTAAAATTTATAAATAAAATAAATTGTTTATTTATTAGAAAAGGCATAAAAATAGATCATTTACAATCAAAATTTTATACACAAAAAATAAAAAGGAAAATAAATAAAACATACAACCTAAAACTATCAAAATTGTTAAAATTTATTTCGGTTTTAACAAAGAGCAATATCACAAAAGTGTCCATAGTTTGGTGTTTGTTTATTGTTTATTTTGTAAATGGAATATACATTCAAAATTATTTTGTCTTATCTCTTACAATAAGGCACGATTTTTTTCAGAATTGTTCATTGTGGTTTTTTTTCTGACCGCGGACACAATTGTCTGAGTCTGAAATACAAAATTGGAGCAAAAATTTAATGAAATGGAATTTAATTTCGAAGTAGAATGTCCATTAAATTGTCTAGGCCGTTTCGATTATGATGACCTTCTGCCCCTGTATTTACTTGACAATCTGGCACCTTGTTAGTTAAGTGCCATCTAGTGGCGTATATAATAATTACTCGTGCACTATACATGTGCTCTGTTCCAGTCATGGTAGAAGAATACAGGTAGTCGCATCGACACAGCTGCTGGAACAATGAACTGTCAAACATATTTTGAAATTGAAAATGTTCAATGAAAAACTATTCAAATTTGTAAAAGTTGCTGAAAAATGTCGGAAATAGCATCTAAGTTTGGAATAAGTTTAGATTTGCTCGAATTGGTCACCTTATGGCACGAATTATAGCCTTCAAACGGCCAATGAAACCGCCACACGCTGTCCGAATATTGCTCTGCGGTATTTTGGCCCATTCCTGGCGAAGCGCTTGCTTGAGGTGATCGACACTTTGGTATTTTTAAGTGTTAACCTTGCTTTCCAAAATACTCCAGACACAATAGTCCAACGGATTGGTATCCGGAGATTTTGCTTTTGTACGGTTGTAAACAATATAATGAACTGTCACTGGAATAATTTTAACAGCTGTCGGACGAGTGGCTTTGAAATGACAGCAGTCTGAAGTTGGTTGCAGTTTGTTCATCTCACCCAAATATGAAGAAATCACGCTTGAATTCCATCGCGAATAACTATTTTTTCCGGAAAATTCTCACCAAAATGCTTTTGTACGGTTGTAAACAATATAATGAGCTGTCACCGGAATAATTTTAATGGCTGTCGGAAGAGTGACTTAGAAATGACAGCAGTCGAAAATTGGTTGCAGTTTTTTTAATGAAAAATTACTGACATTTGTAAACATTTTTGAAAAATGAATATCATAGCAACTTCCGATTGGCCTCGTATAAGAAAACATATAAAAATCTACTTATTTTTGAAAAACAAACAACATTTTAAATATTTTGACATATTACTGTTCCCAAGCGTTGATGCATTTACCTGAAATCTTCTACCATGCAGTTCATATCAGAGTTATATATAGTTTACATTATGCAATTTTAAAAAAACCTGTTTATAAACAATACTCAAAATAAATTTTTCAAATGAAGCCTGTGCCAATTCAAAATTATTCAAATAATATTTATAATTTAACAACGAAACAAAATTACCATTCCTAAATTTAGGTACATAAAGTACTTTACTATGTTTCTCCCATTAACACCAATCAATAACGTCCATCAAAAATTACTTCCATATGATTTCTACAAATTAACTAATTACACACTTAGGTTTTAGGGGTTATTGCTTATAATATGTAATTAACCACATAAAAAAGAGAAACAAAACAAATGTTTTGTTGGTATTTCCTTTTACGGATTTTTAAAGAAAGGTTGAAATATGCCCCGATATGACTCTAGGTAAAAGCTTTAAATTATGAAAACAATGAGTAATCCTCCACACATTAGTGCAAAATCATAGCTTTAAAAAAAATATTTTTGCTTTGGAAACATGAATCAGTTTCTCAGAAAAATATATGCATGTTTACACAAAACAAAATATAAATCATGCAATTGTTTGTAGAACTTAAATTGTTTACCACAACAATGTGCAATTACATAAAACATTTTCATCGCCACCGCATTGAAATGTCCGCCCATCACCAGCCGCGTTTTTTTTAGAAAATTACGCACCAATTTTCGCAATTGATATTCAAAGAAACAATAGCTACACCATATAAACATATCACAGATTTAAAAGTTCATATGATGAATGAATGATTGAATGTGTGTGTGTGAACAAATGATTGATACCGAAATGTTAAGTATATTCTAATTTATCGAAACGAATCAAGAATGGTCAACAATAGAACAAACTGCAAAATCCAAACATTAGTGCTTACATAAATTGAAATTCAAATTGGAAATAAGAGAAGAAAAAAAAACAGACAACCAAAATGCATGCATAACAATTATAAATGTACTTAGGAGGAAATCACATTAGAATTGTGTTCTTTTGCACACAAAAATAAAAATATCTATTTGGGTTACTCTCAAGAAAAAAGGTGCGACTGAAACAACTCGTTTTTAAATATAACCCAAGGTTTACACTAGACAAATTGTGTGGAAGAATCAGAGATGTGTTCTACTAGAAAAAAATAAGCATTTCCTGAGGCATTATCAGGCGAAATAGGGTTTACACATGTACTGTCACTTTTATTATCCATGTTTATGTCAAAATTTGCCATTTTACATATGACATATAAGTTTTGCTATCACACACTTCCATATGACTTTTTTACTTCCAATTTAATATAATGTATTTTTTATTACATAAAAAATACATTATATTAAATTGATGTATCTTTTATCGCAAATTTAATTTTGTATATTTTTACACAACAGAACACTTTTTTTATTAAATTACATTTTTCCGCTAAGAATAGGGCTCGCTGTTAACGAAAAAGTACGTATGTAATCTACTCACGTATTTTACAAATGAAATGTCGTCTAGGTATCACACGATATTTGCAACTTCTACATATGGAAAATTTGATATTACATATATTAAAAAATATTTCGTGTGATAGAACCTTTAAGGTTGAAACAGATCGTTTAAAGTTTAAATCGTGACTTCGGCGTGAAAATACAACACTGTTGTCATTATAGGCTGAAAGAAACGAGAAAATACAACACTGTTGTCAGCTACAAATGGCAACACTGTTGACTTTTCACACCGAAGACACGATTTAGGTTTTCATCTGCTACAGCCTTTATGGCCAAGCATCTTTTTTTCAATTTTTAAATCTTTATTCCGAATTCTAAGCAAATTTACAGGGGCGAGGATACTCATTTTACGAGGATACGTCATTTATTTGACACTCAATCAATTTTATTAAAACATGTTCGGTATAAATAAAATGGCAGAATTGCTTAAAAAAATAAATAAAAAATTAAAAGAGTAGATTTTTATATGTTTTCTCATACGACGACATTCGGAGGTTATTATAATACGCGTTTTTCAACAATATTTACAAATTAAAATAATTTTTATTCAACATTTTCAATACCAAAATTGGTTTGACAGTTCATTGTCCCAGCAGCTGTTTCGATGCGACTACCTTTATTCTTCTACCATACAACTGATAACTGAAAATCGCGTTGTGTGAACAATGCTTAAGTACAGAATTAGCTGTTTTTCACAGCATTGTGTTATGCTAGGTTTACATTCAAAATGTTGCGTTAAAGTTCTAAAATCTATTGAATATAATTTGGATAGATGCCATATTTTCATAAAATGAGTGTTTGTTATGAAAAATACCAGTTTTAGAGTTTGTTGTCATTGTTTGAAATGAGACGAGAATTTTTTAGTTAAGAGTAAAGTTCGTTATTTGTTTGTATTCTCTGACAAATACGGCTGCTTATAGAACTAGTTCGGCATATGAATTCATTAATTCTCATAATAACAATAATTATTTTTGCTTTATATTTTCTAGTAAAGCTTTCAAATACCTAATAGGGGTTTCCAACAGGCATCCTACTTAGTTAGATGGGAAAGTAATCATAGTCCAGCGTCAATAGAAGTGCATTTTTGGTTTAGAGGAAATATTTTAGTCTGCCTTTTCAAATTAAAGAAATTTAATTTTTTTTGGTGTATTTCGACTAAAATCTCACGGTAATGTCATGAGTAATTTTTGGAGCGTTCTTTTATTTACTTGGAAATAATTAACAGCAATTGAATGATGTTGTCCTTATTACAATTAATTGAAGGTTACCACATTTTAAATAATAATATCCAGCTCTGTATTTCTGTAATATTTCTTTTCAAATTTAACTGCTTTGAAAATAGTTTCCCATCTCTGGTTTGTGGATATACAAGGGATTTATATATGAATATTTTAATAATGAATTGTACACATAATTAAAAGGTTACCTTTTTAATTCTACCACGATATTGCACTTTGCCTTCAACAGAAAAGACATACATTAATTGCCAAAATAAAATAAAACAAGTTACATGGTAAAATTAAGAAGGTTAAGTTATCTCAAATAAGTGTGCCTATCTCTGAATTTACTGTAATTTACATTGTCAAATTTTACTGCATAGAAAACAGGTTCCCATCTCTGATTTGTGTATATACAATGGATTTATAAATATACATTTTGGCAATGACATTTTGTCATAATTATAAATTAGAAAACAAAATTGTAAACTTATGATTTCATGTCTTTACCTTCTTAATTCTACCATGACAAGTTACAAAAACAAATTTAAAATAATAAATTAAATTATAAAATGTCTAATAGTTTACCCCTCACTTATGTATTTCTTAAACCTTTTCTTATCATTTCAATTGTTTTTCTTAATAATTTATTTGCAATATTAAAATCACACTGATTTGAGAAAACTTGTTTTGTGTAAAGGTCATGTTAGTAGAAAGTACAACTATGATTAGTTTAAAACTTCTCCAATTGGAACGTTTTTTGTCGAGTGTATCGATTATGCTGTTGTTGTTATTAGATGTCGTTACTATTCTAAACATTTTGTTGTTAATTTTATAGCTATTATGTCTATGGGTTTTCACTATTTATTTCCCCTCATTTTCAATTTCACTTCTTGCTTTTGTTTTTTTTTTTTTTTTTTTTTTGCTGCGGCGACTTTTCCTTACTTCTGGGTGTCTGTTTAAAGTTCGTTGTGCGTTCGAGTTTTTCTTTTCTATTTTTTGTTTGTTTTGTTTTTCTTGCTCTCCTTTTTTCAGCGATGTTGTTTTAGTTTTAGCGAAGAGTAATAGTGATTTTTTTTGGCAACCGATTTAATGTGCTTTAAATGTTGGCGACATTTGTGTGCGTCTGAGATTTAGATTTCCCCCCAGAGAAGACATTTTTGGGGACGTTGAGAGGGCGGGGAGGCATGGTGTGTGCGATATTTGTATTTTTATTTCACTCGTTTCGCCTTTTCCCTCTTCGTTTCTTTTAAAGTATATTTCCACACATACATATAGAATAGATTTAGCTATGCTGTTGTTGCTTTTGTGGGAAATTTCGTAAATCTTCTCCACTAATTCCTTGCTTTAGTTTTATTTTTTTTTTGTGAAGAGTTCTTCTAAGTTCTTTCGATATTGCGTTTGTTATTGTTAATATTTAGCTTTAAGTTCTTATGGATAATTTCCAAGAAAATTCCATTTCGTCATGTCGTTATATTTAAATCACATGTCTAGTCTTGTGTGTGTGTGTTTTTTTTCTTTCTAACATAGCAGATAATTTGTCTGATTGAAATATTCGAAAGGTCAGAGACCGTTGAAAATGGGAAACAAAACAAAATGTTTTATGTGAAATTGTCACTTGTGTACCTTGACTTGGGATTTTTTTTTAATTTAGAAATATAGTTTTAAATTAAGAAAAATTTTAATATTTTCTAGTTGCAAAATTCTATGTTTGTAAGGAATTTATTTTTAATTTTATGTGTAAAATATTGAAACATGTCACTTGAGCCCAAGAAGATATCAAATTAAACAGTTTTTATAATATTTATGCATGTGAACCACCCTAAAACCAGAATGAAAAGAACAGCTGATCACCACAAATGTTGTCAAAAATGACTTTGTGAATGAATGCTCAGTACGAAAACGTTACAAAGAGAGCAAAGGGGTACTTTTACAGCTGATCCATGGCAGAAGAATACAGGTAGATGCATCAACGCTTGAGAGCATTAATATGTCAAAAAATTTAAATGTTTTTTTCAAATATTAGTAGATTTTTATATGTTTCCTTATACTACGTCATTCGGAGGCTATTATAATTCGGGTTTTTCAACAATTTTTACAAATTTAAATAATTTATCATTCAACATTTTAAATTCTAAAATTGGTTTGACAGTTCATTGTCCCAGCAGCTGTGTCGACGCGTCTACCTATATTCCTCTACCATGAGCTGATCTCATTATTAACTTCAACAATGGAACATAAATTTCATCCGAGTTAAAAAAACTGCAACCATCTTCAGACTGCTGTCATTTCTAAGCCACCCGTCCGACAGCTGTTAAAATCATTCCAGTGACAACTCTTTATATTGTTTAAAAGCATTTTGGTGAGAATTTTCCAGAAAAAAAGTTATTTGTGATGGAATTCAAGCGTGATAGTATGATTTCCTTATATTTGGCTGGAAAACCCCAAGTGGCTAGCGTTGGAGCACTCCAGCATTTAAATGTAAATAAATCAATTGTGTCTCGTACCATCGCTCGTTACCATGATACTGGTAGCGTAGCCCGACGTCAAGGACGTGGGCGAAAGAAAATAGCAACATCAGCAGAAATGGTTCGAAAAGTAATGAAGCGACTTGATCGAAAGCCGCGTCGCAGTGGCCGAAAAATGGCTCACGAGCTGAACATATCGCACAATATTTCATTCGGTAAATACTGAAAAATGAGCTCGGGAGACATTGAAATTCCAAAAAGTGCAAGAACATACACCGCAACAGAAAGAAAATAGACTCAAAAGAGCTAAAGAGTTACTTCGCTTGGCCGAAAGTGGTGAGCTGCCGAATTTGGGTTTTTTTCTGAAGAGAAAACATTCGTTGCCCAGCAGTTTGTAAACAAGCAAAATGATCGTGTTTACTTGCCCAAGAGGTCGGCTGAAAATGTGCACCTTCGGCTGGCACCAGAACTCAGGCGCCGGCCATGGTGATGGTGTGGGCCGCCATAACAGCCGATGGTCGCTCTCCGCTCGTATTAATCGACTGTGGTATTAGAATAAATTCCGAATATTATTGCGAAAATATTCTGAAGGGTGTATTAAAGCCTTGGACAAGCAAACATTTTGGACGCAGACCAAATGGTTACAAAATGAGGTTCCTCGCTTCATTTCAAGCGCACAATGGCCACCAAAATCTCCGGATACCAATCCGTAGGACTATTGTCTTGAGTATTTTGGAAAGCACTAAAATACCAAAGTGTTGATCACCTCAAGCAAGCGCTTCGCCGGGAATAGGCCAAAATTCCGCAGAGCAACATTCGGGCAGCGTGTGACGGTTTCATTGGCCGTTTGAAAGCCTTAATTCGTGCCAAAGCTGACCAATTCGAACAAATGTAAACATATTCTAAAATTTGATGCTATTTCCGACATTTTTTGCTTTCATTCAAAAAAATGTAAAAATTATGGCGTTTGACTTTATTGCAGTTTTTTATCTCACCCTGTATAGATAGTCGCATCGACACAGCTGCTGGGACAATGAACTGTCGTACCAATTTTGAAATTGAAATTTTTTAATTAAAAATTCTTCACATTGTAAAAATTGTCGAAAACCGCATATTAAAGTAACCTCCGATTGGAGTCTTATTAGAAAACATAAAAGAATTTACTTTTATTTGAAAAAATATTTTCAAATTTTTTGACATGTCAATGTTCCCAAGTTTTAATGCATCTACCTGTATTCTTCTACCATGCTCAGTACAAAAACGCAAATGAGTATTTTGACAGCTGATCCAATTATTAACTGTCAAAAATAGAGTATTAATTTTTTGTGCCATGGTTGCAACCCTGTTTAGATTTACATAACGTTTACATTAGACAATCCACATCTAATTAATTAACTTATCCCGATATAAATCCTAAAGTAGGCTTATGATTTCATAAGAAATTCCCCATCTTTGGCTATTAGTCACAACATCACGCGTAAAATCATAATTTTTTTCAATGTGACTTTTTGCACAATTTTAAGACGAAAAAAACACACACACACATTATATTCTTAGACAACAACAACAAACATGAAATTTATCTTGAGATCTGCTCACAGATTTTCACACCTAGACGTCAGACTTATTTGCCTCGTTTATCTGGGTCATTACTGCTTATTTTCAGTATTAACTCAAATGTAGAATTCCAACAACGCACACAAAAAATTTGGTTAAAGTAAAGCATTTGGAACTTATCTACAAAAAACATACGTTCACACATAAACATGTCAAATGGGCTGAGTATTGGAGTGCGTGTGTGTATATAATCTCCACCTCCAAATGAAAAAAACAACATCACTGAACTACATTAACTCTCAAAAAATTGAGTGTTTAATTTATAAAATAAAGTATATTAGGCCTCGCACAAATAAATGACCCACATTTAAATCAATAAATTTTAATACAAATTTATTTTCCAAATGTAAATATCCACGTGTGTGTGAGAAATTGGTCAGTCTGCAGCATCCTCAATAAAGAAAAATTCTCTAAAGTGGACGTTCTCCATGGAGAAACTATTTGTTTTTTATTCAAAACATAAATAAATGCATTTTCCGTTAACCATAAATCACTTGGCAATAATGAAAACATTCGTTTTGTTTTTTTTTTGTTCTTGAGGTCTTAATACGAAAATTATTAACCTCCTAACAATAAATTGTTTGTTACAAAGGTAAATGAAAACGAAAATTGTTTACAGACTTTTATTCAAAATTTCTAGAAGAAGAAAACCAAAACAAAACTATTACGAAATCTTCTCTTCACCTCATCTTTTTTTGTTGATATAATTAAGGAATAATTATTACACTGGGCGCAGACACACATAAACAATTGCTGTAACACCCCCAATAAATTTGCTATGAAAATCCCTCAACAAAAAGGGAAGCAGAGAGAAATGTCTAGAGCGGAAGATTCACATAAAACCTCCAAATTAATGTGATTAAAACATTTACATGAGGCCACACAGAGAAGCATAGACTCAGAGAAAAAGAAAGAGAGAGAAAACCTCTATTTGCGTCATTTGTTTGGGTTATGTTGTGGGTACTCACCACACCACATATACCTCAAACCACAGATCTTATATCCATATCCAAGTGTTGGCTATATTTGCCATGATACTGCCACCGATTGAGGTTGGCAAAGCAGCCATCACTTGGTTAGTGGGTTGATGTTTCCTCTATCTATGGAATCTGCTTTATTTTACTTCCAAATGATCAATGAACCAATCATTTAGTCTTTCAAACATTGATCGATCGCTCACTCAGCCTAGACCAAAGATTTACGCACAACAACGGCATGAAAAGAAAAACCACAGCGGTTAATGTGTAACGAGGTTTTTCCCATTCATTAGAGCAGACAACCAAGCAAAACCCTCGATCTTTGGTTAAATGATCTACAAAACTGAGCGACAAATCATAAATGAATTAAATTTCACATTGAACAAAGCGTACGCCTCAACTAATGGCACTCCAGTTTTGGTGCATTGTTGTTATTTTCCACAATTTTCATAGCCGGAAGTTGGAAATTTTAAATATTTAGTTCAATTGTAGTGACGACTGTGGCACATCCACACACAGAGAGATGAGAGAGCACGAGAGAATGACAAGTCTTGTTGTCATCTCATGTCATGTCTAAATCAGAGCTCAATTACAATTTTCTTTTCTTTTGTCATACGCTTTTTATGCGTTTTTTTACGTTTTCTTTTAAAACAAACATTGCTGCATCTTTGCCCACACACACACAGCCGACACGATCCTCTATTATTTATATGCGGTAGCACGGCGGCACAAGTGTCAATAGTAATGTCAACAAACAATGTGACAATGACAAGCATGAAAACAACAATTAATAAGACAATAGGAGTATTTTTTTCCACAAAAGACAGAGACATAAAAGACGAAATTTGTCAAGAGGTATAAGACAAAAACAAAAAATGTCAAAAATTAAATAACTTAAATTGAATAAGCTCTCATCATGTGACAGTAGCCAAGCGAAGACAAATTGTAACATTATTTTAAGCTAGCTTCGAAGAAAAGCCCTAAAATTGGTCTCATTTGTCATTCAAACGACGACCACGCAGTAAACCAAGATCTTGAAGAGAGATTCAAAAAACAAAAAAATAAGGACAGTATTTTGACAGTTCATATGAATCCCTTGAAAAAAACCACATGTTTGGCACAATTATGTTTTATTTAATTAGGTCAGCATGCCTTGACAAAAATTAAGCCACCCACATCGTAGAAGAATATACGTAGATGCTTCAACGCTCGGGAACATTGATATGCCAAAAAATGTTTAATGTTCTATCCAATATAAGTAGATTTTTATATATTCTCTTATATGACGTCATTCGGTTATTATTATAATTCGTGTTTTTCAACTGTTTTTACAAATATTAAATAAATTTTCATTCAAAATTGTCAATTCTAAAATTGGTTTGACAGTTCATTGTCCCATCAGCCGTGTGTCAATGTGACTACTTGTATTCTTCTACCATGGCCACCCATGACTATAATACAAAGTTCACACGGAATTCTTTCTACACTCACTTGAGCTCTGCGATTTGATTGCATTTTGACATTAAATTTGGTAGTCAGCTGGCTTAGAAGAGTAACCTTACAGTTGAGCCATGGCAAGTATGTAAAATTGTCTACTAAGATAATCGACTTTTCCTCTATAATATCGAAAAATAATTGAAAAACTAGTAGATTCTTGCAGGTTCTGGAACAGAGCAAACTGAAACCGACTTACATAGGAAATTAATAGAATCGATAGCCAAAATGACGTTTGTCATAAACTATTTCAAACGCAAAAAATCCTTAAACTCTGCCATATAAACGTGGCTTTTTAAAAGAGCCTAATATGTCATTTAAATAGAATTAATTTATTTGATAAATCCAAACTTAAATCTCCTTACAGGTTGATTGCTTTTAAATAAAAATCCAAAAATCCAAACGTAAACACACATCAGCTGATTGTCATGTAAACAAAAACATGCAACATAATGTCCATGAATGACGCCCAACTAGTATTAGTAGCCGGTATAAACATTGCCTTGGCTATATTTTGATGTTTAAAATATATTTCCCCGCAATCTACGTCAGAAAATCATCATTGCTCCCCTCCTAAAGAAAGTCCAAAACGAAAAGAACTTTCCCGCCAAACCAAAAATCCCAACAATTACAACCTGTATTTAAATTCCAACCAATATCCCTGTGCCACCACATTACACCACCATCAAAACCTACCACAATTTCAATTTATCAACTCAATAATTTGCCTGAATTTGCTCCCTTGTGTATAGACCTCGAAAAACTGGCCTTACAGATCACGACAAAAAAATAAAACAAAAAGTGCATAATGTTAACATTGACTTTGATAACCGTAAATTATCAAATTAGCTGAAGTTTAATGAATAACTTAAATATACACATATGTACGTATACGTGTAGAAGAAGCACATGAGCACATGTTGCAACCATTTCATTTCTGACCCCCCAAAAAGCAAGGAAATCATGAGAAGCAGGTTTTGGTCTTGGTCTTTTTATCCACAAACAAGTTACGAATATTTGTAAGTTAATGTGATTGACTGATGTTTGGTTTTTTTCTGCTGATGTTAGCCTATAATTAGAGAGAAGATGAAACTGCTGCCAAGTAATGAGAAAATAAAAGTATGACATGCCTATAAGAATGAGTTGCCTTTGGTTAACAAATGGTGGAATATAAAGTAGAGGTTTTCAATATGTAGGTTGGCAATGATATTTACTTTCTTTTTTGGTGTTGCCAAAAACCAACAAAGATAGGGCTCGAAAGGGTCTCTAAAAGCCATTTAACAGCTGTTTTTTTGACAGCCAAAAAGTTTTTGGCATTGGGGCATTCTCTTTGAAAAGATTTTAAATAAAATTATTTTGTAACTAACTTATTTCATAAGAAATAAACTTATGATCAGCCATAGTTCTATACAAATACCTAAACAAATGTCAGCTGATTGGTATTTATTTTTCTAGTCTCTTAAAGGTATATACAGCTAGAATATTTCCTAAATATATTTAAACCATATGCTAACATTAAAATATTTTTCTTAAATGTTTTGGTTGAGAAAAATAACGACAGCACTAGACCTTGTTAGAAGAATACAGGTAGTCCCATTGGCATAGCTGCTGGGACAATGAACTGTCAAACCAATTTAGGAATTTAAATTTTTCAATGAAAAATTATTCAAATTTGCAAAAAATTTTAAAAATGCAGATCTGGACTACCTCCGATTGGCGTCGTATAAGAAAACCCATATAAATCTAGTTATTTTTGAAAAAAAAAAACATCTAAAAACTTTTGACATATCTATGTTCCCAAGCGTCGAGGCATCTACATGTATTCTTCTGTCATGACATTCACAAAGACTTATATAGCTTTTACACAAGACAAATTGCCTTGATTTAGAATTGTATTTTACTACAATTGGCTTCTTTAATAATTTGAAATTTGGGATAAAGCGAGTTGTGAATGGAATTTGGGTCCCTCATAAAATTAACCTTTATTTAGGATCTAAGGGTCAAGGATTTAGGTCGGCTAGTGTGGGAGCAAAACCATCAAACTCCTTTGTTTCCGGCGTAGGTAGTGTTTGTGTTCATCGATTAAAATGTATACAAATTAAAATTGTTCGTCTCCTAGGACTATTTTTGTATGGGATGGAACCGTCATGAACTTGGTTGGTGGTGAAACCGGTGGCACCTAACAGACTCTGTATTCATTTCAAGATTTTGCAATTTGAGAATATATAAAACAGTTTGGTGTAAATGTGCTATAAATTTCTCTTTGACATATACGAACAGAGTTGCCATCACAAAATATTCATTGTTTCATTTCAGAAAGTGTTGCCAATTACCTTTCGAAATGGAACAATTCTTTAATTCGCATTTGCTTTTATTTTTTTATCTTTGACCTTACCCCCAAAATTACTCTCGAGACCTTCATTTGCCTATTCCTATTTTTGTGCTAGCAACAGCTTACACAAAAGAATTAAATTCATTAAATTTTCATGCATGATTTTTCTCTCTCTCTCTCTCTGTCTCTTTTTCTCGTACATTAACAAAAACAATAATGTAACAAGTGTTTTATTTCGTCAGCAGGTGAATTGATTTCAATTTCAAAACCGGTTTAACCCAAATTCTTTTTACAAAATCACCTAAAAAACCTAAAAACTAAGTTTGCTGCCAGTCAAGAGTACAAATAAAAATCAGCTGCTGTCGGACAGAATACGAAAGAAAACAAAACCAAATTCCAATAAAAAAACCACAAAACTAAAATGCAAATTAAAGATTTTTTTGTTTTGTAATTTGGTCAACTTTGGTAGACCAGTCAATGTATTTCGGAGCCATTTGGTTTGGCAAACACGCACGCACACACACACACACAACAGAGTCTGGAAATTTAATAGGAATTTTGCTTACAAATATTGTAACCGAAAACCAGAAAGCGATGAAACTACTACAAAATTTTTGTAACAAATTATCTACAAGAATGTCAAAGTTAATGGACCACCGAATGACCCAGGCCAATGATAGGTAAATGGCGATAAATCTGCTGATTTATATCCATTAGCCAAAGGTAGTTCGGAATAGTGTTAGGGTTTTTTGTTAATATGAAATTTCAGTTATTCGATATTCATTTCGGAATATTTTGATATCAGACCTCCATTGATCATTGTTATGTTCTCTCTGTGTGTAGACCGATTTTGGGTGGTATTTCTTGTTTTGTTTTTTTTTTCTTCTCTTCTCTCCTCTTCTTTTTTAATTTAAATCATTTATTTTTTGAAAACTGTTTGTTTATCCGGGCACACGCTATTTAATTTGCATTGAGATTAATTATGATGACAGTTAAATGAGCGCAAAATTTAAATTTCTCTGTTTGAAAGAAACCAAATGTCGGAATTTCGAGAAATACTAAAAAAAACAATAACAAATTACAATTTGTGAAAGAAAATTAAAAAACCCGATATTATTTTGTCGATAGAAACCAGATATGTTTCGCAAATTAATAGAGCTATCAATATTCCAAAGTAATTAATAATAATAATGATTTATTTAAGATTATTGTATCATTAACAAATTTGTGTCCGATCGGTTTTTTTGATTTTGTGCTGGCTGGTTGGCTGCTATAAAGTGTGAAACACAGTCAGCGCGTTACGCATTGACAAAAAACTAGCGGCAGCACGTCGTTAGAGATACTGAAGTCAGAAAAAGAAAAAAAAAACATAATAAACGTCTGATATTTTTGGGTCTCATGCGTTGACAAAAAATAAATGGTCACAAAAATGACAGAAACAATTTAAATGTTCAGCAACAACGCAAAGCTATATGACAGCAGCCCAAACGTTGATTCTGTTGCAAAAGTTTTCTGATTTCGCGTTGTATCATTTTCACTCTGTAATTCAAAGTAGACTTGTGTAGTTCCGGAAGGAACTAGTTCAAATGAACTAAACCGCGAAAGGAACAATCGGAACTAGATCTAACGGCTAGTTCCTTTTGTCTATCTCTTTTCGTTTGTCTATCTTGTTCCTTTGACTACCTAGTTCCTATTTTTCAGTTCGTTCCTTGAATTTTATTTTATTTCCGTTCGTTTCGTGTGGTTTCAGATGCGGCATTGTAAAACAAAAGTGTTTTTTTTAATTATTGTAAATGAAAAATAAAGTTTTATTACAAATAAAAAGAAAAACTACAATGAAGAGAAAAAGAACGATGAAAGAAGAAATTTCTGATGAACTATATTAAATCGCTACTGTTTGGAATGAATTATGAACTATATTTAGGAACGAGTTCCTTTTGAGAAAAGGAACGATAAAGATTGATCCGCTTCGTAAACAAGATTGCCCAACTCTAATTCAAAACAAACCCCCAAACAATAGAAGTGTTTAACTGTTTAAGTTGTCAAATTCATTGTATATATCTAATAGAACGTTTACATTTCACCGGATTTAGTGTGTCCATTGGCAATTCCATTCCATGTGTCAATAAATCCTAAAACAGGTAACCTAGCAATAGAATAATGTAAACATACTATAACCTGACACCATTCTCGTAAACAAAAATATCGTTGAGATTGAAAACCAATTTAACAGCTGACTGTCAAAATGTCTGTTTACATTTTCATATGTTAAATCACAATGACATTCGTTTTGGCAATGCGGATGAAATCAGCTGGACCTTGGTTCAATTGAATGGTTCACTTCTAAGATTGGTTGAACTAGTTCAGTCAAAAGATATTAGCTTATAGTGCGTTTACATAGGATAATTTTACCCGGATTAACTGTGTTTCAATTATCAAATTTATCAACCCGCATGAAGAGCTGCATGAGAAAGTGTTTTAAACCAGATCATAATCAGCTCGATGCATTTTTTGTATTCGGATGCAGTGCGATCATACAATCAAAAATAACAGATTCTTGCAGTTTTTGGAACAGAGCAAATATATATTTATATATTTCAAACTTAGATTTTATTTATTTTAAGTTTATGTTAGTTTTCGATTTTAGCGGAATGTAGTAACATGTTTTTATTTTTGTATCCTGCCCTCATCTTCGTATACAATTAAATCAGGACGATTTTTCTGCAATACAACTCTGTTTCACTTTTCCAAACACTTCCTAAGAAAGTACCAAAAATTGCATTTCCCACTTTCTTTGTGTCTTGGCTGGCAAAAAACCTCTTCCTCCAAATTTTAGAAACCAGATGAAAAGTGTTGCTACTTGTTTATATTGTTCTGGGATTTTAATCACAATAATGCATTTTGACATTACATTTGGTAGTTAGCTGGCTTCACAGCGGGACTCTGTACTTGGGGCATGGACCATAGTAGAAGAATATAGGTAGACGCATCGACGCAGCTGCTGGGACAATGAACTGTCAAGCCAATTTTGGAATTGAAAATGTTGAATGAAAAATTATTTAAAATTGTAAAAACTGTTGAAAATTTCATATCTTTACAACCCACGATTTGTGTCGTATAAGAAAACATATAAAAATCTACTTATATTTGAAAAGAAATTTAAAATTTTTTGACATATCAATGCTCCCAAGCGTTGATGCATCTACCTGTATTTTTCTACCATGTCTTGGGCCATGGCATAAGTCATTGGTTTTTTTTTTTCATAAAAGAGAAAAGAGTGTAGGTTTACTTAGTTCTATTTCGGTCCATAATTTATACTTGCTCACCCTACTCTCTTTTGTTATTTTTCTATGACTCATGTCGGAAAAAAAAAAACGTCTTCAAAAAGTTCAAGTTTATGAAGAGCTTTTTTGCTGGCTTAAGTCATCGGAATGGTAAACAAGAGAAGATAAAGTCATTTCAATAAAGCATACCCATGTCTGCATTTTCTGTAATTTAGATTGTCAAATTTCACTGCATAGAAAACAGGTTCCCATCTCTGATTTGTGCAGTTTCGATGAATTTATAAATATATATTTTGATAATGAGATGTTGTCAAATTAATAATTTTAAAAAAAAGTGTAACCATATGATTGCATGACTTTACCTTCTTAATTCTACTATGGTCATCAGCTGTCTTCTTCGTAAAAGAACAAAGAAGTTTTAGGGTGACATAGTTCGATTTATTGGCGTAATAATACTTCCTCACCCCACGAATCTTTTTTTTACGAAGAAGCCAGCACAAAAAGCTCTTTATATACTTACACCCAAAGTATTCTAAACTTTCGATGTAAAAATAAAAATGTATTTATTAACACCTAATATCATAAAACCCTGTTTACACTTGACTCCAGTATCTCTGATTTTGGTTATATTCAAAAGCTGTTTTATTGCCAAAAATGCCTAAAATTATTTATTTTTTATTTTTATTCATTTCGAACCTGCTTTACAAATTACAGTCATTAAATTTCTAAATATTTAATTAATTTTTATTTGGTAAATCTACCGGTTGCACCTTTCAATTAAGCACTAGTATTTGTTGACTCATATAATATGCAAAGAAGTTGAGTATTTTTTTATGGTAGGCCATAAAAGAATCGCCCACTTCAGAGCCTTTTTGCCGAGCGGTGTTAATTTTATGTCAGCCATTATTATTATGTTTGTTTTCTAAAAATTTTATTAAAATTGAATTTGATAAAGGGTAAATATTATAGATTTTATATCTTTATAATTATTATGTTGGCTGGGCTACTGATTGTGTGTCCGAGGAGAGAATAAACAAAATAAAAAAAAGTTATAGCTTTTTTTGTTTTTTCGTTCTTTGTCGGTAATTTTAGAATTTAATTTCACCATGAAATATGTGCCTATGTACCGTATGTTGATGATTATATTTTAGACAAAGCAACTACCAACACCATGCATATTTTAAAAAATGTCTATTTAAAAGTACACTCATTAACCCATTTCAACGCCAAGTGTGACGTGCAGTGTGCCGCACAAGAATTGAGGAATTCGTCAAAATACATTGTTGGCAAAGGCGGACATATGCCACCAAAGAAAGAATTCATTAATTTCTCGGCTAATTGAATGTAAATATTCTCATTTTTTATCGGGCCGAAATAAAATCGCAACATTATTGCCCATTTTGACAGATTTTCCCCGACAAAACAGGTATAGCGCAATACAGGTCGTAAACAACTCTCGGGAGATTATGGAGACTATTCGTCAGCATTACTGGTATTAAGGACAATCCTCATAAATTTAATAACAAAAAATTTCCGATTCGAAAGAATTTCTTTAATTTCCTAGATTTTACTAAGTTGTCATCGTTTCAAACGTCATTGTCACAGAACACAAAAGCAGCTATTGCCCTAGGAAAAATTTTACGCAAATGCCACATTTAACGCACCTGTCATTAACTGCAGAATGAGAAAAAAAAACGTACACACGTTTGGGCAGACATACACAAAAGTTTATTTTTTTCTTTATTGAAATCCCATGATCTAAAATTAAAGCATTCTTTTTTTTTTCAAATACCTACAATGTTTGGTCCAACAACAAAAAACCACAAATGAAATGAAATAGATTAAAAAGCTAAATCTCATCTTGATATCGCGTGTTGTGTCATTCATTACTCTCAACATGTTTCTTTTTTTTTTTTGGTTTCGCTTGGGACCCCGCAAAACAATTGGTCACGGTACCAATAATATGTTCGCCAATGTTGTATTTGCATACTTAGGGTACAACAAGTATGCTACAAAAACAACACCAACAACTACAATGTAAATATATAGCATTGGTGTTTTTTGTTTTGTCATTTCGTTTTGCAAACACAAAATAATGGGTCGTAGGAATAATTATGTTAACAACAGGAGAGGATAGTACGTTCACATGGAACGTGTGGAATTAGGGATATTCAATTCGACTTATTAGGTCTCTCTTTCAAGCCAGCTGACTAACAAATTTAATGTCAAAATGCATTGAAATCATTGAAAAAATTGTAAGTCGAATTAGTTATCGCAAAAGTTTTGGAAAAGAGAGCGACTCGAGAGACATGTTGACAGTTCTCTCACTGAGAGTTTGCAAATTCTTGCTGGAATCACTTGCAACTCTACTTCTTCTCCTTCTGGGGATTTATATTTGGGTAAGCAATTTTAAAACGTCTCTAGTTTGGAAATCGAAAGCATAATTGTTTCGTTTTTCGGTTCATTTTTAATGTGTGTCCTCTTCATTTCTTATGTTGGCGAAAAAATTGCTTCGTTTTTTACAAATCAGTTGATTGCTTGCAAGTTTATGCAGAGATTCAGTTTGCTTCATTTTACAATTTTCTTGGAAAAAGAATAAAACTGTCTTAGGATAAAACTGTCATTTTTTACGGCGGATTCTAAGCATGGTAGAAGTATACAGGGAACATTGACATGTCAATAATTTTTATTTTTTTTTTTTTTCAAAACAAAGTAAATGTTTATAAGTTTTCTTATACGACACCAATCGGAAGTTGTTATAATATGCATTTTTCAAAAATTTTAACGAATTTGAATAATTTTTCATTTAAAATTTTCAATTCCAAAATTGGTTTGACAGATCATTGTCCCAACAGCTGTGTCTTGTATTCTTCTACCATGATTCCAAGTATAAACAAATGTATTTTGACAGAATGGTTGAAATCAGCTGGACTAATGGGACAACTTATTTAATAGGCCTTGGCAGGTTCTAATTATACCATGTTCCCATTGGCATCCGATCTACTTTTTCGTTATTAAATGAAATACATTATTAAACATATCGCATCATATATGAACCTGTTGGGCGCCATCGGTCAATCTATTACCATTCAATGGCTCTTGTAATACTTTCATCAAAAGTAAATGACGCTAAGAATGTTCATAGGTCCAATAACAGTTAGCGGTATTATTTCCCTGTAGGAAACATCAATGGTGAGTAATTACTGACTTAGTATTGACTTTGTCACCAGTACTACTGACTAAGTATAGACAAGTAATGCTGTTTTCCTATAGACATTTTGTATGAGCTTGTCATTCGACATTAGTGACATTGTCAATAGTAAGTCAGTAGTTCTGACCTGGCCATAACGAGACATTGGTATAAGTGGGTCAATATTTAGATTTTTTTGGTCAGATTTTAAATTTAGTTAGTTCACTGACCTCTGTAATTTTTTGCAAATAAAAGGTTTGTTTTATTGTATTTTCCCAACGTTTTGTCACTTTTTTGGTGACTTCTTCAGGGGATTTCGTACTATTATTCAAGACATGCTTAGATTTTTCATTAAAATAACATAAAAAGACAATAAAAAACGACTTAAAATATAGTATCACAGATATGTTAACGTTATTGTTTATTTATTTTTTTACTCTTTATTCCGCATTCGAGGAACTATTAAGTAAATTGCATAACTACTTGAACTGTATTGTAAAGTTACTTCAAGAAAAGACTTGTAAATTTACTTCAATTGTATATTTAACAAAGAAAATCTTAACCTATTTTATAAAAATTAAAAAGGTTAAATGTGTGTATTATGTCATTTCGGAATTGTCACTATAGTTTTTTTCTTCATGACTATATATGACAAGTAGAACTTATCTGGTTGAAAATTTTCATTGATTTTGCGGGTTTCAATCTTAATATTTTACCAAAAGTTGATGTAACATCTGGATATAAAAAGATTTATTCAAAATTTAGGAAAAACTTCATCTTTTGCTTACATGTTATGACGGCATCTCCAAGTCTTCCTCATGTTGTATCGCTAGCAGCTTCTCCAAACTCCAAATTTTTTAGAAAATATACTGTTCCAATATACTAATATAATTTTTTTTTCCCTCACAGGAAATTTCGGTATCGAAAAGACTTTCAAAATCATTACTAGTCTTCACAAAATGTACTCCACAAAATAAGAATCACGACTTCCGTCACACTTGTTTTCTGCGGCCTACTGGACTATTTTTTTTTTTCGTGTAGGTCAAGTTTTTGTTTTACAAATTCTTTATAATTTGGTTTTCTCATGCTTTTATTTTACAATTGCATCACTATTTCACATTATTATACTTATTTAGTTTACAAATTACTTTACTTCTTCTAACTGAACTCTTTTCATTACCATTAAAATTGTACACTGCATAGCAATTAAAAGAAGGAGCAGAGCTTTTCAGCTATCATAGCTTAGGCTTCTTTTTATTCGAAGAAAAATAAAACTTGTAGACAAAGTGTTGACAATGTCTCATAATTTGTAGGCAAAAATAATGACATGGAGGCCTAAAAAACCAGCCTTCCTACTGGGTTAATTGCTTTGCCAATTTCAGGTTATAATTATAGTTTCAGTCATTCCAAACTTCATTATTTGACTTTGGCGAAAATAACATATTTAATTTGTTAACATCTGAAATTAACCCAACTTCTTTGAAATCATTTCTCATTGATGACTTTCTAACCTCTATTGCATAAAACATATTCTGCCATCCTGTCAAACCCATTGTATTTTCTTGGTAGCCCCGAAGTATAAACATGCAAAATATTTTCTTTTTTTATGCTAAGTTAAATGTTGTCGTCACCTCTTTTCTTTTATAAATAGAAAAAAGTTCTTCTTTAAAAAAAAATATGCTCTACAGCACCAGGTGACAGTAACAGCAACAACAGCGGCAGCAGCAGCACAAGTAATGACAGCTCAGCACCATTTGATACGGACAGTATGAACTAGTGAATGCTAGCTTATGTATTGCAAATCAGAGTACTTTCATGTGGAGGAATGGCCGGACGGACAGCCAACAACAAAAACGTACACATGCCGCCCATAAAAAAAAAACCAAACAATATTTGTACTCTGGGTGTTGGATTCAAAAAAAAAAAAACATAAAACAGCTCTTTATGTTTCACCTTCTTTTGTCACCAATGACTTCATACGCATGTACATGGATACATACATACATACCTACGTCCACATGTTACGTTGTGGAATGAAGGAGGCGAGCGTGTGCTGCTGTTGCTGCCGCTTTGGTGCGTGCTTGAGCGTAAAGTGAGTGTGTCATTATTGTTGCTGTTGGATGGCGTTGTACGTGTGTTACAATTTCAATTGATTTCAAACGTTTTACGACTTTTTGCCGGTTGGTTGTGGCTTCGGTTTGGTCCCTTCTCTTCCAGAAGCTCCAGTAATGTGACATCGGATGATGGTATAAAATAACAACAAGTGCGTTTTTCGCTTGCTCCGCTCAAAATGGAACGAATGTTATTTCGGTAGCCATAAGAAAACAACAACACCAGTGTGGACACCGAGTAGTATCGCTTTTCATTTCATCGAAAATAATTTTTCGCACATAACGAAAGGTCATTGCCATCATTGGCAGAATGTATGTGCTGTATGTTTGTTAGAATTTGGTGACATTGGGGGGGAGAAAATACAAAAACAAAAAAACGGATTCAATTCCACTGAAACTATTTTTAAATTTCATAGTAATTTGTTTGTTTTCGATTTTTTTTTGTCAAATCTAGAAACACTCATCCAACCAATTGACCTTTTTTCTAGGTTACAATCGTTGTGATAATGATTTTGGTAATTTTTGTTTTAAATTAAATAAATTAAGAAGTCAAATTTTAAATTTGTCAAATTTCATATGAACATGGACAAGAAAATAAATGGATTTTACGGTATCCGGTCCATTGACCCCATATCAATTCAATTTGTATTTTATATTCGGTTAATTTAAGAAAACTGTTTTAGAATTATTTAACGACATGTTAGGTAGAAAATTGATTAAATGCAATTTATTCCTAATAATCAAATTAAAAATTTGCTAAATTAATGCCATCTAAATTGGTGGTTCTGTTTTATGTTTTTGGGCAGCACAAAGTTTTCACAATTTCTCCCAAAAGTTTAGTTTTTTGGCTATGCACAGAACACAAGTTTGCTTGACACCGAGACGTACAAGTGAAGTCGGAAAATATTACAATTGTGTTAAACCTATCGGCTACTCTGTTGCGGTTTAATCTACTAAATTTGACTTTTCCTTAATAGTCTTATTATGGTTTAAAAAAGATTTAAATCAATAATATGGCAATACAATATGAAAAAGGTGATAAAACTAAATTGTGCTGTATAAACGTTATTTTAAATAGGGATCACAAGTTCAGTTTGTTGCCTCACTTCGTGTGAACAGTTATAAATTCTATCATGGTAGAAGAATACAGGTAGTCGCACCGACACAGCTGCTGGGACAATGAATTGTCAAACTCCGGATTATCACCCATAATCAAACATGGAATTCTCCAACTCACTTTTAGATTTACCGACAAAAATAGGTTAACAGTCTGTTCCATGGTAGAAGAATATAGGTAGATGCATCGACACCGCTGCTGGGACAATGAACTGTCAAACCAATTTTGGAATTGAAAAGTTATATGAAAAATTATTTAAATTTGTAAAAATTGTTGAAAAAAAAAAAAAACGCGAATTATAATAACCTCCGATGACGTCGTATAAGAAAACATATAAAAATCTACTTATATTAAAAAAAAAAAAAAAAACATTTAAAAAAATTGACATATCAATGTTCTCAAGTGTTGATGCATCTACCTGAATTCTTCTGTCATCGCCTGTTCTACGATATCGAAAGAAAATTTGTGCGAACGAAAGCTAGTCACTCACATTCGTATCGGAATACGTTACAGTAACATTCGTTCGTTCTTTCTCATAGCCTTACGTGACTCAGTGTTGCTAAATATACCTTTGAAAAAATCAATCGCGAAATTAAACAAAAAAGCGCCAAAATGACTTAAACGCGAAAAAGCTGTAATAAATACATTCATACGTAAGCTGGCTCTGTCAGAACTGACAGTTCAGTTGTAAACAAGCAAATTGTAAATAAAAAAACAAAATAACATTCCGAGTTTCCCAAAGATTGCGTTCAATTTATTTGTGTTTTTAAAAAAATTAAAAAATGAATATTTCCGTTGTCTTAAGGCAGTCAAAAAAGTTTAGTTAATCCAGTCGGGGAGCAATAATTGTTCCTTGAAACAAATTCTGAAAAATTGGTAAAATTTGTCGTCAGGATTCGAGTGCGGCTTTGACATCTATTTATGATACGTCACAAAATATCCCAACGCCAAGTTGTTTATGTATCTTCACCTTTGTTCGATAACACATTCGATTGGTTTACAAAATTCAATGGATCGAATGATATTCTACCCAAAAGAAATGATCACGGTAGAATTAAGAAGGTAACGTTCCCATAATTCTATTATTTTGAAATTAAATTGTTTGTACTCTTCCTTCGCTGATTTATTTCAGTTCTTTATCAATGTTAATTTCTCACTGAATTATCGCTTTAAAATAAGTTAAATATGTTTAAACTTAATATAAGTAGACAATGAATTACATAGATGTTATTATAAGTACTAAAATAGTATGTAGATCATAATGAAGTTGGCTGTAAAAAAGAAAAATAGAATTAGAAAATGAACTGATCACGGTAGAATTAAGAAGGTAACTGTTGCTGGAGCTGCGTTCCCATAATTCTATATTTTCAAATTAAATTGTTTTTGTTTTCATTTTTCCTTCGTTCATTAATTAAATTCGTTATCAATGTTAATCGGCTGTTGATAAGTATACAATGAATTGCATAGATGTTATTAAAAGTATTAAAATAGTATGTAGATCTTAATGAAGTTGGCCGTAAAAAGAAAAGTAGAGTTAGAAAATGAAATGTCAAATAAAATTAGTTCTTGTATTTACTCGCCATAAAATAGCACCGTCTTCAACTTTTTCTGCGAAAATCCGTTCAAAACCCTAAAAAATAAATTTTCCATTAAAAATGTTTAATACATTTTTTTTAATTTTAAATAATATTTACTTCCCTTAAAAAAAAGGTGAACGGTAAAGGTGAGGGTACATAAAAGGCTCTTCTGACTCGCTTAAATCATTGCCTAGCTTCTTCGTAGAAAAATAAAGGAGTTTTAGGGTGACTTCGATCGATTTTGGTCCTTCACTCCTTTTTTATTTTCCGAAGAACCCAGCCGATGACTTTAGCAAGTTAAAAAAGCGTTTTATGTATTCTTACCTTAACATAATTTAAAAAAGCATATCCAGCTCTTAAGTTTCTGTGATTGTGTAAATACAAAGGATTTATAAATATTCATTTTGACAATGAGTGTCAAAGGTAAAATGTACCAAAGTTGCAATCCACGAGGTTACCTTCCTAATTCTACCATGGAAATTATAAGACAGTTTAAATTAGAAAAAACTTTCAAGTATGTTTACATTGAAGTTTGACCTTCTTTATTAGAATATATTTGACACCATGTTTTAGCATTGCCATTAATTAATTAAAAATGTGTCAAACAAAACCAAACTCCGTAAACCCTTCACGTTTATACGCCTCCAAAGGGTCAATGACTTTGTAATAAAACTTTTGCATAATCGGGTGCAGTTTTTTTTTTGTCTCTATTTCTATTGTGGTTTTTCTTGTTTCCCATTTGACTAACGCCAATTTTTTTCTACTTTTAGTTTTTGATTAATGCTCTACTCGTGCAAGTCATTGCAAAGACATTCGTCGTGTTTTATATATAGTTTTGTAGGTTAAATTGCATGTAAGCGAGCAGGCAAGCAGCAGAACAGCAAACGAAATCAATTAAAAGCTATCGACGGCTACATTTTTTTCGGCAACTCTAAAATAAAGTGTAGAACAAAACAAAACTTGAGACATTTTTTTTCTGTTGATAAATCAAAAAAAAACTACTCCACAGCCTCACCATTGGATAGGTTAGGAAAATTTAGTGCGTTTTAATTACACCCCGAATAGAATGAATGCAGTCAAGTGTCTGAATGGTTTAGCCAGCCACCACATCATGAAGAAGGCGGGTGACAAGTAGATAATGACAGATACCAAACATCCCACAGAACGAACGCACGAATAGGATGGGATAATAAGATGTGTCTACACAAGGAAAAAAAAACGAGACGAAAACGAAATTCGGCAATTGAGAATAATCACACATTTTTTACGCAATTGAAGAAAGTGAAATGAATTTCGAGTCAAAGACAAGGAAAAGTGAAATTTTTCTCATTTATTTTAATGTTAACATGCAACGGCGGCGACACACACACACAGAGATCTTAGTATGTATCGGAATTATGCGGAATCGATATACCTTGCCACCACAAGCCAGCATGCTCTTGTCCAAATACATGCCACCTAAAGGTGTCCCTTTATGTTGTTTCTTTCGTCTTGGGAAGTTGTTGTTCTACATATTTTTTGGGTTTATCTAATTGTGTAAATTTTTGTTGTCTGTTTTTATTTTTTGGGGAAAAAACGTTTTTTGGCAATATCTCAACAAAACCAAATTAAATCGAAAAAGTGTAACAAACGATAATAAAAATAAGAAGAAGCCAAAAACTAAAAAAGATGTTGCCGGCGACCATGTGCCGTCTCATTTGCCGTTGTACCGCAGTAATGGGGTAATGTTTTTCATCAATGATAATATTTTTTATGACGATTTGCTAGAGAATTTCCCACTCAGGAGCTAATGGTGGTGGTGTGGTCAAGGGAATATCCTCTACTTGGCCATGTGATTTGTGGCCAAGCAAAAACAAAAAATAGACTAGATATTCGCTTGTCATCTGCCACTTGTTGTACATGACAAATTTTTTAATTGAGTCTATATTTTGACATTTAGTTCTCTTGCGGATATAGTGCTCACATATCGGAGGAACGTGCGGCCAGTAGTAATTTTTGTTACTTTAAAGCTCATGCACTAATGGAGTGGATATTCATTCATAAATGATGACGGAACAAAACTAAAGTGGAGTACACACCATTGCAGAAGAATTCAGGTAGTCGGATCTGCACAGCGGTTGAGACAATGAACTGTCAAACTTAGTTTGAAATTGAAAACGTTGAATGAAAAATTATTGAAAATTTTAAAAATTGTTGAAAATGCATATCGTAGCAACCTCCGATTTGCGTCGTATAAAAAAGATAAGAATCTACCTCTTTTTGACAAGGATTTTGACATATCAATGTTTCCACGCGTTGATGCATCTACCTGTATTCTTCTACCATGCAGTGAGTACAATAATGTATTTTATAGAACATTTTTAGATACAAAATTTTATCCGGATTAATCCATATTGTCATAATCGGGATTTATTCGATCAGATTTGACATACAAAATAGACGATATGTTTTTCACAGTTGCAATGTCAAATTTTCCATATGTACAAGTTTTACATATCGTTTGATACATGGACGACATTTCAGTTGTGAAATACAGAAGTAAAGTACATATCAAGGTAGAAGAAAACAGGTAGTCGCATGTACTGTCAAACTAAGTTTGAAATTAAAAATTTTGAATGAAAAATTATTCAAGTTTGGAAAATTGTTTAAAAATACATATCAAAGCAACCACCGATTTGAGCCGTATAAGAAAACATGTAAGGATCTACTGATTTTTGACAAACATTTCAAAATTTTGACATGTCAATGTTGTGTTGTGTGAACGCTAAGTTATTTTATGTTCATACCATGGTAGAAGAATATAGGTAGACGCGTCGACACAGCTGCTGGAACAATGAACTGTCAAACCAATTTTGGAATTGAAAATGTTGAATGAAAAATTATTTAAATTTGTAAAAATCGTTGAAAAACGCGAATTATAATAGCCTCCGAATGACGTAGTATAAAAAAACATATAAAAATCTACTTATTTTTGAAAAAACATTAAAATTTTTTGGAGATATCAATGCTCCCAAGCGTTGATGCATCTACCTGTATTTATCTGCCATGGTTCATACATGGAATCAAACTGCCGTAGAAGGATATTTGTAAAGGAATTATCAGACGGAATGTGTTTCCCGTATGTGCTGTCACTTTTATTATCCATGTGTATTTCCGTGTGTATGTAAAAATTGCCATTTTACATATGACTCATAATTTTTGCTAACACACACTAGCATATGTTTTTTTCTATTTTCTTATTATATAATAATATTGTATTATCCAAAAAATGTTTATACTTTATGGATGAATTTTTGTCACAAATTTATTTTTATATATTTTCACTTCGCAGACAAACAACACTTTTGATTAAATTATATGTTTCCAATGAAAATAGGGCTCGCTTTGATCGAAAAAGTACTCATCATGGTAGAAGAACACAGGTAGATGCATCAACAGTTGAGAACATTGATATGACAAAAATGTTTAAATGTTTCTTTAAAAATAAATAGATTTGTATATGTTTTCATATTTTTTAAAATTTTTACAAATTTGAAAAATTTTTCATTCAAAAATTTCAATTTTAAAATTAGTTTGACAGTTCCTTGTCCCAGCCGCTATGTCGATGCATCTACTTATATTCTTCTTCTACTTATGTATTTCACAACTGAAATTTCGTCCATGTATCACACGAAGTGTGCAATTTCTACATATGGAATATTTGACACTACATATGTAAAAAAACATATCGTCTGATAGAGCCTTAAGCCCATTGCAAAGCCTCTTTAAACAGCCCTCGTCTATAGAAACAAATAATTTATGTAAAGGTTTGCGTGCTAACTTTTTTTTGGGGCAAACTTGTTTTGTCTTTTGTGCCGCATCGTTGCATAATAAACGCATGTGTAGCAAGTGTGTGTGTGTGTTTGTTTCTTTCTCTCGTAATTTCAATTATTTTTAGATATTGTGGTTGTTTTTTTATTCTTAAATTAAAATTGCTCTTTTTTTCTGATTGCAATTTTTTTATGTTGTTGCTGCATATTTCCTTAATTAAGTTCCCATGACTGTTAATTGTGAGTGTGTGTTCCGCATGGCTATGTACCATCGGACAACGGTGATGATGGGTGAATTTACATAAATTAGTAAATAAAAAATCTTGAAAGAACGGAAATAAATTGATGTGCCTATAAATATAATTCTTGGGAATTTAAATTAGAAAAAAAAACACAAACGTTGGAATCCATTTCAATTAAGCCAAGATATTTGATTTTTTTTTAATTTTTTATTATTTCACTGTCATCGTGAACAATCTATGATTGTCGTTGGGGACAGTTCTTAAAACTTGTATGGCGTTCTTAATTGGCAAGTGTTTTCATTTAAACAATTAAGGTTTTAGCAAATAATTAAAAAAAAAAACAAATGCCTTTGTTTGTCGATGTCTAAATTAAATTGAATAGTAATTTTGATAGTTTCGAAAAACAATTTGAGCTGTTGCGAAATTTTGGTAATTTTGAAAGGGCGTCTAATTAAAAAAAAACGAAACATATGTTTGTCCTCACCAAAAGTTTGTTGTTTAATTAGTCGCAAATATATGTTGAATTAAAAAATGGTTATATCAGAAAGTCTTCATTAATTTAATAGTAGATCTACAATGGCTGTAATTTTTATTTTCTGACGAATTTCTGAAAAAATAAAATAAATGAAAAATGTGATTTGTGTAAAGTATTTTGTGACTGCTGTCATTTCCAAGCCTCTCGTCCGACAGCTGTTAAAATTATTCCGGTGACAGATCATGTTATTGTTTACAACGGTACAAAAGCATTTTGGTGAGAACTTTCCAGAAAAAAAGTTATTCGTGATGGAATTCAAGTGTGATAGCTTGATTTCTTTATATTTGGCTGGAAAACCACAAATGCCTATCGTTAGAGCACTCCAGCATTTAAATGTGAATAAATCTTTTGTGGCTCGTACCATCGCTCGTTACCGTGAAATTGGTAGCGTAGCCCGACGTCAAGGAAGTGAACGGAAGAAAACAGCAACATCAGAAGAAATGGTTCGAAAAGTTAAGAAGCGACTTGACCGAAACCTGCGCCACAGTGGCCAAAAATGGCTCGTGATCTGAACATATCGCAATATTCTTCGGCAAAAATTGCAAAATGAGCTCGGGGTAAAGCCATTGAAATTCCAAAAAGTACAAGAACTTACACCGCAACGGAAAGAAAAAAGACTCAAAAGAGTTGCTTCGCTTGGCCGAAAGTGGTAAACTGCCGAATTTGGTTTTCTCTGCTGCGATGAGAAAACATTTGTTGTCCAGCAGTTTGTAAACAAACAAAATGATCGTGTTTACTTGCCAAAGAGGTCAGCTGAAAATGTGCACCTTCGGTTGGCCACCAGAAATCAAGCGCCGGCCATGGTCATGGTGTGGGCCGCCATAACAGCCGATGGTCACAATCCGCTCGTATTAATCGATCGTGGTATTAGAATAAATGCCGAATATTATCGCGAAAATATTCTGGAGGGTGTATTAAAGCCTTGGGCTCGCAAACATTTTAGCCGCTGACCTTGGACATTCCAACAGGACTCAGCACGGTCCCACTCAGCACACGCCACCCAAGAATGGTTACAAAATGAGATTCCTCGCTTCATTTCCAGCGCACAATGGCCACCAAAATCTCCGGATACCAATCTGTTGGACTATTGTGTCTCGAGTATTTTGGAAAGCAAGGTTGGCATTAAAAAATACCAAAGTGAGAATGGGCCAAAATATAATAGAGCAACATTCGGGTAGCTTGTGACGGTTTCATTGGCTGTTTAATGGCCGTAATTCGTGCCAAAGTTGACCGATTGGAACAAATCTAAACTTATTCTAAAATTTGATGCTATTTGCGACATTTTTTGCTTTCATTCAGTAAAATTTAAAAATTATGGCGTTTGACTTTGTTGCAGTTTTTTATTTCATCCTGTATACCCTCTCTAGCAGCCTACTCGAATCAGGTTACATTTATAATTCTACAATGGTCTAGTATTTCTGCTGAAAGTCTACGGAGTCTGCTAAGCCTAAATTTTGTTTTTAAAATCCTCGTCTTTATAAATAAGTTTTACCATAAAATTTCCAAGTAGTTATTTATTAAATCTTTATTTGTTTACCAATTCAGGGAGCCATTTAAACGTACTATAATTGACAAATTTATCATTTATTGATAATAAATGTCAATTAGCCAAACGATTAGGCATCCCTCGCATTGGCAGTTGTGTGGGACGAACGTGGGTTAAAATAATATTTATGTGTATTGGTAATTATTAACACTAAATTGAATATATTTCGCCACCAATAAATGGCGCTATTAGGCACCACCAAAAATCCAAAAAAAAAAGATTTAAAAACAGATCTCACCTTTAAGTCAAAACTATATCTTTCAGCTAAACCTCGTTTTAATTGCCCAGTTAATTATCAATAACCACTACTTTTTTAACGAAAACTATTTGGGAAAAAGGGTTTTAAAACTGGATTTTATTTTAACACAGTCTCAAAAAGGCGTAGCGGAAATGGTCGAACAATTTATCACTGACTAAATGAATTAAAAATTTCGTCTGTCAATGGGAACATGTTTCATGGTGAACCCATGACATTGCCGGCTGTAATTTATCGATAAATTTGCGACATTATTTTAAGTGAAGTCTTAACATGGTATTTGGCATGTAATTAAGGTGACATATCATGTAATTTTTTACAAAAAAAAAAGGATCCGCCAATCTTTTTCTGGCTATCTTGCAGCTTGCAGTTTATCTCTTTTAATCCTTTTAAGTGGAATAATAAAACTTTTGATTAATTTTGACCGGTTTTCAATAAATCACATCTTCTTCTCTTTTTCATTGCAGCTACAACGACCTTCACCGGGTGGAAGAGGACTATGAAATAACATCACGGCTTAAAGGAAATATTTCTGTGCAAAAAAAATACTTATTATCGGCATCACTTTCTAAAACGACAGCAATCGAAGATAAAGTGAATATTTAAACGACAGAAAAGCGGTAGCGTCGGCCCGCCTTAGTTGCCGTTTATCGGTCACGCTCGTGTCATTCAAATGTACCGTAAAATGAAAACGACAGTTGAATTTGAAAAATGCATTATCAACGCGGAAGACGAAGATGAAAATCATAAACGATTTTTCAAACTCAACTGTGAAACTTTGGTGATGTACAAAAGATATGCCCAAAATATGGTAACCTAAGTTCCAACCTAAGTCAGGAGAAAAAAGTCAAGTGAGCAAAAAAAAAAAAAGAAAACGAAACGATAAATACATTAAAGAAGTTAATAATAAATACAACGAAAAATAATTAATAATAAAGAAATAGTGTCAAAGAGCAACAAATCAATAAAGTCATAATTCAAGTCAAGCAAAACAAAAAAATATTGGAAAAAAATAATTAAAGCAAAAAAAAAAAGAAAACAAGTTTTAAATTAAATTATTTAACAATTTCGATTTCGCACAATTAACAAGGGGAGTTACGTGGTACGCAATCGACAACCAAGACAACAGCAGCAACAACAACGGCAACAGGTAGCAGCGTGGCTTGGCCTACAGTGTTGCATTGTTGTTTACTTCTCCGATCATTGTTAACGAACAATTAACAACAGCAGCAACAACATTTCTTGTTGTTTTTTGGGCGTGCAGCGTTCAACAACAACCACCACGACAATCGGCAATCAGTTCAGCGGCACGGCTCAACGACGTTGTCATTATCCATTCACCACCAACAACCACCACCATTAGCCTATACAAATGCGAAGAAACCTGCGTTTAGACTGGAGGGCCCTGGCACTGTTGGGTGCCCTCCTCTCGATTATTATCGATTGGCCGGGCTTAATGTATGCCATGCCAACAATTTTGCCACCCTTGGCACTGGCTGCACCAGCAACAGACACCTTAAATGTGATTAAAAACGATAAAATCTTAAATGTCTTGAATCCTTACGAACATGACACCGCGATGCATGTTCAGCCTAGTGTAAAGGACGAATTTAACGTCTACGAGTTGTTGTTAACAACAACAAATCGGCCATTTAGTGATTTACAAGAAACACAACGAACGACAACCCCAGAAGGGAGGATAGCTGAAGAGGATATTTCCGTTTCCACAATGGAAACGCTGGAAATGCAAACGGAACGACGACATCATCACCAGCAGCAGCAGCAGCAGATGATGATGATGAATGAGAAGGAAGAGAAGGAGGAGGCAAACGAGAATCTAAATAGTATTAGTCAAAACGATATTGATCGTAGAACAACAACCATCACAACCACCACGCAAGAAGCATCAGTGGATAATGTAAGCGATTTACAGAGTCCACCAGAAGTCAGTAAAGAAGAGGAAGAAGCAGCAGTGTCATCAACAAATACTCATATCATGGACTCATGGACAACCAGCACCCAGCCACCAACCACAATTCCGCCATTCCCATCAACGACGACCACCGAATCATCAGCCCAAATACAATCGACATTAATGCCCAGCACCGTTATCGATAACGATAATGCCAGCCTTACCAAAGAAAACAAAACAAAGGCCCAGAGCTCAGATGTACGTTCCATATTTCAGTTCTCTTCGTCACATCATCTGGCCATATTGTCCAGAACAGAGCGTAGCATACGTTCCTCATCATCATCTTCAGTGAATGCCAAAAATACAAGTGGTCCCACGACATCACATTCATCAATGGGCATTGGCGGCGGCGCGGTCAGTGGTCGTGGCATTGGCTCTGGCGGGTCTGGTCTGGTGCGACGTTCATCCGATATGGGTGGCATGAAAACCAAAAGACTGAATAATTCTAGACATTTACATACTAAAAATAATTTGGATCGCAATGAACGTTCAACGGTGTCCCATCTGTCGGGTCCATCGCGTAAAATACAATTGTATATAAAAAATCGCTTCTTACAACTGATGCCGGATGGTACGGTCAATGGAACGCCAGATGATCAAAGTGAATACAGTGAGTATTATGAGTTACTTTTATTTTTGATAAGGGTTTTATAGTTCGTTTACAGTTAACTTGATTTAGTTCAGTGTAATTTTTTAAATTCCAAGGAAAAAGTACGTTTACACTCACTAAAATAAGTGGATTTCAATTGTCAATTCCATGACGTCAAATGAAAATGACAATCAAACCCAGGGCATTTCATTTGACGTATACGGAATGGAATTGACTGAAATCGACTGGATTTGTTATGAGTGTTAAAGAATGTTTAGATTTGCGAAATCCACTCAAACTCAAATGTCAATTCTATAGCGTATACGTCAAATCATTTTTACTAGATGTATGTATACTTGACGTATACGCTATGGAATTGACATTTAAAATCGAGTGGATTTCTCTACCTATTTTTGTTAAGCAGGACCATCTAATTATTAAATTAGCTACAAAAAATGCGGTTGGAAACATAGTAGGAAAGCTAAATATGTGACAAATGAAATGTCAACAAATGTCATATTTGACATCTACATACAATAATAAAATGTCATACCAGGTACTTAAAACTAGAAAAAAAGATTCAAATCTGTCCACTATTTGTTATCCATCGTATCATAGCGCAATAATAATATCTTCTAGAAAGTTTTCAAAATCAGACAATATGTCAAAATTTGTTTATGTTATGTTTGCTACTGGTTCACCAATTCATTGTGATTTTATTCACATCTGTTCAAAACTAGGTGAAATCGAGGGTAGTGTAGGTAACACGAAAAACACTTTTGTGATTGAAAAATCCTCACATTGACAAAATTTTTTGTTCACATTTTCAGACGTATAATTCATAACTGCAGCTGAAATCAGCTGGTCTTAGCGAATGGATAACATTATTCAAGGACTATAATTTTATATTTTTTCGTTCTGCACTTTTACTGACAATAAAAGTGGGAATACATAAAACGCCTTTTTTAACTGGATTAAGTCATCGGCTTCATAAGAGATTAAAGGAGCGTAGGGTTGACAAGTATAAATTATGAACAAAAACTAAGTTAACCTGAAACTCCTTTGATTTTTTACGATAGCTTAAGCCAGTCAAAAAGGATACGCGTGCTGAGCCATTTTACGCTTAAAATATAATCGACAAAATAAACTGGCATATAGAGAATCGATTAATCATTAATCGATAATAATTTAATGTATAAAATGACTAAACACTCGTATTCTAATTAGCCCTTAAGGAATACGAAGTCATTGAAAAAAGTCGCCATGCTATTTTTACCTTCAACATAAGATTGAACATTTCGATCTTTCGTTTTTGTCTAATCAGTTTAAAATCGATTTTCGATTTAGACTCTTCAGACCAATGTCGATCATTTTATTGACTACACCTTTTTCAAATAGTAATTCGAAACATTTTTATTGTAAGTCGTAACATTTTATTTGTAATTCGTAAAATTTCAATTGAAATTGGAGAATCCCATTTATAATTCCAAACATTTTATTTGCAAATCGAAAAAGCAAATATGAATCCTATGCAAAAAAAATG
Source organism: Musca domestica (assembly GCF_030504385.1). Classification (NCBI taxonomy): domain Eukaryota; kingdom Metazoa; phylum Arthropoda; class Insecta; order Diptera; family Muscidae; genus Musca; species Musca domestica. Next base: position 11,634,236 of record NW_026712258.1, read on the forward strand.
TTTGCAATTTTTTCGTTGTTTCAAATTTTAAATTTCAAATAAAATAAAAATTCGGAAACAAAATGAATTGTTACGAATGCCAAATGGAATTCTCAAATTACAATTCAAATATTACGAATTACAAAAAGAATTCTCGAATTTTAGATAAAATGTTTCGAATTGCAACTGAAAAAGGTGTAGTTCCAATACATAAAATATAAGTTCCAATATAAGGACTATAAAGATGTTGATCGATCAAATCGTTATAAACTTAAATTGGAAAACATGATTTTAAAGGCTGATTTCGACTTTTAAACACAAAAAGTCGATCTACGTATCCCTATACACGACCCGCTGAATAACAAGGTCATGGTAGAAGAATATAGGTAGACGCATCGACACAGCTGCTGGAACATGAACTGTCAAACCAATTTTTGAATTGAAAATGTTGAATGAAAAATTATTTAAATTTGCAAATGCATATTATAATAACCTGTCAATGACGTCGTATAGAAAACATATGAAAATCTACTTTTATTTAAAAAGACATTTAAATTTTTTTGACATATCAATGTTCCAAAGCGTTAATGCATCTATCAGTATTCTTCTACCATGAACAAGGTTTTCCTGCAAATTTTAAAAATCAAATGAAATGTCAAAAGTTGTTTACACTCTGTTGACTATTTGTTTACTTTTTCTTCTGCGATATCAATCACAATCCAAGTCAACTGTACGAAGAAAGACATTATTCCAAGCCAGCTGACTACAAAATTTATTTTGACATTAACTTTCGTAGACAGCTGGCTTGGAATAATGTCTTTCTTTCGTACTTAGTGCGTTTACATACAAAATCTTTACCCGGGGTCTTTATAATTGACCAATCACAATAAATTTCATATACATTTTCTATAGTTAAATTTATTGTAAATACCAAGCTTAAGCCCTGTAAATATTTTGTATGTAAACGCACTTTAAGTCTGCTTTACCTGGGCACCTAAAGTATGTATTATACGACTATTTGTGATTTATTTGATACATAATCAAAGGAATTATCAACGGTAGAAGAATGCATTTAGTCGCATCGACACAGCTGATGGAACGATGAACTGTCAAACCAATTGTAGAATTGAAAATTTTTAACGAAAAATTATTCAAATTTTTAAATTTTTTTTAAATTATCGTATACGATTGAAGTCGTATACGATAATATATAAAAATTTACTTATTTTTCTCAAAACATTTTACAATTTTGATATTGATACACCTACCTGTATTCTTTTACCATGTTTACAACTACATCTAAAGTATGTGTTATACAACTATTTGTAATTTATTTGGCATAGGGAACATTGATATGTCAAAAAATTTTATTGTTCTTTCAAACATAAGTAGATTTTTATATGTTTTTTATACGACGTCACTCGGAGGTTATTATAATTCGCATTTTTCAAAAATTTTTACAAATTTAAATAATTTTTCATTCAACATTTTCAATTGCAAAATTGTTTTGACAGTTTATTGTCCCAGCAGCTGTGTCGATGAGTCTACCTATATTGGTATACCATGGTTGGTAGAGCTTTCTATAGGGTTGGATAAAGTTGCTTGTGGAATTGGAATTATTAATTTTGTGAAAATAAATTCATCGAGTTGCTCCGAATGCTAAAAAAAATTTAAGGGAACTATACACAGAATTCAAACATGTTTATCAAAACAAAAAGAACTAAAATATAAAAACTGTTCATACATATATTTGACATATATTCAATAAAATTTACAACGTAGATGACACGTTTTTTATGGAAGCTCGTTTGATGCCTTTAAATATAAGAGCAAGTCTCTACACTATTACGTAGTTCCACCTAAACGGCCTTACTCACTTATCTTCTGACATAATGTCTAGTCAAACAAAAAAACACTGTTTTTTTTATTGCCTAGCATGAACTTTCGGTGGGAAACGTCATTGCCAACCAAAAACAGCTGATTAAATAAAATTCCGAGTATTTTTGGAACATTTCTTCAAAACTCAGTTTGTTCCACAAAATTCAAAATCAAATTTGTTTCATTAATTGGCATTAAATTATTTATTAATCATAATCATGTTTATATTAATAAAAGAGACCCAACTTTTGCCAGACACATGTAACCAACTGGACTGACAGAACAAGAAATTCCAGCAAAATAAGACCTACTTTTTTCTTTGATTTTGAATATGATTAAGAAATTAATTAAATTATGAGTTTAGTGACACACCTTTTGAACCCAAACGTGGCTGATTTTAAAACAGTTTCCATCTCAAAAATAAGTTAATGAAATTAGTGGTTCCGAAAACCAGGCAAAAATTAATTTTTAAATTGGATTATAATTAACAAAAAACTAAACTCCTAATATTGAAATCTGAAATTTTGGTATCTGTCACATATCTCCGAGATCATAATTATCATATTTGACAGGTTTTTTTGTTGGTGTTACCATAACAAAGGGAAAACATTCGAGCAAACATTTCATTTCAAACATTTGAAGAGATATCTGTCTGCCTCTCTGCGTTGAGTGAAGAATTCATTTTTCGCACGAAACCCAAAACGAAATGAGCCAAGCGAACGACGAAAACTTAATTTCAAATGTCATTTTTCACGTGGGTGTTCATTTCGTTATTTTAAATTTAGTAAATGCGAAAAAATAGCCTCCGTCATTTTAATGTTCTCTAGCGACAAATCTCTGTATAAATAATCTTTTTGAAAGTTTTGTCACATTTTTTCGGAATGTTTGTCCAACAACAATTTCGCATAAAGATGCTGATCATACTTAATGTCACTTTGGAAAATATGTACATATTTTGCTAAAATGGAATCTTCTGACGAGATAGATTTTTTTTTGGCATGGATAGGTTGGCAGGCAGGCCAGCCAGTGGAAATTTGAGGTTGTTAGTCGCTATGGGACACTTTATTTTTGGTTTTTCTTCTGGTTGTTTGTGTGTGATAAACATGAGTTATAGTTCGACAATCCTATGGCGACATCGCGATTGAAATTTGTATATATGTACCTATAGGTGTACGGACATATATCACTTTAAGTTCGTTTGTTCTTTTCGTTAAACGATCGACAGGAAAATTTCCGGAGATATTTATAGTTTAGTAATGGATTTTTATCAATGGAAATGTTTAGTGAGAGAGAGGGAGAGAGAGAATATTGAGCAGAGAGTAAATATTTAACATAAATCCCCGCTAGTAACGTTGACTAGTACCGTACCGGAAACTCGTCGATTCTCAGGGTTACAGTAACTAGTTCCACTTAAGAACCCTCACAGTGTAAACAACTGTAAACTTTAAGATGTTGAAGTCATACGAGGAAACCAATTGACTACCTTGGCATTACCTTTAGATGGTGCTATACTAGTACCAGATTTTCAGACATATACCAGACTACCAGAAGACTAACCCCTCCCTAGTCCCAAGCATACAGTTCTTGTACCTTGTTTGTTGGTTGGTTTTTAGGTGGCGGATTTTTATGTCGCCTTTTCTTTTTCTTGAGGACAAAAAAGTGTCAATTGGTTCTCTTCGCATTACTTAGGTACACATTTTGTACTAGTACGGCTTACAACTAGTTGTGGATTGACGAATTTGGGGTAATTGGAATCAGTACTTCCGGAATTTATCAGATGGGCAGCGATATAAATCAAGGCGTATTATTAAAATATATGTCAGAAGGAACATATGATCTCAGCCCAGCTGTCAAAATACTTCGGAAGTGTCAAAATACAAAACAACAATTTTGACAGATGGAAGATTTTTAATTAGGAAACTTCCCTCTTCAAGCGTCCGGCTTAATTTTATTTAAACGATTTTCTTTATCTCCCGTTTAAATACATTTGAACCGAAGATTTTCTTATATACACTCGAGCCCCGATTGACGTCATTCCGACTTGCGTCACACTACTGTTTTGTTTATTTTTTTCCCAATAAATTAAGTTCTAGCGCACTCTTGATACAGAGAAAGTTGATACGATTTGCTTTGCGTTTCTCCGGTCCCCAATAACGACGCAAGTCGGGGCTCTAGTGTAATATTCTTTATTTAATATGCAATTTCCATTGCCTCAAAGATAATGTATCAGACCTTTTTATACCCTACACCACAAGGTGGTCAGGCTATCATGTCTTTGTTCATTTGTTCTTTTTGATAATCTGCATAGAATCACATTCTGAGTCGATTTATGCATGTCCGTCCCACCTACCGTCCATTTATTTTTGTAGACAAAGTACAGGTCGCATATACTACCCGATCCAGATGAAATTTTGCACAAATCATTTGTTTGGCCCAAGGACGAACTCTATTGAAATTGGAGATAATCGGTTAAAATTTAGATATAGCTCCCATATATATCTTCGTCCGATTTGCCTTTTATTGTGCACCAAACGTTTAATATCAGCCCAAATGGTATGGAATTTTGCACATACAACCAAATTAGGCCTGCAAATAAGTATGCCAAATTTGATCGAAATCGGTTCAGATATAGCTATAGCTCTCATATATATAATTTTCTTCGGATTTGATATTTTTTGTCCTCCGCAGACGTAATGTGGACTCTGTAACAACGATATTTGGGGAAATCTAACAAATGCAGCACAGCAATACCTTTCCCACATTTTATCGAGATCGGATCAGATTTGGATATAGCTCCCATATATATCTTCGTCCGATTTGCATTTTATTGTGCCCCAAACGTTTAATATCAGCCCAAATGGAATGAAATTTGGCACTTACGACCAAATTGAGCATAGAAACATGTATGCTAAAGTTGGTGAAAATCGGTTCAGATATAGCTCACATATATATTTTTCATCCGATTTGTTATATCAAGCTCTACTAAATATGTAAAGGTGTGCAGGGTATCAAAACGTCGGCCCCGCCCAACTTTTAGACTTTCTTGACTGGGTTTTGGTTATTTTTAATTTCAATCATTAGTTATTTTTTATTCCCTAAAACCAGGGTGGTTTTCATTTTGATAGCCCTGCCTTTGAGGTTACAGAATTATTAATGTCTAAGCATTCAGTTTTTCCCTCCATTGATTTCTTTTTTCTCTCTCTCTCTCCAAGTTGTCAATCATTCAAAAGCACAAAAGCTTAATGATGTGCGACAACGCCGATAGTGACGGAGATCGCATTTGTTATTATAACAATGATGATGATCTTGATGATGGGCCTTGCCGACAGACAAAGCTTCTTCATATTTTCTTGGCGGGGCGAAATATTTTTTTCTCTCAGATATCTGAAATAAAGAAAGACACAAAACATTTCATTGAGTAACATTTACGCTGAAGTGTGTTTTGTATCATATCTCACATGCGATTTTTTTGAAATTATGAAATTCATGAATACATATGTTCATTTAAAACTTATAGGTGTGGGCAGTTACATTTCGGGGATATTGATCCTGCATACTGCTGCATCAATGACTTGCAATCTCAATTTTTTTTTTCATTTTTTTCACTAATAACGGTAACCCATTTCGTAGTATTCCGTTTAACTTCCTCCCATACATATGGATGATGTTTACCTCCCACCAAATAAATACTCGCCAGATTCTGTCTGCCTGGCAAATTTCTTGCGAAGAAACAAAGGCGTTTATGTTTGCCATAAATTTTCTTTAAATATTCTCCTTGGCTCGTCGCATCCTTTAACGTTATTGTGGCTATCTTTTAACATTGATCATGTTGTCGCTGTGCATTACTGTTTCTTCGTGTATTTTTGGCGGCTGGCGAACACCGTGTAACATGAGAGCCACCAAATTGACTTCTGTTAATTTGATTGAATTATTATTCCGAGATCGATACAGAGCGATAATGATAAGTGGCAAACGTTCGATGTTGTAAGACGGTTTTTTTTTGTGAGGTGATGGCAAATGTTACAGACGACTTGGTGAATCATGGAGGAGGTTAACTTGGGTTTTGCAATGCACATAAGGAAGTAAGTGCGTATTGAAATTTAAATAAATTTTATTTTCAAAAGAAGCGCTAGAGTTGATCAGTTATATTTGGAATTGATTGATTGAAAATACCGAAAATCAGGAGGTATCGTAATATGGGTGACTATAACAAAAAGTGGATCTATATTGACATTTTTGGGAGTGTTGATCTATCCATCAAAAATGTTAAATTGCTTATTTGGTTGGAATTGAGGCATAAAAGTCAGGAATGTTGATCTTTGATCTAATTTGACCTTTTTTAACTATTTTTTCTCATTTATATAATTTTGTTGTTAACCCAATGTGATTTTCCATTATCAAATTTCCAGTATTAATCCAGATAGAGATTTTTATGCAAACGTACTTTTACTTTCTCAGCAGAATTGCCCAGCACCCTTTCTTCTGTGGCAGAATAATGCAGGTAGATGCATCAACGCATGGGAACATTGATGTGTCAAAAATTTTAAAATGTTTTCTTTTTTAAATATAAGTAGATTTTCATATGTCAATCGGAAATTATTATAATTTTCGGTCTTCAACAATTATTACAAATTTGAAGAAATTTCAATTTAAAATTTTCAATTCCAAAATTGGTTTGACAGTTAATTGTCTCAGCACATGTGTCTACCTGTATTCTTCTACCACTGTTTCTTGAGAGGGTGATGGTACATTTACATGCAAATCTTTGTCCTGGTTAACCCTGATAAATGACCAATCACAATAAATGAAAAACATTCGTTCAATTTATTGTGATTGTTACATTATGACGTTTAATCCGGGTAAAGATTTAGCATGTTAGAGCACGTTTAGACTGTAGGATTGACATTTGAGGTCGAGTGGATTTCGTAAATCTAAACGTACTTCGAACGTGATTTGAGGTATTTTTATTCTCTTTCGTAAGAATACCGTTAAAATTAAACAGAAAGCGACCCTATAAAAACCTACAAGCAATCAGCTGATTGAATCACCGGCTGATTAATTGTCACAGGAAATACGATGGAATAATACAGGCAGCTACATCAACGCAGCTGCTGGTACATTGAATTATCAAAACATTTTTGGAACTCAAATTTTTAAATGAAGTAGTCATGGCAATATTGAGGAGGTAAAGTCATTTTAAACAAGCATACCCATCTCTGCATTTTCTGTAATTTACCTTGTCACATTTCACTTTATAAAAACAGGTTCCCATCTCTGATTTGTGTATCCATAATGGACTAATAAATACAAATTTTGACAATTTGTTTAAAAAAATAAATTTTGTTTAAAAAATCAAAGAGAGAAAAAGTTAAGGTGAAAGTACATAAAAGGCTTTTGTTTGGCTCGTAGAGGAACAAAAGAGATTTAGGTTGAGGTTCGATTTCGGCCCTAGGCTCCTTTGTTATTTTCCAAAGAAGCCAGCCGATGACTTAAGCCAGTCAGAAAAGCGTTTTATGTATTCTCATCTTTATGTTTGTTATTACGGCACTAACAACCGTAGAGAGAGAGAGAGAGAGAGAAAAAGAGTAGGGATACGTAAGCCGACTTTGGTATAAGCAATTAATCGACTTTCAGTGTGAAAACTCTTAATATAGAAGTCGACACAAGTCGGACAGTTGTTTTTTTTGTAATCGATTTTCCATTTTGAGTTAATATAAGTCATAAAATTCTGCTTATCACCTGTTTGGCAGAACTACACAGCAAAATATCTAGAACCGAAATCATTTTTGTTTTGAAAATGTAACATCTCAACTGATTGGACAAGCCGAAAATTAGAAAATCTAAAAGAAAGAGATTTTTGTGTTCGACTATTTTTCCCTAAGGGAGTGGTGAACACCGATTCTGAACATTGTTCTATAGTGCAATGTGAAGCAATCTATATTTTTTTCATGACGCGTTCATTCTGCTTTGAAACATAAATCACGCGTTAAAGGCTAAAACAGACTAAAGTCAGTTTACGCTTTTGATTTTTCCTATAAAAGAACAACAGGAAGACGATCAGAATCGCTAAGCCTATCTTCTTCTGGTTGTTGTTTTATCGCCCAAAACGGCTCTATGCGTTTATTCTGCTATGGCTTTTAAGAGCTAATCTGAACGTTTAGTTATGTTACGCATTCAATGTTATCGATAATACAATAAGCACAAGGATATGTGTTTATCGATATTGAACGTCTACATGTGCTCATTGTAATATCGATTACATATAACGCGTGGCATGATTTGACGCGCGTATTCTGTTCAGCCCTTTAAAGTTTATTATTCATGGTTATTAAAATTTCTGAATATTTTCTTCGGGGATATGCAAATCATCGCCTGTAAAATTCTTTCCATATATGAGGCAAAATTATTTTGTTTCTTTATTTTTTTTCATTTTTGGTAAATGTACATAAATTAAATTCATTGTAAAATATGAGGTGTTATAAAAGCTGTTTGATATGATTAATGATATTTTCTGGTTAGGCCATAATTTAGCCGCAATTTTTTTGAAATAACAACAGAAAAATCCCCAAAGAGAAAAAGAGATATTTTTCTCGTATCGGTGACTGGGGCATGATGAATGTTAAACGGTAATGAGCAAACGAAACAAACGGCTCGTGTTCAAAATTATGGCTTTATTTAATGGAGGCTGCTGCTATTTACGGCCTATGGAGATTTCTTTACAAAAAAAAAAAAAAACGCGCAAAATTTGGAAATGGAATATAATGTAAAGGCCGTAAGCACACATTGACATAGTTTAAGCTTTTTTGTTATTATCTTCATCACAGCCACAGCCACTTCGAGATTGAAAGAAAAGAAACAAACAAAGCAAAAACAAAAAAAAAAACGTGATGTTGTCCACGCACTGTCTGGACCTGCCTACCTACCTACCTTTACATTCATTTTCATCTTTTGTAGTTCTTCTTCTTCTACTTCTTTGTAATTTATTTAGACGTTATAATTCATAATTCTTTTATTTGCCACCATATTTGAAAGTTGGCAATAAAAGACGATTTATTGAATTTTATAACACAAGGGTGTCATGGCTTTATAAAATGATCAAAATAAAAAAGAGAGAGAAAAAATACCAAGAAGCAAATACTGGTAACAACTGTTAAAAAGTAAATCTTTTCGCCGGACACAAAGTAACACACGAACATGGCATAACTCGGGCATTGGGCTACTGGGTTAGTTTGATTGCAGCTTTAATCCGTTGAGTTAAGGCATGCAACTCAAGAATCCAACTCATTCAAATGGGAGTTTGTGTGTGTGCAGGAATGATGTGGAATGTGTTATACGGCGTTTACATTGTCTTTAATTAGATTAAGTCAATACAAGATTAATGACATAAAATCATAAAAATTGTCGCACCTCATAAAACATGAGCTTTGATAAGATTCCTTTTTTATAGACTTTTCCGTTAGCTGACATGGCCATGTCCAGATATTGAAAGCATTAAAATAAAAAAAAAACGGTATTTTAAAGAATTTTTCATTTTCTGGGAAATTACCAAGATTTTCTTTAAGGGATTATAGAGTTGTGGGTGAGTTTCTTAAAAAAGTTGTTAAAATTGGAACACAATATGTAGGCCTATAAAACAAAACCCCAAGATTTATTGATTGAAAACCGAAGTTAAACCTTTTTATTGGTTATTTAACCCATAACTTTCGTTTTTTGGGTCATAAATATTATTCTTGGAAATTGTATCAATTTTCATTGGATCATTCTAAAAATCGTAGAAGAATACAGGTAGATGCATCAACTCTTGGGAACATTGATATGTCAAGATTTTCAAAATATCTTTTTTAAAAAAAAATAGATTTTTATCCAATGCATTTAACAAAATTTACAAATTTGACAAATTTTTCTTTCAAATTTTTTAAATTTTAATATTGGTTTGACAGATCATTATCCCAGTAGCTGCGTCGATGCGACTACCTTCATTCTTCTACCAAGCCAATACTTTTATTTTTGAGCTGTCAAATGTTGGTTACCCAAATAGACAGTTATTAAGTCGTTAACGAGAAATAAATTTCAAATTTCTGAAAATAAAAAACCAAATAATTTCCTCACCACAAGCTTTCGTTAAGTCCCATGACCTGACGACAACATGGGAACATTATTATAATTGTCATAAACATAAACTACAATCACATTAAATTATGACAGCCTACAAATGAAAGAGGCGATAAAGATGAGATATTAAAGAAAATTTCACCAAGGCCAAGACAGAGAGGGAGAGATCAGGCAAAAATGAGAGATGAAAAAAAAAGAAATAACACAATATAACAATAATCCCCTTGAATAGCAAACAAATTGTTCGACCAGCAGCATCGGCAGCAGCAGAGCTCATAACAAAACTTAGCGTCTGTGTTGGCCGAAAATTGTTGACAGGACTGCTGACATTAACTAACCCACGCAAATGAGTATGACATTTGAAGAAAAACAAACTATACAGTGAAAGAGCGCTTGTCTCTCCAAAGAGAGTGAGTGGACACCGATGGACGGCGGAGGCCCATACACTATATAAATAATAACAATAAAACGGCTTATGTTGTAGCACAGGAAAAACACACACACACACATTTCCAGGCATACTACAAACATCCATTCTTACCATACAACAATGCCATAATTTATGACGGAAACTAATGAAGATGTTGAACCAAGAGTGGAGAGTGTATGTTTCGTTGGCTGGATGAGGCCAACAACATCAGACCCCGGTCATTCATTCGAAGAAAAAGAAAAGGAACCCAATGAGAGAGCGGCCGAGTGGGCTGGCAAAACATACAACTAAATTTGTAAAACATCAACTGAAGCAACGAAGCGAAGTAATAAAAATAAATTTAATCGAAGCATTTAACGATTGAAAATGAAAACAAAATCATATAAAAAGCTTGCGAGGTAAAGATTTCCGAAAACTGCCGACGACGGCACAGAACACAATCAAATCACAGAAACTCTGAAAACTGGGTCACCAGGCTAACAGCGGTGACATCTATAAAATAAGAGAAGAAGAAAATATGTTTCTCTTGTGTATTTTAATAAAAGGGCCCTTGGTGATGTTTAACATGTTCGCTTACAAATTTATTGTGTTTTGGGGGAAATAATTTTTATTGGTCTAAAATTATGTTGTTACAAATAAAACTGGCATTGCCCAAATTTAGATTTTGAATTCGATTCGAATACAATTTGTTTATCCATATATATTTTATTTTAAATCTGGTCCATAACTGTTTTTTAATCATAGTCATTAAATTTGATTTTATTTATGTGATTAGCAATATTGGGTTAGGTATCAAAGATCTTTTGATTATCAAAATAAACAACATGTTATCGTTGGTATTAATCGTTATCGCCAGGCAATAACTAGGTTTTTTGTGGCTACTTTTATGATTACGTTCGTCATTATCGTATAACGGGCATTGGTAAAAGCAATACACAACAACTTAACATCTGTTCTAGGTGTTTTAGAAATTTTAATGTTGTATTTGTCATGTTTTCAAAAATGTTTTTAAAAATAACGGGTTTTTTCAATCCAATAATATTTTGGGTTCATGCGAATCAGAAAAAAATACTTATTCCATTGGAATTGAATTCTAAATAGATATCGCATTGCATAACTATTAAAGCGTTTTTACACCAAAGATGTTTTTTTTTTTCAATATTTAAAAAAATGACATATCTACAGGGTGAGATAAAAATACTGCAACAAAGTCAAAAGCAATAATTTTTACTTTTTTTTAATTTTATTGAATGAAAGCAAAATATTTGGTAAATGGCATCAAATTTTAGAATAAGTTCAGATTTTTTCGAATTGGTTACCTTTGGCACGAATTATGGCCTTCAAACGGCCAATGAAACTGTCACACGCTGCTCGAATGTTGCTCTACGGTATTTTGGTCCATTACCCGCGAAGGGCTTGCTTGAGGTGATCGACACTTTGTTATTTTTTTTTTGCCAACCTTGCTTTCCCAAATACTCCAAACACAATAGTCCAACGGATTGGTATCCGGAGATATTTGTGGCCATTGCGCGCTGGAAATGAAGTGAGGAACCCCATTTTGTAACCATTCTTGGGTGGAGCGTGCTAAGTCCTGTTGGAATGTCCAAGGTCTGCGGCCAAAATGTTTGCGTGCCCAAGATTTTAATATACCCTCCAGAATATTTTCGCGATAATACTTGGAATTTATTCTAATGCCACAGTTGACTAATACGAGGGGAAAGCGATCATCGGATGTTATGGCGGCCCACACCATCACCATGGCCAGCTCTTGAGTTCTCATGGCCAACTGGAGGTACATATTTTCAGCAGACCTCTTTGACAAGTAAACACGATCATTTGATTTGTTTACAAACTGCTGGCCAACGAATGTTTTCGCATCGGAGAAAACCAAATTCGGCAGTTCACCACTTTCGGCCAAGCGAAGCAACTCTTTAACTCTTTTGAGTCTATTTTCTTTCTGTTGCGGTGTAAGTTCTTGAACTTTTTGGCTTTACCCCGAGCTCATTTTTCAATATTTGACTAATGGAATATTGCGATATGTTCAGCTCACGAGCCATTTTCTGTCCTGTAACCAGGATTTCGATCAAGTCGCTTCTTTACTTTCCGAACCATTTCTGCTGATATTGCTGTTTTCTTACGTCCACTTCCTTGATGTCGGCTACGCTACCAGGATCACGGTAACGAGCAAAGGTATGAGACACAATATATTTATTCACATTTAATTGTAGGCGTGTCTAACGATAGCCACTTGTGGTTTTCCAGCCAATTATAAAGAAAACACACTATCACGCTTGAATTCCATCACGAACAACTTTTTTCTGGAAAATTTTTACCAAAAAGTTTTGCACGCTCATAAACTATATATTGAGCAGTCATTGGGATAATTTTAACAGCTGTCGGACGCTGGTAACATTTTTTTCATCTCACCCTGTCTAGTTAACAAGTCTGGAAACATTTGAAATTAAATGACCACATAAACTTTCAATATGCACGACAAGATGCAGCGTTAGAAAAATCCTCATCAAAGCTCTCTGCCAAAAAAAACCATACAGCATCCGTAGACACAAAGGCATATCCAATGCAATAAATGTCACAATTTTCAAAAGTATGTTCTCTTTTTGTTCTCTCAATTAGTGGCTGCTTTTAGATATAAGTTTATTTAAACATATGTATGCTTTAAAATTTATATACACTCTTATTAAATTTAGAAAAGTATGTGGGTGCTCTTGAGTTTGATTGCTTTCAAAACGAACAAAGCACCACCCAAAAAGAAAACAGAAAATAATAAAAATTAAAAAAAAAACGAATGCCAAAATGTTCTTTGAGAAAAAAATGCAATTAAAACTATTTATGAGCGACTATAAAAAGTCTGACACTGAAAATCACATTAATAAATCAATCAGCTGTTTCGGATTAATGACAGCGGGCTTTTTCTCTCTCGTGCTCTCATTATGAGTACTAATCATAATGACGAGAAAAAATAATGAGTATTGGAGGGCAGTTCTGTTGATGATGACATTTATTTAGTGCAGCCAAAGAGCTTTTAGATTTTTGCGAGAAAAATTTTTGGAGAAAAATGTTGTTGGCAATTCTCTTAGGAGGAGGATATGTTATTCTCTCAAAAGACAAATGGCTTCGAAATTAATAGATAATATTATGATGTTGTCAGATGGTAAATGCTGTTTTTCGTTTTCACACTTGCCGCTAGCAATGAAAAATCTAATTAACTCAATTTTGTCAGTCCGGTACTAGTTATAAGCCGTACCAATACAAAATGTGTCCCTAAGTAATGCAAAGGGAACCCATTGACACTTGATTGTCCCCAAGTAAACGAAAAGGTGACAGTTCCGACTAAATAAAAAACCAACCAACAAATATACTTGGGACTAGGAAAGGGTTAAGTCTCTGATCTCTGGTATATGACTGTACGTCCGGAAATAGTATTGTACCATCTACAGGTAATGCAAAGGGTGCCAATTGGCTACCTCGTATGACATCCCCACGTTAAAGTTTACAGTTGTTTGCACTATGAGTGGTATTAAGTGTAACTAGTTACTGTAACCCTAAGAATCGACGAGTTTCAGGTACCGAACTAGTCCACGTTGCTAGCGGGGTTTTCCATTGAAAAGTACTCAATCTTGACTAATTTGCCATAAAATGTGGATCATTGTTTGAGCACAGCAAGAGTTCGGCCCAATTGCGGCAAATATTTCTCTCCGTATGAGAAGTTAATGTTCTCCCAGGTCTTCAAACCGTGACCGTCAATAACTATAAAGGAAAACAAAACGCAAGAAGAATTAGTTTAAATATTATGATAAAATGGCCGTTTATTGAGATGTCCGTAGCTAGCAAAAGAGTCCCACAACATGCAAACAAAGTCGCAATGTACCGATGCTTCCAGGAAATCCCTAACAGCAACACGGGCAGAGATAATACTCAGAGAAAGAGAGAGAGAGAGAGTTATAGAGAAATGATATGGAAAAAAGTCTACTCGCCCCCAAAAGAGTTGTAAGGAAAATCTCCAGACTAGGAAGGCTTTTTCTAGATGGTCCGTGCCAAGCGAACCTAGGCTCCAAGGGGAGTTGCAGGCAATCCTTTAGTCCAAGAATATATCTCTCTACGGTCCGTACTAAGCGAAAGTAGGCTTTCTGTATCATTTGGCAATATGCAATTCTGACTTAAAGAATCATGATATAGGGCTACGATTATTATACAGTAATACAGGTAGCCGCATCGGCGGTACACTGAACTGTCAAAATCTTTCTCAAAAAATTTAAATGAAAAGTTCTTTATATAAGTTAAAGTTCTTCATGATAACCTCTGAAGGGGTCGCTTTAAAAAATATTTAAAAATCTATTAATTTTTGCAGCTTTTTATTTAATATTTTTAATATTTTTGATACATCTCCGTTAAAAAGCATCTGCTGATGGCTCCAACGAGAAAAAGTCACACTGTTCATCTTTCACTTTGACATATTCAAATTTTCAATTTTAAAATGAAACCCTTTCAAAAACCTGGACAGTCCTTAAATATTGACATTTTAAAGCCCGACTCTTTACAATGTTGCATTTTAAGCAATTTGTCTTTAAATATTTGCTATGCATTTTGATATTGCAAAATTGTATCATTAATGGCTTAAGTGTTAATATGGCTATCGATTTTGTATTTTAGTTTTAAATGAAATAGTTTATTTAAATAAAAACCAAGACATTTACAAATGTAAATGTCAATTTCCTCTCTTACAAAAAAAAAAAACCCGAAATCCATTAAAAAGTGTATCCAGTTTTTACAATATTTCAAATTAGAAATTTCGAAATACAAACTCCACAAAAAAAAAAAAAACAACGTTTAACCATTTTCAAGCCCATCAATCGCCTAAAACTTAATTTGTGTAGAAACCCAACGGAAAGCTCACAATGTAAGCAACAAATTAACGACCTGTAAACGGAAAAACTAGTTCAAAATTCATCAAAATCTATTTAACACAGAGCACATGTGATGAATACACCAATACAATATTGACAGCCACAAAAAACAAGCAACGGCCTAAATGGTGTTCAACTTCGCATCCAAAGTCACCACACACGCTGTCAGCGATCGCATCATTACAACGGCGGAGACTACAAATTACCCAGAAATGTAACGCAAAATTAAGTGCTAATATGTGGAGTCAGGTCGTCATGGTGTTTCTGGTTTTGTCGTTTTCTCGGCTCGAAGCGCTTCATTCGCAACTTAAGTAGCCGTTCAGATGTTCATGCAAGTCCACATGACAATATGTTGCCTTAGTTTATTAAAGCGAGTAGACAACAAGTGTGGATAGAGCGCCTTGTAAACGGTAATCTCTTGCGTAGGATGCTGCCAATATATTGATGCTGCCCATATCCGTCCGTGGCCGTGTTGCAAGCCTCCAAGCATTTAAACACACCGGCTAAAATTTAACATTGTTTTTATGATTTGAAATTTCACAGAACAGCAAAAGTTTTGTGGACGGGATTTTTTTTTTTTTTTTTGCAGCAAACACCCCACCCACCACCTGAAGGCAATATTTTAATACAAGAAAAATATTTATGAACAAATAATGATGACAGGTTACATACGGGAGCATATGGAACATGGAAAGTGTTCTGTCTCATTTGGCGCTTGATGGCTCTTGTGCAAAAGTGTGTTTGTGTTTTTTCTCTCTCTTTCTTGCTGTCAAATATCAATGCAGAGTTGTGACAAGCTGGAGTTGAATCACCAGACATACATTTTATTCGCTGATAGCGATAAGAAGATAAGAAAACTAAGGTATTTTTTGTATAATTTAATGGGAGCAGAATTCCAAAGTAGCCACCACTTAGAGACAATGAATGCAGAGCTGAGCTGAATAAACAAACAACGCTTCCGTTGATCTTGGGAGATAGCAACGACGATCACCGCTGAGATGATGTGCTGGAGATTTTGACTTAACAGAAATCTTAAGGTTGAGAGAAGTGGTTCGATGTCGTTGTCTTTGCGTTTGAAGGGAAGGAGGTACAGGTATGAATGCGAGTCATAATTGACAATGAATGGAAATAATTTCAAAAAAAAAAAAAAAAATCAATATAGGACGCTTCACTAAATATAGAATTGATCTGGCAAATCTAACCGACAAGACTCGTATTCTTCATAACCTGGTTGAGGCAGGACACTGGGATAAGTACTTCTGTCTGGTTGTGTTCATATGATATTTAGATAAATACTTTCAACTTCTTTTCTGTGCCTCTTATTTATTTTAATATACAGGGTGAGATAAAAAATGTCACGGCCGAATACGGCTGTTATGGTGGCCCACACCATCACCATGGCCAGCGATTGAGTTCTGGTGGCCAACCGAAGGTGAACATTTTCAGCTGACGATCATTTTGTTTGTTTACAAACTGCTGGACAACGAATGTTTTCACATCGGAGAAACCCAAATTCGGCAGTTCACCTTTCACTTTCGGCCAAGCGAAGCAACTCTTTAGCACTTTTGAGACTATTTTCTTTCTGTTGCGGTGTAAGTTCTTGCACTTTTTGGAATTTCTGGACTTGGCAGCGCTATTCAATTTATGGCAACACCATTTAATTTAATTCAGTTAAATTTAATTCGGTATATTCTCCGAAATACTGTGGATATTTTGGAAGAAACGGCAACAATTCACATAAACGCACAAAACCTTGGCGTAGTTTTAAGGTCAACCACCAAACGATTAACAAAGAAAAATTCCCATAATTAATATACCACCTCCATGTGACATCACTGATAAGAAGTAACTCAATTATCCAACGTCCTCTAACTTGTCGTCGTATATTCAAACATGCTCGCATATCACCCACCATTATGTTTTCGGTTACAGACAGACAACAACAGAAAAAACGCTACGAAAATTTTGGAATATTTTGTTATAGCGCAACCAAGTAGGAAGTGAACCCAATTGAGTGGTGATGACAAGCTGGAAGCAGCAGTAGCCGACGCATAAGTATTATGTATTTATAACAATGTCCATGATAATCTGATCGTGGCGAGATATATATTTAAATGGGCAAGTGTGTGCGTTTAAATTAATGAGAATTTGTTTGTTTGTCTGTATGTTTGGGCGTCCAATGCTGCCGGTGGATCATCAACGCCATCAGCGTCATTGGCACTGTTGCGACCAGCCTACATACCAAGCGGGCAAGATCGCCCAGACCATTCATTGGGCATCTAAATCCCAGACCATCATTAAGGAAACGTGCGTGCTGGCTTTTCCAATGAAAGCAGCGGCAGCAATAACCACAACAGCAATGCTGAAAACATTTCATAATTTAGTCATTATCGCGAAATTTGTAACGTCATAGTTTTTGTTGCTGTTGTTTTTTATTTCGTCAGCTGTTTACATATTTATTTTACAGTGCGTGAGTGTATTGGAACACTTGTAAATAGAGTAGAAATTATATTTTTCTATGTAGAAATATGCATATAGGTGCTCTTCTCTCGCTCTCTCTCTCTCTCTCATCTAATCAAATGGTCATGTTGACACACAATCTATATACAAAGTTATGTTTTTTTTTTTGGAGAGAAGGAGGGAGAGAAGGTGGGAGGTAGAGATGCGTATGCATGAAATTGAGAACAACAACAATTTCATGCTGGCGAGACAGTGTCTGGGCCGTTGACACAACGTATGCTAATGTGAATGCGCCGCATATTTGCCGTTTTGGTCCATCGCCGTCAATTGCTGCCACTTCGTTGTAGTTGAATTCATTCATATTCGCCTGCATTATGTTGCTGTTGTTGTTGTTTTCTTTATCAAACATATAAATTAAACATAACGTTCTTTTTCGAGTGACAAAATGGGACTGACTTTATTTTTCCTTTATTCTTAAAATTAAGTTTTGTTGGACAATGTATTTAGTGCAACGTTAGCACTTTTGATTTTATTATTTCTTAGAGTTAGGTTTCTTAAAATGTAAGCATTTATCTGTTGTTTATACGAATGAATGACATGAATGCATTGTAAGCATTTTGCAAGCATATTTAAGTGCCATCGAACTTGCACGCGCAACAGAAACAGAAATAAAGAAGTTAACGTTAACTCCTCCCCTCTTTAAACCGAGCGTCCTCGATCGGTCAAAAATAGGGAATATGAGAAATTCTTCGTATTCCCGGCAATTCCACTACTTCCGGCATAGGAACACGATTACGTGCGTCATACGGACATGAATCTGCTATAGACGGGGTGAGTATAATTTCTTTTCCCCTTTTGCAGATCTTGGACCTTATAATGAAAACGATTATCAATATTATCGCGAAGGAGGTAAGTCCAAAATTTGTGGTTTGACCCCACTCGTATTTGCCTCCCAATAAATTTATGGCTTTTGTGTTACTAATTTGAATTTCTTTAGATAGCTCAAGAGAGCGTCTCTTCTATGTTTGAGAACATACCCCTATGTTGCAGAAAACGCCTAATCATTGAATATTTATTTAAAAAAGGAATATGAATTGTCGGAAATTTCTATGTAGTGTTAATTAATTGGAAAATACGATCCAATAAGTCTTTGTGCAAACAATTTTCGGATTGGTTCATTTAAATTATTAAACATGATTACCCATGGAGAAACCCTTCGGGAAACTGGGTAATGTTTTGTTATCACATTATCGTATAATTTCGAGGTCTTATATTTAACAATTTAGCAATACATAAGGAGTTATTTTCTATTTGCTTCAAGTTTTGCCGTTTACAGAGAAATATATTATTGTATTTCATCTTTCACTCTCATTCCGTTAATTTTAAATATGTTTGTCACATTATTAATTTATCGAATTTTAATTTATTGACGATTCTCAAACTTTACATATGTTTAAGTAATAATCTATTAGAAACATTGTGTCTATCATGGTATTCTAAAAAATACTTTATGGAGGACTTTTTACCACAAATTTAATTTTATGCATTTCCACGCAACAAACAAACAATACTTTTGATAAAACTATTTTTGTCCAATGAAAATAGGGCTCGCCGTTGTCGAAAAAGTACATGTGTACTTTAGTCATGTATTTCAAAACTTAAATTTCGTCCATGTATCACAAGATCTGTACAACTTTTATGTATGGAAATTCAACCCCACACATGTAAAACCTTTATCGTCTGATAGCAGCTTAAAGAGGACATTTACAAATATAAAATTGGCAACGTGATCTCAAAAATCAATTGCATCTCTAATTCTACTAACCTTCTTCACCAAAAGCTATGAAACTTGGCAACACTTTTCTGGGTGGCAAAAATTTGAAATTTCCAAGATACGTATAATTTCACCGTTTAACATGTGTTTCTGTGTTAACGTTTAATTGGATTTAAGATGTTACACCTTAAAACCGGAGAGTTATTGTAGACATTGTTTTAGCAAACAAAAAAGCTCTTCATTACCACAAGTGTTAGCCATGATTTAAGTCTTTTGGACATTTTAATGCGCTAGTGATACCAAATCAAGTCGACTTACCAGTCAGCCAATCATTTAAACGTCAAGTTGGGAGTTTTTCCTTTTTCTTCTTCATCTTCTTTTGTTGCAAATACCGCGCACCAACATCGGTGTTGTTGCCTTTTATTTCACATTGGATTTTCTGGCATTTAGTCAAGAATTCTGCCTACTTAATTACAGGTTTTAGGCCAGACCAATTAAAAGAAATTACAATAAATTTCCTAAAAGAATGCCATATGCATGATAAAGTTAAAAATTTGCCTTTTTCTGTGTGTGTGTGTGTGTGTACAGAGAGGATGTAATAAAGCATCCAACACTTGTCGTTCGTCGTTTTTTCTCGTCTTCTTCGGCGATTTTTATGTTTAAACTTTAGTGAAAGTAATTTAAAATTGATATATGACAACGGCATTTATTAAACGTTTAACAATGAAATTGTTACCTTGCTCCCATCTTTATTACAGAATTTTGTGATTGATCTTGTCAAAAATTGATAACTGACAAAATTACTTTATGATCACGACGTGTTCGCACTGCCGCTGAGATGCTGATGCTCAGTGGCAAAAATTGAGGAAATTTGAGAGGCGTGTATCTTTATTAAATGGAAATTTACTGAATGTCTTCTCCGCCGGCCATGGTAACAAAAACCGCCATGTGATTGTGCAAAGAGGTGTGAACATAACTTAATTAGTGGCTGAAAAAAAAACCAGTTGGAATTTGGTGGAAAAAGTAAATGAGTTCTGCGTTATAATGTAATGTTGTATAATGGACATGTATACCTGTCATACATAATCAGCAGTTTGGCAACTCTCTTATTTTGCACTTGTCAAAAACCATTGTGTTTTTCATAAATTTGATGAAAAATATTTTTTTTTCAATAAATATTTTTGAATATTAGAATGTCAAAACACAAGTTTGATATAGAGCAGCAAAAGCGAAACGGTAAAACTATCACTATACGTGTCCAGTAACTGAAACCGCACTCACGTGGGACTGACGACGTCAAAATGAGTATAACTTTTACTTGTTATTTTTTGACATCGTAAAAATTGGAATTGCATCCATTTTGACCAACGCCTAAAAATTGAGATCGAAAAGCCCTCATTTGTTTACGTTTTCATACGTTTAATTCACAATTGGCATTAATTTTGACAATGCGGGTGCAATCAGCTGTTCCTATCGAATGACCGACGGTAGAAGAATGAACTGTCAAACTAGTTTTGGAATTGAAAAATTTGAATGAAAATATTTTCAAATTTATAAAAATTGTTAAAAATGTATATCTTAACAACCTCGTCGTATAAAAAATATATAAAAATGTACTAATTTTCGAAAAGTCATTTTAAAAAATATCAATGTCTACCATGGTCTAATAAATAGACCATCATCACAGGTGATCAGCAGTTGTCCTGCCAAAATACGTATTGTAATTATGATCACAGTACTGAAGATAAAAGACATAAACAAATTTTGAGATTTCGTCTGATTTGGGAAATCTGGTAAAGTACGGTATTATTGCACAATGTCTTTATATTTATACCACACATTGTCTATGTATAGGACCAGCCAGTAGGATCAGCTGCTGATGCCAACATAAGATTTTCCGTTCCACCAGCTGTACAAAATCAGATACAATTTTAAAATTTGTTTACTAACTGTTTATTTGACATAACTGTGATATCTGACATTTATAGGGCGTTTACATACCAAATATTAACACAGATTTATCGCGATGAGTGTACAATCACAATAAAGTTGACGTATATTTTCTATAGTCGATTTCATTGTTAATGGCCAATCAGCTGATCTCTGAAAAATCAGCTGATCATTGAAATAATGCAATGTCAATTTATTTTGCTATTATTATTTATGTTTGAGGGTTATATTTGTTTACATTTTTTTCTTAATAATATGCAATAAATAATATTATATATGCCATAAAGGTACGTTTACATACAGATTTTTATCTGGCTTGATCCTAATAATTGACAGTTCACAATGAATTGGACTATAGAAAATAAACATTAAATTATTATGATCCGGGTAGAGATTATCTAGGTAAACGTACTTTTATGCTATGAATGACATTATTTGTTGTGAATTATCAACAAAACAAATACGTAAACAATATTTAACCCTTAAAAACAGAGTGTTGTAAACAATATCAAAAAACTGTCATTGTGTTACTTCAGTGATCAGCTGATCTGACAGGAAAACAAAACAAAAATGTAAACAAATGTAACCCTTAAAAACAGTGCTGTAAATAATATCATAACACTGTCTTTGTGTTATTTAAGTGATCAGCTGATCTTACAGGAAAATCTTTAATAAATGTACCATGACGTAATTAATTTTTGTTCCATATAAACCATTTTAAATGCCAAAATGTCCTGGATTTTATTTTTGTACTTAACAAACATCAGCTCATGGCACAACTAGTTACTACTCCCTTTATCACAGCTCATCAGCTGATCGGCTGTCAATGTAGTTATTGTGATTGAAATCGCAGCGCGAAAAGTAAACAAATGGTAAAGGAAACTTGAACAAGTTTCTGCTGATTTATCTATTTTTTTGTTTCTCAGCATATTTGTTGCTAACAGCTTCCCATATACACAATGTATCTTATTGACACAAATCTGATGATATCAGTTTACACCAAAAAAGTCAAATATTGCTATAATAGTCAGATATCAGCTGTCCAGCTGATTTTTTCTTAATACCTATTTTTTTATTTTCTCATTATATTCTCTTGCCCACATCTTGGCATGTTTGTTGCCAACAGCATTGGTTTGCAATTTAATTTTTTTCTTTGTTATAAATAAATTGTAAATTTCGTATAAACGGTTGCATTTATTTTGACATATTGTTGACATGTGACATGCTGTTGTTATATATGTATGCCAAAATGTAGGCAAACATTGTGTGTGAACGGTACACCATTCAAGTGACTTGGACCAACTGTGTGCTCAGGAGCAAAATAAAAATTGCACTACAATATTAGATTAAAGTCAGAGTATGTACGATTGTGGTGCTATTCGAAATTACGGCAAAATTTTGACATAAAAGAAATTTAAAACATTTCGTTGGCGTATGCATTTTTTTCAATTATTTGAAATGTCATGGAGAATTATAACACGCAGTGGTCACTTCAAGTATAGTTGATGTTGGGTGATAATAAAAATTATTTTTTTGTGTATTTTTTGTTTTCAAAAGAAATATGAATTATATCTATATTTCGCCTTGGTCGGTCGCATTCATTTGTTGTTGGAAAAATTTTAACAATGCCAAAAATATGTATATCTGAGTTTTTTTTTACTTATATAATTTTATGTAAGTGGGTTTTTCTCATAAAGAAACATGGAAAAAAGAACATTCTTGCCGAAAAACCGGATCAATGCCCTTAACATCCAACTGCCCTTCTCCAATCAATGACGTATAACAAACAATGAATTACAAATCAATAACCAGCAGTAATACTGACCTAGAATTACGAAACCCTAATGACAGTGATTGAAAGTTCTTGATGTGGCACATTCGACGAGTGAACGAGACAGCCACCACAGCCAATCAAAAGAACCACAGAATTTGCAACGTCATCATCAGGGCACAACATCATCATCATGGGCTTCTGAAGAGAGTTCATCACAATATTTCCTGTATTGCAATGCACTAATAAGGGAAGGGTTGGTGGGGGAGGAACCAAAAAGCCTGCCACACACAGACCCATATTTGATGGTTTGTTTGTTTGTGTTTTTTTATTCTCTGGTTGTTGTACAACATGTTGTTGCAATGAATTGGTAATTATTTTCAATAAAACGACAAGCATGCTGGACTTGGCTGTTGGTTGGATTGGGTTGGGTTGAGTTGTCTTGTTCTTCCTCCATTTTGGCATAATTGAAATTGACATAATTGAATGTAGCGTATGCTGCGGCGACATTCCTTGTTGGGGTGCTCAAGAACTTTCTTATTCTTAGTTAAAAAGTGAAATTCTGTCTTGCCTTGAAATGCCATAGCCGTCTGAACTTCCTAGGAGAGGCAGGCAGTCAGTAAAACCAAAATAGAATTGATTCTTCTTCTTCTTTAAATTGAAAATCAATAAATTATTAATTGCCATAAAAGCAAGAAGGCCCTACATATTTTCGCAATATGTATGTTTAAATACAAATTAACTGTTAATTATGGGTCGGCCCGAAATTCAATGGAATTTGTAAATCCGCCTCCTATGATTTAGCATCATTGTGCGTTTTTTTTTTCTTCAAAAAGCCTCCTAAATTAAACGAAGAATGTTGTAAATTAGCCCAAAGGGGGCCAACATTTACATCATTTAACAATATCCACAAGATATAAACATAAAGCTGCAGGAATCAAAAATTGAAGGTCTAGTCCACGTTGTCTAGCACAGCAACAATACACTTAAGCGTGTTAATTGATATTTTGCTATTGAAATTGTATTGTTAAAACACTATTTCATTAATCAATTGAATTTGGAGTGGGAAGGGCGGAGAGGGGAGAGGAGGGGGGTTGCCCCCCCCCCCCCCCCTCCATAGAATCTATACAAATAAAAAAAATAATTTCAAGAGGCATTTAAGTGACTTAAACAAATAACCCCGCGTAACACCAAAGAGCTTTTAAATAAAGCCGACAAAAGCCAAACGTTTTTGGCGGTCAACGGATGAAAGAGTGAGTCTCTTGTCATAATGCTGGCGATTTTTCACTTAGAAGTGACCAAATGCCACTAGTTTCGTTTGTTCGATGGCCGGCAATATTTGTCAGAAATTTAAAAATATTTAGCGATTCATCATCAGCCATTCAAAATTTTATAGTTAATCGTTGAAAACAGAATAACGGAAACTTACCATGTCCACAATTTTGAAATTCTTATCACTTTCAAGTGCTAAGGCCACAAAAGAAGAAACACCCCCTTGCGGGATTAAAGTTTAGTATTTTGGACTTTGCATTTTGTCTACACAATACGAGTAATGCGTTGCCTACCGCGAAGGTAGATAGGCATTTTGCACTTTGTGTTTGGAATTTATCAATCTTCGATCAATGCGTTTCTGCTGGACATTAGGTGTGGACGATGGCCTAGTAATTTGTAGAAATTATTGCGAAATTAATATTAAATGAGAGTGAGTAAAGAGAGCAAATTTTTACACTAGAGTTACTGAGAGTTTGCCAAATTTTCTCTGGGAGAATTTTCTCTACTATCACCAGCTGATTGAAAATCAGCTGTTTTGTGGCCGATAGGATAATGTTAAAATTCAGTTTAATTATTTGCATTATTTTTTAGATAAGTATTCAACATTGGGTTACAACAGGGAGAGATAAAAAAAACTGCAACAGAGTCAAACGCCATAATTTTTACAATTTTTAGATTTTATTGAATGAAAGCTAAAAATATCGGAAATAGCATCAAATTTTAGAATAAGTCTAGATTTGTGCGTATTGGTCACCTTTGATACGAATTATGGCTTTCTAACGGCCAATGAAACCGCCATATGCTGCTCGAATGTTGCTCTGCGGCATTTTGGTCCATTCCCGGCGAAGCACTTGCTTGAGGTGATCGATACTTTGGTATTTTTAGTGCCAACCTTATTTTACAAAATACTCCAGTCCAACGGATTGGTATCCGAAGATTTTGGTGGCCATTTTGCCCTGCAAATGAAGCGAGGAACCTCATTTTGTAACTAGTCGTGGGTGCTGAGTCCGACTGTGGTTAGTCCTGTTGGAATGTCCAACGCCTACGACCAAAATGTTTGCGTGCCCAAGGCTTTAATACACCCTCCAGAATATTTTCGCTATGAGATTCGGCATTTATTCTGATGTCATGGTCGATTAATACGAGCGGAGAGCGACCATCGACTGTTATGGCGGCCCATACCATCACCATGGCCGGCGCTTGAGTTCTGGTGGCCAACCGAAGGTGCACAATTTCAGATGACCTCTTTGGCAAATAAACACCATCATTTTGTTTGTTTACAAACAGCTGGACAACGAATGTTTTGTCATCGGCAGTTCACCATTTTCGGCCAAGCGAAGCAACTCTTTAGCTCTTTTGAGTCTATTTTCTTTCTGTTGCGGTGTACGTTCTTGCACTTTTTGGTATTTCAATGGCTTTACCCCGAGCTCATTTTTCAATATTTGCCGAATGGAATATTGCGATATGTTCAGCTCACGAGCCATTTTTCGGCCACTGCGACGCAGGTTTCGGCCTCTGCGACGCGGGTCGCTTCTTTAATTTTCGAACCATTTCTGCTGATGTTGCTGTTTTCTTCCGTCCTTTTCCTTCAAGTCGGCTTCCATATAACGGTAGCTTCCGATATTACGTATTTTGAAGAATTTTGCTACATTTTTCCACGGATTTGTCTAAATATTGGTATTTCTAGTCTCGGTAGCAGAACATTTAATATTTAGGTCCAGGTTTTCCTATAGCACGGTATTTTGATAATTTGCCATTTGCCCACGAAACTCTTTCGAATTTGTTATTTAAGAAAATTTGGTTGATGACAACCCTTAAAGTATAAATTTGTCTATAGAGGTTACCGTTTTGGTATGGCCCCCATATAACGGGCTCACCCACTTTATGGTTTTTTGAAAAGTTTAACCGCATTATCCAAAGGTCTTACTGGTATTTATAGTTTAAAGTGGAACACGTTTGAATTCAAATACTTTTATATAAAATAGTTTTTTTTTTCGCCCAATGGTGGAGGGTAATTAAAGTTCGCCCCGGTCGAACTTCATGTTTTTTACTTGTTTAGCACATTTTTTTCAACAAACATGGCAACATCAATTCATTGAACTAATTTCTAGATGATAATGTAATTAGTTTAATGCAATACAATGCCCCCTAAATTCTTTACAACATATTTAACCTAGGCCTATTTCGAACACAATAATACATCGTCGTTTTGGCCACAGGTGGTCACATTACAATCTAAATAACATTTAGCCTTGGAACAATAAATAACCCAACAGCGTTCAATTGCAGCCAAAAAACAAAATGTTTGAACAATAACAAAATATTTGAAAAATATTTCAACAATGTCCTCTGGTTTTTTGTTTTTGTTGGGGAAGATGAATGTGTTCTACTGTTCCGTTTTCGTAAACCTGAGTAAAAACATGTTTGTTAAACAATTTTTAAGTTGTTTTTTTTTTTTTTTTTGTAGTTACTAGTTCACACACCAACTATGTGGAAGATCTGTGTCTGGTTTCAATTGAACCAGAAACAGATAGTAAAATTGTTTAGTTGTTATTTTTGTTTTGTTTTATATTTTTTTTTTTTTTCTAAAAATATATATAGTATAAGTTTAAGTGTTGTATCCAACGCAAATTATGTACATATGCTAATTGAATGACCACGTTGAAAAAAAAATAATGTTTAACTTAAACAAACAAACAATTGCAAAGAGCAACCGAGAGCAACGCACATACAATTGCGAGGCTTTAAGTTTTTAGTTTTTTTCTTTACTTTACATTACTCTAAAATTGTTTCTTCAGTATTTTTCCTTAGTTTCCCGTCTGGAACTGAGTAAAAAACGGCCAAATATTTGCTTGATTTTATGGTTAGCACCAGTGTTCCGTAGGTGGGAATAAAACAGGAGCACATGACTCGGTAAAATATTTTAATTCATTCGATATTAAATGGCAACATGAATTTATGTCTTCAGCAAATACAAAGAAATGTGTAGATTTTATTTTCGAATAAATTGCAATAGCTAGAATTAATTTGAAAATGCCATAAAGTTCCGGGGGAAAATGAAGTATCATCGGAATTGCTTAAATTAGTTTACATATAGCCGCGTGCACCGACATATTCATAGTGATTAGATTGAACTAGCAAAAAAGGCAGTCAACTGGGCCATGCCGATCTTTGACTATTTGGAAACGAATTTGGAAATTTTCAGAAAAATAAAATCCGTTAAAAATTCTGATAAAATCTTAAAAATACCGAACATAGCCATTATATTGGGGTCTATACGAAGACGTGGACCTGCATAGACAATTTTCGTCATAAGCCATTATTCAATATTCTAATACGAACCTTAAAAAAATCCGGTGAATTATGTAGCTAAAATCATCAAAATACCGAATTTAGGGAGATACCGTTATATCTGGGGTTTATGAAGACCTCTATAGACAGTTTTCTGTCACAGGCTGTATTGCTTATTAGGAACTTCAAATACAAAACATCAAACAATTCCGGTGAACAATGTACTTAAAATCGTCAAAATACCGACTGTAAGGAGGTACTATATACGAAAACCTGCACCTGCATAGACAAGGCTATTAAGAACTTCAATTACGAAATTTGAAACAACTCCGGTGAATAATGTCGCTAAAATCATCAAAATACCGAATATTGGGATGTACCGTTATATGGAGGCTATACGAAGACGTGGGCCTGCATAGGCAATTTTTTATCGTAGGCTGTAGAACCCAGTACCAATCTTAAATACGATATTTGAAACAACACCGGTGATTAAATTCCCTAAATACGATATCGTGGTCGTGGTCCTATATAGACATTTCTCTTCCAGGGGTAAAGTACTCGGAAGGAGCTCCATTTGTGGATTTTCAAACAATTTCTATAAAAAATTTGGCTACAATCATATAAATACCGAATATCATGGGGTACGATTATATGAGGGCTATACGATATCGTGGACCGATTTAGCCTATCTTCGAACTTGACGTGCCTACAGACAAAAGTCTGATTTGTGCAAAATTTCCTGATCTGTGCAAAATTTCCTAATCTGTGCAAAATTTCCTTCCTATCTTCATTCGTTGTGATTCTAGCGTGATTACAATAAATGGACAGACATTCGGTCGAACTGGGCTAGATCGTCTTAGAATTGTTACAAAGGGAATGATTACTATGTATGGTGGAGGGTATGAAAACAATTTGATTAGGGATGGACATTCGAAATTGGGTCTTTACTAAGAGAAACGAGATTACACTTCTCCATGCTAAAACGACAAGCGAAAGGCCTAAAACAAAAGCCGAGAGAGAAAGATGCACTCTCTCACAGCTATTGCCTGCCTTTGACAGGATAAAGCTTTCAGTGGCTTTTCGAAGATTTAGACTTAATTGGCATTTGTCTTTTAGACCATATTCGATTTGGCATTGCAATATGTAGTACAAATCGAAATGTCGGAATTGGAGGACATTTATTTTTAAGACAAAATTTTCCCCTCAGTAGTTTTTTCAAAAATTCTCCACACTCCACTCCCAATATTTCCAGTGAATATGCCCCATTCCTTCTCCCCATTTCCCATAGAATGTCTTTCATTTTTTATTTCCTCTCCAGGGTCCATGAAAATTTCAGGTAAAAATCTAAATCTCCATGGAGCTTAAATTATTCCCCCAACAGACATTTGTCCATCTAACCTCAAAAACCACAAATTTAAATGAGAAAAGAACGATTTTCTCAATCCAAAATGAAAGAAATCATTTTGGGGGCTATAAAACGAAATCGAAATCAGTGAAAGTTAAGAAACCTAAACTTACATACAATAACAAGTACAATTTCATTTCAATGTCTGTATGTTTTTTTTTGTTTTGTTTCATCTGTGAATCCAATGCAGCGCTGTTACCCAGCTGTTATTTCAATGATGACGTTTGTAATTGCCACAGAGAGGCAATAACATGAGATTAACCCAATAAAAACAAGCAATTGGACAAGGGACAGACAGACAGACAGACAAGCAGACACCCAAGCAAGCTTTACAACACAAGCTGGAGGGCAATAAAAAAAAACAGGCACTCAATGTGTTGAAGGGTCTCAGCGGAATACACACATGTTCATACATCTGGCTATACAACTTCCCCAATTTTTAATAGGGAATGTTGGCGATTAGCATTCAGCTTCACTGTGTGTGTCGCTGTCTGTCATTTAAGTAATGACCCTGTATCATCAAAAAAAACAAAAAATCTTAGCATGTAAAGAGCGTTTAATTGAGTTTAAGGCATTTAGTAATGGTTGTTTGTGTAAATTTAATATTGCATGTTTCATTGTTTTTTGTGGTTCACCGGCAGGAGATAACCTCTTTCAGTTTTTTTTTTGGGTTCATCTTTTGGATTCGACATGTGTAATTTTCGAAAGAAGCCCCACCACCCACATTGCCTAGGCCAAGATTTCTCATATGTGATTAATTGAAAACCTCAGCACCCACTTACCCTCTTTAACCACCAACCACTAGATTGTTATCAATATTTTCTAAATAAATAATGGCTACTTGCCACAACAACAAAATCTTATCCTCGTCTCATGTTAAGTAGTCCATAACAATGTTGTGTGGAAGTGAAGCGGAAGAAAAGGATACACTTGCAAAAAAAAAAAAAAATGCAATAGAAAAGGGTTAAATCATGGGGCAATAACAAGAAAAAAACAGATTTAATTTATTTTAGTTGTAATTTAAAAAAATTGAGCTCGAGGTCTTTGATTTAATGTCAAAATTTGTTTACACTTTGTTGCCGATTAGTTTATATTTTGCTCTGAGATTTCAATCACAAAAGTACATTTGACATTAAATTCGGTAGTCTTAGGAGGCGCTTAGGAAGAAAGCCTTTATTTGAAATTGATTTTCCTCCGTTTTATCAAAATGACACTTTAAAGAAGAAAAAAGATAAAAAAACTGAAACAAAGACAAACGCCATAATTTTTACATTTTTTTAAATTTTATTGAATGAAAGCAAAAAAATGCCCAAAAAAGGATCACTTCCGGCGAAGCGCCATAATTTTTACATTTTGTTTTTCAAATTTTATTGAATGAAAGCCAAAAATGTCGGAAATGGCATCAAATTTTAGAATAAGTTTAGATTTGTTCGAATTGATCACCTTTGGCACGAATTATGGCCTTCAAACGGCCAATGAAACCGTCACACTCTGCCCAAATGTAGCTTTGCGGTATTTTGGCCCATTCGCTGAAGCGCTTGCTTGACGTGATCGACACTTTGGTATTTTTAAGTGCCAACCTTGCTTTCCAAAATACTCCAGAAACAATAGGAGCTTCATTTTGAAACCATTATTGGGCTGCTGAATTTGATAGTGCTGAGTTCTGTTGGAATGTCCAAGGTGTGCGGCCAAAATGTTTGCGTGTCCAAGGCTTTAATACACCCTTCAGAATATTTTCGCGAGAATATTCGGCATTTATTCTGATGACACGGCCGATTAATACGAGCGGAGAGCGACCATCGGCTGTTATGACGGCCCACATCATCACCATGGCTGGCGCTTGAGTTCTGGTGGCCAACCGAAGGTAAGCTGACCTCTTTGGCAAGTAAATCCGATCATTTTGTTTGTTTACAAACTGCTGGACAACGAATGTTTTCTCATCGGAGAAACCCAAATTCGGCAGTTCACCACTTTCGGCCAAGCGAAGCAACTCTTTAGCTCTTTTGAGTCTATTTTCTTTCTGTTGCGGTGTAAGTTCTTGCACTTTTTGGAATTTCAATGCCGAATGGAATATTGTGATATGTTCAGCTCACGAGCCATTTTTTGGCCACTGCGACGCGAGTTTCGATCAAGTCGCTTCTTTACGTTTCGTACCATTTCTGCTAATGTTGCATTTTTCGCCGTCAACTTCCTTGACGTCCGGCTACGCTACCAATATCACGGTAACGAGCGATGGTACGATTCATAAAAAATGTATTCATATTTAAATGCTGGAGTGCTCTAACGATAGCCACTTGTGGTTTTCCAGCCAAATATAAAGAAATCACACTATCACGCTTGAATTCCATCACGAATAACTTTTATTTCTGGAAAATTCTCATCAAAATGCTTTTGTGCGCTTGTAACAATATATTGAGCTGTCACTGGAATAATTTTAACAGCCGCCGGACCAGTGGCTTAGAAATTCCAGCAGTCTGATGTTGGTTGCAGTTTTTTCATCTCACCCTCTATAATGACACATCAGCTGAATATAAGTATGAAAATTCAATAAAAATATGTAAAACTCATAATGCATTTAAAGGACACAATTCATTATTTTTAATACCTTTTCTGCCAGTGCTTGTCACAAAGCCAACATCAACTTTTAACAGCTAATAAAAACAACTTATGAAGAAAAGCATGCATTATACACCCACTTTATTGACATGCTCATCCCCCCACCCCCTCATTCTCTTCCTCAACCTTAACAACTGACTTTCGTTTCCTTGTATTTATCACTTTCATCACAAAACCATGGACCAGATGCAGCAACGAGTGCGGTTATTTAATGTCAATATTTGACTTGTAATTACACTCTTAGATAGATACGCATGTCAATTTCGCACTCGATGTTCAGCAAAATAATGATGCAGTACACCATCTATGATTGGCTGCTAGAGTTCTCACTAATCGTCTGCCAAAGTACTTCCTCCGCCATTGTGGCTCTCTATTTACATACAAATGGTACATCTATTAGCAGTTTTGTAATTCCAGTTCCAGTTAATAATCTCTGCCAACAGCCGGCACAAGCAAAACCGCTCATCTCAGATATGATGTCTTAACTTTAAACAATACTCCCACTTGCTGCAATACGGACTATATCAGATTCTTGGAGCAGATAAACATCTCATTGCATTGCATTGCAGACGATGATCAGCATCATGATGAAGCTGATGCTGATCATCATGAGGCATCTCCAGATCTAGACAGTTGCATGCCTGACTAGCATTGCAAAAAATCGAAACTTCTGGGCAGGCCATTATGCACGTCTCTCTTCTTCTTCTTGACAAGATGTTTAGATAGTGGCATAGCTGTTGTTACTCCTCGTACTTCTTCTTCTTCTTCCTCGTCTGCTGGCAAGCGGGCCTGTAATTTGAAGTGTTTTGTTAGAGAAACTTGGAACACAAACTATAACACCGAACACCCACACATTTCGTGGTTTGAGTTGTAAACTAAAGTTCGCTGCAACTTAACTCGTCTGAGTACTTGGCAAAAAGTAAATAAACTTCAGTTTGCCTATGCGGATGATGATGAAGTCGTTCGGTCGGTCGGTCGGACGGTGATGGTTGGCTGCGCTGAATGGCGTTGGTCTGCTTTACGGTTATGACTTTATTAGCCGAGATCATTAATTGTTAATTGAGTATTGCAATGAGTGAATAAATGTGGCTGGAAAATGGGTAAACAAAAGTTGCAAATCGATAATCTATTGAGACGGAGGCAATGTATTGGTAGTGGTAGTATGTAAGGGAAAAGGTTTTTGGGGAAGTGCCTTATGGAAAACATAGGAAGGGCAATCTAACTTTAGGGGACCTAGAGACCATATAAACGGTTTAATTCTTTTTAGATATTTGTTTGAAACCATTAGTGGGATTCTCTAACTCATTTTTAGTTACCGACTAAAATCGTTAATTTCAAACTCAAAATTTTGATATAAAAAAGTAAATAAAAGTTGACAACATTGGTATCTATCGGTAGGTCTTAGCGACTACTTTCATTTCATCGCTAACTTACCGAAAATTTTCGTTAATTACCGAAATTATAAGCATTTAAATTTTACCGATTTTTTTCGGTATCTCAGAAAATGAGTTACAGAATTCCACTACAGATAGAGCCATCTAGTTAAATTAATTAAAACTAAACGATGAAGATTGTCTAACAGCTGTTTAAAGGCTATGTTTACATGAAACTCATAATTGGCAAACTGCAATAATTTGACATATGTATTTTTACTTTTTGCTTCCTTTAATTGAAATTACAATTTACTATTTTAGAGTTTTGTAATAAAAGTTCTTTCTGTTTACTTTTGGAACTTTAGGGTTCTAATTTTTCTTCTTCACAGCCTCTGGTAATTTAAGGCACAGTCAGATGGAATGGGTTTTACATATGTGCTGTCACTTTTATTATCCATATGTATTTCTGTGTGTATGTCAAAATTGCCATTTTACATATGATTCACATCAGACACTTGCATATGTTTTTTTATTTCCTTTGGTTACAATGTGATTTTATTGTATTTTCTAAAAAATTGCGATACTTTATGGATGAATTTTTACAGCAAATTTAATTTTGTATAAAAAAAAAACTTTTGATAAAATTATATTTTTTTTTTAATGAAAAAAGGGCTCACTGTGACCGAAAAAGTACGTATGTACTTTACACATGTATTTCACAACTGAAATGTCGTCCATGCATGATATGTGCAACTGTTACATATGGAAAATCTGACATTACATATGTAAAAAACATTTCGTCTGATAGACCCCTAAGCTGTTTAACTCGTTTCACATATTAGTCTATAGTTCGTTAGTGCCATCTAGTTAAAATAATTAAAATTAGAAAATAAGGATGGCCTTAGGGCGTGAATACATAAAACGTTTTCTTGAGTAACTTATGTCATCGGCTGGCTTTTTCCATAGTAGAAGAATATAGGTAGATGCATCAGCGCTTGGAAACATTAATATGTCAAAAATGTTAAAATGTTTTATAAAAAAGGAGATTTTTAACTGTTTCCTTATACGACGCAAATCGGAGGTTGTTATAATATGCATTTTTCAACCATTTTTATAAATTTAAATAATTTTGCATTCCACATTTTCAATTCCAAAATCAGTTTGACATTTTATTGTCCCATCAGCTGTGTCGATGCATCTACCTGTATTCTTCTACTATGGTTTTTTCATAAAAAACAAAGAAGGGTAGTTAACCCTACCCTAGTGTAAATAATGGGCCGAATTTGAACTAAGTCAACCTAAAGCTCCGTTGTTTATTTACGAAGTAGCCAGCCGATGACTTAATACGAGAATACATAAAACGCTTTTTGAGTGGCTTAAGGTGCAAGCACATAAAACGCTTGAAGTCATGGCTAGACATATTAATGTCAAATTATAATGGAAAACGACGGCTGGATTTTAGTGCGGCTCTGTAATCCCTTTGTGAAATGTCACAAAATATGCCTAGCCATGAGTTCAAGCTTCTTATGTACTTAGCCCTTTATGTACTTACATCCTATGTCATCGGCTGGCTTCTTCGTAGACAAACAAAGGAGTTTTAGGTTGATTTAGTTCGATTTTGGCCTTACGCTTCATTGTTGTTTTCCAAAGAAGCAAGACTTAAGCCAGTCAAAAAAAAAAAAAAAGTGTTTTATGTATTCTCATCTTTAGGCCAGTCAAAAAAGCGTTTTATGTACTCTCACCTTTACAGCTATCATGGTAGAAGAGTTAAGGTAGATGCGCTTGGGAACATTGGTATGTCAACATTTTTAAAATGTTTTTTTTTTTTCAAAAGGAAGTAGATATTTGTAATTTTTCTAATATGATACCAATCGGAGGTTGCTACGATATACATTTTTCAACAATTTTTACAAATTTAAATAATTTTTCATTTAAAATTGGTTTGACAGTTCTCTGTCCCAGCAGCTGTGTCGATGCGTCTACCTTATGGTAGAAGAATACAAGTGGATGTATCAACGCTTGGAAACATTGACATGTCAAAGAATTTTTCATTGATATGTCAATTTTTTTCGACGCTAATCCGAGTTTGTTATGGTTGGCATTTTCAAGAATTTCTAAAGATTTAAAAAAAAATTTCATTCGACATTTTCAATCACAAAATTGGTTTGACAGTTCATTGTCCCAGCAGCTGTGTCGATGCAGCTACCTCTATTCTTTTACCATGCCCTTACCTTTACAGCAATTCAACATAAATGCTCTCACCTTTACAGCAATTCAAAATAAAGCATTGTTTACATTACAGTATTTTGGCATGACAATTGACAGTTTGTCTGATGATCAGCTGTAACAATTTTTTTTTTTCAAAAAAGTCCCGAATATGCCACTCGTTTTCCTTTATATCAGCCTCTTACTATTTATAAAAAAAATCCTGTGCTTTCCCCAGGCTTTGTATAGTGGATTTAATTGACTTTCATTTTTTTTTTTTTGCTGTCAACATTAAATTGGATTTGTAGAGTTGATTTGTTATCTAAAATAAAAATCACACTACTCATTTTACGTGATAATTTACGTCTTACGATATTTGCATATCGTATTATAATTTCCACTTGGACGTAATACCCCGATTGTCGAAGTCTTAAATAATTTCCATAAAATGATGAATGGGGTTTTGAAAATTCACATAAATTAAACAATTAGATTGATGGAGATTATATAATTCAGGTGTTCAAATATATAAAAATATTTCATGTTCTTGTTTAGCTTCTCCCCTCCCCCCCTCGCTAATCATTTGCTTAATCACATGTCAATAAATCGTAATGATGATCTGTGTATATGTTTTCGGTTTTTGTATATTTTCTCTGAAAATAAACATCCTTTTTATTATTTAATGGAAAACAATAGCGAGACGCCAAATAAACATAAACAATACTTGAATCACAGTAGTCGATCGTTTATGGATGCCTGGAATCCTTTAATCATTTCGCCACACAACAGGCAGTAATTGCTGGCAATTTAAAATCATCAGTTAACGGGCGCGCGCTCGCTTCCACAGCCATCGAAGATGATGGGATGACTATGGCTTCCAACGCGACTATGGCATTGCTTAACCACCAAACCAACCTAGTCAATGTGGATGCCTAGCTAATGAGCTAGTGTTTCGTTAACCCCAACACCGTTGGATATCCTTTTGGGAAAAAATGTTCATCTGACAATTGAAGTGGCAAAACATGAACACCACATACAATTTCGATTGGCTTGGATGGAAGCAGAATCAGCAGCAACAGCAGCAGTGATTGTCTGAATGCTCCCAAACGCAAATGGAATACTTCCTCAGTCCTCAGTAAATAGTTAATGTATTTGTCGCCATTTGTCGACAACCCGAGATTTCCGTTTATGGCATCATGGAAACGCCACTAAAATCCATGAAGGGTTTACGAGCATAAAATGTTTAAAGTTGTCGTAACACTGTAGACAAGTGACATGCGATCCATTTAAATTAGTTGCCAACAATGTGTTAAAAAAAGCAAGAAACAACAACAGTTCGCAAGGGAAATAAACAAAAAAAAAACGGCAACGGCACGAACAATCTCCAGAGAAAAGAATGGGAAAAACAAAAAATAAAAAACATTTAAAAAATCTTGCAGACATGTCAAAGGCATGTAAGCGCCGCCATCAACACCGCTGTTGTGGGTTATTTATTTTTTTGCCTTTGTCTGCCGTTTTTCAGTGGTGCGAAATGAGGGCCTCAAACGTCTGTGGTATGGCAGTAGCAGCTAAACATTTTTTCCAGATTTCTTAGTTCGAAGCTAATCTAAGGGAAATAGTTTCGTTTTTTTGCACAAATTTTTGTTCTCTTATTTCATCTCTTGGTGGTCTTTGGTGAGATATGATATTTTCCAAAGCCCTCTCGATTTAGATTTAAGAAGAAGCAGGGTGAAAGGTATTTAAATTGAATTGCTATTTATTTTAAAATGATAAAGTTCAATGACGCCAATTTCAATAATCAAATTATTGTTTTATATTATTAATTAAACAGCTGATTTTAAAATGTTTAACAAAAATCATTAAGGCAGTTCGTTGTCGAAATTACACTCTCAAGTTGCTTTCACTTGACGGAAATGTTAATATATCATATCATGACCTATCCATTAGATCATCCAATAAGAACAGCTGATTTCACCCGGATTGTGAGAATAAATGCCAAACGTCTGAGAAGGTAAACAAACACGTTGACATTATGAGGGGTTTTCGAACTCAATTTTGGTTTTTTTGTGA
Organism: Musca domestica; assembly: GCF_030504385.1. Classification (NCBI taxonomy): domain Eukaryota; kingdom Metazoa; phylum Arthropoda; class Insecta; order Diptera; family Muscidae; genus Musca; species Musca domestica. Next base: position 11,671,747 of record NW_026712258.1, read on the forward strand.
TTTACCAGACCTTTTTAAGGGCATGAAATCATATCATGAATTCAAAATTTGTTTATAATAACTTTATTTTTCGCATTGTAAGTCCAATCACAATAATGCAGTTTGACAGCTAGTCTCATGATCAGCTGTTACAAATTAAATTACCAATTTGTAATGCAATGTGGCAACCACCTATGGAAGTGGCAATTTAATTGCACTGTGTGTACTAATTCTGGTGAAATGTAAATGTACGATAATATATTAACATATAACTGATTAGTTTGTTTATTGAGGGTAGTGGGAACATGGCTTAGGAGAGTCATTTCTCTTCAGATTTACCTATTTAGAATTATGACATAATTTTTAACTATTAAAGAAATGCAAATGTTTGCAGAATGAACTTGGCGCCCATAGCATGTAGAGGTATGTATTCAAGAACGAAAAATACGACGACTTTTGCTGAAGTAAAGCCAAAAGCCTCCATGATATTCTCTTTTCCTTTCTAGAATTATGCCATAATTTTTAATTTTAATTATTTAAAATGCAAATATTTGCAAACTGAACTTGGCGCCCAATGCACATTTGAGGTAAACAATCAGGAACGAAAAATACGACGATATATTGCCCAACTGTTGCTGGCGTAAAGCTGAAAACCTCCATGATATAATCTCTTAGTCGCACTCTCTCTCTCTCTCTAGCATTGTTATATTCTCCTTTAATATACCAAAAAACAAACCCAATTACACAGGGTAAGTGCTCATTAGGGCCTGACATTTCGTATATTAATATTAAGAGATTTGACATTCTTACACGTTGTGGAACATAGGCCAGTATCTGATTTCTGCCTTTGGCGCCCAATGAATATTTTCCAAATGAGTTAAAATTAATTATATTTAGTGCGACGTCGTATGAAATAAGACAGGAGACCTCTTGTTTCAAATGATGATAATCTCTTCGATATTGGCGGTTTTTTTCCCTTGTTTTACATATACCAATGGTTGCCGCGATATTCGGCGAGAAATGCTAGTTAATTTTCCATATGGAACACCACGAAATTACGACATTATTCCTAGGATATTTGGTATTTAAAATTGAAGATATCGGTTTACACTTAGGTATAGCCCCCATATAATGGTATCTTCTGATTTTCAGTATTTTGAAGGGTTTCCAAACAATTTGACGGCTGTAATTTGACATTTCGCGGTAACAAAAATCCTCCAAGAAAAGTTAACAGAAACAATAAAATATTTTGTAGTAGAGTAAAGATTTTATAAAAAGAGCGTCCATTAAACAGATCGGGTAAGCAATAGCAAAGCTCAATATCGAGATTGAAATGCTATCGAATTTTTAAAATTACAACTGGCACAATCACTAAATGGTACTCCATTTACCGCATCTGACCATTTACATGAGTTGTCAAAACATTTATTGTGAATGGAATCTCAGTACGAAATATAAATAAGATCGAGCAAAACATAAACAAATTTTGACATTTCGGCTGATTTTTAAAATATGGTGCAACGTCCAAATATTGCGCCATGAAATTATTGCTTATGTTTTCCATGGCAGAAGAATTCAGGTAGATGCATCAACGCTTGGGAGCATTGATATGTCATTTGAAGGTTCTTATAATTCGTATTTTTCAAAAATTTTTACAAATTTAAATAAATTTTCATTCAACATTTGCAATTCCAAAATTGGTTTGACACTTCATTGTCTCAGCAGCTGTGTCGATGCGTCTACCTATATTCTTCTACCATGATGTTTTCATACGTTAAATTCACAATTACAAAACATTTGGCAACCCCAAGGAAGTCAGCTGATCTTACTCTCTGTTTATGTTTTTATACTCAGAGAAAAAAACAGACCAAGTCATCAGTTTATAAAAAAAATAAATTAGAAAATAAAAATACCTGTATGTAAAGTACTTTGATACAACATCAGTAAAACTTTCTTCTAAAACCCTGTTAAAGCCACTAATGTCTATCAGTGTAAACCATATTTAAATACATTTACTCTCAACTCTTGTTACTACAATTCTTACATGTTTCCCCCCCCAGTTAACCCCTCTCACTTTGTGGCATCTCCCTTGTAATTCAATGCCCTTCTAGAAAATTAAGCCTGATTTCGACCTCCCCCACCCCTCAGCGAATCGATTGCAACATGTCTGTTAAACAGAAAACACGCATAGGTCATAAATGTTTTACTCCCTACAACATCGCAACGACAACGATCATCATCATCATCGTCCTCAACAAGCGATGACCACGTTTTACAAGCCTAAAAATTGTCTTTAGCCATTATTATCGCCACCATATTATGGCCCATCATTTAGGTATTAATTTTTATTTTTAACATTTACATTCTCGCCAACTGCCATTAGCAGCGATGGTCGTTGCCCATCGATACTCTTAAACGCTTATGAGCTTTTAGTTTCCATATAAATAATTATAAATCAGATTAAATCGGGGTATAAGCATTCGATGTCAAAGGAAATCATTTTCAATGCAGCGACTAAAATTACTTATGGCCCTTGCTGTTGGCCAGCAAACGGAGCTAGGGACAGATTTACACACAAACACACGCACCTCGTATAACCCATACCCATTGAAGTAAGGTAAAGATACGATTTGTGTGTGGCAGGATCAGGTATGATTTTGATTATCAATATACTAGTTTTTAATGGTATTAATTGATGTCATGGCCCAGAATGCAATACGGGGTGATAGCCATGCTGAGAAACAAAACATGGGGATATGCAGAATGCACCAAAAACTCTTCCCCTTCCTCTTAACCAAAATCACAGGTTTTTGGGATTGGAATGTTGGAGTAACGATTGGAATGTTGAACATATTTGTTCCCACATCGCGAATGTTAACCCAAATTCAAGAACTATGTGAACCCACCTACATATACCTCTTCATACACTTTGCAAATCTAATTATATGCACGAACAACATTAGACCATAATGCAACATTGTGTCCATTGTGTGATCATTGATTTATGATCTTTATTATCTCATCATTGGCTGGTTAACTCTAACTCAGCTAAGCTCGCAGTGCAATTGATGGCCTAGCTTATTTTTCAATGCCACTTAATCTCTAGACATCGCAAAAAAAGGGTCCGCACATACAGCTTGGCCGCTGATTGCTGGAATGCATTACGGACTACATTGATAAAGTTCTTGGCGGCCGTAATTATTGCGCGCTACACTGTGCCGCCACAGAGCAGAATGTACGCTGTGCGAAACGCGAGGCAATGAAGTGATAAATCTTGTTATTAGTTGGTGGTTATAAATTAATGATGTTTCCAACATGTTGAGGCACGTCTTAGATAGATGCAACGAAAAACAACAACAGCACCAGACACAACCTGAAAAAAGTATGGGTACATACACCGAGTGTACATACATTTCAAGTATCTTGATGAAAAATAGTACAAAATAAATGGCAACAGCAGAAGCAGCCGCCAAAAAAAAAAAAAAAAAAAAACAACAGAAAAGAAAACAGTTTGTGTTGCCTTTCGGTCGCTGCGGATGTTGGCGGCAAGGTTTAAATGCCTAATCGTGATGAGAAATCCGGTAACGTGCTAATGGTCTGAAGTTTGGGTTAAGTGAAAAATAAAAAAAACAACCAACGCACACCGTGAAAAACAAACTTTCGTATGCAGGAACTAGGGAAGCGACAGAGACTGAGTTAGCAAGGCCTTAAGGATAAAATAGATCAAAACTTTGGTGTGAAAATACAACAGTGTTGCCATTTTTGGCGGTCTTGTATTCTCAACAGGTACAAGTGGCAACAGTGTTGTATTTTCACTTCCAAGTCACTATTTAAGCATTGATCTATTGGTAGAAGATGAGATGCATCAACGCTTGGGAACATTGATATGTCAAAACATTTTTAATTTTTCTTTCAAAAATAAATAGATTTTTATAAGTTTTCTTATAAGACGTCAATCGGAGGTTGTTATGATATGCATTTTCAAGAATTTGTACAAATTTAAATCATTTTTCATTCAACATTTCCAATTCCAAAATTGGTTTGACAGTTCATTGTCCCAGCAGCTGTGTCGACACCTCTACCTATATACTTCTACCATGATTGATCTGCTCTAGCCTTTGCGCCTCCTTTAAGCTGCTATCAGACGATAAGGGTTTTACATATGTGACAGCTCATTTTATTGTTTACAAGCGTACAAAAGCATTTTGGTGAGAATTTTCCAGAAAAAGAGTTATTCGTGACGGAATTCAAGCGTTCTTTACATTTGGCTGGAAAACCACAAGTGGCTATCGTTAGAGCACTCCAGCATTTAAATGTGAATAAATCTTTTGGGTTACCGTGATACTGCGAGCGTAGCCCGACGTCAAGGAAGTGGACGGAAGAAAACAGCAGCATCAGCAAAAATAGTTCGAAAAGTAAAGAAGCGACTTAATCGAAACCCGCGTCGGAGTTGCCGAAAAATGGCTTGTGAGCTGAACATATCGCAATATTCCATTGGGAAAATATTGAAAAATGAGCTCGGGGTAAAGCCATTGAAATTTCAAAAAGTGCAAGAACTTACACCGCAACAGAAAGAAAATAGACTCAAAAGACATAAAGAGTTGCTTTGCTTGGCCGAAAGTGGTGAACTGCCGAATTTGGTTTTCTCCGATGAGATAACATTCGTTGTCCAGCAGTTTGTAAACAAACAAAATATCGTGCCTTAACAGCCGATGCCTTAACAGCCGATGGTCTCTCTCCGCTCATATTAATCGACCGTGGCATGCCGAATATGTTCTGGAGAGTGTATTAAAGCCCTGGGCACACAAATATTTTGGCCGCAGACCTCGGACTTTCCAACAGGACTCAGTACCATTGCACTCAGTACACAGCGCCCAAGAATGGTTACAATATGAGATTCCTCGCTTAATTTCCAGTGCACAATGGCCACCAAAATCTCCGGATACCAATCCGTTGGACTATTGTGTCTGGAGTATTTTGGAAGGCAAGGTTGGCACTAAAAAATATCAAAGTGTCGATCACCTCAAGCAAGCGCAAGCGCCGGGAATGTGCCAAAATACCGCAGAACAACATTCGGGCAGCGTGTGACGGTTTCATTGGCAGTTTGAAGGCCATGATTCGTGCGACCAATTCGAACAAATCTAAACTTATTCTAAAATTTGATGCCATTTCCGACATTTTTTTGCTTTTATTCAATAAAATTAAAAAAAAAATGTAAAAATTATGGCTTTGGACTTTGTTATCTCACCCTGTATACTGTGATACATGAACGGCATTTCAGTTGTGAAATACATGAGTAAAGTACATAAGTTGTTTTTCGATCACAGCGAGCCCTATTTTCATTGAAAAACTATATTTTATTGAGAAAAAGAAAAAAACATATGCAAGTGTTTTATATCCAAAAATGACCAACCATGGCAGAGGCATTTATATGTCAAAAAAATTTAAATGTTTTTTTAAAAATAAGTAGATTTTTATATGTTTTCTTATACGACGTCATTCGGAGGTTATTATAATTCGCGTTTTTCAACAATTTTTACAAATTTAAATAATTTTTCATTCAACATAATTCCAAAATTGGTTTGACAGTTCGTTGTCCCAGCAGCTGTGTTGATGCGTCTACCCATATTCTTCTACCATGGGACCAACTGTCAAAATATATGCGTATAAGAATGTAAACAATAATTTTGACGGTTTGACAGTACTTCAATCACAATTGTATTTTTCCTGGAGAATACATGATCCGTTGTGATTACATCAACCATCTATTTGGCTTCCTTGAAATTTAAGGCCTCTTGATGACTGATCCTCAAATCCATCACTTTGTTCCTAGAAATCAAAAGTTTTCAAGCACAAAATAAAAAGGGCTTAGATTCTATTCCCTGCGATACCATAATTGTTAATCTTTTGTTGATTGTTTTTTTTTCGCTAGCTTACTGTGTCGGGCTTAGCCAACCCTCCAAGAGTTGGCTGGCTGGCCGGCCGGCCCAACGTTTCATGCACATAGCATAATCACAGCACGTTCAATTACAGTGTCTGCATTTAAATGTGGCGTTAATGTAAAAAATTCGAATTTAAAGATTTGATAAACAGCAGGTGCTCTGTTTTACATTTAATACCCATTACATATAAAAAAGAGAAAAAACTCGGTGTTCTGGTACTATTTTCCTCTATTCCTTGCATTTTTTGTTTTTTTTTTTTGCTGCGCTCAGGCGGTATTTCGTTAACTATGCGTATCGTTGAAGCTTTTGATAATTGATTGAGTAAAGTTAATAAAGTTATCAAACTGTCAATGTTTTTTCCTTTCAGTTTTGTAGTGCGGCAAAATATCAAAAACCTTTAATGCAGCCATCTGATTTACATTGATTAAGGGGGGAGGGGGGACTTTTATTTTTTATTTAGAATTGAGTTGTGGAGGAGGAGGACATTTGTTAGATTTCGACAAGTGACAAATATATTTTCTTTGTTATTTTACATTTTTTAAATCGCAGAGGTTGCAAAAATATTAAGCTGTAATACACGCTGTAAAGAAAAAAAAGAACGAGATCAGGCGATAGAAGGAGTGAAGTAAAAGAACTAGATACGCGAAAGAGCTCAATATAGTTCCTACCGTTCCTTTCAGAGAATAGTTCTTTTGAACAAATACTCCTATGCAAATATAAATGAAGCTTAAGGCTCTATTAGACGAAATGTTTTTTGTATATATAATATCAATTTTTCCATATGTAGTAGTTGCACATATCGTGTGGTACATATTTGCATGTGTAAAGTATATATGTATTTTGTCGGCCTTCTGAAAAATATAATTTAATCAAAAGTGTTGTTTATTTGTTGTGTGAAATTGTATAAAATTAATTTTTCGGTAAAAAGTCATCCATAAAGTATTATAATTTTTTAGAAAATAAATATAATCACAATGTAATCAAAAGAAATAAAAGAAAACATATGCAAGTGTGTAATAGTAAAAATTATTTGTCATATGTAAAATGGCAACTTTGACATACACTCTGAAATACACATGGATTATAAAATTGATAGTATATGTAGTAGAGTATCCGATCGATTAATCGTTGTTCAATTAATCGAAGATTTTTTTCCGAATAATTTTTCGATTAAGAAAAATTAGTAAATTTCGAATAATGAATAATCGATCAACTTAAACCGATTAATCGATCTAATTTATATTAAATAATTTATATTTCATTTTTGAGGTAACTAATTATTTTTATTAAACGTTGCTGAATTCACATGAATTATTATTTTATGTTTGTTTTTATTTTTCAATGTAATTTTGATGTTTTTTGTAAATTTTTTTTACGCCAACATTAAACTTGTTTTTTTACGTAATGTATACAGAAATTATTCGAGTTGTTTGACTTATTCGATAATCGAATTATTCGAGCAATTTAAGACTCTTAATCGATTAATCGATCAAATTAAAAAGCCCTAAAATCAACTAATTTTTAATCGAAAAAAACCTAAACCCGATTAATTGGATACTCTTATATGTAGGCATAGGTTTATTTTATTGAGCTTTTTTAAAAAAAAAGACCTTTGGAGAGAGCAACAATAATAGGGAGTTGTAAAATTCCTTGCTGCCGGGAATCTTATATGACAGTATATATGTAAAACACTTATCGTCTGATAGCAGCTTAATACGGAAGGGGATTATGATACACATGTATGACATAGTTCGCCTTTTCAGACACTTTCCTTTTCTTAAATTTATTATTTTCAATAAAAAATACATTTGTTTTCTAAATACTTACTCACCTCTTTGCATTAGCGGAGGAAAATGATTTAAACCCAAAGTTATTTATCCCAATGACTTGTTATGACTTAAGACAACATATTTGGTAACTTAACCTATTTTTTTATCCACAAAGTTTATTTTCCTATCTTACCTGGATCATGACCTTACTCAAATAAACCAAAGAACAAAGTATCAGTTCTTCTCATAAAGCTCTTCAAATTCACCTATGTAATGGCTTATGTGGAAGGTCCAAAGTCGTAATCTCCTAAGGCTTATCGCTACAATGACATTACATAAAAAATTCTTTCGGCTGTTGACATAACGATAAGATTTTTTTTCAAAAAGTGTAACAGTTTTCCCCCCAAAAAATACAGATTTCATGGCGGGGAAACAAAGAAGTTGTTGTTGTTGCTGTTGAAATGCTACTGTTTTATCTCTTACCACAACAATGTGGTGACAGCTTGAAGAATGGTAAAAATTCATGGAGGAAAAACAAAGAAATCAAAATCCGCTTATGCCTTAATCAATGATACCACGAAAAAAAGCCCAAAAAAAGGTGTCGATGACAAATTAATTACATTCCACAGGCCCTCCATTGTCTGTCTGTCTGCCTCCCTCTCTCTCCCTCTCCGTGTAAACACACCATGAGCTTACTGACTTTGGGATAATGATTACCATGCCGGGCGATCATGTCAATCGTGATGTTGTACTTTTAAAGTGTGGACAAACAAATCAAAAGTTTTTGTTGCTCTTTGCTTTTATTTACTTAAAGACTTAGGCTTCTTCAGCGTCTGCTTTTTTTACTTTGGCGGACCTTAGACACCGAGGCGCAGGCATTTGGTTGTCATTGTAAATAACTCAAATAAGTTAATCATTAACGATTATTACAATGTATTAGTGAATTATATAAATCAATAAGAAGAGAGTGTAGAAACGACAGCAAAGCATGAAAAACAAATATAAACAAAAATTATTATTAATTAATGAATGCACATCCCAAGCTATAGGCTTTAAGCAGATAAGCAGATAAGTAAATAAACATCAGTGAAGAAAAGAAGTAGAAGGTTGCAGGCAAGACATAACTTTGACATATTTGACATTTGAGGTCATTGAGTGGATGGTTGTGAAGAAAACAAAAATGTAAACTGTTACCAAGTTTAATTAAAATGTTACCAAAAAATGATTGCCATGCCTCCGTGACTGCAATTGTTTGCAGACATCAAAGCCGAAGGAAATGAATTTTTAACAATTCTTCCAGGTTGTCAGGTGGTGTAAACATCCCACACTTAAGTCAAGCGTATACGAAAGTAGGTGTTTTGATGCTGAATATGAAATTGTTTATTTAAATTAAATTTGCTTTCGGCCATTTGGTATGCGTTGAAGAGGATTTTCTGCAAGTCTATGCCATTCACTAAATAATCGCAATCAAATCTGGAATCTAAACGCTTAGGGATATATGTCAATTTAAATGGGAAAATGATTTTTTTCTAAATTTTCGACAATGTAAAACTGATATGTTTGGAAATTTCAGTTATTTGCAATTAAAGCTTAATTAAACTAGTGAAAAATTTCGCATGGCCCAATTAAACCGTCCCTAATCAAGATCAGCTGATTGCTAAGTGAACAGTCAAAATTGGCTCTTGAAGTTCATTGATATAAAAATGCAAAGAAGTAAACAAAGTCTGGTTGAAAACAGCTGTTTGAGGCGCCTATAATTGAGCCTTAAGGCATTACTAGGCGGGATAGGTTTTACATATGTGCAGTCACTGTTGTTGCAAAATAGTCAGGCTTTATCCCATTATTGTTGTTTCTATAAAAAAAAACGTTTGTTTTTTATTTTCCATGTGTATTTCCGTGTGTATGTCAAAATTGGCATTTTACATATGACTCACAATTCTTGCCATCACACACTTACATATGTTTTCTTAGTTCCTTTGATTATATTCTATTTTATTAAAAATTATAACACTTTAAAAATGACATTTTACCGCAAATTTAATTTTATATATTTCCGAATAACAAATAAAACTCCTGATTAAATCATATTTTTTCCGAAACAAATAGGGCTCGCTGTGATCGAAAAAGTACGTATGTACCATGCTAGAAGAATACTGATAGTCGCATCGAAACAGCTGGTGGGACAATGAACTGTCAAACTATATTTTTTAATTTGAATTGAAAATTTTGGATAAAACGTTATTCAAAACTGTTAAAAATGATTGAAAATGCTTATCGTAGCAGCCTCTGATTGGCGTCGTATAAGAAAACATATAACTCATGTATTTAACAACTGAAATGTCGTTCACGTATCAAACGATATGTGCAACTTGTACATATGGAAAATTTGACATACATATGTAAAAAACATTTCGTCTGCCTTTATCAAAATGCAGTAATAAGATGTTCCGAGAGTATTTGAGAATCAGACTGCAGTCAAAATTTGTTTACTACTTCTTTATCATTCGACATTGAATTGGGTAATAGGCTTGTTTCATTGCCACATTTTTTGGTTCAGAACTAATTAGTTCATAGGAACTAATTCACCAAAGGAACAATAGGAACTATACACACTCTTTCGCTCTCTCAGTGTTTTTAAGGTGAAGATGCAGAGAAGATTTTTTTATTGGCTTGAGTCATCGGCTGGCTTCTTCTTCATGTGTCAATGTATTGACTGAGTAAATGCAACGCAGATTTAAAAAAAATCCAATCGTTAGAAGAGTATTCTATTGCGATTATTTAGAAACGGTTCTGTGATTTAGCTTAAGTTTAACTGTGATTCTTATTTTATTGATTATTTATTTTTACTTTATATTAATTAAATGTTGTGGAGTCCCGTTTTATTAATATTAATAAGAAATAAATAATGCATAATTATTGATAATTCAATAAAAAACGCTCTTGAAAAATTTGGAAACAAGCCAACGAAACGTTGAGCAGAATATGAAATAAATTCGTTTATTTTCATTTAATTAACTTGACCATAAAAGCCCAATAAACCCATATTGAATAATCTCAACATTGGTCAACAAAATACACTTCTGTTAGAAGATTTAGTTTTGAATGATAAATCTAATTCGAAATAAGCAATAAATCCTGAAAATGTGGCTAAATCCGGTTACAATTTTGTCTCTAAACGGACTATTAAGCTCACTGAGTGAGGTGGACACCTACCAAAATTGTCACGTAAGGTAACAATGTTCATTATCATTTACTGCTGTTGAAGTACGAATGCCACCTAAAATTTACTTTACATGCCATTCTCAATGGCAACCCCTTCGGTTCTCATGCATTTCTTTCAAAGCCTCCTCAAAGGTCAAACTACTTGTTCCTCTGAAAAAGGTGCGAATGAAATTCCAACAGTTTTTCAAATTACCCATGAACTTTTTGTCTAATCGTCAATCCCACTTCGGGCGTCTCATAAAATACCACCAAATTCTATTATTACACACTACTCCAAAAATAGAAAATTCACTCACATGGATGAATATCCATCCATGGCCATGGTCTGAATGCTGATATCAACTATTGTTTACAGCCAATTGAATTACCACTTTTTATTTGATTTTAATTTTTTATGAAATCTTTCATCGAACCACGAGATGTGGAATAGAGTGTTAATAAATGTTTTGGCAAACAATTCGTATTTGGGTCGAAAGATTTATAACAAACCAAACATGTTGTGAATTATTTTGGCACATAAGTTCAACAATTGCGGCGAACAAACAACAGAACATGTTTTTAGTCGCATCAACACAGCTGCTGGGACAATGAACTGTCAAACCAATTTTGGAATTGAAATTTTTGAATGAAAATTAATTTAAATTTTTAAAAATTATTAAAAATGCATGTCATAATAACCTCCAATTGGCGTCGTATAGGAAAACATAAATCTACTTATTTTTGAAGAAAAGTATGTTTACATACAAATCTTTATCTGGTTTAATCCTGATAGTTGACCAATCACAATAAATTTGGCTATGGAAAACATCCGTTAAGTTTATTGTGATTGGGGATTTATCACCGTTAACCCTGGTAAACAAGTACGTAAACGCCCTATGCTTTTGAAACTAAACTGACAGCTCCGTCAAATATCATGATTTTATCACAGGGATGGGAACGGTCACTTTACTGCATCAGCTTGTTTGATGTGACGATTTTGATAAAATGAAAGCTCTTAAAGTATCCAGTATTCTCTAACGAATGTAAAATATATTTAAACCAAACTTAAACCTATTTTGGTTGAATGAATATATAAACAAAAATCAGCTGATCGACATCGTATCCTCAAATTGGTGTATGTAAACACCCTAGTTTTATCTACTAAATTTATGAAACCCAGTGAATAAACCTTCAATACTGTAAACGTAATTCAAATTCCTTTAAAATAAGACACCCAAACCTTTTGGCTTTCAAATATCTCCAGTCTTCTGGAAATCTTTTGTAAATTTTGAATAAACGCAAATCAGTTTTTTTTACAAAAAAAATCTAAAACTTCAATTTAAAATTCCTTTCCATCAAATGTTGTTATTGTTGCTTTCTAATAATTGTCCAAATGACCTTTCTCTCATCAAGTTCAGTGTAATGGAATTGAAATTCACTGTGTCAGTTGTCAATTTAAATCAATAATAATGGTCGTCCAAGAAAAAAAACCGAATGCAGTCAGTCCAACCAACAATTGATCATTTTTATTTGATTTGTTGAAGATCGACTCCAATGCTTTCTGTCATCACCACCACCCAAAGAAGTAGACAAGATTTTCAAGCATTCGACAATAAATACCAAATACTCAATGGAAAATATGAACTTCAAATGCCATGGCTGGCAATTGCTGAGTTCTGCACAGTTCCAAGCATTTCTTTCTTTTGATTAATACTCGTATTGGTGGTGTTCATATTTGATAGGTTCCTTCTTTCAGTTTTTTGTTTTTGTGTCTTTTTTTCGTTCATAAAGAGATTTTGAAGCAATGCTAATAACTGAAATTGATTTGAACGAATTTTTATGTTTAGATCTAAGAGTGTGATTAGATATGAGAGAAGACTGACGTCTGATGTCGCGGCTGTGGCTGCTGCTGCCTTTGGCCGCTGGCAGTGATGATGGTGACTGTTTGGTGGCATGTGTTAGACATTAGACGACGTTGCTGTACAATGTGGCAGCAGCTAGCCAGTCAAGCGAACTTGTCTATATTTAACATGTATATATGTAGATAGAAATTCTTTAAGTTCCTGCAATATGTAGTATGGCATGCTACCACATGGTGTAAACAATATTTGCTACATGGCAGCGCCAATGCTGTGCCTGCGACGAGCGGACAAAGATGATGGCGTTGATAACATTGCTGGCAATGTTAATACCGTTGTTGATGGCAATGTCGAAGCCAATAGCATGGATGATATTGGACGGTGGTGGTGCTGGCGGTGATGACGAGGACGACGACGATGACCAAGATGATGAAGATTGCAAGATAGATACATAGATATTTATTTGCTAAAACTTCCTTGTTTGTTTATCGACATCTCCGGCAACACCATCAACAATAAACCAGCACAAGTCCACGACCATTGACCAACAGCGGCAACAACACCAGCTAGCCAGGCGATCAACATGTTTCCATCATTATCATCCTCTTCATCATCATCATCACCTCAGCCAAGCTCATCAGTAATATCATCGACATAGTAGTAGTATTTTACAACAACAACCCACAATCTTAACAAGAAGCATCTATCTAACAGCAATTGTAATTTCTATTTCCAAGTTCTATGGCTTTTTTTGCGAAATGCGTTGATTCGTTTTGGTGTTCTTTTATTATTTGTTTGGCATGTCATAATAAATTTCTATCTAAAATGTAAATTAGTTACTTGTTGTTGTCGAACTAGACGGGACACAGAGAGATCACCACAAACGTACACACACCAAATAGAAACACTTTCAAATGGCATTAGAAGATTACGACAATGAACTGAAATGATCGGAGAAATGGCAAATGAGGATAACTAACAAAACTGGAGTAATCTAAAGAGGGATATTGAAACCAAATATCAAAATTGATGAGATCTTAGTCATTTAAAATGAAGCTAAGCACTAGGTTTTTTTTTAAATGAATAATAATTTCACTCTTATTGTCAAAACCGAATCAATTGACTCCCAAAACAAGTTCCACCGTTCTTATCCAAACGATCTTTTCATACAATGTTCGCACTGATCCGTATTGTGAGATAAATATCAAAACAGAATCAAAGCGTCACGTTTATGGCGCCAAACACGGAAATTGACTCCCAAAAAAATCCACCGTTTTATTTAAAAAAAAAATAGTCAATTATTTTTATCCAAATGATCCCTTCATGCCATGTTCACACTGATTCGTTTTGTGAAATAAATGCCAAATACAGAATCAAAGCCTCGCGTTTTGACGCGCAAACACCAAAATCGACTAGCACTTTAAACAAATTCAACCATTCTACACACAGAATATAAGAGTAAAATATTCTTATCCGAACGATCCTTTCATACCACGTTCACACTGATCCGTTTTGTGAAATATATTTGCCATAGCATCAAAAGCATATTTTTAACCACCACCAAGCCTTAAATTTTTATTTCACTGATTTATTTCATTCTTATTGTCAAAACAGAATCAAAGCGTCACGTTTTCGGTGCCCAAATATCAAAATCGACTTCCACTTGAATTCAGAAACAAATTCAATCGTTCTATTTACCCAGGAAAGAGTAAAATATTCTTATCTGAATGATCTTTTCATACCATGTTCACACTGATTTGTATTGTGAAGTATGATTGCCTCAGCATCAATAGCATATTTCTAACCACTACCAAGCTTTAGGTTTTCATTTAACTGTTTATTTATGTCACTCTAAATGTCAAAACAGAATCAAAGCCTCAAGGTTTGACGTCACAATTCACTCCCACTTGAATAGAAAAAATTAATTCAACCTTTGGCTGTACAACGAAAAAAGGGTAACACATTATTATCTGAAAAGTCTGATAAGCTTTTTACGCCAAATTTACTCTAATCTGTATCTTGAGATATGCTCGCCTGAACTTCACCAGTAATCGTCTAAAAACTTTTTCACTAAAGACTTATTTCACTCTAATTACCAAAACAGAATCAAAGCTTTGGCGCCCAAACACTAAAATCTCTTCTCCAAATTTCACGTATTTCAAAAAAAAAAAAAAAAAAAAAGTTAAACCTTTTTATTTTAGACCCCATAAAGTTTAAAGAATTCTTATTCAAAAGATCACCTAAACATATTTTCATACCAAGTTTACTCTGATTCCTGATGTAAAACGCTAACATCAGCTACACCGGCTTACCTCCAACCACCTAGGCGTGGGAACCATCGCAATATTTGTAAAAAAATAAAAAAATAACCCCTTTTGCATTACAGCCACTACAAAAACTCACATCATTTGCATTTCTGGACACAATAGACCGAATACCAATGAACTGCCTTAACTATGGCCAACATAGAAGGTCATTAACTAAGTCTAACATCCAAGTTTAAAATAATTTCATAACTAACTGAAAAATTTGTTTACAATTTCCGCGACATTGCTGCCTCTATCTGTCTGTCTGGCGTAAAGAGTTCTGCTAGAATTTCAACAAATATAAGTTAATTGCATAGATCAATGGTCAACATTTTCTAACAAACTAACAAAGTGGCTGCTGGACCAACGAAAAAAAATCCAAGTTTTTGTTCATTTCAATAAATCATTTAAATAAATTTAAACTAGCAGAGAATAAGGGTAGTCATGAAAATATTTGATATAACTCGAAGGAACTAGTTCAGAGGAAACTAATCTGAAATTAACTAGTTCAATTGAACTATTCCTGAATGAATAGTTCTAGAACAAACTAGTTCAAAGGGATTACTTCATGGAAAAGGAAATGGTTGGAACTAGTTCCAACTTATTTGTTCATTTATTTTCTTTAGCTTATGTAGTTCAATTCAATTTGTTCAATTGTCTTGTCCCATTTTTCACCTTTCGTATTGAAACTTATATGGTTGCTGCAAGACTTTTCAGGCTTCTTTTGCTGAGTCAAAAATTCTTAAATTTATTTTATTTGAAGACAAAATACAAGATTTTTGGTCCTCAAAAATATTAATTTTAATTTTTTTTTTAATTTTATTGTGAGAAGGAGAAATGAGAGGTTAATTGCAAAAAACTGTAAAATTCACTGAATGGACCGATTGAACAATAAAAAAAAAAAACTAGGCACCCATAATGATATATGTAGAAGTGAGTAAAATTGAACAAATTGAACTAGCTTCGTTCACTGAAATGAACAAGAAATATATTTCCCAAGTCAAGAGAGGCCAAGCAATTATTAGCGTCTATTTTTCTACATTATACCACAGTAATTTCTATTAGTTTTCCATAGTCCTATTTTAAAGAAAATTTGTTCTCGCTCACTTGACACTTCGCTCTTCTTCTTCAGCTAAATCACTACACTGCAAATGAGCACCCCTAATGTTTACTCACATAATTGAAAATTCACAATATGCGAATTTTCTTCCTTTTGGTAAATTATGATTTATATATGCATCTGGCGGTCGTTGTCCATACGTAGATATATATTTTCCTCTGTCTCTCCCGAAATGACTTATAAATTAATAGACTTCTTATGTTGTTCGAGTAATTCCTAATCTTTTTCATAGGCTTAAGATAAATTATGTGATGAGTTTTTCGTTTCTAAAGCACACTGGGTGATGTGGAGGATATAATAGAAAGAGAATTAGAATGAGAATAATACTACTTTATAATATTTTTCGACATAACCACAAAAAGTGGATTCCAAAATGAAATTAGTGGTCTGTTTCAGAACTGCAGGAATGTAAAAATTTTAACTTCGGTAGACGAATTTCCATTTATGATATCGAAAAGAATTGCAAAAATAGCAGATTCTTGCAGGTTGTAGAACAGAGCATAGGTCTATTCAGGTAAAAAAAATACTTCTAAGAAGGCAGTGTCAAAAGGCTTTAATATAAACAAGGTTTACACTCGCATTGAATTTTCAATGTCTGTTTGACATTGACATTAAAATATTTTATAGGAAATTTTTGAGCTCACAGGTCGATATGAAAGATTTCATTCATGGTAGAGGAATGCAGACAGATTCATCAACACTAGCTGTCACTAAATGTCAAAAATATCTAAAAATATGTGCAAAAACACATTGATTTAAAAATACTCAAAGGTTGGTAAGATACGTGATTTTCAAAAAATTTCACTAATTTAAATAATTTTTAATCCAAGATTTTGAATTCCAAGCAAAATTTTTGACAGCTCATGCCTGTATCGTTTTATCATGATTCCATTAAAGTCCCTCACTTCCAAAAACTCTAAAATTTCTCACGAAGACTTTGCACGTCATACGACTTTCTAGTTCAATTGAACTATTCACTGAAGGAACGCGTGAACCAGTTGAGTCATCAAAGCTGTTTTTGAACTGGATTTCAATGAACAATGACGATATTACTGTAGAAATTGATCCAGAGCTGTTTATATGTCAGACATAAAAGCTAGAATTAATCGAAATTAACTAAAATGTTTATAAAGTTGGAAGCCGAACCAAAATCAGCCAAATTTATAAATTATCACCAAATTATCCACGTCTTAAAATTGAAGTTTTTTTAAACCTATCTCATTAGTGTCGTTTCATCTAATATATTTAAAATATTCAAACATAATGGTTTATCTTCTAAACAACTTTGTGGATTTGGAACGCCTAGGAGTAAATATATCTTAATCCCAACTTTTAAAAAACTAACCACTGTTCCAATAGTGTTACTTCATAATTAAATTAATTCTTCTCAGTAGATATCCGCTGTTTTTTTTTTTTTTTTTGTCTTTCTTCACTTTGCGGATGATTACCATACACAGTTCAAGAAAAACCGTGTACTTTTTCTTTGCGATTCCTTCAGCACTTTGGCACCCCATGAATAATTATTGTTAGATGTTGGAAACTGATAAACATTTTGTTGATTTTAATTCTCTATTTGCACTGTCATCAATTACAATGATAAATGATGAAATTTACAAATGATCTGGTCGGAATTTATGCAGAATTGTACAGATGATGTATATTAAGTTCTGAAGAAGTATTACAGACAAACAGAATATTTAAATTTACATTCAAGTTTTTTTTTTAAATAATTTTGAATGGAAAAATTATTAATAAATAATTTTTTGTTTTCTCTTTTTAGGTAAGTTTCCTGATTTTTATATTGAAACTATTTTTTATCCGTATGCGCAGTAAGTAGTTTATGTATCAATAGTAACAAATTCCCAAAGCGATCTGGTCACACATCAAGTTATATTTTTTATGGATTTTTTAAAAGATTAAGTAGTTAGTTCTGCTGTTGTCTTCTGATCAACCGAAACGGATTGCACTTTTATAGAAATAATGTGAAAATTATAATTTGGGCGCCACGCAGTAAAGGTTGTCAACTCATAAACACCTCTGGTTATATTTTTACAAGTATAGCAATTTTTAAAATTTGTTCTAATTAATCCCATTTTCTTAAGCAATCACATTCATAATTCATATCCCAAATTAACATGTTCAAAATTTACAGACATTTCTTGTTTGTTTAGAAAAAACTATGCCATTACATACTTACATTTAATTTCAAAACACCAACATAATAATAATAATAATATTTAACAACGAGAACATTTCGTCATAATTTTGAGTGAAAACAAATATGAATGCGCTGAATGAAATACAATGCAAGACAACAATTGAGAAATTTACCCCAAATGATGATGTTTCGGATGCACATGCGATGCCAATGTTTTCATCAAATTTGTTCAAATCTTTGTGAAACATGCACAATTTGAAACCGCTGAATGATGATGCCCATTGCAATATGAACGGTTTTTTTTTTGCGAAACTTGATGATGGCGATGGTGGTATTGGTAGTAATAACAATAATATTACATTACCCACAAAATATTTACAAAAGGAATATGGTCAAAGACCCCTTCCACCCTATATCCCCTTTGTAATGGATTTCATCCCATTTGCATTGCATTGGCATCATTTTAGTGCAACAATGTTGCAATTTGTTTTCCAAAGCTCAACAAACAACTTGGCATATAATAGCTATTTTTTCCACAAAAAAAGCACGTCTGTCTGCCCGCACGAACTCCATACATATCTACCTGGCCACATTTAAATTGTAATGTAAAATATACAAACATGAATAACCGATGGTCAGATCATGTTTTGTTTAGTTCAGTTTTTTTTTTGTTACTCAGAATATTTGTATACTTTCGCATTTGTTCTAGTTTCTGTTGCTATTTACAAACGCTTGAATTTTTTTACGATTTTCTAAAACTGCCTAAACGGTTCATTGAAACGGGAATGTCTAAAATAAATGCGTTTTTAAGTGCTTTGCAATTGAATGCTGGCAAAAAAGTAACGAAACTTCCAAACAACAATTCAAATTTCCTAAATGTTTAAATAAATAGCGTAGAACTGCTAAACACTTTGTGTAAATAGTAGCAGGGGGCCAAAATGGCACTATTAACATTTTGTGTAAACATAAATATCCCAATTTTGAGTTACTGGCTGCTAAAGATTTCAGTCAATTTCGAACGCACCATGTGGAGGATTTTTTCGAGTACTCACCGAATAAGGCGTACAGAAATATTGAGATTTTTTAGAGAAGAGAGGTATTCCCTACAGACTACGACTGCTATCAGACGATAAGGGTTTTACATATGTGTTGCCAGTTTTATTATACATGTGTATTTACGGGTGCATATCAAAGATGCCATTTTACATACGATTCATAATTCTCACCATCACACACTTACATAATTATTTTGGTTTTTTTTGTTACATAGTGATTATATTTTATTTTCTAAAAATAATAAAATTTAAAAAAATTTTGGATGACTTTTTACCACAAATTTCATTTTATATATTTTCACACAACAAATTATATTAAATTATATTTTTTTCGATGAAAATATGGCATTCTGTGATCAAAAAAATACATAATCATGTTTTCCACAATTGAAATGTCGTCAATGTATCAAACGATATGTGCAATTTATACATATGGAAAATTTGACACTACATACCTGGTGAGATGACAAAACTGCAAGCAACTTCAGACTGCTGTCATTTCTAAGCCATTCGCCCGAAAGCTGTTAAAATTATTCCAGTGACAGCTCATTATATTGTTTACAAGCGTACAAAAGCATTTTGGTGAGAATTTTCCAGAAAAAAAAAATGTGATTCGTTATGTAATTCAAGCGTGATAGTCTGATTTCTTTATATTTGGCTGGAAAACCACAAGTGGCTATCGTTAGAGCACTCCAACATTTAAATATGAATAAATCTTTTGTGTCTCGTACCATCGCTTGTTACCGTGATACTGGTAGCGTAGCCCGACGTCAGGGAAGTGGACGGAAGACGGCAACAGCAGCAGAAATGGTTCGAAAAGTAAAAAAGCGACTTGATCGAAATCCGCCCCGCAGTGGCCGATAAATGGCTCGTGAGCTAAACATATCGCAATATTCCATTCGGCAAATGCTGAAATATGAGCTCGGGGTAAAGCCATTGAATTCCCAAAAAGTGCAAGAACTTACACCGCAACAGAAAGAAAATAGACTCAAATGAGCTAAAGATTTGCTTCGCTTGGCCAAAAGTGGTGAACTGCCGAATTTGGTTTTCTCCGATGAGAAAACATTCGTTGTGGATCCGATTTGTCCTTTTATGGAGTAGTCCCATTGAACTAGTTCATTTCGTAGCAACACAACTCTAGCCTTATATACACGAACGTCTTTGTAT
Organism: Musca domestica; assembly: GCF_030504385.1. Lineage (NCBI taxonomy): Eukaryota > Metazoa > Arthropoda > Insecta > Diptera > Muscidae > Musca > Musca domestica. Next base: position 11,692,303 of record NW_026712258.1, read on the forward strand.
GATAGAAGAATAAAGGTAGTTGCCTCAACGATTGGGAACATATGTCAAAATTTTTAAAATGTTTTATCGAAAATAAGTAGATTTTTATTCGATAAAGATCGGATTTTATTAAAATATGCATTTTTCAACAATTTTTACAAATTTCAATAATTTTTTACTTCAACATGTTAAATTCTTCTACCATGGTACAGTTCGCTGAATAGCTTTTCTGCGAATTTGACATTTTTATACAAACAGTCCGCTTACATATTATTTCTGTAGGATAATTTTCTAACTCTATAGGAAAATTTCGTTGAACTATTTTGGTACACAAAAATTTGCTAAAATTAAAATTCCCTTAATTTATTTGATCTATAGAACCCGAACAAAAATTCTGACAAAGACATAGAAGTGTAAACATGGTAGAAGAATACAGGTAGACGCATAGTCACATCTGTTGGGATAATGAACTGTCAAACAAATTTTGGAATTAAAAATGTTGAATGAAAAACTATTGAAATTTGTAAAAATTGTTGAAAAACGCATGTAATAATAACCTCCGACTGACGTCGTATAGGAAAACATATAAAAATCTACTTATATTTGAAAAGACATTTAAAATTTTTTGACATATCAATGTTCCCTGAGCGTTGATGCATCTACCTGAATTCTGTGTCAAAATTCTGTTTCTATGATATCGTAACAACATAGATACCAATTTAAAGTGACTTAAACCGTTAAGGCGATATGCAATTGATTGGGAAGATCTATGGAATAGAATCTTGAAACCAAAATTTTGATTTTTTTTAAATTTTTTATTTTGTTATTCGTTTCTGTAATTGTGGTTATTATATTAACATGCTTCTGTCATGTGCTGTGTTGTAGACACAAACCATTTGCTCAAAATGCATTTTGTCTTTACAATTTTAGGTCTTTGATTCGGACTTTTTTACAGACTAAACTCTAATTGAATAAATTTTTCCGGTGGAAAAACATCATGGAACACCCCATTTCTGTAGAGAAAAAGTTTGCTGAATGGTCTTTTTCTACCGAAAATTGTCATTCAATTGTCATCGAATAAATTTTTCGAGAGATGTTTTTAAAGACCCTTTCTTTAGAATAAGTTTAACTAGCACTCTTTATTATTGAGAAGGTTCTACACATTCTAACAAGCATATTAATGTATGTGCGTAGTCGTGTACATATATGCGTATGCAAATAGGCCAGACTTTCCCGAAAAATTCCACACGTTTCCTATACTTTCAATACTTAACCTCAATTCTTTTCAATCAATAATGTTCGACACCTAGTTAAACAATTGCCATAAACATAAATCTAAAATCGAAACTGTCAATTGATGTTAATTGAATTTTTAATTTTTCAAATGACAATTTTGAATTGTCCAACTCAAAGGTTATGCGTACTAAAATTTTAAAATTCTCAAGTGTTGAAAATACATTAAATCACGCGAGGTGACAGTAATCACTGTAAGCCAACATTGTTGTGGGTATTTATTTATTTATTTAGTATTTTTGTTTTAAATGAAAATATCGGTTTCACTTTTTTGAGACAATGTTTGTGTCTGGGAAGAGGCATACAATCATGTGTCATTTAAAATACTTTAAGGTATTCCAAAAAAAAAAAAAAAAAAAAAAAAAACAACACTGAGGATTTCAAATATCATGGCAGGCAGTGACTGTTGTTTCGCTCATAATAATGACTCTTGTTTACAATTTCTGTAATTAAGTAAAACACAAATTTTTTAATGAAAACCTTGTCACTGAACTTGGCTCTTGTATGTCTGGGAAATGACAAAAAAAAAAATGATTATAGCAACAACAAAAACAAAAGCCAGCTACAATGACGTTTCGCCAAAAATAACAAATCTGAGTTTAACTTGTTTCTCTTAATTCTGCCACCACCACCATCGATGGCCTCCATCATTTCGTTCCATTCATGCATTCATGCATTCATTCACCAAAAACAAAAAGCCAAAGCGAAGCGGAAAATGGCAGCGCAACACAGCATTTAGCCGTGATCTTGCCAAATTGTTGAAGTTGATGTTCAACTTAATTAAAGTGACATACATTTGCGGAACCCCAAACCCAAAAAAAAACAAACAAACAAACTGCTGAACAGCCAACCGTTTTTCCTTCTGTCTGGTGTCAACACTTAAACTTTGAGCTCTGCAAAACACAAGATTTTCAAAAATTTCAGTTAACAAATGTTGAAAACAACGCCCACATGTGAAAAACGGCAAGCTGGTGTTGAATCTACCCAAAATAAAATATTCCAAACTCGGAAAGCAAATCCCCAAACAAAAAGCCGGCCGGCCGGCTGCTGGTTGCAATGGCAATGGTCAAATGCAGAGTTTTTTTTTGCTCATCGACTTTAGCAACACAGAAGGCCTTACAATTATGTTATGTTTTTTCTTTACCGCAGACGTAGTTTTGTTTTTTCTCCTTTTTGTTTCTTTTGGCTGCACTCAAAATAGAATAACACAAAACTAATCTCACATTTAAGTGAGGTTAAGCAATAAATTAACACAATATTTGCCAGAGACGAAATCCATGCGACCGGCTGGCTGTGCTTTGCGTTTGGAAACCACCGCATGGATATCTCAAAACTGTAACGGCTTAGAATTTTAATGGTGGATTTAATCTAGTTTCTACATCCCCGGTTTTGGAGCACACCGAAATGAATGTCAGGTAATTGCACAAAATTATAAATCATTCAATTAAACTGGTTTTAAATTTGACAGTTATAAACGTGCAAGTCCATACACTGGGTAAAATTTATTGAATGAAAGCCCAAAACGAACGGGTTTTTATTTAAGGGCCAGTTTTAGTATACATTTCTTTAAAAACGTTTTCACAGATAATAAAGCTTTATGCTGCTTTCAGAAGATAAGGGTTTTACATATGTAGTGTCAAATTTTCCATATGTAGAAGTTGCACACATCGTGTGAAACATGGACAGCATTTCAGTTGTGAAATATATGAGAAAAGTACATGTGTACTTTTTCGATCACAGCGAGCCCTATTTTCAGCGGAAAAATATAACTTAATAAAAAGTATTTGATGTGAGAAATATATAAAATTAAATTTGCGCCAAAAAGTCATCCATAAAGTATAACTTTGTAAAAAATACAATAAAATCACAATGTAAACAAAGAAAATTAGAAAAACATATGCAAGTGTGTGAAATACATAAGAAAAAGTACATGTGTACTTTTTCGATCACAGCGAGCCCTATTTTCAGCGGAAAAATATAATTTAATAAAATGTATTTGTTGTGAGAAATTTATAACATTAAATTTGCGGTAAAAATGTCATCCATAAAGTATTATAATTTTTTATAAGTACAATATAATCACAAACAAAGGAAATCAAAAAAAAAAAAAAAAACCATATGCACGCGTGTGATACCAAGAGTTATGAGTCATATGCAAAATGTCAAATTTGACATACACACGGAAATACACATGGAAATACACATGGATAATAAAAGTGACAGCACATATGTAAACCCCATATCGTCTGATAGCGGCTATAAGAAATAAGTTCTTACCGTTATTAGCCCTCATTATAAGAATCCGAATTTATATAACCTGATTTAAAGCGTGTTTATACTATTGATGTTTAAGACCCTGGATCACTTGGTTAACCTCATGTGTCCACATACATCCTTAAAGTCGGTTTACACACAAAGTCTATACCCAGATTAACCCTGATAATTAACCAATCACATAAATATTGACTTTATAAAATATACATTAAATTTATTGTGAAGGGGCGACTATCAGAGTTAACCCGGGTAAAGATTTTTGTATGTGAACGTACTTTTAGAAGGATATAAACGCCGATCAGCTGATGTTTGTTTACGTATATATACACAACCAAAAGTGAACGCAGAAAATTGCCAAAAATTATATAGCAAAAAGGTTAATATGGTAAGAGGTAACAATTCATTCACAATGGTGAGCAGGGTCTGCAAGGAAAATAATGTATGTTCCGTTGCATTTATGTAAGGAAAATCTAGTTAAATAAATCCGGTTTAAGCAATAAAGGCCAAAACACAGTCAGTGCTGCGCTTCATTTTCTGGCTTTGCTTATGTCAAATTATAATGGAATATCAGCGCCGCTCGGGAATTCTGACGCCGTTGTGCTTTATAATTTGGCTTCAACGAAGAAGGAAATTTTATTCTGTTTCACTCTTAAATCCTGATAATATAGGTTAATTTCGATAAATTGTTGAATTTAAACGCGCTATTACCATGAAAAATATTTCTTCATGACTTGTACAAAATCTTGATACTAATGTAACCATCTTTTTATTTCGAAACAGTCCCAAGTCGCAAGAGTTTTCACATTTTTACTCCGAACATTATTATTTATTATTGTCTTTGCGGTCGCTTAAAGTATGTTTACATATAAATCTTTTTCCGGGTTAATTCGAAATTAATTTGAATGTGAAAAACATACACTTAAGTTGTTGCGCTCTAACACTTTTAACAATTAATGCGGGTAAAAATTTGGTATGTAAACGCGCTATTACGGGCGTTTGCATAAGAAATGTCCCTAGGCACATCTATTGTGATTGGTCAAATATCAAGGCTAACTAGGATTAGGAGTTGCAAGTAAACGTACCTTGACCAAATAATGGTAGAAAAACGCAGGTAGTTGCATCAACACAACTGCTGGGACAATGAACTGTCAAACCTATTATGGAATTGAAAATGTTTAATGAAAAATTATTAAAATTTGTTGAAAAATGCATATCATAACAACCCGCGATTTCTGTCGTATAAGAAAACATATAAAAATCTACTTCTTTTTGACAAAACATTTTAAAATTTTTGACATACCAATGGTTCCAAGAGTTGTTGCATCTACATGTATTCTTCTACCATGAATGGAACACTTTTGATAATTTTTCCTTCTAACCAAAAAATACCTTTGTTTTTTCTTTGAGTGTATGAAATAACACATGTCTTGTCCATATATTTTAATGGCACTATCTCAGACTCTAAATTGCCTCCAGTTTCACAGAATGACCCATTAAATCAGTGTGAGTTATCCTAAAATGTAAAAAAAAAACATTTTAATATATACTGAACAGCAATTGTATACAAAAATTGTCAATTCTTAAAAATTTCGAGATATTTCAAAATATGTCATTCTAAGCGGCTAGCAAAACACAGCAGCGTAATATGACGCTTTTGTAGAGATACAGCGAAAAAACAACGCCGATCTAATAATTATGGCCATTGGGCAAAAAAAGGGAAGTAATGGGAATCTAAAGTAAAGCGGCAAACAAAAGCACACAAAAATAAAACTAAAAAATATACTTCATTTTTTATATTGTTGTTGGTAAGCCCTGGGGCGTTTTAACTCATAATTCATTTCCCAGCCAGACAATCAGCATTGGTAGTAGTAGCGAATAATGTAGTCTGGTAGTGTATATGTTCCCCCATTTCATGATCTCATAAGTGGAGGCCAAACATTAGGATTTCAATACTTTGTTGTATTTTATGTGATTAAACACGGTAGACTAACGGTAGGTAGTGTTGAGAATTGTTTGTGGATTCTATTTTTGGAGGTGCTCATTAACATTCCCTTTGAACGTTTTTATTTTTTTTTGTGAGAGCGATAGATCTTTACCAAAGGTAAACATGAGTTGTAATAATGATGCGAATAATTTGTTAATTACTTTGGTGGAAGAATTCTTGTTCATTTTTCCAGCTCATGGCGTAAAAATCAGGCTTAAAAAGAGTTGATTAAGAATTGGAAATACATTTTTATAAATTACTTTTTTATGCAAATAAACAAATCTTTAAAGTATAAATGTTGTGCGAAATTAAATAAACATAAAACTCCAGAAGTAGGGTTATACTACGTTTACAGTTTTCCAGATTACAGAAGAGAGGATTCGAATTACTAATTGCATGGCATATATGTCAAATGAAATCCATCGGGTCGATTTCATGTGACATATACACAATTGAATTTACAGTTGAAATTCACTCGGTTTAGCAAGTCTAAACGTACTTTAAGTTTACAGTTAGAAGGATTTTAAAATGTTTTGTCAATAATTTTCGTATGTTTTCTAATACGACGAAAATCGGAGGTTGTTATAATATATATTTTTCAACAAATTTTTCAAATGTCAATAATTTTTCATTCAACATTTTCAATTCCAAAATCGGTTTATTATCCCTGCATCTGTGTCGATGCGTCTACCTGTATTCTTCTACCACGAGTTTTCCGAATTTAATAAACCCAGTATATTTGAATTGTCAATTCGTTGACATATGTATATGTCAAATAAATCCGCATAATGAAGGTTAAAGGTTAAAAAATCCTCATAAGGAAGGTTAAGGTATGTAAAAAGCTCTAATGAAAACATACTATGACTTCCCATTGCAATAAACCTAATTGCGGTTCAAACTATGTTGCATGCTTCTTGGATTACAATTTATTTTTTATGGGCTGAGCGTTTTTCTTTTGTCATAGTTTAGGCTCCTGGCGATTAAATAATAAATAAATGAACCGCATACGAGTGATTGTCAAATTATGTGGAGAAAAAAGTGTTGCCAATGTTCACCACTTAAGTTTAGGGAACTAAAAATCAAATTCAACCATGGGCTAGTGATAGGGTTTGCCAGACACAATGAAAACAAATTACAATAAAAAAGGAAAAAATGTCAAAATAATGGAAAATCAAAACCGCTATTTATGAAAATTTTAAAACTGCCTTAATTAAGCAATTAAATGACGTGAATGTTGTTTTTTATTCGTATATGTGAGTGTTTAAAAAATTTGTACGCTAACCAGCGTGAAAAGCATTCATCAAGATTGTCTGGTCTCCTCAGCTGCACTCCAAAGAGTAGGTCAGTGTTGTGTTGTTAAGGAAGACATTTCAGTGCCTAGGAGTCCAGAGTCCACAAAAAAAATGACTTGACTGAAAGGAACTTCTTCCTACCAAGAATCCTCCTAATAATCACAAGAAGATATGAAAGAGGAAAATTAAATAAATTTTTAGCCCTGAGTTATTTGGATCCCTACCATAGAGCCATCCATATAAGGCGGTATCATAACAACTATGCTTTCTATTATTCAGCAGTCATTTGCAATGTCCGCATTGTGTGCAAACTTTTCACCATGGAAAATTCTCCAAGTCAAACATTCAAGTGAGCAGTTTTTTTTACCTTGTCTGCTGCTGTTATTTTAACGCTACTTAATAGTCTTGTTAAATGTTGCATGAATAATACCAATTATTGACACCTCCACGTATATGGTAATGTTTAACCCATTGTGTGCCATTAGAAATATGGAATGAGTCATGAGAAACAATTTCACACTTCTTTTGGAAAATACTTTTTCTTACTTGTGTTTCAAATCTTATGCAGATATTGAAAAACACCCCTGTCTTTTTACACTTTCGTTCCAGGAAAAAATATAATTTCTTCAAGAAAAATTACAAAATTGTATATTTGAAAAACTATTGGCGACACGTCTTTAAAAGCTGTTATAACACGTTTACATTCAAAATCTCTACCCTGATAAAAATCTTAACCCTGATAATTGATAAATCACAATAATGTTAATTTGTGTCAATTCTCAAGGTTAACTCTGATGGAGATTTTGCATGTAAACGCTATTTAATTTTTGCATTGAAACCTTATTTGTGATATTTTCATACCATAATAAAAACGTTCCACAAATGGGTTGATCACAGGGTGTTTAAGCTGTTATCATACGATAAGGGCTTTACATATGTGCTGTCACCTTTTTATTCATGCGAATTTACGTATATATGTCAAAATGGCCATTTTACATATGACTCAACATTTTTGCTATCACACTCTTGCATATATATAATATATTTTCTTTGATAGTAAAATTGTAATATTTTATGGATGACTTTTTACCGAAATTTAATTTTAAATATTTTTATACCACAAACAAACAACACTTTTGATTAAATTATATTTTTCCGGTGAAAATAGGGCTCGCTGCGATCGAAAAAGTACTTTTGTATTTTACACATTAATTTCACAACGGTAAAAATGTAAAAAGATTTAAAATATATATTTTTTCAAATATAAGTAGATTTTTATAAGATTTCCTATACGACGTCAATGGAGTTTATTATATTGTGGGTTTTTTCAACAATTTTCACAAATTTGACTATTTTTTCATTCAAAATTTTCAATTCCAAAATTGGTCTGACAGTTCATGGTCCCATCACCTGTGTCGATCGTTCATGTATCATACCATGTGTATAACTTTTACATATCATCCAATAGAGCTTTTACATATGGAATTCTTATCCTTGACCAATCACAATAAATTTATCATAGGATACCAATAATTAGATTTATTGTAATTTATATTAAAATATTATAATCTCGTCGAAATACATTTTTTGGTGGAAGCCTCAAATGTGTTTTCAAATTTTACCCAGCCTTTAAATGGTTAAAATATCATCAAGTAGTATTATATTCTTTTCCTAGGCACTCTAAGCGGTATATATTAACAAATTTCTGGCGTTTGCCTTAAACATTTTTTTGCTGTTGCTAACAACTTTAACGCTTAATATGAACAATTATGTATTATTGACAGGCAATAGTTATTTATGATAATGGGATGTAACTACCAATTTCAAAGTGTTCAATTTCACGCCGCAAGATCTGATAAGCTTCTGCTTTGAGCCGAACACTGGCCACTACATCAAGCGGAGCGTATCTAAACCAAGTGTTTGATAGACCACCGGACAGCAAGAGCACCACATAGATTAAATATGCTTGACGCTTGTGGCGGGGCCTAACGCCATGTTGTAGGCGTCAGTTGTTGTGGTGCGCTGTCAGTTTGGGGCCATTTATCGCTTTGTCTGTTTGTTTGTTTGCTTGGAGTTCCGAAGAACCCATTCGAATCGTTGTCACTTATAATTGATGCAATTGTCAATGCATGCATTTATAATTTGCATATGTATGCATGCATATTTTTTTCTGCTTGACACGCTCTAAATGTACAGCTGAACGAATGTGGAGTGCCAGAGTGTGATGACGAAGCTATCTCTGTGCATCATATACGTATGCATGTACAATGTTGCAGTCATCCTCGTCCGAATATTAATAACAATTTAATTGCTTTGGGCACTTTATGATGTAATAACAATTGTGTGGCATTTTGACAATTTGATTTTGGATTTGAGGCTAAGTAAAATGTATCGCTAATTAAATCTAAGCTAAAAAATATTGTTATGATGTTAATCGTGTGGTTTCAAGGATTTAATAAAACTTCTGATAATTGCATGCGATGCTATGAAAATCAAACAGATTTACACAACTATCGAAATTTTTTTTATTGAAAATTTTTCTGAATTTATGGAAAATAATTTGGAACTTTATTTTTTCCATGGCAGAAGAATATAGGTAGTCGGATCGGCACAGCTGCTGGAGCAATGAAACGTCAAAAAGATTTTGGAATTGAAAATCTTGAATAAAAAATTATAGAAATTTGTAAAAAGTGTTGAAAAATACATACCAGTACATCCTCCGATTTGCGTCGTATAAAAAAACATCTAATAATCTACTTATTTTTGACAAAATTTTTTTAAAAATTTTAACATATCAATGTTCCCAAGCGTTAATGCATCTACTTATATTCTTCTACCATGATTTTTTCAGAATATAAAAACACTATTGTTTGTGTTGCAGCAAAATAAGTTCCGGTTCTTGGTATAGTTGCCATTTATGACAGACATTAATTCATCAGCTGTCATAAAACCCATAAATGTTAATAACAATTAAAAATAATTAATTTTCTTATTGCCCATGGTGGCTGTTAACAACCATGTCAACGTTTTATTTTACATAGTCAAAGGAACTGTCAGTCAGAGCTGAGCTCACATTACACTGTTATCGTATCGATCATAAAATAGATTTGTTAACTACTAACTAATGTGCAAACATACTGAATGGCGTTCCACATTGTCGTTTATTATGTGCATGTGTTTACATCGCTGTTCATCAAATGTTTGATGTTTTTATCTCCCAAACTTTTGATGTAATTCTAAGAGATCAAACCATTAAACTTCGGAGTAAAATAACTGTAAATGTGGGAACCAGGCCACCAAATATGACAATTGTCATAATTCGAATCATTAAATGCTAAAACAAAATGCTGGAATTGGATGGCATAAAATGATGCCTAATAAAATGTGTACAAATGTTTGTTGTGTGAAAGAGAGAGTTTTTGTCGTTCTATGATGACATTCCATTGTTAATTTCGTTTTAAATATAGCTTCCTATTGCGGGTGGTGTAATTTGAAGACATTTCGAATTGCATTTATTTCCCAAAACTAATTTGTAAAATTGCCTACTAAATTTTAGGTCATAAAGTTAGTTTGTGGGAAAAACTTGCTCGGTGTGAGAATGTTCTAATTCCGCCATGATCATTAAAAGTATGACTTTTGGAAACTTCAAGAGTCTGCAATGTTAGCAATGATATCAAATAGCCATTATCCTGCAGTTTTCTTATTCTGGGGCTGGATTCTTGTTCTATGAAAATATGAAATGAAAAATATTTCCTTTATAAAATTTTTCATTTGACATTTCTTTTCTTCATAAAAGTTTTCATTTCACATTTTCATAGAACAAGAATTGAGGCCCTGGAATGGTCTTTTTTCACACGCCTATCGTATAATAATACATATATTTCTTTCAATAAATTTATACATTTCCTGGAATTCCTTTCCTTTCTCGGGAATCGACTTTTTTTCGTTCCACATGCCTATAGACAATTATTCATATCTTCTTTTGCAATAAATGTAAACTTCCACATTTAATTCACAATTGCAATACATTGTCAGTGACAGCACGGAAATGAACATTTTTCTAAAGAAAATACATTTTCAATGAAAAAGTTTCATTTTGACATCTAATATTTGAATCAGCTAATTTAAAAACAGAAGGAAATTACCATTTTCATTGGAGTACACTTAAATTTATGATACAATTAATTGGCGCTTCTATGGCACATTCAATCATCATCAATAGATGAGTTGTCAAAACTGTCATTGTGATTGATATCTCAATACGAAAGTAAAACAGAATTGTGAGAAAACGTAAGCAAAGTTTAACATTCCATCTGATCATGGCCAATCATGGCGCAACAATGTTACTGCAAAATTTAAAAAAACAATCAGACATTAATTTTACATATTGTTGGTCATTTGTTTATTGCATGTTCTGTCATTTAAATCACAATAATACATTTTGACATTTCATTTGGTAGTCAGCTGGCTTGGTAGGGGCAATTTATAATTGGGCCATCACATGGTACAATAAAAAGGTTAGGTAATGCTATCAGCTGGTTACAATATTTTCTGAGTGTGTCCGACTTTTGCCAATTTGGTGTATGTATTTATTGTTTTGAAAAATAAAAACAAAATATTTTCAACATCAATTGTTAGAAGAAGCGTTCATTGCTGAGAGGGCATTAAAGATATTAACTAGTTTAACCATTAAGTTGAAAGATTAAACAGTTGGGTTCACATTCTGAAAGAAAATTAAGGTAACTCATTAACCTCTCGCGCAATTTATCTCATATCAAAAAACAATGAAAAATATCACTTAAATGAAATTAAAATTTTACATTTAATTTTGAATAATTATGACAGAAAGCAGGCATAGCCTCAGGGCTGTATTTCTGTAGTTTTACGAAGCTGTTCTACCTCTGTACCATGTACCATTACGAACATATTCTGTAACACCTTATCACAGCTGATCGCTACATTGACTGTCAAAATACTTAATGGGTTTGGGATACATCTCCAAGTACGTTTACATACACATTAACTATGATAAGTGAATGAAGGGATTACAATGAATGTTAAAGCTATGATGATGTGCAATTTATTATAACGGTTAATCGTTTGAAAATAGATATGTGAACGCATCATAATTAACAATTGCAGTGCCTTGTGGCAACTCAAAGGAAATCAGCTGGCCCACGGTCTATTTGTTAGGTTATTGTTAGATTTCCTCCTAATAGCCGAAACATATCCTTATTGTGAATTAACCGCATGAAAACGTAAACAAAACATATGACAGAATAATTCATGGTTGAAGAATGCAGGTAGATACATCAACGCTTGGGAACATTGACAAGTCAACAATTTTCAAATGTTTGTTTAAAGATTTTTAAAAATTCGAATACATTTGCATTCACAATTTTGAATTTCAAATTGGTTTGACAGTTCATTGTACCAGCGGCTGTGTCGATGCAGCAACTTGTCTTATTTGTAGGAACAGAAGAGTAACGGCGTTAGAATTCTACAATGGCTTTGGTATTTCTGTATACATTTTTAAAGTAAGAAATGTTTACAGGATTGTTCCACTTCAAGGTTTGTGCCATAATAGAAGAATATAGGTAGATGCATTGACACAGCTGCTGGGACAATGAACTGTCAAACTAATTTTGGAATTGAAAATGTCGAATGAAAAATTATTTAAATTTGTAAAAATTGTTGAAAAACGCGTATTACAATACCCTCCGAATGACGTCGTATAGGAAAACATATAGAAATCTACTTATATTTGAAAAGACATATAAAATATTTTGACATATCAATGTTCCCAAGTATTGATGTATCTACCTGTATTCTTCTACCATGGTTATACCTTTTGCATTGCAAGACAAAATAGAATAAAGCAGGTTCAAAGCCTCCATCGGTAAAAAATAATAAAACTTTAATTAAAGCAACAAATTCAACTCAGGTGTGCAAAAGATCAAGCCGATTTTTTTAATTTCATGTGGGCTTATGCTCGATTGCTACTAGCATTTGTGGCAATCAGTTAAAGGCTCTATCACACGATATGTTTTACATATGTTGGGTCAAATTTTCCATATGTACATGGACGACATTCCAGTTGTGAAATACATGTGTAAAGTACATATGTACTTTTTCGATCACAGCGAGCCCTATTTTCATTGAAAAAAGATAATTTTATCGAAAGTGATTTTTTTTTGTTGTGTGAAAAGTCATTAATAAAATATTATATTTTTTTAGCAAATGCAACCATATGCAAGTGTGTGATAGCAAAAATTATGAGTCATATGTAAACTGGCAATTTTGACATACACACGGAAATACACATGGATAATAAAAGTAACAGCACATATGTAAAATCCTTATCGTCTGATAGCAGTTTAAGTACTCAAAAATTCTCTTATTGTACGTTAACATATAAATGTTTTACCAGGGTTAACCGTGATAATTGACCAGTCGCGATAAAATGTAACATATGTTTCCCATAGTAACATATGTTGTGATTTTTCAATTATCAATGTTAACCCCCGTAAAGATGTATATGTAAACGTGATATTATTTATTTTACTAAATATTTAAATTATAAACCCACATGTATTTGTATTCAATCAAAATGACTACCAACTCGGGATACACTTTCCCTTTCCTTGACCATTGTGTGGGTGTAATTTATTCCTCTTTTCTTTCCTTCTTTTTTTTTAAATAATGGAAAGCAAACCTTTCGGCCAAAGATTTCCTCTAGAGGAAAATTCATGCCTCCATATGTAAAAATCGTTTTGCATCTGTGATACATTATTCACCTTGGTGTGATAAATGGCATGTTGCAAATTTTTTGACGTTTAACTTTTCCTTTTTTTTCCCTATCTTGTTGGACAATGTGGCATCTGGACGAAAATTAATAACATTTCAAATGCCAAGTGAATACCCCCTACTTAGTAATTAACTATTTTGAAAATTTTCGGTTTATTTGCATTTAATGCAAATTTTATTTTTGTGGCAAATAGTACAATATTTGGCTGACATTATCCCGCAACTCCAATTCAATTGCATGCTGCGTCAATATGAAAAATGTGCTATAAATTTGAAATTTAACGGCCATATTTTGACAAATTCGATGATTTTGGATTTATGTTTGCCAACTAAAACAAATGGACAAAATGCAAAACGCATAATCTCCTGATAATCATGGTAAAAATTTTCGAGTTTGCCGCTAAAGATTGAATATGTCTGTATGTATTTATGTCTCCCTACCAACAACAAGGTTGTCTGTTGCCACTTAAATTTGAAATTGAAAAACGCACGCAATCTGAAAAAAAGCCGGTATAACTGAATGAAGCGATTCATGCATGAGCTCATGTTTCAGTTGTTTAATAGCCGGTGGAATGGTAGTTCATTTTTTGTCCAATTTGTTTCTCTTTTTTGCTTTGAATGCTTCAGCTGCACTGCCACGCCTATCTACTGTTTTGACTACTGTCTTGTGTTGAAAATGAAATCCAATTCGCTGCTATGTTTGTTGTTGTGTTTTTTTCTTCTTTGTGTTGTTATTATAATGGCATTAAAGCATGTTTTGTTGTTGTTGTTAATTTTATGGTGTTTGGTGTTTTCATTAGACTCACTCACTTTAATTTAGACATTTTGACATAATGTAATCTTAAACAATTGAAATGAAATGCAAATTTGAAAATAACAACGACGTGATGGCCTATCTGGCCAAAAACAAGAAAAACAGATTTTATTCTCGACCTAAACATTGCAACATTTGAATGTCAGTCAGCAAACATGTGATATGTCATACTCGCATAGTGTGTGTGTGTAGTTAATTCGTTAGACCCTACTTTAGTTTAGTGGGTGACTGTAATATACCATACTATACCAGGTTTACATGACGTTACAACAAACACCGAAAATAAATCGTGAGTTGGCCATTTGAAAAATGTTGATGTTACCAAGTCTTGTTGAACTACTGCATTTGTATGTGTTGTTATTGTCTACCTTTTTATACCCTACAACACTATGTGTTGGGGGTATTATAAGTTTGATTGGGCCAAAAATTATGTAACACCTCGAAATATTGGTTTCCCACATAGGAAAGTATATATGGATCTTCCTAGCTCGCCGAGCTGAGTCGATCTAGCTATGTATGTCCGTCCGTCCGTCTGTCCGTCTGTCCGTCTGTCCGTCTGTCCATGTTAATTTGTAATCACTCTACAGGTCGCAATTATGGCCCGATCTTCACGAAATTTAGAATGGAGGTGGGTCTGGGGTCAGAATAGAACCCTATTTCTTTTGGAGATGATCGCCAAATGTTTAGGGGTTGAAATGGACCAAATACTGAAAAAATGTCGGATTTTGCAGAAGCTATACAGGTCGCAATTATAGACCAATCGACGCGGAATTTCGCATGTAGCTAGAGTTTAGGGCGGGGAAGAAGCCTACCAATTTGGGTGGTCATCGGATAATATTTAGCGGGTAAAATAGACCATATTTTTTTGTGTTGAAAAAATTCAAAATTTTTCATTAAACCGCGAACATTTTAAATCCCGGCGAAATCACAAAGCCATGAAAAGGTTACTTCTGATCTTTACATTGATGTTAACATCCAACAAAACGGATATATAGCAAAATATGTGCGATATATACGTTTATCAAAGAAGATATGCTTGAAAAATCTGTTATATGTCGAGAACGGCTGAACTGATTTCCACAGTTCTCATTAATTCAGAATGGCCTCTTGGCAGGAAAGTAAAAACGTCTAAAAAAATCGCATAAAAATATCTCTCTAAAGATGAAAATATTGATTTTGTAAAATTTTCTCATATTTTTTCAATTTTGTCATATTTTTGGCATATTTTCATTTTGAATTAAACATTTTGTAATATTTCTACAGCTAACAAAACTAAGTAGTTAGGATATCAGGATATCATATACAGATCGCATTTATGGCCCGATCCTTATGAAATTTTGCATGGGGATAAGATGAGGGTCAGAATAGAAGCCTACTCTTTTTGGAGATAATCGCCATATATTTAGAGGTTGAAATGGACAAAAAAACTGCAAAATTGTCAGCAAGTCGTAATTATCGCCCGATCCTCACGCGCATTTGAATGGAGGTTACCGGACATTGCAAAAGCCAAATAGTTTTGGATGGCCATCCAAAAATATTCAATATGTGAAATAGTTTGCCAACTTTTGTAGACACAATACGAAAATATCCATTCCAGTGTCTTTTTGGAGAATTCACAAATACAGGAAAGACGCACTTCTGACTATTTCGTTAACGCTGATTTCTTTGAAGAATATAGTCAAATGTCTGTATCTCATATAGATGCGTTTCAGTCAAAAACCAATAATAAATGTTAATCTTTTGCCACTTCTGAGAGATTATAGGTCTTTGGGAAATATTGGTTCCAGATCTAGGAAGACCATTTACGTGCAACATCTACCAATAAATTGGAAATGAGCAAATTATTATTCGAAAATTAGAGAACGAAACCTGATGGTTTTCTTTTATTATTTGTCACAATATCTTGTGGAATTCTTTCGAGTATCTCGCCTATATAAACTGTATCGTTTATTATAGTGTTGTAGGGTATTCAACGGTCGGCCCCGCTCGACTGTAGCCTTTGCTTACTTGTTTTAATTTTATAGTTGTAACATGTTGAAAATTACATAATTTTTGTGTTGCTGTCTTATTGTCTGAGCGGTGATTTGTTTATTCAAATTTTAATGATGCTGAAATTAAAGAACAGCAATAACTTTTTATTTTGTTGTGGCCATTCAAATTTGCTAATGTGTTAAGCGTGAGGGTCATTTGGGTGTTACTCGAAAAAAATAGGTATACTCCCACACAAGCTGTCAAAGAATAGAACTCTCTCGCTTACACACATACACATACTCTGTTTATTTTTGTTAGGCTGTGCTGAAGTGTCTATTAATCTGGTAGTGGCACATGCATTTAAAAGCTGTGTGCATCATAGCCTGACTGCTCTTCTTTTATACCTCGGCATCATATTTTTGACAGCTAGATAGTTTGGCTTGCTAAATGCATATTTATGTTTTTACGATCCACTAAAAAAAGGGGAGCTTCTATTTATTTTGTAAGTTATTTTAGTCTAAGTTGACCTAAAGAAGAACTGACATCAAGCACTTTGTCATGTATGTGTGCGTGTGTTGTGTTTTCTGGAGAAGTGTCTAAATATTGACATTTCAGAAGTGTTGAGTTCATTATTTTTGTGGAGATTTCGTGTTTACACAACGTGGAAGTGACCTTTGCTAGCAGACAGCTGTGCAACGGGGGGAAAAGGGAAATATGGGACTTTTTGGAAAGGGGAAAGAGAGGGAATCATTAAATTTAAAACTTAATGCTTTTTTATAAAAATAAAAATAAAAACATGGGGGATTTGATATAAAGTTAAAATAACGATTTTAGAATGACATTTATTTACATGGCTGATTAAAAAATTATATATATTGGACAAAGGAATAATTGATAGCCTCAAAGTTGACATATTACGTTTACAGATCCCGCACAATAAATATTACTACACCAAACATAATTTTTTGGGATTGGTTAATTAATATATGATTTTGCATGTAAACGTGATATTATTTCGTATAGACTTCTTAAAGTTTTTTTTAAATAGGTATGTGATTTATGTCAGCAGATCATCAGAAAAACTGTCAAAATGAATTATTGTGATTGAAATTACCAGTACGAAAATAAATACTACAGGTAGTCGCATCAAAACAGCTGATGGTACAATGAACTGTCAAAAGATTTTCATTTTTTAATGAAAAAGAATTAAATAAGTAAAAATTGTAAAAAAATTAATTGCATCGCAAAAATCTATTTATTTTTGCAATATTTTTAAATGTTTGATATTTAAAGCAACTCTGCAACACACTTACAAACATTATCGCATCGAAAGTTGAGTTTATAGAAAGAAGTATGGTAAAATTAAGAAGGTAAAGTCATTTCAAATAAGCATTCCCATCTATGCATTTTCTGTAATTTACCTTGTCAAATTTCACTGCATAGAAAACATGTTCCCATCTCTGATATGTGTATGTACAATGGATTTATAAATAAACATTTTGACAATGAGATGTTGTCAAATTAAAAGTTTTGAAAAAATGTTAAGATATGATTGCATGACTTTACTTTCTTAATTCTACCATGGAAAGAAGAAAGTTGAACTACGTAAATGTAAAGGCACGTTTACATTCAAATCTTTATCTGGTTAACCCTAATAAGTTGATAAGTTTTTCTATGAAAAACATTGGTCAATTATCACGGTTAAACCCGATTAAGACAATGAATATAAACGCACCATTATTCACCGCCATTCGACCTTCCTTCCCCAAAATTGCGTTTTTTTCGTTTCTGACTCAAAGAAAACACCTTTGTAAGTTTGCAAGCTTCACTGTAGCAACTTACTTTCCTCTGGGCTACATCCCTTTCCCATTTGCCTTTAAGGGCAATGAAATGTCTTTTGTTTTCTCAAAACATCATGTCTTCATCAATTCTTGCGACAATTCCATAGAAACACATAAAAATAGACAAGAAATGTCAAAGTGACAGATTTATCAGTTTTCTTGACATTTTTGCATAATCATAACATGTTATGTAAACCTAAGATCAATCGTTGCATTGTAATTTTGAATTTTTCTAAAGAAATTTGTGGAAAAATAGCTTCATTGTGTCACAAGTCTTTTCGGAAGTGAGATGTTCTTTTTCTTCTTCTTCTCTACGCTGAAAGTCAATGCCGCAATTAGCATATTTTTTTCATAAGATTTATTGTTGTGAAGCCGTTGAACATCTAGTCGAAGAGCCGACAATACTTCAAGTGTTTCAACAAGTTTTTGGATGTGAGAAGAAGAGATGAAATGTAAAAATGCATGCTTTAGGTTTGAGTGTTTCTCTTTTTCTCTTTACAACAAATTTAAAACGACCAAACAGATATCTTCGCATAACAGTAAAAATCATGTTTTGACGTTTGATTGGATTCGGCGAATTCAAATTTATTTGACAGATCGTTTGGAAATCAGCTGAGCTGTAGAATTCGATTGTTTAAAATACTCAATTTATCACTTTTCATAGTAAGGTTAGCTGTCAAATTACCAGATTTTTACGGTATTTTTTTTTTAAATTGACAATCTAAATAAACCGATATAAATAAGGATGTAACATAGGAAAGGTGTACTATACTCGATTTATTGCTGTTATCAAGTTATCTGTCAAAATACATTATTGTGAATGAATTCATATCGCAAAAGATAAACAAATAGTAAAGAAAACAATAAACATTTCATTTGACATTTTTTCGCCTTATTATTGCGACTTCCGGAATATTCATTATATAATATTCAAACTGTAAAATATATGTAAATTGTAAAACTATTACACATATGTATATTATTTACACACATCTAGAGAATTTTAGTTATGTGTTGAAACATAGTTTAGCTTACTGCGGACAACCCACTGGGCAGTGTCACCAAACAAATGCTAAAAGGGCTATTGTTTCTCTGTCATAGTATTTTCTTAAATCAACACGATACGAAAAACAAACAAATAAAGTTAACTTTTTCGTGTAAGGTCACACAAAATAAATAGAGATAAAACAGCGACCCTATCTCATCAAAAAAAGCTTCCCCAAAATGTCGGGTAAACTGAAAATCAATGAATGAATGTCACATATCATGTAAAATATACCGACTAATATACCTATTTCAAAGTTATGCTGTTTAAAAAAAGCATTAATATATTTACAAAAAAAAAAAAAAAAAAAACAACAAAAAATTCCCTAAACCATAACCAGAATTACTGGATGGTCCGAAAAAGCAGATGCGGTAAACTTGTTTGATTTTGTTTAAAAATGAAGTCGATTGGCATTTTGTTTTCGGAACTCGAACAAAAAGATTGACATCTCTGCAGTTTAAGACAAAGCTCCGCTTAATGGATATTTATGTTCATTGCCGGTAAAATAGTAATAATCCAGTTTTGTTTTTTTTTTTTTTTTTTCATTAAATAGACAGCTATTTATTAAATCCGATTCATCGTTGCATTCGAAAAAAAACGGCATAACGAAAGGTGACACAGAATTATTTTAAATATTTTATTAAAACGTTGCAGTGAAAGTCACAACTAATTAATAACCAATGGAATTTTTGTTTCACACAAATGATTTTCAAGAAAAACAAAACATATTAACCGAAATCAAATGATGGCCAGTAGTTAGTTGTACGATATTGTTTACAACACATAAACTCATACAACTCATAAATGCATTGCATATTTTATCACCCCTCATTAATGTTGGGCCTCATACCGGTGTTTGTTGTGAATAGCAGTTATTAACTAATAAAGATATCCCACAGAGATTATAAAGTGTTTGAAAAGTTTCAAATTAAATGGCGTAGCATTAAACATTAAATAAAACGCTGACAACACTGTTTAATAGCTTTTGAAGAAAACACTTAATACATTTTCCCATAATGCTATCAACTCGAAGGTTTACATTGACACTTGTTGTTGTTTGGTCTCATTTTAGAGGTTAAGTTGTAAGTTTATGATTTTTTTTAATATTTTTAAATTCTTTGTCCATTGAATAGAATTTTATAATGTAACCAAACTCTTGTGTTTAATATTGTAAGTTTATGACATGAAATCAATCCCAAAATGAGGGTGTATAGAAAAGGAGGAAATATTATTAGTTTGTCTTTCCTAAGAACAATTCTTTAAATTTGATCATTCAGGAACGACAAAACTATTGCCTACCTCCGCTAGCAAGTCTTATTCTCTTTTACATTGCTCTATTTTGTTTTATATTAACCCCACATTCGCACATAGCTTATTTATACACAATTATTCTTAGTTAGAACAAGGAAATAAAAGTTCTAAGATTATATGTTAATCATTCACATTGAATGCCGACATTGTCCGAGAAAAGAAGAAGACTCAAATAAAGATGACTACTCCACTCTTTGCCATGTCAATTTCCCATGTCATGCCTCACATTCATATTCTCTCTCGATCTCTGCTCCAGTTTTACTTTAAAATAATCATAAAAAGTTTGTTTAAATAAAAATTCATTTGTTTAAATAAACACCACAACTGCTAGCCGGCTGGCTGGCTGGCTTGTTGGTCAGCCGTCTGAGCAAAATGTGCAAACGAAAATGTGTTCGGTTCCGTCTGACTTTTGCATGTGTGACGATCAATGAGCCACTGACCTAAGACAATATGCCGTTCATTGTGCCGCTTACGAGTAGTGATTACGTTGGCAGAGACACGCAGAGAGGGAGAACGAGAAAATTGGAATTATTACCGTATCATTTGATTTTGCAATTCATTTGCAGATTAACGCCCTTGCATTTGTGGATTTCCCAGAAATATTGTGGTATGAACTGTTATTATTGTTTATAGCTTCTTAATTATGGTCATACACAGATGCATATATGTGTTTATGTCTTTCAAAATTTGTATTAAAACAATAATTGAGTTTTCGAAAAATTGTAGCAAAAAAATCTTTTAACAAAAGTTTCAAATTCATTTCTCTAAATATTGAAGTTTTAGTTCGTTTTATAAGAATTAATTATTTTTTTTTAAATCTACGATTAATGTAATCATAGAAACTATTTTTCCTATCAATATGGCAACCCCAACACATTGTTTAGCAAATACTACTTCCGGTCGTATATAAAGCCAAGCAGATGACATTTGACCAGCGATTAGGAAATACAAACAAGTCTTAAGAAAGTCTCTGATCATCACCAAAAATAGAAACACATTAAACTAATTAGAATCGCGCGATAGGGAAAATATTTATGCGTTGTGTTTCATTAGGCAAATCAAATTATTTTTTTTTTATTTTTGTTGATATAAACATAGTTTTCTCTTTAGAGATTTATAATCTGCTGGGACAATGAACTACTGTCAAAAACAATTTTGGAATTGAAATTTTTGAATGAAAAATTATTGAAATTTTTAAAAATTATGGAAAAAAACCTCCGATTTATGGCGTATAAGAAACCATATAAAAATCGATTTATTTTTTACAAAACATCTTACAATTTCATACCTATTAATGTTCCTAAGCGTTGATGCATCTACCTGTAATCTTCTACCATGAATTTTCTCAAATATGTACTCAACATTCTTAAATGTGATTTCCACACCCAAATTAAATTTTGTTACATAACCAAGTAATGAGTGACAAACACAAAATGCATAGCTCTGCTCAAATGACACTCTCTTGACTGGTCAAATGTCATAAAGGCATCTAACTCGTCACAAGGAAAAAAAGACAACGACAAAATACTGATTCATTTGACAGACAAGAACTTGAACCGACACTGAATAATTCTGCCTGTAGGAGGAAGAGCCACACAAAAGTGTTGCACACACACGCATACACCCCAGACGTAGGTGGTAATGATGATGGTATAGTTGTTGAATTGTTGACTGGCATGCATCAAGGGATTAAATAATAAATCCACGTGCCACTGTAAATAACGCTAGAAAGACAGATAGCAGGAGCCCGACATGCTGCGTCGGCCGCGGCAACAGCAGCAGCAACAGAAAGCCATTACCATTTATGGTGTGTCTTCACGTATTGTCTCACAGCAATTAATATAAAATGTTTGGTGGTGGGGAGAACAAATGGAACTCCCTCCCCCCATTTAATGTCAATAATATATTGGAAATGTACCCTTTCATTTATGTGGCTTCCCCATTTCTTTTTTTTAATTGTGATGTTTTAAAAATAAATCCCCTCCAAAATCCCTTTAAATGTTTTTTTTTAGTTTACCAAACGTTTTCCGTTTTAATGTGTGATCTTTTGACACCATTCGGGCGTCACCCTTTCTCCTGCCAAACCATCTCATTAATTATCAACTTTAAGATATGTGAACGTTGCATTGTGTGCTGTGTCAATGTGGGGGAATGTTGAAATGTCATGTTTGCACTCTGTGTATAGAAGAAGAGAGAGAGAGTTATAGCCCTAATGTCTGATACTTTAAATTTCGAAATTTGCCAAATCTTGTAAAATTCTCCTCAAGGAACACTTTTTCTATCATCTTTTTGTCAAACTTGTTAAAATTACCTTCGTATGAACAATTTAACAATGTTTAATGTCAAAACTAGACATGACACCTAGGTGGCAGCTCACAATATTTTTTCCTTATTCGCTGCAATGCCACGAAACGACGAAAAAACGTCTTGCATACGCCTCGCTTCAAAATGTGCTAAACAAGCGCCAAGCGCATTAACTTCGTTTTGTGTGGTTTAATAGACTTGTGTCTGTGCTTGCCTTTTTGTTTTGTTATTACATGACAACGACAACAACAACAATAAGCCAGTGAAAATATTGCAGTGTTGACAACTGTTGCTCCACAATACTATTTGTTCATTGACTCTTTGAACAGCCAGCCATGCATCGACGGCAGCCATATGTTATGGAGATTCCTACATTGTGCCCTTCACCACAACCCAGAATGGCGGCAAGGCTAAATTGTTTCTTTTATGTAATGCCGCTGATTTTTTGGGGATTTATTTTTAATTCCTTTTTTATTTATATTCAAATTGAAACTAAAAATAGCAAGCAAAATCAGGATGTAAATAATTATTTATGTGGTTTGTGGAATAATTGCTTTTTGAAAGGGATCTTTCTTCAGAAAAAAACCTAAAAACAGAACACGAACCATAAATGAAATATCCATATCTAGATATTCATAAATTAATTCATTTGTGACAAGCGTGAAATGCAAAAGTGAATTGAATAGACTTTTGTTAATTGTACAACCTTTTTTCACACTTTGGATTCCATCCAATCCCCCTGAACAAATATTCCCCAACGGACACTGTTCGTCTTGCCATTAATATCATGGGACTTATGGTCTATTATCTTGGCGTTGCATTAAATTTGCCTTTAGCAAAAGAAAATGTGACACTTTTAGTGTTGTCATAAAACAAACACTGTTCACTGTACAAGTGTTGTCGACCACCCATTAATGGAGTAGGTATATTTTTCATACGTCGTATAATGTTTACACAGAAAATATTTTCATTCGGGTGAAAGTTCAAGAATTCTGGATAAAGTTGCAAATGTTTTAAATGGTGTATACATAGGTTGTGTATGGGCGTCCTTCATCGAACAAAGTCCCATCGAAATTGGAACAATGGAGAAGTGAATGAATGCCCTATTTTGTCATTGAAACCGTGTCACAATTAATCAGCTGTATGCGTTTCCTAGCTGACATTAGCAAATATGTCATTTCATAAATAAAATGAGTAATGTGAGCTTTTTGTGAGAAATAATTGCAGATAGTATTCTCGTGAGAGTATTCAAAATGTTACCTTCTTTGAAAATTTGCTTAAATGTTGTGAGCTGCCACCTAGGTGTCAACGTTTTATTGTAGTTTTTGACATGGTAGAAGAGTACAGGTAGATGCATCAACGCTTTGGAACATTGATATGTCAAAATTTGTTAAATATTTCTTCAAATATAAGTAGATTTGTAAATGTTTTCCCATACGACGCCAATCGGATGTTGTTAATAAAATTTTCAAATTTGAATAATTTTTCATTTAAAAATTTCAATTCCAAAATGGGTTTGACGGTTCATTGTCCCAGCAGTGGTGTTGGTGCGACTACCTGTACTCTTCTACCATGGTTTATGACAATCCTTCTGACCTTCTCTATATGTCGTTCAGACTTAAAACATCAATTTTTCCATTTTTAATTTTCAAACAATTATTTTTGCAAATTCTTAAGTTAACAAAAATGTGCCCAAATATATACCAGCTGACTGACATTTTACATCATATTAAACTAGTCTAGATTTGGCAATAACGTATTACCATGGTAGAAGAATACAGGAAGATACATCAACGTCTGAGAACATAGATATGTCAAACTTATTAAGAGTTTTTTTTTTTTCAAAAATAAGTTCAGATGTTCTTATGAAATGCACTTTCCAAAAATTTTTACAAATTTCAATAGTTTTTCATTCAAAATTTTCAGTTTTAAATTGGTTTGACATTTCATTGTCCCAGCAGCTGTGTCGACTACTTGTATTCTTCTATCACGACTGCGACTACTTGTATTCTTCTATCACGCATGGTACCCATAATAAAACCATGGTAGAAGAATATAGGTAGACGCATCGCATTGAAAATGTTGAATGAAAAATTATTTAAATTTGTAAAAATTGTCAAAAATCTCGAATTATAATAACCTCCGAATGACGTCGTATAAGAAAACATTTAAAAATCTACTCATATTTGAAAAAACATTTAAAATTTTTTGACATATCAATGTTCCCAAGCGTTGATGCATCTACCTGTATTCTTCTGCCATGAATAAAACATTCAAAATTTTTGACAGTTAATCACATTGATATGAAACTGTGTGAACATAGTTTAAGGCGTCGGTAGACAGTTGTCATCCGTAAAGAGTGGCACCTCCATTAATAGCACGTTTAGATACAAAATGCAAATTATCCAAAATAACCCACATTATATGAATCCAGATTGTTTCAACTTGATTTGTAGAGCGACTGTCACCAATTTAAATAAATACTTTTTAGCTACTTAAGCACAAGGTTAACTCACTAGATTTATTAAACCCAGTATCTGACGCTCTTATAGTTTAAACGTGCTATTAGAAATTTGAGCTATAAAACTCATATCATGTTTACATTTAACCCTTCATAATGATAAACTAACTAACGATGGATCAACCCTTAAGATCATTGATATGTCAAAAAATTAAAAATGTTTTTTTTTCAAATATAAGTCGATTTTTATGTTTTCTTATACGACGTCAATCGGAGGTTATCATAATATGAGTTTTTTTAACAATTTTTACAAATTTGAATAATTTTTCATTCGAAATTTTCAATTCCAAAATTGTTTTGACAGTTCATTGTCCCATCAATATATTTATTTTTTTTTTTTTTTTTGGTAAACAACTTTTCAATTCAAATATCAATTTGAATTTAAAGAATTTAAAAAAAATAAACCTTGATTTCATTCTACCATGTATGTAATGTACTAATCTGACTATTTTCTTTGAAAATTTACCGTCTTTTAATCATTTCGAACAAAATACAAGCATAATTAATGGTTTCTGTAATATTTATTAACGTCTGTCACAAATTTTCAAATTAAATTTCAATTTTATCCTAGCCATGTTTTTAGCGATCAAGAAACAAAAAATTCCAACAAAACCCGTTCTATAGCGTACCACAACTATACGTCACAGTGTCAATTGAGTTTGAGCCTCAAAACACTACTGACAGTTTTTCCGATACAAAGTAAATTATTTTATGATTTATTGTAGAAAAAGCTGAAAGCAGAAAAAAAGAAATCAACCATCAATATTATTGGCCATAGACCACAAGAATAGGAAAAATGATTTAATGTCTGAGGCAGACACTAATAAATTACTTTTATGCCGTTTGCTGATATGACGAGGAGCATAAATGACACAAGTATGAATTTTCACACTAAAGCCAGAGTGGCGAAAGATATGCAAAACAAATACAACATGGCTGACACAGATTTTAATTAACGCATCGTGGTTGTGTTGTTTTTTTTTTTCTTCTTTCTAATTCACCTGATTTCCAGTGTCTAGCCTTTTTGTTGTCATTCTCTCTCGTTCTCTCTCTCTATCTCTCTCTTTGTATATAATAACGGTATATGGTGTTGACTTTCCTTGGGATCTTGTCTTGTTTTTATCTGAGCTACGGGGGTAATTCCGGCCTTCGTTTGTCAAAACTGTCATTTTGCTGAGCGTCAAGTGTACGTACGTAAACACAACAAAGAAAGAAAATTGAATATCTACTCTACCGCCTTGACAAGCGAACAAATTGTAAATCTATGCAAATGCTAAAAATTGTAGATACGTACGTACGCACGTATGTTTGTTTAAAATGTTGCATGCAAAATGAAAAATGTCGGGAAAATGTTGTCAGCAAATGCGTAACAAATTGAAAAGCTTGTGTTTACATTAATTGCTGACTCTACTTTGTGTTCTTTGCCTTGGCTTGACTCTATTGGTCATGTCTAACAAACTGGCTTTTGAATTGTTGTATTTGAAGAGGTTAGTTTGTTTGCAGATCAATTAATTGTCAAAACGATTTAGTTGAGGTTAGTTGTTTACTAAATAGCATTAATTTTGGTTTGATCAAATTTGTCGTTTTATATGAGCTATGAATATAGAGCTATTAAATAGAACAGCCAGCCAAGGCTATAGGCAGTTTCATATTGGTAACTCAAGTCGGAGTTTTATAAAACATTCGACTATTAATTAATGTTTACCATAAATATAGAGCTATTAAAAAGAACGGAGTTTTATAAAACATTGGACTTTTCATTTTTTTTCTAATCTCGTTTCAATAAAGTAAATTAACACCAGCCAGGATTTAGGGATGTAGCGTCACTTATTTGCTAATAGCTAGTTTAGATATAACATTTTATCAGGATTAAAAATATTATTAGGATGCATTCCTTAATCAGGATTTATTCAACTATATTTATCATACAATAATAGATCTGCGGAATATAGTAAGTAAGTAAGTTACTTTATTGAGTCTTCTTCTTTTCGATGGTACATTTAAATACAAAGTGAACGATTAACATGAATTGAGACTGTTAGAACTATTGTTGTCTTATTCTAACGTACAATGAAAGTGTATAATATGCTACATGCGAATTGTGAAATCATTACACAAAATGTAAACAATTAATGAAGTATATAAGGCTTGCTCCCGGCCTCAACTGTAACTAAATCTGCGGAATATAAACATACAAGATTGACATACTAGATCTTTTAAACACAGTTGATTAACCTTTTATACTGTAAACACGCTATAAAACTTCTGCTTCATTTCTAAAATAATATCGTGTTTAGATAAACCATTTTATTCGGATTATTCCACATAATCAGGATTTATTCGGATTATTCCACATAATCAGGATTTATTCAATCAGATTTGCCATATAAAAAAGATCTTTTCTCCACCGGATTTATTTTAAATCCGGAGCGAAATTCACATACTAATGATATGCAACTGTGTTTTTAACTTGAAAAAGTACCACATGTTAAGTACTACTAAAAATATCAACTGTTTTAGCAAAGCGTTTGTTTACAACGAAGGGCAGAACAAAATGAAATAAAAATTACAGGAAAATGGAGAAAGAAAATATGGACGGGAACTGATTGACTATTTTTTAAATTAAATAATTTATTTATTTTTCTATTTTCAAAGGAAAAGTATAATAAGGTGTTGGTATTAAAAATTTAAACTTTTCATGAGTCATGCGAAAGCTTTCATTGAAAATCGCTCCAGACATTTTCAGGCTCCGTTGAAGATCATTTTGTATAAACACGCTATTAGCTTCATTTATTTTTATGGTAAAAGAATATAGGTAAATGCATCGAGACAGCTGTTGGGACAATAAAATATTAAACCAATTTTAGAATTGAAAATGTTGAAAAATTAATTAAATTTGCACAAATTGGTGAAAAACGCGTATTGTAATAACCTTCAAATGATGTCGTATAAGAAAACCTATAAAAATCTTCTTATATTTGAAAAGACATTTAAAATTTTTTGACATATCAATGTTCCCAAGCTTTGATGCATCTACCTGTATTCTTCTAGCATGTTTATTTTAAATGGCGCACAATGACATCATACTATTTTATGCAACGTTGCTTTGGCGTTGCCATATATCAATGTTAGAAGAATACCGGCAGACACAGCTGCTGGGACAGTGAACTTTCAAACCATTTTTGGAATTGAAAAAATATTCAAATTTATAAAATTGTATTATAATGACCTCCGATTAACGTCGTATAAAATCTACTTATATTTGAAAAATCGTTAAAAAAATGTTAACATATCAATGTTCCCAAGCATTGATGCTTCTACCTGTATTCTTCTACCATGCATATATGGTGAAGAACCAACGGCGAATTAATGTATATTAGATATTATTAAATAAATGCGAATAAGAAATTGTATTTATGAACTTATACTAAGTACACATGGCATGCAAACGCTACAGTGTGATTTGAATATAGAAAAACTGTATTAAAAAAACCAAAATTTTCGGAAAAAAACGGAAATTGTCTTTATGAACTTATACTCAGTTCACATGGCATGTGATTTGCTCCATTTGAATTTTAATATAAAAAAGCTGTATTAAAAATACCAAAATTTTCGGAGAAATAATCTAAGTCGTGAACACAATTTTGAGAGCGAACAATGTGAAATTGCAATATGAACATGGTTTAAATTGCTTTCAATATAACTTATGCGCTGCTTATCAAAGCAAATCATATGCTCTGTTCCAGAGACAGCAAAAATCTACTAGTATTGCAATTTTTTTCGATATTATCATAGGGAGGGCAGTTCTGGAACAAACCAATATACTGTTTACATTCAATTTTTTTGAAGCGATTAACTGTGATTTACACCTTTTACAACAAAGTTGCCATATGTTTTCTATAGTCAAATTTATTGTAAGTAGTCCATTATTAGGATTAACCCGGCGTAAATACACACTTAAGCCATTAACTTTACCTAGCTCTTAGTTCACGAGCCAGTTCAATTTCTGTGAACTTAAATATTTAAATGCACAAATTTAACCCAAAACCAAACTCTGTTTTCTAAATCCAAAGCAGGATTTAATGTTGGGCGCCAACTTTGTACATTCTGGCCATTAAGATTGATTTCGGCATCACATTATTACATTTCGGTCAATGGACCTTATGGTGACCCTTTGCAGTGTGTTGGAATGTTAACTTTTACCAACCACATACTCAATGACATAGTGAACTAGTTCATGAGCTGGTTTCGGTGAACCTATTAAATGAACTATTTCGCTCGCAAATTAAGCAGCCCTGGATTTCAGTGTCAAAAAGACTAATATTTTATTCTGTTTTAGGCTTTAAATTTGTAACTTATTTTTTCAGTTTCAAAGGACCTAATATAAAACGGAAAACTAGAGGAGTACAGAAATTAAAAAAAAAGAAAAATAAATAAATAGAGAAAATATGCCGATAGAAAAAGGAATCAAAACAAACCTTTTTAATTAAAAGAAAAATTGGGCGCCATAGGTATTGCATTTTGAGCTTCGTTCTCTCACATTATGAGCTATAACTTGGAATTAAACACCACCAAATCCCATCTCCGCTATCAATTAAAGTCTTATTCTCCCAATAATCATCTCAAATCCCATACGATATCACGTTCATTAATTGCCTTCTAATGGCAACAAACCAGATTTATTGGATTTCAATAATCAAAAAAGATTTCTAATTAAAATTCAATTTCGATTTAACGATTTCAAAATTACCGATTCTTTTGCCATTACCAATAGACTGACTGCATTGGACAATTAAGATATCCAAACGAAAAGTGAACGAATTGACAGCAGAGACACAATTTCCTCCTTTAAATGACTGGGAGTCTTAAATTCTTGAGATCATAATTCATATTCGCTTAGAAATTGTGTTTTAAGTGAATCAACGCCTCTTTTATGATGGCCATTTTTAACGATGTCCACGGCATATGATGAGGTTTTGAGACATTGTCAGTAGAAAACAGGTATTGGGTATAGACAAACTTTTTCATTGATCACCAGGAAAATTAATTGAATATTCATTTGCATATCAGGAAAACTTAGTGGCACTGCTCAGTGAAGAAAAAAAAAAAAACATGTTTGTGCCCCAAAGACTGACTTCCTTTGCCATGAAATTGTTTGGAGCAAACCTGGACTTTTGCCACTTGCAGCTTTCAAATTATCCAGAAACGCCTTTAAATCTGGTGATGATCTCAGTGCCGTTTTTTGGTGGGAAAAAGCTTGGCCGACAGCAAAACTCTAAGTGATTTCTAATAGCCATAACTGAACGAGCGTATGTCTTTGTTTTGCCCCTCCGGCAAGGTGTTAACCAAGAAATGTTTAAATAATTAAATAAAAAAAAACATTTGTTTGCGTGTTGAAAATTAATAAAAGAAAAAATTGGTGTTTTAAAATTTTAGTGGTAAAATGAAATGTTTAAATTTTTTGACAGTTGCGCTTGATTTTCCTGCTCTCTGGCCGATGCTTGCATGTTTCGATTATTCCGTTGAATACACCTTTATAGGCTTATTAATTTGTTAAAGATTTATTTAAATTAATTGCATCATTAGCGTTGTGATATGGACTTTCACCATTTGAATGCGTTTGTATTTTGGATTTTTTAATGAGACGGTCACACGAAGTTTTGGGCCTTTAGATTTCAGTTTGATTGAAATTTGAGAAATGACTGACCGACTTTGGGAAAAGTTTGTAACTCAACTTCTGTATTATCAGCAGCTTATCTATAGAATTAACTACTATTTTGAACCACCAACAAAAAAAAAAAAAAACATTGTGTTCTATTAATTGTTTTCTTTCTCTTTTTCTTTTTCTCCTTCTTCTTTTGCTCTTTTTTTAGGTAAGTACCACCTGAAAACGTTAGGTATATGGATGGAGTTACACTCAGCCAGTGGTCTTGAAATCGTGAGCCAATGCGTGAATTATGATTGACAGACACACAAGAAAAAATGAAAACCAAAAACAACAACAGCCCAGACAAACGATTGGAGGTCAGACAGATATGTGTTTTTTTTACAATAACTTAAATCTGTATGTGTGTACGTATGTAAATTTTCCATTGGATACGATTTAACAGGCCGGCCAATGGTAACAATAACTTGCCTTACCCCGGCCATAATTTATGTGGTTTTCGTGAAACTCGAAAAAAAAATTCAAACATCACTCTTCAAGAAGTCCCTTTTCCCAATTATCATCAACAATTGAAATTATTGAGACATTTATGATTTTAGCATGAAGCCATGAAGCGAAAATGACAAAATCACAGAAATCATGCCAAAGCTATTATTCGAAACGAACAAAATATAAGGAAAAATATTAATAATAATTTATGATTATGGCTAATGTGCCTGCAATTTGTGGTGGAATGTTGAAATGGGGTTTGAATTTGATTTCTTTATTTTTTTTCGATTTATGGGAGAACAATTAAAAAATCAATACACACGATACGGCTTGATTTACAAAGTGTTGACAAGGCAGTGCCCGAAATAATATATGAAGCGGAGATATGACAGGAATGTTAAAAAATTGTCAGCCAGATAATGCCAATGGGGGTATTCTTAGTTGGCTATGTCCAGCCAAACTTATAAATCAACTATAACAGTTGATAGGTGTGTGTGTATGTGAAGAAGAAGCTTCTTCTTGTTACTTTAGTATTCACAACATGTTTTCGATTATTAAAGTCAATTAGCAAAAGCTATGAACAGGGGTGTAAATTACTGGGTATTTGTTCGGGATTTTAACGATAAAAGTTCCCATGCTTTCAAATTAGCATGTTATGGGAACTGATTTTGTTTTTCGTGGTGTGTGTGTGTGTGTGGAAATTTTGGCGCAATGATCACTTGTCGTTCGGCCTTTGTTCATAACATGGGAAGTCAGCTTCAAGCGTGTTCTATGCATATACTCGGGCGTTACAGGCATTCCAAAACATCTAAAAAGTAAAAATGCCATGGAAATATCAAGAGTGGGATTTTTATAAAAATAATGAGATATTTGAAAAAACGCTCTGTAAATGTTCTATT
Organism: Musca domestica; assembly: GCF_030504385.1. Lineage (NCBI taxonomy): Eukaryota > Metazoa > Arthropoda > Insecta > Diptera > Muscidae > Musca > Musca domestica. The sequence goes on from NW_026712258.1 coordinate 11,724,792, forward strand.
TTCGGAGTTAAAACAGTTAAATGTGTGGATTTTCAAAAAAAAGTTTAAGTGAAGTAAATGTCAAGGATTAAAACGTTGGGCACCATATTTCCAAACTAACACATACCCTGTTTTTGGTCGATTTTTTTGATTTTTTTTTGCAGAAACATTAAGAATGCAATCCAGATTTAAATCTCATTGTTTATCTACTAAAATATTAAGTCGTCTTTTTTGTTAAATTGGTAAAATCTGAATCTGCTCTAAATTTAATAAATGTCCGTGTCATACATCGAATTTTCTCAAATTTAATATGTGATGTGACAATAACAAAATATCTCTCTCTCTTCTCACATGAAAATGAAAACATTCAATCACCGCATGATTTATTTTCAAATTTCAGCATAATTTTCTCTTTTGTCACGGCATGAAAACTTTTGGCTTCATTAAATGTTCCCTTGACTTGAAAAGTTGTACTCTTAAGAAACCTGTAATTGGTGTTGACATACAAATGTCAAACATGATTTACTTTGTACACTTTAATAAATATATATCACCGAATTTGGTACAGATATTAAGTGGGAAACTATTTTTTTTTGCTGACACGCACGCACACACAAATTTCCCAGATATTTAGCCGGTAGACTAATTTCCACACTTAGGCAATAGCAGCAGACAAACACGCAACATTACGGCAATTTTTTTTTTCGTTTTTATTAAGTAATTAAAATGTTGTCTTTTGAAATCATTCGAAGAATTTTCTTCCAACACCACATAACATTTTTTTTTTTGACTTTTTTGCTTCTTCTGTTGTTGTTCAGGTTCAGTTTCATGGCTCCGTCTCGGCAAATTGTAGACAAATTATCCAAACAATTTGTCTTAGTTTTATTTTTAGTCAAAAGAAGCAGAAGAAGAAAAACGGCAGCAATGAACGGCATAGGAAATGAAGTTGCCTAAATTGAACTCGCTCAGCATTTAAATGGTAATGGTGGATTGCCTTGTCGAATGACTAGCTATGTCATCTCCTCAGCATTACTTTGCTAAGATTTTAGCTGGTGTTTTGTTGTTCAGTGAGTTTTTCTGCTTTTTGTGTGAAAACAACTATAAATCAATTTCCACATTGCAACAACAGGGGGTCAAGAGGCAGCATTAGTCCATGTAATTGTAGTCATCATCCAAGTCGAATTGAAATTTAAGTGCCTCCAGATTTGTGTGAGGCCACAGTCGAAAATGTTCATTGATTCATATGCGTAATGAAATTTATTAATAATATTTTATTTTTAACCTCAATCGATGCGAAATTTCACAGTGCATCTATTAAATATGGCAACTCTGGTATCAAAAAGGCCAAAGAGAACATAACTTTTTGTTTTTTTTTTGTCAAAAATTTCATTAACATATGGTAAATTTATAGAACACGATATTTCTTCAAAGCTCTCTTGCAATGCCTCATCTCTGGAGGCCTGGGGTGTGCTGGCCCCACCATGGGCAGATGATGTATTTATGACTACATTTTGGTGATTTACATAAAACATGTAAAATTCGTTAAACACTTGTACGCCATACAAATTAATAAGGCAGGAGAATAATTATGCAAATTATTATCTTGTAATAATGTTAATAACATTTCTCTCATGGGTTTTTGCCGTATCAGCTGGAAAGAATTTATAGCAATCTTTTCGATTGTTTTCTTTCTCCAAACCCATTTCAATGAAAGTTTTACGATCCATGTTATTGTGATTTGATATCTGTGTTTAGATGTTGCACAGTTCGTGCTTTTCCACAAAAGATTTATAGTCCAAGAAAAAAATATGTTGTTAAGTGTTAATTAAATGCATTGGCTTTTCCTAAGCCGCCCCTCCACAAATGACAAAAAATGGTCCACCCATAGCCAATAAATCATCCAAAAAACAATAGAGAAAAATTACACAGAATATTTACCGAAAAGGGATAGAAAATCGTTATTTATATACAATACCGCCCCGTTTAATCAGAAAGTAAACAACCAAAGTTTCCCTTTCGTTCTCAGCGAGCTGTAAACATAGCACGGTGTTGACATGTTTACACCATGATCATAATCGGCATACGAACAAAGCGCATAACGACAACATTGAATTATCACAACACTCATCTAAAGTGCACATATCCTTCCGACACAAACACTCGCAGGCAAACTGTCATATTTTCAACAATTGACATTTCAGTGATTGCCTATCCTTTCCTCTTGATACGCGCGTGTGTGTGTGTGTTCACACCACTTTTAATTTATTATGGGTAATGCTGAAATGCCAAACACTCGCCTTTTGATTGGCAACAGGATATCCGTGTAATAATCCATGACAAATTTCCAATAAAAAAAAAAAACCAACAAAATGTTGTAATTTCCATGAAAGCGCCACGTGGCTAAAACAATCAGAAAGCGTTTATTTTATTTAGCGAAAAATTAATTTTGAATTGAATTTCCGTAGAAAATGTAATGATTTTTCAAAGGCTTTTTTCCTTCAAATGAATAATATTTGCCAGTGGCCAGCTTCTTCCGTCAATATTAAAGTTGGTCCATACTTTACATAAAAAAGTCATGTTATATAAGTGACTCTTTAGGAAATAGAATTGATAAATATAATAAAATGCACTAACCAAAAAAATAAAAAATAATCATACATAAATCGCGGTTATTTTCAATAACTGGAAAAAGTTTATTAACAAAATTACGTTTACAAGTTTTAAATGGAGAATTTATATAACATTTCTCATTGCATTCTTATTTCTCTCTCTCTCTCAAATAAAAGTGACATCAAAAGAAGGCTAATAACACGTTTACATGCAAAATATCTGCGCGGGTTACCCCTGATAATTGACCAATCACAATAATAATTATGTATGTTTTCTATAGGCAAATTAGGTGTGATTTATCAATTTTCAAAGTTAAAAGTGATAAAAATAATGTATGTAAACGTACTTCAAGTTTAAGATGCATCAAGGCTTGAGAACATTGATATGTCAAAAAAATTAAATTTCTTTTTAAATATAAGTAGATTTTTATATGTTTTCTTATACGACGTCATTCGAGGGTTATTATAATACGCTTTTTTTAATAATTCTTACAAATTTAAATATTCTTTCATTCAACATTTTCAATTGTTAAATTGGTTTTGCAGTTCATTGTCCCAGCAGCTGTGTCGATGCGTCTACCTATATTATTCTACCATGGAACTGGCTTCCTGTGTAAACTTATAAAATTGGACTTGGCTTTAATCTACCAGTTCTCCGAAAAGACATTAGGAAGAAAACTTTTAAATAATATTGCAATTTCTGATTGGAGAACTAAAGGCTCTATCAGATGAAATGCTTTTTACATATGTAATGTCAAAATTTCCATACGTAGAAGTTGCACTATCGTGTGATCCAGTGATGAGTAAAGTACATACCTGCTTTTTCGATCACAGCAGGGTCTATTTTTATCGGAAAAATATAATTTAATAAAAAATTATGTTTGTGTTGTTGCATGAAAATATCTAAAATTAAAATTTGGGGAAAAATCATCCATGAAGTGTTATAATTTTTATGAATGCAATATAATCGAAAAGGAAATAAAAAAAACATATGCAAAAATTATGAAAATACAGATGGATAATAAAGGTGTCAGCGCATATGTACAACCGATTCCGTCTAATAATACCTTACCCATATTTGACTCTTCAGAAATGCTCGGTAAACTTAATCTCAGTAAATGTTAATAATCTTTATGTTGCTAATTTTAATTCAATTAATCCCAGAGTTTTTTATTTCTTAATACATTCTCCCATTTCGCTCTGAGACACTCTTTCATTGAATATTGTCTTTTTATTATTTATTTCAGTTAATATGAATGCTCTTTAATTAACTAAAAATATAAATATAGCTTAATGTGGTTCACCTGCTCTTGATAGTGAATAGTTCGATTGAACTAGGTCGCTTGGTTTCTATGCAATAGGTCCCTCTGGTTAAATAATTGTTACCAGATTTGGACTGTTAACACAAAAGTTCTTCAGAGAGAACGATTCGAGAGAGAACACTTGGTAGAAAAATTGCTTCGTGCAATCTCTTCTTCCTGAGGTAATCAGTTGTTTTTGATTATCCAGCGATTTATTTTTATGCAATCAGTTTTCTGTGATCAGTTTCAAAACGGCAGACTAATTATTCTGTTTTCTTGGAAAACAAAATCTTAAGATGGGAAATTCTTCCGATTTTAGTAAAACTTCCACATTTTTGCGAACTCTGCTTCTTCTTATGATGGATACATTGTTTTGACAAATCAGCTGATTGCTTATAGGCTTATACAGGGTTAATGTTTGTCAATTTTTTTCAATTCTCTTAGGAAATAGAGTAAAAAAAGAAATTGCTGGGCAATTATTGAAAGAAAAGTAACCAGGGAGACCTAATTTTCTATTTTGAAAAATTCTAAAAGAATTTTAATTTATTGTAATTCTTTGGTTCCTCTTCTATTGAGCTTACGATTCACCGTTTGACAAACAGGCAGATTTTTCATATCATTAAAAGTTCAAAGTACGCATCTTACAGAAGTGTAGATTTTTGACATGAAATGAAGAAACTGACTTCAGTGTGAACGTAGCCTTAATCTAAATTCTGCCACTAAGAAAATAAAACAAAGTAGCAGGATTTCCGCCATTTTTTCAACTTCTGTGTTTATTTGGAAAATAGTTTAGCAATTTTATTTATCTTTCATATCAATTCTTTATGAACTAGTTCCCTCGTACAGATCTTGACAGCTCGATCTAGTGTTACCATTAAAAAAAGAAAAACAAATAAACATGGAATCCGCATTAAGGCAACACAATATGAAAAGCTACGATTAATTGCATTTTTGTAAAGAACACAAAACTTTTGAGGAAACTTTTATTTTAATACATTTTCTAAATTTTGTACCCATGACATCTACAAGACATGAGACAAGTTTGAGGTATTACCATCAATATTTAACAAGTATTTTCACTTCCTCTGTGTCCATAAAAATCTCCCCCATATGGAAAAAAATTGACAATTATTTTCCAAAACCCAGCATATGACACTGGGTGATGAATTTCCATGGACTTAGCTAATCCATCATAATTATACTCTTCAAAATTTGGAAGTGGGAGAAATTTCTAAATTGATGCACTTTCTAATATTCTATACAAAAGAATGCATCAAACATTAAAATTTGTTGGCGACACTTAAAAAGTTGTCAGAGGGGGATTATGGACAAATGTCTCTTCCACTTGTTGTCGTTTTTCCATCTTCTTGTTAATCCATGAAAACATAATCAATTTGTTTCAATTTCAACTATGTCCCGGGATTATCTAATTTAAATATTCTTTATCTTCGGCTGTGGACTAAGAAGGTGGGCTTCATTCGGCCTACCGCCTCTGTTACGCTGCGGTATCTTAAATGAAACAAATTGCTTTTTAAATGAAATGTAAATTCTATGGCAACAACACATTTAAAATTTGCCCCTCTTTTGGGCATTTAGAATGGGATGCGTTTCATTAACATTTACCAAAACAACTTTCATTTTCTTTTCGAAAAGAAAGAAACAAAAAAAAAAATTGAAAATAAAATGCACTTAAAAAAAGAGAAATGATGTTCAGGCAAACCTACATTTTCCTGTATTACACAAACTTCTTTTTTCTTGTTGTTGTTGTCCATGGGTTTTATTTTTGTCCATATATGAAGTGTGCATGTACGCCAAGGGTGATAAATGATTAGATGTGTTAGAAATGCACTCAACTGTCAAACCAATGTAATTTGACATATTAGATGTCACACACACACACACTCCCGACTTTCTTTTCCTGGCAATCCCAAAACGGTTTTTTTTCACAAAGCCTGGTTACCAGCCACTTGTATTTTATTCCATCGCTATAATATGGATCATTTGGTTGAAGTTGTCAAAAAACAAGTAAGACGACCCCCACGCTCAAAGATTGCAACAATGAATGCATAACCGTTATGTGATAATATTCATACAGTGTTTAGACGAGATGCATTAACTTAAAACCCAGTGGGTGGTAGCATTGCCGTAAAATGGGTAACACTTGCAATTTTAAGTCACTTTTCTTCAGAGGTATAGGAAGATATATAAAGTAGTTCAATTGGCAAACCTAATAAGTAGTTGACCCGAAATTTTTAAATTTTTAAAAAAATATATATATTGGAAATTATTCGTAAAAATCTATTAATAGCACCAACCAAAGTGAATGAATACATATTTTTAATTTTTTTCTCAATATTAGCTTTTTCACTACATAATTTTTGCTATTTTCGGTATACTTTCTTGGTTGTGTATGTATACGTAAACAAACATCAGCTGAGCGTCATTTATATATTTACCCCAGAGGATTAACCTTCTATAGTGTAAACGCGCATTTCAACTGTTTACTACACCAGCCAAATACCTTAAATGTTATTTTATGGAATTTTTTCGATCTTTGGATGTCTTTTATTTGTGTTTTTAAGGCTGATTCTTATTGGGCTTTAATGATCATAAAGAATAAATACAAATTACTTATTTCATTTTTTATTTACCCGACATTTCGTTGGGACTTTCCAATTTCTTGAGGGATAATTTTTAATCTGGCAACGACAAGGAATAAATAATTTTAATTTACCACAGGGTTGGTAATTTAATCTACAAATAATTTTGTAGAACAGCTGTTTTTTGTTGACAGATGCCATGTACTGTAAACGAATGCAGGTATATGCATCAACGCTTGTTAACACTGATATGTCCAAATTTTTAAAATGGTTTTCAAAATTAAGTAGATTTTATATGTTGTCTAAAGCAACGCCAATCGGAGGTTGTTATGATATGCATTTTTCAACAATTTTTACAAATTTGGATAATTTTTTATTCAAAATTCTCAATTTCAAAATTGGTTTGACACTTCATTGTCACAGCAGCTGTGTCGATGCGATTACCCGTATCTTCTACCATGATATGTACTTTGCTAATGTATTTCACAACTGAAATGTCGTTCATGTATCAAACGATATGTAAAACTTTTACATATGGGAAATTTGACATTGCATCTGTGATAAACATATCGTCTGATATAGGTTTAAACTTAGATGCAGTTTCATCAAACCAATCAAAATGGAGCAATTTGATATAATAAAAGACTTCAGGGTACATACACCATAAGATAGTACCTCAGATTTTCAGAATTTTGATGGTTTCTTACCCGTTTGAATTCATTCTTTTCCACTTTTTTAGGTCAGAACACATAAATACAAGTTTCGTAACTTTATTTCAGCAAACAAATGTGAAATTTATTTCATGTTTGTCAACTACTCCAAGTACCAGACGGAATACACAGAAAAGACGTGACGAAATAATTCTGGAGCTCCTATGAAGAACCAAAAAATTCTAACGGAATTCAATTCTCCACCCACTCCCCCTACCAAAAAAAAAGTATTTTTTCAAATAACTTCAAGAGAATAGACTTTGTAATCTCCGTATGCAAACATTACGACCAATACAAGCTTCAGCCTAACAATGAAAAGAGCAAACATAGAAATTTTCGGTATTGCCCACGATGAAGTTAAAATTCCCAAGAAATGTTCTAAGAGATGCAGTGATGGATAGCTAGAAGTTGGATAAATGACTGGATGATGCATAAATACCAACAACACCCACTGCAACTAAAGCATTGACGATAAACTTCGCCCTCCCACAAAAAAGAAAATACACAAATTCCCATCACACCATCTCAAGAAAAACGAATAATCAGCATAAAAAGGTGCAGCAGCATTCTGTCAAATTAACTGGTGAAAGATTCTTTGCCCAACCGATTCTTCATAATTACAAAGAATATTAAGACCTATAGCCATTGTTTATTCTTTGTTTGGCCACAAATTATGTTCAACATAATTATCGTGGTCACCTTGCTGCGGCGATGACCTCCGCATAGCCCAAGCATTTCTCCATTCTTTTCTTTTCTAATTATCTAGACAGGTGTTGAAAGCTTACATAGCAAGTATAACAGAACGCACAAGACTAGAACTCCCACACTTGTGTTTCTTCTTCTCTAAATTAAGATGTCATGTAAAGCCATTGACACGAGCTTTGTTTGAACTCGGTATGATGGTGAAAATTTATTTAAAAAATTAGAAAAATTCCACATGTGAATGAACACCACCCATCCATAAATATTTATGGATGTTAACAGCATGTGTTTTTTTTTTTTTTGTTAAGTTATGGGACATTGACTGCATTTCCAAATTCGAAACAATGACAAAATTAGGTGACCCAGCAGCATGAATTACAATTTTGGTATCAAAGTTTTGTCTGGGTATCGTAGTTATGAAAATCAATATTTATATGTGTTTAGAAATTATGATACTCTATTACATTTGCATAAGAATGTCGTTAGAACAGTGGGTGAGAGGGCAATATTAGTTTGTATTCACCTAAAAAGTGTAATAATATTATGGTGACGTTTTATGGGCATCAGCGTGTAAAGAGTACCTCAGTACAACCACCGATTGGAGTCGCATAAGAGAACTTATAAAAATCTACTGATTTTTGAAGAATAATTTAAAATATTTTTGACATATCATTGTTCGCAAGCGTTGATGCATCTATCTGTATTCATCAATTGTACATATGTGCTTTTTCGATCACAGCGAGCCCTATTTTCATCGGAAAAATAGAATTTAATCAAAAGTGATTTTTGTTGAGTGAAAATATATAAAATAAAATTTGCGACAAAAAGTCATCCATTAATTATTATAATTTTTTAGAAACTACAATATTATCACAATTTAACCAAATAAAATAAAAAACATATGCAAGTGTGTGATGTCAACAATTTTGAGTCATATGTAAACTGGCTATTTTGCCAATACATGAAAATATACGTTTATAATAAATGTGACAGCACATATGTAAAACCCCTATCGTCTGATAGTATCTTTAAAGACAGATTCAAGACTTACAAGTGGTGACTGGCTTTGACAGCTTATTGAACAACTGACTTGTTACAAACATTGTCGTACACTGCTAGAACTACAAGCTTACAAAAAAAAAAGAAAAACATTATATAAAAGTATTTCTAGACAATGATAGTTAACGCATATTATGGTAGAAGAATGCATAATACCAATTTTGAAATTTAAATTTTTTAATGAAAAATTGATCAAAATTGTAAAAATTGTTAAAAAAAAGACATGCATATCATAACAACCTCCAACTGGGATCGTATAGGAAAACTTATAGAAATATACCTATTTTTGGAGAAACAAATATTTTGACACATCAATATTCCCAAGCGTTGATGCATCTACCTGTATTCTTCTACCATAATGCATATGTAACCTAAACTACCATTCTTACCATGGTCCCAAACATTTTAAGTATTTTACGTAACATCAATTTAACTAGATTTTCCTGAATCACAATAAATGCAACATTGCAGCTTATACTGGCAGATTGAAATTGCCGCCTGAAATAAAAGGATATTTCAATAACTGACTACTCCGCTAATGATGTTTACAATTTGATCACATTTCGATGCTGTTGCAATCTAATCACAAATATTTTTTTATTTTGACATACATTGATCATTTCCTTCATCGTTGACATTTCTAATCAAAACAGCATAAAATATAAATCACTTTAATGCTCAATTTACATGTCAAAATTAATCAAATTTAAAATACATTAAAATATGGCGCAAAAACAAATGTAAACGTACATAGAAGCGGCGTGGAATTGAACGACATATCACCGAAAATATTTGGACAAACATTCCAATCAATGTGATTACATATCTAACACGTTTTCCAATTTACAAGTTTATTTTTTTTTTTGTTATCTGTGTGTGTTTTAATATTTTGATTCATAATTGCTTAAATGGAAATGCTTTTAGCAAGTCGAAGAGGAAATTATTATCGAACCAAAAAAAAAATGTAATGTAACACCACTAATTCCCATTCAATCCAGTTTTTATGGCTAATAAAATGTGTTCAATGAACTGTAAAGTAACTCTATCCAGACACGAAACAAACAAACAAATCAAATCAAAATAATATTTTGAACTTTTCAAAGTTTTATTTGCCATCGCATTTTGAATGACTGCTACGTGTTCACTGTGTCTGTGAAGAAAGTGTGAAAATTAATTTGTTTTCCGTTTAATACCAAATTATGGTTCTAATAAACACGAAGTGTTAAAAACATCACAACAAGTCATTTACATTTGTGACGATGGCACTGTTTTTATTATTAATTAACATTAATTCTATATTCGCAGGGTACAAAAACATGTTTTAGGCAGTTCTTACAACATTAAAGCTGTTAACGTAATTCTTTTGAGGTATTTTATATATTTTGGACGATATCAGTAACAAAATTCTGTTTCGATATAAAATCTAATGCCAGGTGTCTAATAATTGCATTTTTTGGTCCATTTATCTGAGAGAACTACAGCAAAAATATGGAAATTAGAATAAACGCATTACTCGTTTTTTCCTGTGAGGCGTTGAGTTGGGTATTTAGTTCATGAACCCTTTTCTCAAAAGGAACTAGTTCCTAAATTAGGAACTAGTTCCTAAACATAGTCCCTTCTCTCCAAATAGTTTCAATTGAATGCGGTTCGTTTGAACCTTCACTTTCATCTTTAATGTATTTATAGTATTTATCGTGTTAGAAGAATGCAGGTAGGTGCATCAACCCTTGAGAACATCGATATGTCAAAAATGTATAAATGTTTCTTCAAAAATAAGTAGATTTGTATATGTTTTCCTACACGACTCCAAACGGAGTTTGTTATAATATTTATTTCTTAAAAAATTTGAATAAATTTTCTTTCAAAAATTTCAATTTCAAAATTGGTTTGAAAGTTCATTATTCTTCTACCATGGTATTTATTAAATAATTAAGATCATAGTAAAATAAACCCGCCACCGAATTTTTATGTCACGCGTCGTCGATAAAACAGCAACCGCGAGGATAATTTCAGCTTTCATGATAACGCGAAGAGCGTTCATTCTGCCGAGGCTGTAGTGGTGTCTTTGACAGTTTTACATATTTTACCTCAAATTTATCATTGCTGAGACCTTTTTGAGATGTAAATATGCTCTTACAGTACGTTTAGTTTGTAAATGATTTAGAAAACCAGTCAGTTTAAATTGTCAACTCCATTGTGTATACCTCAAAAAATCTTCATAAAGGAGATTAACGTAAATATGCACTTAGTCTGTCATTCGCTTATTTTACCATATGACTGTATCTGCTCTCTCAAATACATAAGCGGTCTTTCTGTTGCTGTCATCTGTTTTGTCACAAATCAGATGACAGCAACACAAGGTCGACGTCGGTAATTGGCGAAATTTTGTATATATATTTTTTTAATATTAGGATATTCTGTGAATATTAGGAAGTTTTCATCCTCTGAGATCATATTTATCGAAATAATAATTAATAATAATTAATAAAAATAATAATTAAAAAAATACAACAAAACCGTAGCGATGGATACATGTGCAACACTGTCATTAAAAAAATAATATTGTATACTCTACTTAAGTCCAGTTTTTTATGACTATTACTACGATTACATTTAACTTATTTCAGTAGGAACTCAAAATTAATGATGGCGTTTTTTCTGACATGAATTACTGATTACTGAAAATGTATATACAAATTATAAATACATTCTATAACAAATGTGAATTGGAAATCGGTGCATTATTAAGAGTAGTCATAAACGACTCGTTTGCTACAAATCGTAAATATTAACATTTGACACATCCCGAATAATCACAACATTTTCTTCAAAATCCAAATCTTTTCGTTGATACGATGTTTAAATATTCCATTTGTTAACTTATTTCTGGGCGTTTTTTTATTTAATTTGGTAAACTTTTTAGAAAATAGTTGCAATCAGTGTAAATGATATTTTCTATAGGCATACCTACAAAATAGGCCATTAATACTATTGACGTATGAATTTATGTTGACATTAACCTTTCTTTTTCGATTTTGCTCCACAAAATAACACAACCACATCCACTTCACAGTCAAATAAAAAACAAAGGAAATAAAGTAAATATAGAAATAACGAAAAAAAAAACACAAATTCTTCAATAACACAACAAGTGTCAAAGGTCAACAATTTCACACGTTGTTAATAACCGACAATATCATTTCACAGGTTCACTCCATCCACACTCGGGATAGCAGTGCGAAGAATGCATGTTTGTGATGCGGTTTCTTCCTTAGCTGAGATTTCAAAACAAATATTGAAATAAAACACATTTTCTATTCGTGTTAAATTTCACTTTATTTGCTGTACATATTTCGAATAACTCGTCATAATCATAAAATGCCCTTTTTTTTTTGAAAATGTTACACCTTCATAGGTTGCTGGGTGGCAAACAAGACTGTGCAACACATCAATGGATAGGCGCTTGCCATTCCCGTCCGTCATTCATTGCCTAATATCGACATTTAATTGTTGTGTGCTCTCTCAAGTACTTCTTTGGTATTGGCATTGGTATGTATGTGCGTACGTACATACGTATGCCGCTAATCATTCATCATTATTGTGCGTCATCATCGAAATATGTAATGTGATTTGTTATTTAGATTTCCATTGGGTGCAGAGATTGGTGTTTATAATCTAGCGCATATCTACTTGTAAAAAATAATAAAAATATGAACTCAAAATAAGTGAATTAAAAAAAAAAAACAAATAAATAAATACCTATTTCCTATGGAAGATGAGAAAGAAGAGCGAGAGAGAACAATGGAATGGCGGCTGTCTGTCATGTTATTGCGGAAGAGTTCATATTTGCTCTCTATGTGTGGAAAGACGTAGATCTCTTGCATCAAATCTTTTGTTATATGTTATGGCATAAATAATAAGAAATATTCGTATAACATCGGCATTCTTAAGCAAACGAATCACTTTAATTTTTTCATGAGTGTAAACAGAACGTCATCGTCGACGTAGTTGTTGTTGTTTGAGGTTGTGAGACGGTTAGAAGTATGAGTAAAGTGTATAGGGCCCCTATCACAATGAGTTGGTATTGTGTGCGTTTCATGTGCTTGCGTTTAGATAACTTTTTGTGTTTGCGCCATTCAAAGGGCGCCGTGGCTTAGTTGGTTAAAGCGCCTGTCTAGTAAACAGGAGATCGTGAGTTCGAATCTCGCCGGGGCCTACAGTTGAAAAACTTTTTTAATATATTTTCTTTATTAAATAATAATTTTACCATGAACTTAGGAATATAAGCAGAATAAAAGTACTTAACTGATATAATTGATACATTACAATACATTAGTATTGTAAGAATTTTATTGTGGTTGGAAAATTTATAGGTAAATATATTTGTATTATTGTGTTTCCGTACTTTACTAGAAACTAGAAAAAGATAGAATTGTTTAATTCAAGTGGAAAAATGCTATGGGAACGAAAAATACTAAGTGTTTCAATTTGTCTTATTTTTAATTTGAATTCCCTTCATCGACAAAATTTATATTGTGTAGTTCTTCCTTAAAATAACTTGAAAATGACTTTTATTTCCGAAAATTACCTTTACCTGACCTTTATTTCTGTTTGTGTCTGTTGTTAAGATATGGAGGTGGTTTTGGAGATGCGTCCTATATTTGTAAAAAAAACTACTAAATGTCACTACAATTGGTATTGGGTGAAGGAATAAGGCTGGAATTCCGAAATTTGTTATTTAGGCCTTTGATGTTGTTAGTGGTTAAAATATAGAAGTGGTTTGAAAGGGCTGGAATCCCGATATTTGTTATTTAGGTGCCTGCTGTTGTCAGCAGCTAAAATATAGAGGTGTATTGGAAATGGGTCCTATATTTGTACGAAAGCTACTAAATCACACTAAATTTGGTATTGGGTGAAGTCATAAGGTCATTTGAAACTTGATTATGGAATGCGAAGATCGACAATCGTGCCTTGTTTTGTAGAAGATTGTGATCCCGTAATTTTAATTTTTTATATATTTAAAAAAATGCAACTCGCCATGGGTAAATATTAAGTGTGTCTGGTAACCCTATAGTTTGCAACAATTACACCTAAGTCTGTTTTTACACGGTCTTCTTCTACACGGTTTTGATATAACACGGTTTGAAAATTGAATATTTTTAATTTATTTACACGATTTTATTCCATTTAGCACGATTTGAAATTTTATGTACTTAAATTTTTTTTTGTCAAATTTAATTTTTGCGAAGTATGTTCATATCACAAACAAGTATTTATGAAAGAAAAAAGTCTTAAACCATCGATAGTATCGATAATTTGCGAACACTAGCTTAAAGATTTAAGTGAATTCCCCTTTAGCGCGTACAAACAATTTTTACTGGTCAAAGCAAATGTGAATAGCACTATGTGCATACAATAAAATTTACTGGTCAGAGCAATTGAAACGTGTTAATATTTTGTGAACTGTTAATGCAATAAGACGTGTTTGGTAAAGAAAAAAAAATAAAAATTCTTCTTTTTCACTAATTTTAATAGGTTTTAGAGATTAGGAACAAATCACCCATTTTTGTATAAGATCAATGTCTTTTTTACACGGTTTTTTTTTTTACACGGCTTCTTCTGGAACCAATCTACCGTGTAAAAACAGACTTAGGTGTATTGCAAATTGTTACTGGAAATTGTGTGGCAACACAAACGTTCTACAGTTCGAGAGAGACAATTTGACAGTTATTTTATTGAGAGTTTGCAAATTCTTCCTGGGCAAATTTCTTCTGGCAACTCTTCTTTTTCTCCTTCCGGCGATTTACATTTTTATACCCTTCACCATACATAGTATGTAGGGTATACTAATTTAGTCATTCCGTTTCTAGCTCATCGAAATAATAATTTTAGACATAACAAAGTGTATATATCCTTGATCAGCGTAAAATCCTAAGACGATCTGGCCGTCTGTTGTAATCACGCTATAGTCAAAAGAAATGAAGATCGGAAGCTAAAATTTTATATAGACCAGTCTTTTGTCTGCAGGCAGGTCAAGTTCGGAAAAGGACTTCACACAAGGAGTTCCTTCTTTACTTTACGCCCTGGAAGGATATTGTCTATATTTTTGTCTCATTTTCCATGGATTTGTCTAAAAATTGGTATTTTTTGGTCACAATTGGTTATAGCTCCGGTGGCGAAACATTGTATATATATGTCCTCGTTTTGGTATAGCCCCCATATACGGCACAACCCCGTTTCAGTATTTTGATGATTTTTTCCATTTTTTCACCGATTTGTCGGCCCAGCCGAAATCTCAAACCTATAGATTTAATGTTTCACAAAGAAGTCAAATCAACAAATTCTCATTCTGTTCCTACCACACCAAAATCAATCAACAAAGTTTGTCGGCTAAAAAGAAGAAAAAGAAAAAACAATTAATTATTTGTCTTCAATGAAACTGATACCTGACATTGATCGCATATTCAATAACCACTAAAACATAAAATACCACATTAATTATATCATCACAATAGGTTTATTATGATTATATGAAAATCTGACGTAAATGGGTCAGGTGAGAGAAAATGAATGGCACACAACTGCCTCATGTTTTGCAATGATGCTGCTGTTTTTTTTCTTTCATTTATGAGGAATTATCTTTGTGACTCTGAAGACGAAGAACATGGTTCTGAGAGACTACAAATCACACTTTAACACAAATTATGCCAAAACACACAATGTGAGAATCCAACAAAATACCAATCCATGGCAGATTTGCGTCTGTCTGCCAAGAATGACATGATGAGAGACTTTGCCCGCCTAATGTTGGTAGGTTAGCTGGCTGGTTGGTCAAGGTGTGAACGTTGCATGAATGCATTTTAAGGTTAACACAGTGATTAACATGTTAATTTAAGCATGGCGGTTTGTTTTGAACTAGCGGCTTTTAAAGAAAACGAAAAACAAAAATATTGAAAATGAAATGCATTTGGTGCTGCGGAAGTTTTGTTTTTTTTTTATTTTTTGTCTTCAAGCAAACGTTGGAAATCTAAGTTAATGCTTTACTAAGTGCAGCCACTAAACAAGTTAAAATGCATCAGGCTCCAGATGAGGGGTTAGCGTTTTTTTGGGATACATGCTGTTGTTATTGTTGTTGCAGCTTTGTGTTAATAAAATATGATCACAACATATCGAAGTGAGTGTTTGCAAACACGATGTTAACGTTACAGATTACAGGCATCATTTGATCAACTAGGTATACGGCGGCTATTGCATTTTACCTGGAGTCAAATGACATCCGACAACAACAAAACCCCCAAACCCATAAAGCTCTGGCATCAACAACATCTGTTGAAGTTACTCCCAACCAGACTCATATCATAAAATGCGCTTAAAACACTTCACAAAACCCAAGAAAGAAAGAAAAAACAATGTTTTGATAACTGTTAATAATGTCAGACATGATTTTCAAATATTTTTATATTAATTTTTTTCTTCTCCATTTTTTTTGGTTTGGATATTTCGCATATCGTTTTCCTTAGCATGTTGTTAACATGGCATGAAAACCCGTTTAGACACCATGCAACTGTAGCCACAAACGTTAAATGCAAACCAAAAATTGGTCACCGCCATCAACCAACCAACCGAACCTGAGGAGAAAAAAATTTAAATTTTTTCATTTGTAGTGCACAATTTAAATTGAACATCAGCCGTGGTTAGTAGCCAGCCATTTGGCCAACCTCAACGACAAAAAATCGCTCCGAATACAACACATAAAACACATTGCAAATACAACTCTTAAAAGATATGATTTCGGCAGTGAATGTTGCCCGGTTTGTCTGAACTTAGTTTTTAGTGTTTTTTTGTTTTATACGTTTATATAGTTGAGGCCCATTTCTTAATAATGGTCGCTCGATCGGTGGTCGGTAGTTATGTCGATCATTGTTACGTTCAATTACAATCTGCAATATGCGGTTAACAGAGTTTATTGTCTCCCTGTCTCCAGTTAGACAAGACGCACGACACACAACGCGCTACCAGCCGGCGTTGCACACATTCACACACGCACATACTTTGCGCGATATTCATAGTTTGTTTTGGACTTTGTCATTTGAGTGCAGATCATAAAACTTATATTCACATGGCTGATTTTTTTTCTGCACGACCGCATATTTTAAAATGGGTTTATATGTCTCGTTGTATTGAAATTGAGCAAGTGGTGGTGGTGACGGTGATTTTCCATCAGCTGTTCAATCTGAAAATCTGGTTATTTAATATCAGGTGTTTCCAAAAAAGAATGGTTGGTTATTGGTCAGCCAAGTTCAAGTTTAGAAATATTTTACATTAAGGGATTAATGTGAAAATTCTCAATCAACTTTATTACGAAAGGACGGAATGAATAAAATGTCCTGTTTTGAATGCTAACAAGAAAATTAATGATAAATAATAATAATAATAATAATAATAATAATAATAATAATAATAATAATAATAATAATAATAATAATAATAATAATAATAATAATAATAATAATAATGATAATAATAATAATAATAATAATAATAATAATAATAATAATAATAATAATAATAATAATAATAATAATAATAACAATAATAATAATAATAATAATGATAATAATAATAATAATAATAATAATAATAATAATAATAATAATAATAATAATAATAATAATAATAATAATAATAATAATAATAATAATAATAATAATAATAATAATAATAATAATAATAATAATAATAATAATAATAATAATAATAATAATAATAATAATAATAATAATAATAATAATAATAATAATAATAATAATAATAATAATAATAATAATAATAATAATAATAATATAATAATAATAATAATAATAATAATAATAATAATATAATAATAATAATAATAATAATAATAATAATAATAATAATAATAATAATAATAATAATAATAATAATAATAATAATAATAATAATAATAATAATAATAATAATAATAATAATAATAATAATAATAATAATAATAATAATAATAATATAATAATAATAATAATAATAATAATAATAATAATAATAATAATAGTAATAGTAATAATAATAGTAATAGTAAATAATAATAATAATAATAATAATAATAATAATAATAATAATAATAATAATAATAATAATAATAATAATAATAATAATAATAATAACAATAATAATAATAATAATAATAATAATAATAATAATAATAATAATAATAATAATAATAAATGAATAAATAAATAAAGTTTGGACAAATGTGACATTTTAAAATTTGCTAAACAGTTGTTAAAGCTTTCTTCTATTTAGATTAATTCATTGCTAAAATACTTTTAACAGCGAGAATAGTCTACGGTCTGAATTCGTCTTCTGTGTGACATTACTAAATAGGCCTTGTGTGATCATGCATTTTTCCTTTTTAACGTTCTCTAACAAAAGACAATAATACTACCTTACTCTCTGAGAAATACTTGCTGGACAATTCTTGGACAAGAAAAAAAGCTGTAAGTTCGGCCGTGTCGAACTTTGAATACGCTTCACAATTTGAAAAGAATTTCAGAATTTTCAAAAAAAAAAAATCCGTTAACAATGCTATTACAATATTAAAAATACCCAATGAAGTCGTTATATTAGGGTCTATACGATGACGGGGAGCTGCATAGGCAACAATTGGTACTACGCTGTAGCATCTATTACGAACTTCAAATGCCAAATTTGAAACAATTCCGGTGAATAATGTCGCTGAAATCATCAAAATAGCGAATATCTGGAGGCTATACTAAGGCGAGGACCTACAAAAACAATTTTCTTTCATTGGCTGTGGTATCTATTACGAACTTCAAATGCCAAATTTGAAACAATTCCGATGAATAATGTCGCTAAACTCATCAAAATACCGAATATCGGGAGGTACTGTTATATGGGGGCTTTACGAATCGTGGACTTACATGGCCCATTTCAGTATCAAAAGTCCTGCAGACATAATATGTATTTGAGCAAAATTTTATCAGTCTACTTCATTTTGTTCGGAAGCTAGAGTAATTTCCACACACGGACATATGGATAGACGGACGGACATCGCTAAATCGATATAGAATTTTATATATACCCTCCATACTATGGTGAAGAGTATAAAAATAATCACACAGACCCAATATTGGAAAAATCCAGGAGGGAAATAACAGGTATAGCCCAAGAGCAAAGGTGGTTATTTACATAAAAAATACAAGATTTCATCCCACTTTCCACAAAACCACGGTCAATTCTGTGACTTCTATAGCAATTTTAAATTTCAAGATAATTATTGCCAAAATAACATAGGTCGGTCTCAGAATTTGCTTTTAAAATTTTTCGGTACAAATTTAGGTATTTTAATAATTAATACATCAACCTTGTGGCCCAGTCTTTTACAAACGTTGGGCAAGTGGCTGATATAGGCTCAGTGTATATCTAGAAAATAGGCCGAAGTATGCCCTATAGGCGATCTAAATCAAATCACAATCAGCTCAGACCAGGATTGTTTTAATTTTCGCGGCGATGTTAAAGTGTAGCATTCCTCGTTTTATGTGTTGCAATTGATATTTTAGTGGAATCAGCATTCAGGACCCAGTTTTCAATTTAAAACCAATAACATTTAACTTCCATCGAATATTGGGCGTCATTATTTGATATACACATTTTGCAAATTGAAGCTCCTTTTTGAAAAAGGGTTAAACCATGGTAGAATTACAAGGTAACCCTTTCACGCCAGCTGGTATCAATTTGATATGTCAAAAAAATTGTTGTAATTTGAATTCGCCATAGAGAAACATTACCAAAATTCACACTTCAAACAGTAACAATAAATAAACTTAGAATACTCTCAGCCAAATGACTACATCGGATATATACCTTTTGATACGGTCAAAATGTGCCTCATCGAAATAAAGGTTTTTGACTCTAGATCTTTTGGATGAGTCGGTTGGGCGACGTCCGTCAGACCGTCTATTTGTATTTTCATTATTTAAGGCCACATTTGAAGATATAGAAGTTACAAAAGATGGAGTTTCAGAGCTTTCATGTGGTAATTGCTTTAAAACTGGAAGCATAATTTTGAAAATTCCCGTGAAATAATTTAGCGCAAATGATTCTGCATATTTTCAAAGGCGAACGTAGCATTTTTATAAAATCCAATTTGAAATAGAAACAAAGAGTGTAATATTCTGCATTTTTATGATGCCAATGTTCAGATTGTTTATTTAACTAATCTTAAATTAAAGACATATGGACGGTCAGAGATTTTTTATATCATAAAATTCTTCCGACTTGAATTCTTAAAGACATTAAATAAACAATTCGATTCATTTGAAAAACAATAATTTTGAGAAATTAATGATTACTCTCATGAAATAGTTCTTTAAAATTCAACAATGTCGGACTCGGAAATATTCTTTAGAATCTACGATTTAACGCCGGAAGATTTTTTTTAAGATTCATGATATGTGGCTCGGACATTTTCTTTAAATCCCTGAAACTATTTCAAAATCCACAATTTAAGAACTGCAAATATTTAAAAATCCAGGCTATGATATTGTGAAGAACTCTAGATTCTTTTAAATTTCTCGAGTTGGGTCTTGAAAATATCCGCTATTGTTCACATCGCACAAAAAGTTCATACAAATCCACAATCCACATTTTTGATGGGTTGATGATTTCTTGCCTTATTTTGAGTTCTCCGAATTCTTTTTGAATTTGTTCCAACTGAGGTTATCATTCCACGCGGTATTCACCCCAATATTTATATACCATTTGCTTTTATCGAGTTCTCTTATATCGAGGGCCGGCCTAAACTGTACGAGTCACAGCAACATAACATTTCCCTGCAAAATTTAATAGAAATTGAAAAATAAACCAAAATTTTCAATGTTTCAAAATTAAATGTTCTGATTGGTGCAGAACAATTTGCCTCAAATTTTATATGTCAAGTAAATTC
The DNA here is from genome assembly GCF_030504385.1 of Musca domestica. Lineage (NCBI taxonomy): Eukaryota > Metazoa > Arthropoda > Insecta > Diptera > Muscidae > Musca > Musca domestica. The sequence goes on from NW_026712258.1 coordinate 11,745,735, forward strand.
GCCTAGCTTACAATTTTGACATATCAAGTTCGAACAAAAGTTGCTTTGTTGTAATTTTCGCCTATGTTGCTACCTGGTATTTCTACCATGGGTTAAACTGAATATCTTCTTTATAATTTTAATAAAGAAGATATTCATATTTCAATTTAGTATTTTCGCAATTTAATCTAACCACATTTCTCAGGTCCAAGTTTTCAATGCAAAACTAATGACATTTAACTTTAATCGAATATTTAACTATTGGGCGGCATTATTTGATTGATATTTTTAAACACACCGAAGAGAACTTTTTTAAAGTTCCACCGACTGGAGACCAAAGCGCATCTTATTTTGTATTTTCGAACTGTTAACTTCGTATTTTGGCCATTCAATCTTAAAAAATTTCTCAGGTCCCAGTTTTCAATGCAAAACGAATGACAATTAACTATTATAAAATATTAAACTATTGGGCGCCATTATTGGATTGATATGTTTTAGCACACTGAAGAGTCCCTATTTTGAAGTACCACTGAATTGAATATCTTCTTTACATCGGCTGAGGACCAAAGCGCATTAAATTTTGCATTTTCGAACTGTTAATTTAGTATTTTGGAAATTTAATCTAACCCAACTTTTCTCCCTTTTTCTTACAGCAATACTACAACGTTCTACTGTGGATGTGGGGCGTATTAAAGTTCAAGGCGTTGCCACTTGCCTGTATTTATGCATGGATCCATGCGGTGCTGTGTATGGCTCGGTAAGTACACAGTGTCTTTATTTAAATATATATACATAAATATGTATAAAATTAAATCCCATAATTTAGATAGAATTAATTTGATTTGGTTCAAAACTAATTTTAACCAATAAAAATAACTGTAGATTTTGATTTAATTTGTTTTATATCTCAAAAAAAAAAAACAATGTTCACATAATTCCCTTTGATGTTAAAAAGCCACATCAGATGCACCGAATATTCCCACTCATATTGCATATTGGAAAAAAAAGATCTCGAAACAGAAATAAACTGTCATCTTCATTAGCCTTTTAAAATTCCTATTGTCAATCAAATGCATCCAAAAACCTATTAAAGCTAAGATCTTTGAATATTTCTTTAAAAAAAGAAAAACAACACACATTTGTTAGAGATTAACCATACAACTTAATTAAAAAACAATTGCCCGGATGAGGAAAACGAGGTCGAAATCTTATCGCGACCACCAAAAAATTGTTTTGTTTTGAATTTTTTTGGGAAGAGAGCAAACAAATTGAAACACGTTAGATAACACGCTGAACAAATGAAGGCTAACGCCGTGTGGCGCCACTGGGCCACTTTGTTGCATCCATCGGCAGGCAGGCAGGCAGATACAATACAATAAAATTCTTATTAATTTAGGAACAGGTCTTAATCAGAATATGATTGTCGTCGTCAATTGTGTGTGTATTTTGGGCTTGGGAAAGGTTATGAATAACCAGGCAGGCCTTTAAAAGCTATGACCACAAAATGGACAAATATTTTCATAATGCATTTAGGGACTCCGGCTCTCCACAGAGACACGTCACACCACAATTGGTTTGAAATAATTTTGACGCCTGTCTGGTCTTTGTTTTCAAAATATGTATGTACCACACCATTCAAAGGTTAAGCGTTTAAGCAAAAGCCCTATCACCTTGACAGGATAATGGCGATAGTGATGGTGGCATGGGTTCTACTATTGAATTAGTTTGTGTTCCTATCGACCAGAACTAAATGAGTGAATGACGGCCATGGTGGTATAACATTAATTATGTATTCTTATTTTCAATGGTAATTGCTGAGATTGTTCCAAATATTTATGTATGTATGGTTGTAGGTTGTGCAACGTTGTGTGAGGTATTGGAAAGGCATCACCCGACAAGAGAAAGGGTAAAGATAAACCATGGGCGGTCTATTGTGGCCATTTATGTGGTTCTCAGAATATCCCTCATAATAGCGCTGTGACACATGTTGAAAATTTATGAAGACCTTGCAGCGGCTTTTAGTTCAATATTAATTAACAACACACAACAAAATCAATGGAAAGCAATAAAACCCTTATCGTTTAAAAACAGAAAACATTAAGGTTTACACAGTCCCACTTGAAGATGAAGAATATTAATTGGCGCCTTTTTTGGCATTTTTTCAATTTCGTTGTGTGCCAATATTTGGGGGGAATCATAACAAGTGTTTCTCAAGTTACTCTCTCTCTCTCGCTCATAACGTGAAACAATTTTTGTCAATGTAAAGTAATCGTAACAAGGGGTTTTCTATAGAGCGGCAACACAAGGGACACTTAACACTTAGGTTGCTCTCTTTCTCTCTCTCTCTCACTCACAACAGGAGACAATTTTTGTCAATGTAAAGTATTTGTTTTTCCTAAAACACAATGCGGCGGCGGCGTCTAACCCCCCTTGCTCGGCATGCAATTGACATGGGTAAGGGTAAAACGGCCTTTGAATCCAAGCCGACATCAATGGCATTACTTATCATCACTCTGCAATTTCTAGCCACTCCAAAAACAAAAGGGAAATCTTTCACAAGGACACCATTTGTAGCAAACAGCGAAACCATTGATTTTTGTAATGGTCATTTGGGTTTCAAGGATACTTTAGTTAGTGTGTGTAATTATTGTTTAACAAATACACCACTTAAGGGTGGTTATACCTCGCGTGTAAAATGATCATATTTTCACTTGAAAATGGACAATTTATTGCCCAAAAATGTCTTTTGTTCCATTGCCTTTCACTTTTGTTTTGGGATGTCGTTTGGTATGACTTTTTGGATTACCTAAAAAAATTGTTTCTTTTTTTGGAATAGATACTAAGTTAACCTCAATCACTGTTTATGAACAAAAGAATATTTTATATATTTATTATGTTATTTATAAGCCATTTAATATTATTTAGGATTTAGTGCGGCGGTAAAATATGATCACTTATTTATGTTGCGGTTTTTTTTAACAAATGAGTCTTTTTCACACCATTTTTATTGAAAATTGCAGCTGCCGAGTATTTTTTTTTTTTTTGGATAACAATGGTCTATATTTTATTCATTGTGGAATCAGGGTTACACAGGCTAATCTTGTGCTGCTTTGGGATGTAGAGTTGTTAAATATGTGGTTAATTCAAATTAATTAGCGTTAGCTTTTTCAATTCAAAAATAATACTCAGTAAAGGCTCTATCAGACGATATGGTTTTTTGCATAAACAAGGTGAAGTAAAAAAACTGCAACAAAGTCAAACGCCATAATTTTTACATATTTTTTTTTTTTCTTTGTAAATTTTATTGAATGAAAGCAAAAATGTCGGAAATAGCATCAAATTTTAGAATTAGTTTAGTTTTGTTCGAATTGTTCGCCTTTGGCACGAAATATGGCCTTCAAACGGCCAATGAAACCGCCACACGCTGCCTGAATGTTGCTCTGCGGTATTTTGGCCTATTCCCGGCGGAGCGCTTACTTGAGGTGATCGACACTTTGGTATTTTTTAGTGTCAACTTTGCTCTCTAAAATACTCCGGACACAATAGTCCAACGGATTGGTATCCGAAGATTTTGGTGGCCATTGTGCTCAGGAAATGAAGCGGGGGTCTATTTCTAGTCTATTTTCTTTTTGTTGCGGTGTAAATTCTTGCACTTTTTGCAATTTCAATTAATTTACTCCGAGCTCATTTTTACTTTTTAGAGTTTTTTTTACAAAAGAAAAAAAACTTCTTACTCTATCAGAAAGAAGCTGTTGTACAATTCTCGTCTATAAAATGCTTGCAGCATTACTTCGTAGGTGACTTCTTCAGAGGTGAAGTCTCTGATTTTAACGAGGCCTTTATCATGTATTTCCATGTTCTTTCCTGATATTATCTATTAACAGCATTACGTGAATCTCTACCTCCTTCTGCTCTATTTCTGTCACTATATCCTTTATGCATGTGTGTGATCCTCTCAAATGGTAGCCATTTATCCTTCATAAAAAAAAAACAAAATCTAATCCGACTCATTATCATAGAATCTTTTCATATCTAAGACGCCATCGTGTAACAAAACAATTGAGCGAACGAAAACAGCATGATCGAGGTAACATCGATGATGTCAAAATAGGTGTGAGCAGCCAATAAACTACTATTTATGTGACATTTGTGACAGGTGTACACAGGGCAGTGAGAGATCGACGTAAACAATGAGAGCGGCAAAACTGCCATTGTAGAAAGAAATGCCCATGTCAATTGTTGCACAAGCAGCAGTCGTGTTAAAAGAGATTTTCTGTTAAGATAATATGCCGTCAGCTTGAGAGACATGAAAGCAAATCGCCGCTCCACAATAGACATGGTACAATAAAATGAGTGAAGTGTTTTTCTGATTTTTATAATGTTATGCGGGGTTTACAAAAGACAGGATAGTAGGGTTCATGTTTTAATTGTCAAAATACCTGAAAGTTGTCTATGTGACGTAAGCGTCCCGAAAAGTGCAAAAACAATAATGAAATCGTCGATTATGTGCAATTATACCCTCGGCCATATGGCTACAGAGGGTTTATATCATTTGATACGACCAAAACGTGTCTCATCTAAATAACGGTTTTAGACCCTATTTCTCTTTTAGGTTAAATCCGTTTCAGGATATTTGGAGTCGATCTACCGATGTTCGCCCGCCTGTCTGTCTGGCTTACTGTTGCGCAAGCAGTATCCGATTTGGTCCAAACTTGGTACATCGTAATATTATTATCAAACTTAGATCGACTTCGGAGATGGGCAATATCGGCTCACTCCTTCTGGTACCTCCCCTACAAAAGGTTCGACATTTTCAAAGAAAATATTTTACTGCACAGAATGAGGAAGGATATTCTGATTATGCTCCAACTTTGCAAATCCTAACATTTGCATCAGTGCTACGTCAGGTGCAAAAATGGACAGTATAGGTTCCACTCCTTGTGGTACCTCCCCCACAGAGGATAAAGGTTTTTAATATCCATAAACTCTTTTAAAATGTCATATAAGCGTCCGATTATTTCCAAATTACACACATCACAATATTTTTATTAACCCAAGACCTGGTGTTAAGATCGAATATATCGGTCCACTCCTTCTTGTACCTCTCTCACAATGGGTCAAAATTTTGAATATCCATGAAGCTCATAAAATGCGAAATTAATATCCGATTCCATTCAGAATTGACATATCTAAATATTTCTATCAACACAAGATCTGTTATAAAGATGATAGAGATCGGACCATTGCTTCTGGTATCTCCCCCTACAAAGGGTCAAATTTTTGAATAACCAAAACGATTATAAAATACGAAATAAGCATCCGGTTCTCTTCATATTTCACAAATCTCATTATTTGTTCTAGCACAAGATCTGCTGTGAAGATGGAATATATCGGTCCACTCCCTGTGGTACCTCCCCCATAAAAGGGTCAAAATTTGGAATATCCATGAAGCACATAAAACGCAAAATTAACATCTGATCCCATTCCGACTTGGTACATCTTATCTGTAGGTAGATGGTATGGATCGAACCATTCCTTCTGGTACCTCCACCACAAAGGATCAAAATTTTGAATAACCAAGAGATTATAAAATCTGGAAAAAGGATCCGGTTCTCTTCAAATTTCACACATCTCATTACTTCTACTAAAGATGGTAGAGATTGGACCATTTCTTCTGGTACCTCTCCCACATAGGGTTCCAGATTTTGAAAAAAGTCTCAAAGAAAGAAAGAAACTTTCTTCAAATTTCACACATACACACACTTTTGGCAACACAAGATATGTAGTGAAGACCTGTGAACCCCTTCTGGTACCTCACCCATAAAGGGTGACAATTTTCAATACTTTTATCTTTCATAAATTTCTCTCAACCAGAAACCTGAGACGAAATGGAATTTACGATTTCGCATAAAATTGGATATAAATGTTAGATTTTTGCGGAATTTTGCCCACACCAATATTTATACCTTGTGAAATGTGAAAATGGAATACCTCGGCCGACTATACCTATTACCTTATTCACATTTCAATTTTTTCTCAAAATAATCATATATCTCTTATAAAGGTAGGAAGTAGCCGATAAAGTCCTAACTATGTCATATTTGTTTAGGTCCGATACGTAATGGACTATATTGGTCCATTTCTTCAAAACCTATTCCATAGAGGGTAACAATTTGAATAATTATACCAAAATCCAAAAATATTTAAATAATCGAAAATTGGCCGAGGGTATACATCTGGCGGCAATACCTACTGATGTTTTTGAACTTTTTATCCAGTTTTAAGTTTAAATCGAAAGAGCCCAGAATTCATTTTTTTTTCGTCTTCCACGCCTCGACCATTTTATATTCCCGAACTAAACACACAGAGTATTTTTCCTCAAGGGTATCATCGGAAATACCCTGAATCATCACAAAATGCAATTTTTGTTTTTTGTTTCTCTGTCTACAGTTTCTATTGTTGTGATCCAACTTTCAAGTTCATTGCAATTCAAAAAATCACAAACAATTAACAACATTGAACCAATTTCTTTGACAGTCAATTAAAATTGTTGTTACGTCTCGGCAGAACAAACGGTCGCCAGACACTATTTGCCACAAAGTTATTTCACCTCAAAGCAATAAAAAACCAAACCTGCAAAAAAAAGAAATAAAAACTCATTTTTAGGCAGGGGCGCTATACCTAGAAATAGGTTTTCCTAATTTCAGCGTCATGACTCAAGTATTATGGAAGAAATATTGCGCTCCAACATTACCAGAAAATCTAATTAAACTCATTTCAAAAAAAAAAATTCATGTAATTCTTGCAATACAACAACACAAACATATTTTGAAATGCTCGGTTTCACATTAAAATGTGTGTAAAAATTTCAGTTTGCCGAGCTGTCATAATGGTCCCTTGCCACATTTTAAACATAACCAAAAAAAAAAAAACTCGAAGTGAACGGCTGACAGAAGAACAATTTTGTAGAGAACATTAACAACCTAATCTGAAACGACGAAGAGAAAATAAAGTTGCACATAAATTTACATTCTTGGAAATTAAAATAGTTTTGCTAAATATAATGTCAGTTGTTGGCTGGCTGGCAGGCTGGCTTAGTGTTTGGGGAAGAGCATCGGGGCGATTAGATTAGAGATTCTGGGCCATTTGCCTAGCATTTGGCTTTGGTTTCTTTCTCCAGCCGCATTGCATAGTTTATGAACAATAAAGTTGTCAACATTGATTTGACATATAAAACTGTCAGCAAAATATTTCACGTACTGGAATTGCCTTCAACTTTGGCGTTGTACTCCCCAAAGAATGCAGAAGGCTGCTTGCCATATGTACCACCCATGGCAAAGAGGGAGAACAAATCTTACATTGTTTTTTTCGGTGTTTTTGGTTTGTAACAGTGTCACATCTTACCCTAAATGTGTCGCATTAAGTACCATGGCTGTCATGCCAGTCTAGTTTGTCTCCGCGGTCTATTTTTAAATTGAAAATAATTTTCCAGTTTGTTTTTCCAGGGTGGTGTTGGTGGTTTTGGTCGTTTCATCCACGCAGAAGTTCTTGATTACTTTTGTTGTTCTTGTTCGGATTCCTTCATAATTTGCGCTGTAAACTGCAACTAATTTTTGTGGCAGCCAAGCGTTAAATTAAAAAATTGGTTTCTCTATAAAAACTTCAGTTTGTATTTCCATGCGTAGGATAATTTAATTCAAATAGTTCCCTGGAGTATGATTTCCATCAGATGTCATTTGTCGGAATTTTGTGAGTATGTGTGTGCACGTTGTTGACGGACAGATGAGGAGAGATTTGACTTGAATTCTCTGCAAAGCTGGGAAATGAGGGGCGGAGAGAAAGTTTTTTTTTGGCAATTTCAGATAAATGTTTAATTAGCACAGATATGGAACGTAACCTCTTTATTGACATTTGTTTAATTTGTTATGGTTTGCCTCGTGAAATTGTCAAAGTTGTTTAAGGGGGGCGTTTTCACATTAAATTGGACATTTGTGAAGTCATACATATAGTGTGGTACATGGACGAAACATAAAAAAACTGCAACCAAATTCAGACTACTGTCATTTCTAAGCCAATTGCCCAACAGCTGTTAAAATTATTCCAGTGACAGCTCATTATTTTGGTGAGAATTTTTCAGAAAAAAAGTTATTCGTGATGGAATTCAAGCGTGATAGTGCGATTTCTTTATATTTGGCTGGAAAACCACAAGTGGCTATCGTTAAGGCACTCCTGCATTTAAATGTGAATAAATCTTTTGTGTCTCGTACCATCGCTCGGTACCGCGATAAAGGAAGTGGACGGAAGAAAACAGCAACATCAGCAGAAATGGTTCAAAAATAAAGAAGCGACTTAGTGGATGAAAAAAATGGCTCGTGAACTGAACATATCGCAATATTCCATTCGGCAAATATTGAAAAATGAGTTCGAGGTAAAGCCATTGAAATTCCAAATAGTGCAAGAACTTACACCGCAAAAGAAAGAAAATAGACTCAAAAGAGCTAAAGAGTTGCTTCGCTTGGCCGAAAGTGGTGAACTGCCGAATTTGGTTTTCTCCAATGTCAAGCAGTTTGTAAACAAAAAAAAAACGATCGTGTTTACTTGAAAAAGAGGTCAGTTGAAAATGTGCCCCTTCGGTTGGCCACCAGAACTCGAGCGCCGGACATGGTGATGGTGTGGGCCGCCATAACAGCCGATGATCGCTCTTCGCTCGTAAATGCCGAATATTATCGCGAAAATATTATTAAGGCCTTGGGCACGCAAACATTTTGGCCCCAGATCTTGGACATTCTAACAGGACTCAGCACCATCGCACACAGCACGCGCCATCCAAGAATGGTTTTAAAATGAGGTTCCTTGCTTCATTTTCAGCGCACAATTGCCACCAAAATCTCCGGATACCAATCCGATGGACTATTGTGTCTGAAGTATTTTGGAAAGCAAGGTTGGCACTAAAAAAATACCAAAGTGTCGATCACCTCAAGCAAGCGTTTCACCGGGAATGGGCCAAAATACCGCAGATCAACATTCGGGCAGCGTGTGACGGTTTCATTGGCCGTTTGAAGGCCACAATTCGTGCCAAAGGTGATCAATTCGAACAAATCTGAACTTATTCTAAAATTTGATGATATTTCCGACAGTTTTTGCTTTCATTCAATAAAATTAAAAAAAATGTAAAAATTGTGGCGTTTGCAGTTTTTTATCTCACCCTGTAGTGCAATTATTTCGTGTGATCGGGATCCCAATATATTAATACTTGAATGCTAAGGAAGCTTCGACTACGAAAAACCAATGTGCGTACGGATGTTGCTATCGTCAAAATGGCAAAATCTGATCCTTTCATGTCATCAAATCAATGAATCTTTCAACTTGGAAATATCGAGCAGGCTTGTCAGAAAAAAAAAAAAATACTCCAAACCATTAAAAAATAAATCCGACTTAAATCTTATAGAGAACCCGTGGCACATTGTCAAAAAAACGTCAATGACCTCTGGGCAGCAGCACAGCAAATTTTGTATGCCATACCTATAGTAATATGCAAAAACTCGTAGAAAGCATGAGTCGCAGATGCAAAGCTGTTATAAAAAATAAGGGTCGTGGCACCAAAAACTAACGGTAGAATAAGTCTGCATTCCAAAACCTATATATTTTCTATGTAAAACATGAACTTCGGTTCTATTTCTAAATTTGCCCTTTTAAGTGGCCAGTTCTTTTTGGGGGTGTAGAACTTTAAAAGAAGATTTTTTCCCTTTCGATTAATGAATTATTAAAAAGTTTGTACACCATCGAAATAAACAAGTCATTAATCTAAATAATTACGATATGTTCTGATTTTTAGTTATTTAATTCGATCTTTATTCAAAATTATTTCAAATACGAGTTTAATAAAATTGAGCTCGAGACCTCGAGAAATAACTACGAATTCTATGAATAAAACGAAATTTTAGTCATTTATGTGTCCATGGCTGTATTCCAGTGTCTTGTGCTGCAAAAAAAAAAAAAACTTCTTTGCTTTAGCAATTTAGACCAACTTAATATTATTTTATTTTTCCACTGACTTCCCGTTTTTCTTTTCCGTTTTGGTCAACATAACAAATGTGTGTCACATTTCATTCAGCAGATCGTAAAAACTATTTTGTTTTGTTTTTTTTATCATAAACATAAATGAGTAAGCCCATTAAGATATGACTCTTTTTGGCATATTTTACGAGATTCTTGTCAAATTTTATCGTAATATTTCTCCACACCAAATATTTGTTTTTTTTTTCAATGGAAAAACCAAAACAAACAGCTTTATTTTGTTTATGCCAAAAACAAAAACTGGCGATTACAGTTATCGGATAATATTATCTAGCTAATGTTTAATATCTGTTGCATTGAAATGCAAATAGGAAAAAAAAAACAATAAATTGAATAGAAAAAAAGCGCAACAACAAAACAAAAGTTGGTACTTAAAACTAGGAAAATGCAGGCAGCAAAATTATTGGGCAATTAGCCAATTGAGAAGTGCAGTTTGTTTGGCTGTTTTCGAATGATGGTGGTATGATTTTTACTCGCTGCCTCGCTGCGCTCACAACAACCAGAAGCCAAAATCACATTATTCGAAAATAGATGCTATCGCTCAAATGATTTGTTCGAAAAAGAAAACAAAACCGTTTTGCATATAACAATTGACATACTTAGATGTTATTTTATCTGACCAAGGGTCAATTTTCAAAAGAAGTTGGACAACGATTGCTTGAAGAGGAAGAAGAAAAAAGCGAGGCTTTAAGCTGTCCAGTAGATTCCATTGGGTTTTGTTGATATTTCCTGCATATGCTTAAAAGGAAACTAACATTTTTCTAGAGTTATCCCGGATCTGGAAAAAACAAAGTAAGCTTGACAATAAAGAAATAACATTTGGCAATCCTTTTCAAATCCAGATAAATTTCTATGTGAAATCATTGGCAACTCTTCTTCTTTTTTAATGTGAGAATTAATCAGCTGTTTTAGGTTATGTGGTAAATGCTTATAGATTTTTACAGGGATGATCTGTCTGTTTACTTTTTACAGCTTTCTTAAAAAAGAAAATACTCTACCTTAATCTACAAAATGGAATTGTTCTAGTCTGGTTACTTTTCCATAAGGATGGTCTAGCCTTATGGAAAAGTAACTAGATAGGCCTATTTTATAGTTCAACAACATTTATAAACCAAATTTACATTGTTAAGGGTTTAATTTACATTCGAATCCAATAACATTGCACGATTGAGTGGTCTTCGACGTACGCAATATTCGCCAATGTCATCAGGAATATTTGGCAAGGTTAATCGATTTGTCGTATGATATTTATTTTAAGATCAAACGAAAGATGTTCTATTAAAATACAATATGTTTACAGCAGGTGTTCGCATGGGCAAAGTGTTGCCAACACATCAGCTGATAATCACTCAAATAGTTACCAACTGCGTAAACTTTTACTTTTTGTGTTTTGGTTTCGAAAATTAAAAATTTTCAATTTCTTCAGACAAATTTTAAAATAAACCAGAATAATTTATTATTTCTCATCTCTTAGTCTGTCATATTGTCAATATAAGCAACATTCGCATAATCTAACTCAAATTTTTGTCACATCAGCATTGGTTAGTCAATTAACAGAATCGATAGATTTTTTGTTTATTTATTTGTTTAGTTTACTTTGACGCCTGCTGCGTTTTGGTAGGGAGTGTGAAATTTTGCCAAAATATATATATTCTCTTTGATTGTTGTTTTTATTTTTTTCGTGAACGAATGATGTGACATGCGACGACAGAATTGGTTCATTCAAAACAATACCAATCTATATTTACTTCCTTCCCCCTATTTGTCGTCGTCTATGCTGGTGTTTGGTGTTATTGCAAAAAAGACATCAACCGCAACATACTCTCTAATGAGTTTCTAAAAATATATTTCGATTTCAACATTCCTTCAGTTTGAAATTAAGGTGAATTTATTATTTTTTTTAAGATTTAGTTGGTTTGCATTTTAAATGAAGGAAGAATTACCGTCAAACAGTTAGAAAAATGTTAAAGCACGTTTACATACCAGTCCTTGTCTGGGTTAACCCTGATTATTGACCAGTCACAATGAATTTGTCCATGGAAAACATATGCTATGTTTATTGTGAATGGTCAATGATCACGGTTAACCCGGGTAAATATTTTGCCTGTAAACGTGCTATAACCTTGATTTTGTCAACAACCGACTTTAACGGCGACGCACGCCTAATTGAATACAGAGTATAGAGAATATTCTTGTCATTTCCTGTAATGAAAGCTAATCTCGATTGCCTCAAAGATTCCATGTTGGAAGAATACAGGATGTTGCATCGGCACATCTGCTGGAACTACGAATCAACTTTCAAACCACATTTGGAATTGAAATTTTTAAATGAAAAATTATTCAAATTTCTTAAAATTGTTTAAAAATTCCATTATAACAACCTGCGAGTAGCGTCGCTGTTTTTATGCAGACAAATTTGACACAGTGAATTATAGAAAATACAGAGCTTTATATGTGTTCTTGAAATGAGTTTACCTTTTTTTAATTCTACAGTTGGTAAAAACGTAAAAAAGAAAAACGTAAAACTCTCTGAGAGAAACACAAATGCAACAACCTAGAAAGTGTGGGAATGGAAAACTAGTAAAAATGTCAAAACCATATGACAATCCTTAAAAAGCAGCATATCTTCAAATAACAAGTTGGCAGGCCAGCTAAAATTTTGAACTCGGCAGAATTTGTTCAGAAATAAGTTTGTATAGAAATCCTCATTTGAGGAAATATTTTTTATGTTTTCTCTTAAATGTTCTGATGGTAAAATTAAGATGGTAAAGGTAAAAAAATGTAAACATATGATTTTACCTTTATAATTCTACTATGAATCTTCCAGAAAAAAGAGATAGTGGTTCAATTTGTTATAAGGGAACTGTTTTATTCCGGAAATACGGGTAGCCAATATGTCAAAACTAGGTGGCAACCATCCAAAGACAATATAAAAGGCAATAAGCAGATGGCAACTATAATGGCATAATAAAGCAGCTATCAGTGGATAAGGGTTTTACATGTGTTCTATCAATTTTAGTATCCATTTGTATTTCCGTGTATATATCAAAATTTCCATTTTACATATGACTCATAATTTTTGCTATCACACACTTACATATGTTCTTTTTATTTCTTTTGCTTACACTGCGATTATATTGCATTTTCAAACAAATATAATTTTATATATATATATTCACACAAACAAAACCTTCGATTAAGTTATATTTTTCCGCTGAAAATAGGGCTCGCTGTGATCGAGAAAGTACGTATGTACCATGGTAGAAATATACAGGTAGCCACATCGATACATTTTGGAAATTTATAATTTTGAACGATAAATTATTCAATTTTTAAAGCATTTTTGAAAAAAAAGGCATATCATAGCAACCTCCGATTGGTGTCATATAAAAAAACTTGGAAACAAAATAGGTATTTTTCGAAAAAAAAAAAAATGTGACATATCAGTGTTCCCAAGCGTTGTTGCATCTACCTGTATTCTTCTACCATGGTATATACCTTACTCATGTATTTCACAACTTAAATGTCTTCCATGTATGCAACTTCCATGTTTGAAGAACATATTGTGTTATAGTCCCTTAAGGTGTTACTCCAATCAGATTAAATATCAACATTTATTTTCTTTATATTTCGTCATGGCGCAATAACAAGGTGTTCATGTAAATTTAAAAAACCAGATGAAATGTCAAATTTTTGGTTTACAATTTTTGGCTTCTTGTTTATTTTTTTTTTGTTCTGTGATTTCAATCACAATAATACATTTTGACATAGCATTTGGTAGTCGGCAGATTTGGCAGGGGGACCTTATATTTGGGCCATGATAATTCGTATTGCGATTCCATTCACAATAAGTTTTTGACAACTAATCTAGATAATCAGCTGCGGTAAATGCCGTACTTATTAATTACGCCATGTTGGCAACCCTGTTACTATTTTACAAGACCAAATTTAATGAAAGAGAACGAGATGTTTATGTCTTGCTCTTCATTTCGTCAGCATGATTTACTAGTTGTTCTTCATGTATGGAGCCGGCGACCTAATAAAAAAGTGGTTCAAATAGCTCAATTTAGTGCTACATTGCAGGTTCTGGAACCCAACTCAAAATTTTTCAAATTTAGCAAAACCAGTAAATGCTTGTAGGTTTTGGAACAGATCTATAAGATCATATAAAGAACATGTGAATCACCCTGTTATTTTAACACTCAATTAGAACCATTAATATAGAGGTGTGTCGGGTGTCAAAATTCAAGGGAAAGCATATATATATATATATATATAAACTGAACATGTAATTTACAAATATATCTTTTAGATCCTTTTTATTAGTCACTTTCAAACATATTCATATTAATTTTTAAGTAAATTACTAACCCATCCACCCATCACTTCATTTTTTGCTTAGTAGAACCTTTGTTGTGTCCCATTTTCTTTTCTTTTTTTAATTTTTTTGTTTAGCACTAAACAAAAAAACAATTAAAAAATAACCAAATAACTTACTATAGTTTCTCGTTACAGAAAGAGTTCACCGACGACTGTGTCTTCAATGAAAACATGGAACAACACAACTACAACACCTATTCGTCCACCTACAACTCGAATTCAAGGCGAAAATACTATTTGGCATTGAATCGCCATGGCGAACCGAGAAAACTGCAAATACCACCCACCCGTTCGCTGGGCAAACTGGCGACCTATACGAATGCCATTACCGAAGCGGTGCCGCAAGAGCGTGTCGAACAGCTGATTGCAAAGAATTTCGGGGCGAATCGCATCAAGCATGGCATACGTCAACTCTGTGATACTGGCAAACCATTGATCGAACTGATCGATAGTAAAAACTTTAAAGCACATCCGAAGTGCAATCCAAACAGTAGTAGTAGTAGTAGTAGCAATAGCAATAGTAATAGCAATAACAATAGTCATAACACAGCTAGCAGTAATAAAAATAGTAAACATAATTTAAATAGCAGTAGTCATAGTCTAGGCAATAGCAATAGTGGCCAATTATTGAACAACGTTCCTGCTGCCAATGATAAAACTAAATTAAGCAATAGCTCTAGTTCAAGTGGTAGAAATAGTAATAGCAACAACAGCAACAACAAACCAGAAACAAATCAGCGCAATAGCAGTAGTAGTAATAGCAGTAGCAGTAGTAAAAACAATAGCCACAGTAGTATTAGCAATAGTCAAAATAATGGCCATATTAGCAATAGCAGTAGTAATAGTAATAGCAAAACAACAACAGCAACGACGACAGCAACAACAAATGGTAGTAATTCGAAAGGCAGAGGGAAGAAGCTGCGCAAGTGTCGTCCACATGAAAATGAGGAGGAACACAATTGCCAGCGTAGGCCACAGGCATTGCAGAAGCAAGGCAAACAGAAACGGTGCAGGGAACTAATGCTGAAACAACAACAGGAGGGTATCACAGACATCGTATTGCCGCCCATGTGCAAAAAGAAGGGCCCCAAGAAACAGGGTGCCAAGAACAAGCGTCCTGCCGGCGAGGGTCGTAACAAGAATGGCCTGGGCACCGATGGCTTGGGTCCCAACAACAGAAGAGGGAAAAAGCTAAGTGGAGGCCTGGGCAGTGGCGGTGCTGTGCCGGCAACGGGTGGTGGTCGTCAGGCCGCCAAACAAAATGGTGGTAATGGCGGCAATGGCGCTGGTGGTGCAGGCGCCGGTGGCCAAAAGAAGAAACAAAAGAATCCCAAACGGGGTGGAGGAACGGCTGGCGGCACCGGTGTCAATGGCAAAAATAAAAAGCAACAAAAAACTACCACAACGACAACCGAAAGAACCTCTACAAGCCCCTCTACCTCAACGCTTGAGTCAAGCTTTTGGGAAACCTCATCCCTGATGCCGTCATCGACTCTCTTCGACACATACGATCCACATGCCGAGAGTACAAGTGATCGTGGCGATCGTGAGCAACGCAACGTAAGATACTCCAATTCCATGGAGGAGTCCATGGAAGTGTCCTCAGAAGACACCTCAGCGGCCGCTGAGGACAATGAGAACGAAGACGACGATGATGGCTACACTGGTGATGGCGAGGAAGATGCCAGCTATGAAGATGATTCATTTGTTTCGAGCAGCAGCAGCAGTCTCACGCCTCATGCTGAGGCAGACATAGCAAATCCCCCCATAGCGGGGGGCGCTGATGATTTCCTGTATTACGACACCCTTGATGTGTGAGTGTAACTTCCTCCTTATTATTATTACCACCTACTTACTACATACATATGTATACACAATTAATTTATAATAAAAATTTCCTCATATTATTTAGTTATTTTTATTTTATTTTTTCGTTTTGTTTATATTTATCTAATACTTAATTCGTAAAGTAATTTATTTATTTTATAATTAAAACAAAAAAACAACAACCACAAAAAAATTGAATTAGATTTCATTTCTACTTTTAATTTGTATGAATTTGGCTTTAAAAAAATATCGTTCGTTCCTAATTTTCTTTTTTCGTTAATTGTTAACATTTTTACGGTTTGTCAAAATTTTAGCATTTTTCGTTTATTTTGTAGATTTTTTGTTTTTAATTTTCCAATCCATTTATTATTTTCTTCAAAATCAGAGTTGCATTTTCAATTCGATTTTTTTAACCAGGTTTTTAAGGAATTTGTCAAAAAGCAAGAGAAAGGAAGAGAAAAAAAAACAAAACTGATTTGTTGTGTAAATAATTGTTAATCTTATGCAATCAAATATTCTCAAAAATAAGAAAAGAGAGTGTACAAAGTTGAATATATAAATAGAAATTTAAGAATCAAAACAAAAAAAGAATTGTATGTATGTTTAAGACGATGCAATACATATTCTCTGTACTGTGTGTATAATTGTTAATAAGGCATTTAAAAAAAATATATATATACCGAAAACAAATGAAACAAAATATACAAAAAACATATATATCTGTGTACATTTTGCAAGAAGAAGAAGCCATACATGTTCCATTCACATACATACATACATACCTACACTAATACCATGTCACATGCACACAACGACTACACCTTCCCTCCATTATCATAATCCATGCTCGTTTCCTCTATTCACACAATCCGTTATCCCATCTAACTGAATCCCAAAGCACACAAATTAAACGGGTTAATGGTCCACGGTCCAATGAGAACACCGCCAACCGGGTATAACCTAGGTGTACATCTACATCTATTCTGCTTGCCAATATTCATAGCATTGCCTTGCCTTTGTCATGTTTTTCAAAATATCTGCTACGTTTACATGTAAGCCCTCTTAGCGAAATAATTGATCCAAGGTGCTCTCAATGTGTTTTTATGTGTGTAAAAAAAGATTTTATGACCCCAAACGTCCAGAAAGCTGTTCACCTTGGAGAGAGGATGGGAAACTTACCTGAAATTTCCTGGATGCCGATAGCAATCTGCAGTCTCCCCAACATAATTTCCAAGAATGCCGGAGTAAAAGGTTACGTTTACGTTACGTATAAAATATGGTATTTCCTCATGGTACAATAATAGAGGTAGATGCATCAACACTTGGGAACATTTATACGTCAAAAGTTTTAAAATGTTTTTGTTTTTTAAAAAATTAGATTTTTATAAGTTTTCTTATACGACAACAATCGGAGGTTGTAATGATATGTAATAATTTTTCATTCAAAACTTTCAATTTCAAATATTGTTTTGACAGTTCATTGTCCCAGCATTTGTGTCGGTGCGACTATCTCAATTCTTCTACCATGTATTTCCTCTAGTGTGACGTGTAATCGCTCGACTTACATGTAATCGCTCGACGGTGATGCCATAGACAAATAAAGGTATAGACCACGGTAGAAGAATACGGGTTGATGCATCAACGCTTGGGAGCATTGATGTGTCAAAAAAAAAAAAAATAAATAAATAAAATATTAATAAATGTATTTTCAACTATAATATAAGTTATTATAATTCGCGTTTTTCAAAAATTTTTACAAATTTAATAAATTTTTTATTTAAAATTTCCAATTTCAAAATTAGTTTGACAGTTCATTGTCCCAGCAGATGCGTCGATGCGTCTATCTCTATTCTTCTACCATATATTTCCTTTAGTGTGACGCTACGTTTACATCCGATCCCTCAACGGAGATGTCATAAACAAATAAAGCTATAGATTAAACAGTTATAATATTAACCCCTTTCAGCAGATGTCACGACATATCTAGATAATCTAAACGTATTATAAGTCAATTGTTTTCAATTGATAAATATTTGGAGATTAAAAAAAATAGTCGGTATTTCATGCATTGAGAGAATTGAGAAAAATAACTTGAGCTCTCTCACACCATCAACAGATTACAGATGAAACAACTTTTTAGTCTATACCTTTATTTGTCTATGGTTATACTTGATCTATTTTGATCCAATTGACATATATTTTTTAAACGTCAAATTAATCAGGATAAGGCTAAGGCGTGGCTTAACTAAACTATAGGTACGTTTAGACTTATTACAGCGAGAGGATTTCAACTTTCAATTCCCTGGCGTATGTGTCAAGTGATACATAAAAGTGATTCCATAAAATTGACAAACAAAGTGGAAATCACTCAACGTGTGAACATAGTATAAAATCTTACATTTATATCTTAAGCTGAGGGTACGGTAGAAGAATATAGGTAGAAGCATCAACGCTTGGGAACATTGATATGTCAAAAATTTTAAAATGTTTTATGAAAAATAAGTGGATTTTTTCTTCTACCATGGGTGAGAGTACATAAGCAGCTTGGCATCATGGCTAGGCATATTAATGTCAAATTATAATGGAGAACGACGGTAGAATTTAAATGCGGCTCTGGCATTCCTTTATAATGTGTCACAAAATATGCCAGGCGAAGACTTCAAGCTGCTTATGTAGTCTCACATTTAATCCTCTCCAAATTTTGTTCAATTTTGATTTGTGAACATAGTAATAAACCTTATAAATCTATCTTAAATCACTTGGAATTTTGATTAAATTTGATTTTTGAAACCCCACGGCAATGACCATGAGATTACAACATAAAAGTGGTGCCAATTCAAGAATAAATATATGTATAATTTTTAAAATAAATATTTCCAAAAAATACAGTTATTAGAAGTATTATTTTTAATATACTTTCTTTACTTTTAAAAAACAAAATTATAAATATAAAATACAGCAAACTTTCATAAATAAATTGATACACACAAAAACTGGCATAATCTTTTTTATCTTGAATTTGGCAGCACTTTTATTGATGTGTAGTTTTCATAGCGCATTTACATTCGAATTTTCGTTTAAGATTACGCGGATTTATTTACCCGGTTTAGGTTCAAAGTCTATGCTATCAAATTTCCGAAAAAAAAATTGGAGATGTTATGCAAGGAAATGCTTAGCTAACGATCGGTAGAACAATAGGAACGTATAAAGAATTTTATTATTTTAGGTTATAGCAGCTTTTTTGGTATATAAATGTTGTTTTTTAATAAAAAAAACTAAATTGGAATTGAATAGAATACATGCTACACTTTCATTGAATTGGCAGCAGTTTAGAGAAAAAAATTAGGACACGTTTACATCAAATAGGTTTTACTAAAACTCGTAGCATTTTCACACAAATTCAATAAAATTGCAAAGTTTTATCGAAACTCATTTGATGTAAATCCAGCCTTTAATCTATATCTCATCTAAAAATGTATATGGAATATTATTGGTTTTTCTTTTGTTTCTAACCTAAAAAAAATATACAATTCAAGTTATTTGTTTTGAAACTCGAATCTGTTAGAGCTCGAAATTTGCAAATTAATTTATAATACTTATATAAACTCCTCCAGATTTTCCCTAACCTACAATTTTCCCTTCCAAGTCCAAACCTTAAACGTAAATATATTCCTTAGCACAAAATACACACGTTCATGTTTTAGCATCACCTACTACACAACTTGCAAAGTATTTATTTGTTAAAAAAATCAAAATAAACAAAGAAAAATTATAAAATTGCTTAGAAACAAATAATACAAATCAAAAAAAATAGTTAAGATTATTAAATGTACTCAATGCCATATTTTGTAAATATTATGTTAAACATTAAAAAAAATCATAAAAACAAATAAATAAACAAATAATTAAAAGAAAACGAATAGAAGATGTCCAATGCAATTTATTTTTCGAAAGAAAGCTACATAAACGAAAACAAAATGGAAACCTCGCTGCCTCTCAATAAGAATATCAGTAATTTCTAATACGAAAATAAATAATGAATGAATAAACCTGAACAACAACACGCCATTAATTATATAAAACAAATAAAATTTTTACAATAAAAAGAAGGCCTTTTAAAATTATTTTTATTTCTCTTTTATTTTTCTTTGTTTTTTTATTTTGTTTAGTTTTTCTATTATTTTTTTTTTTTTTTTGTAATTCAAGAAATCCATAAAACTAATACCGAAAAATTGACAAACATTTAGACAAACTTAACAATTTTCTGAAATAATTGTATATTTTTAGTTATACTCTACTAACATCAATGCAATAATGTAATGTAAACTGTTATATTAGTTATTATAATTTTTTTTATTATCTAAACGTAAAGAAGATTTGAAAAAAAAAAAATAAAATTTTGTTATGAGTTCACATCCATTTGTAATGAAGTTTTCTCAAAACAAAAACAAAATCCTATTTTATATATAAATTTTGTAAATTTATATTAGAAATGTAGACAGCTCAAGAACTACCTATAAATGTTAATTTAAGTTCGCCACAATGCACATAAACACACCCACACATACATACACTTATTTATATATATGCTTTAGCCATATATATTTAAAAATGAAACGAACGATTTTCTGATATTTTGTGTCAATTTGCAAGAATAACTATGAAAATCATTAACAACAACAACACAAAAAATGAATGAAGTAATAAAAAGCTGAAAAAAATATTCACAAAAAATATAAACTGAAGAGCATTTTTTAATTGATACATGGAATTAGGGTAGGTTTAGGTGTAGATTCTAAGGTCATGAGTTATATATTGACATGTTCCAAATGGCTTTTTGTATTTTTACGCTCAAAGCTACATGAGATGCAGCTTTTCATGAGAAAACATAACTCAGTTATTATTTTCGAAATATGGATAATTTAGGTGACGGTGTGAACATGGTAGTAGAATACAGCCCCATTGATACAGCTGTTGAGACAATGAACTGTCAAATCAATTTTAAAATTGAAAATTTTGAATGAAAAATTATTCAAATTCGTTAAAATTGTTGAAAAAAGCATATCATAACAACCTCCGGTTGGTGGTATATAAAATATACTTTGTTTTAATAAACATTTTAAAATTGTTGAAATATCAATGTTCCCAAGCGCTGATGCAATTACCTGTATTCTTCTACCATTAGGTAGATTTTCTTATACAATGACGTTCAGATTTTGTTAATTTCTTTTCATTCAAAAAAATTAAGTCCAAAAATGATTTGACGCTTCATTGTAGCACCAGCTGTTTTTGATGCGGCAACCTGTATTATTTTATCATGGGAATGACATGTACATTTTATCGGATTTAGTAAGCCTAGAGGATTCCATTGCATATGCATTAAAAATCATTATAAAAGGGTTAAACCAGGCTAAAAGCTTTCGTGTGAACATACTGTTAAACTATAATAGCTAGTTTATAAAAATCTTTACCAAGGTTAATTTTCATAATTGTATTTTGACAGTTTCGATGTCAAGCAACAACTCCTCATTCTGTTTTTATGTCCATGATAAAAGGTAATCTCACTGAAACATATGATAACACTTTTTTTTATAATTTTGATAAAATACTCAAGTTTTAAAACTCCAAATAAAAGTTTTCTTCTTTTAAATATTTTTGCACAAGTTTTCAGTGCCAAAAGCACAAAATCGTTTATACCTAATAATTTTTTTTAAAATGCTAAACTCTATAAACTATAAATATATAGAGGAACAACAAAAATACATTTCGATGTGATAGTCAACATATTTCGGGGGCTTATCGATCATAAATACTGATTAAACTATAGCTATTTATATGAGATGACATGTATATGTTTGTGTAAAAAAAAATTCATATACAATTTTGCCAAAGATTTGGCAAATGTTATATGCCATTTTATTCAAAATACGCATTTTTCAATTTATTTCAAATATAAAATATGGATTTTTTAAATGAGACCACTCTATTATTTAAAAGCGATTTAAATGAAGGAATGGAATATAAAGCATACAAAGCAAACATGAGGAATAAAATATACTAACTTCAAAAATGTCCTCATTTAAAATTATAATATCCAGCTCTGCATTTTCTGTAATTTAACTTGTCAAATTTAACCTGTTAACTTGTCAAATTTAACCTGTTTAACTTGTCAAATTTAACCTGTGTATAAACATGAGACCTTTGAATATACATTTTGACAATACGATTTTGTCAAAGGTTATAATTTTGAAAAAAGTAAACATATGATAGCGCAAGATAACCTTCTTAATTCTACCACTAAACAAAGTTTATTATCGGACTACCTCAAATGAATGACGAATTTTAATAAAAACCGCTTAATTTAGGCGTCTGTAAATTATCCTTAAATACTGTAATGTAAACGGACCCTAATAGCACGTTCCCACATAAACCATTTACGGTGACCAGGATTTGATTTGAGGTGATTCAATGTTTACATTCGTAATGTAATACGTACATACTGTAATGTAACGGTAGCCTAAAATTAAATTCACATCATCAGGCGATAAGGGTTTTACATATGTGCTGTCATTTTTTATCCATGTGTATTTCCATATGTATGTCAAAATTGTAATTTTACATATGACTTATAATTCTTGTTATCACAGTGTATTTTCCATGGTACAATGAAATAAAGGTTACCTCATTTCATATTAGCATTCCCAGCTCTGCTCTCTTCTATAATTTTTTAGCGCACTTTTGATTAAATTATATTTTACCGATGAAAAATGGGCTCACTGTCATCGAAAAAGTACGTATGTACTTTACTCATGTATTTCACAACTGAAATGTCGTCCATGTATCACACGGAGTGTATAACTTCTACATATGGACAATTTGATACTACAAATGTAAAAAAGAGCTTTTAAGAGTGACCATTACTTATTTGAGTTGATTCAACAGGTTTACGTTCCAACAGAGTGAAATCAGGGCATTGGATTTTAGTCACTTTCTGATCCATAGACGAAAAATGTGTGATCGAATATATTTTTACTTCTTGAGGGGGTTCAACGGGTTTACGCTCCAACAGTGTGAAATCGGAACTTTGAATTTATAGTCACTTTCTGATCCGTAGACGAAAATTGTGTGACCAAATAAATATTTTTTCTTCCTTACATTTTTACAGAATAATTTGAAATCGTTCCTGTTTATATAAAATAGTCTGTATGTATTATTAACTACTACATATTAAGTAGATTTTTAGTTTTGTCAATAAAATATTGCGCATTTTTTGGTCGTCTAATTGTTAATATAAAATTGATCCTGTCCTTTGTCTCCTGTACTGTTTCTCTAAAAAAAAAAACATTTAACTAGCTTGTCTTTATGTGCTTCATCCTCAATATTACTGTGTTTTATCTTGGCACCTTCAAAGCACAAAATCTCTACCCGAGTTTACATTGATAATTTGTCAATCACAATAAATTTTACTTTAGAATACATACATTTAAATTATTGTGATTTATTTATTGTTAAATTTATTGTGATTTGTCAATTATCAGGGTTAATACGGGTGGAGATTTTGCATGTAAACGTATTTAATGTCGAACAACAACGCACTGATTGAATTAATTCTTCAATGATACTTGGCAGCATTTTTCTATAATTTTAACTTTAGCAACGACATCTACCAGTAATTGATATGCTTTTACGGTTTACTAATGAAGATAGATGATACGAAATGTTTACAGCCTTGTTATGCAGAAAAAACAACTCTGCGTATGCCTTTTTAGGGTTTGAGCATGGAAGAAGAATATAGGTAGACGCGTCGACACAGCTGCTGGGACAATGAACTGTCAAACCAATTTTGGAATTGAAAATGTTGAATAAAAAATTATTGAAATTTGGAAACATTTTTGAAAAATACATATCATTACAAAAAATCCACTTATTTTTGACAAAACACTTTAAAAGTTTTGACATATTAGAATTCCCAAGTGTTGTTGCATCTACCTATATTCTTCTGCCATGGGTTTACATAAAAATGCTCTATTTTGACATATCTAACATAATAATAAAAATTATAATTGCAATTTTTGAGAATTGAAGAATATATCTTTCGTAGTCGAACAGATCGATTAGAACTTCCAGCAAATTAAGAATATGCCATTGTATTAATTAGTCCACGGCTTACATAAAACGAAATTATCAACACCAAATGTAACGTATTGATTTGACATATATAAAAAAAATTGTTGTGTCATGATATTCTCCGCATAAAACATAAAACCCTACAAATATGTCCTAATTATGTATTACTGTGTTTTATTTATTACTGCCCTACAAATATGTATTAATGTCCTTAATTTATTAATTTGTTAGCTGTCCGCAGATGTCTCACACAAACTTTTAGATTTATTTTAATATTGTCCAAATGTTTCTGTCATAATTAATATTTCGTTAAAAAAATATAGACAGATTCGAACTTAAATTTAATTTTTATTTTCACCTGAAATGCATGTTATTTATATTTCCTAATTTAATTTTCTGTTGCTTTCTCTGTTGTCTTCGTAAATTTGTATTGTCCTGGGAGTGGATACTCGTTCTATGAAAATATGAAATGAAAAATATTTTCTTTAACAAAATTTTCATTTGACATTTCTTTCTTTTATAAAAGTTTTCATTTTTAATTTTCACAGAACAAGAATTGAGGCCCTGGTAAATTGCATGAATATTATTGTCTAAGTGTGAACCACCTATAAGATTTAGTAGTTGTATTTTAAATAGAGCTTTTTTTGTTTAATTACCTCTCGCTATCTTCGTCTATTGTCTTTTGTCAAAATTGTATGTCTAAACATTATCTCTCTCTTTTTTTCTCTCTCTCTCTTGTGTGTGATATATTTTTAGCCTACCCATTGGCCTTTGGGAATTGATAGCTGGCATATGGATACTCGTCTGGAGTCTACAAGTAATCAGCTGATAGTAAATTTGTCCTGCTAAAGTGCTACGGGTACCTAGGTTTTCATGATTATGTTTATTATTATTGTTTTATAATCGCATATTCTAAAGAGAAATGTTTTTAAAAAAGAAAAAAAATATTATTGTATTATAATCACATATTCTTAAGTTCATAGCTACTATATATAATTGAAATGCCATACTATTATTATAAATTGTAACGCAATGTTCCTGCTTTTAGTGTTTTTTTTTTATAAATTCTTATAAATGTTGTATGTATGTTATTATATTTTGTATATATCTAGTATTATTACAAATTTTAAAGTCAACATATTTGTACTCATACATACGATCACTTTACGAGAACGTCTAGGAAGAAAACCGAACTGTACATACTGTACAAACGATTTAAAATATTTCTTAACATTTTCTCTCTCTATATACTTTGCAATGGTATAGAGATTTAGGAAAATGCCAAGAAACATAACGAACTACATTAATATATGTATTTATTTTTTATGTTATTATTATTGCTTTTTAGTTCTTATATTTAAAGACTGAATTTAAAATAAAAAAAATTATTAAAATATAAATTACATTGTCTTTGATTTGAATAGTGGCTTGTGCAAGAAAGTGTAAGTGTTTGATAAAAAGGACTTTTATCATGATAATAATATCCAGCTCTGCATATTCTGCAATTTACCATGTCAAATTTGACTTCATTGAAAGTAGGTAGCATGGTACAATAAACAAGTAAAAAAGCTGTAAGTTCGGCCGGGCCGAACTTTTAATACCCTCCACCATTTGGTACAAATTTTGGTAATTTCCAAAAAATAAAATCCGTTAAAAATTCTGTTAAAATCTTAAGAATACCGAGTGCTTATACGACGACGTGGGCTTCCATAGGCATATTTTGTCATAAGTTATTACAATAATTTAAATGTGAAACTTGAACAAAAATCTGTTTATAATGTAGTTAAAATCATTAAAATACCGAAAATGGGGGGGGGGGGTACCGTTATATGGGGGCTATTCGAAAACGTGGACCTGCACAGACAATTTTCTGGCATGGACTGAAGTATCCATTACGAACTTCACATGCGAATTTTGAAACAATCCCGATAAATAATGTCGCTTAAATCATCAAAATACCGAAAATCGGGGGGTACCCTTATATGGGGGCTATACGAAGACGTGGACCTACATGGCTCATTTTTTGACTTAGGATTTAGTATCCATTACAAACTTCAAATAACAAATTTGAAACAATTCCGGTGAATAATGTCGCTAAATTCATTAAAATACCGAATATCGGGAGGTACCGTTATATGGAGTCTATATGAAGACGTGGACTTGCACAGACAATTTTCTGTCTTAGGATGTAGTATCCATTTCGAACTTTAAATACCAAATTTAAAACAATTCCGGTGAAAAATGTCGCTAAAATCAGTAAAATACCGAATATCGGGAGGTACCGTTATATGGGGGCTATATGAAAACGTGGAACTACATGGCCCATTTACGAACTTAACCTGCCTACTGGAAAACTAAACATGTGTGCAAAATTTAAGCCATCTATCTCAATTCATTCGAAAGATAGCGTGATTACAACAGACAGACAGACAGACGGACAGACAGACGGACAGACAGACAGACAGACGGACATGGCTAAATCGTCTTAGAATTTTACGCTGATCAAGAATATATATACTTTGTTGGGTCTGACATGAGTATTTCGAGGAGTTACAAACGGAATGACAAAGTTAATATACCCTCCATAGAATGGTGGAGGGTATAAAAGGTAAGACAAAGCTTCCAGCTGATTACAATACAAAGTGTGACCGACTTCTGCCAATTTTGTGTATGTATTTATTGTTTTGAAAAACAAAAACAAAATATTTTTAAAATCATTACGAGACGCGGTTTAAAACTATTAGCCAGTTTTGCATTGGAACTGAAAGTTTAAATTGTTTAAACCTAATTTTGAAACAAAATCCAGGCATTTTATTCATTTCACGCGCTATTTGGTTTATTTGAAAAAGGAGGAAAAAATCGACTAACTGAAAACAACTCGTTGCAAGTAAATTTGACAGGAAGTGGGTATAGCCTCAGGGCTGTATTTCTGTATTTTTATGAAGTGGTTCTACCTTCTTATTGTACCATGGTAGGTAGCATAGAGATATAGTCATTATTCTTGTCATTTAGATCTTGACTATCCAGTCAGCATTTTTCAAAATTTTTAATCATATTCGAGTCTTTTGAGTCATATTTTCAATCATATTCTGATCGTTCTACAAGTCTGTTTCGAATCATTTTCTAATCATATATGGCATTAATACTCTTAATTTGTGAATTTATTTCGGGAATTTTTTAAGTCATTTTTTGATCATTTATGAGTCCTTGGTGAGTAATTTATAAGTCTTTTAAGTGTCATATATCACTCATATATATATTCATTTAGGAGTCTTTTTTAACTCACTAATCTTTGTCTTAAATTCGAGTCATTTAGAGATTTAGAGGGTGAGATAAAAAAAACTTCAACATAGTTTATTGAATGAAAGCAAAAAATGCGGGAAATAGCATCAAATTTTAGAATAAGTTTAGATTTGCTCGAATTGGTCTGCGGTATTTTGGTCCATTCCCGGCGAAGCGCTTGCTTGAGGTGATAGACACTTTGGGATCTTTTAGTGCCAACTTTGCTTTCAAAAATACTCCAGACACTATAGTCCAACGGATTGGTATTCGGAGATTTTGGTGGCTATTGTGTGCTGGAAGGGAGGAACCTCATTTTGTAACCATTCTTGGGTGGCGCGTGCTGAGTGCGATGGTGCTGAGTCCTGTTGGCATGTCTAAGGTCCGCGGCCAACATGTTTGCGTGCCGAATATTTTTGCGATAATATTCGGCATTTATTCTGATGTCACGGTCGATTAATACGAGCGAAGAGCGACCATCGGCTGTTATGGCGGTCCACACCATCACCATGGCTGGCGCTTGAGTTCTGGTGGCCAACCGCAGGTTCACATTTTCAGCTGACCTCTTTGGCAAATAAACGCGGTCGTTTTGTTTGTTTACAAACTGCTGGACAACGAATGTTTTCTCATCGGAGAAAACCAAATTCGGCAGTTCACCACTTTCGGCTCTTTAATCTTAGCTCTCTTTAGCTCTTTTAAGTCTATTTTCTTTCTGTTGCGGTGTAAGTTTTTGCACATTGTGGAATATCAATGGCTTCACCCCGATCTCATTTTCCATTTTGGGGAATGGAATATTGCGATATGTTTAGCTCAGGAGCCGCTTTTCGGCCACTGAAACGCGGGTTTCGATCAAGTCGCTTCTTTACATTTCGAACCATTTCTGCTGATGTTGCTGTTTTCTTCAGTCCACTTCATTGACGCTACCAGTATCACGGTAACGAGCAATGATACGAGACACAAAAGATTTATTCACATTTAAATGCTGGAGTTCTCTAACGATAGCCACTTGTGGTTTTCCAGCCAAATATAAAGAAATCACACTATCGCGCTTGAGTTCCATCACGAATAACTTTTTTTCTGGAAAATTCTCACCAAAATGCTTTTGTACGCTTGTAAACCATATAATGAGCTGTCACTGGAATAATTTTAACAGCTGTTGGACGGGTGGCTTAGAAATGACAGCAGTCTGAAATTGGTTGCAGTTTTTTCATCTCACCCTTTATATCATCTTTACAACATATCTTGTGTTAGCAAAAACATTTGTATGTGTAAATTCGTTTTTTAGTGTTGTGGTTTTCAGAATCTTGAACCCTATGTGGGTGTGGTACTAGAAAAAATTGTCCGATCTCTACCATCTTTATAACATATATTGAGTTGATGGAAATATTGGGATGTACAAAATCTGAATGGAATCGAATGTTAATTTCGGGTTTCATGACCTTCATGGATATCCAAAATTTTGACCCTTTGTGGTGGAGGTGCAAGAAGGAATGGTCCGATGTATTCCATCTTCACAGCAGATCTTGTGTTCTGTGATGTGTGAAATTTGAAGAGAACCGGATGCTTATTACGGATTTATGCATGTTTTGGCTTTTTAAAATTTTGACCCTTTGTGGGGGCGGTGCCAGAAGGAATGGTTCGATCTCCACCATATTTATAACAGATCTTGTATTGATAGAAATACTGAGATGTGCAAGGTTGAATGGAAAACGGATATTAATTTCGCTTTTATGAGATTCATGATTTATTCCATTTTCGCACCAGAAAATGGGTTAGTAAAAATATTGTGATGTGTGTAATTTGAAGACAATCTGACTCTTACATCACATTTAATAAGTGTTACAATTATTCAAACTTTGACCTTTTCGACTTCAGCCAGCCAGACGGATGGACGTGCAAATGTCCTGAAACGGATTTGGTCTGAAGAGACCTGGGGTCTTACTCCATTATTTCGATGAGGTACGTTTTGGCCGTATCAAATGATACATACCCTCTCCAACCGTATATATAGCTGAAAATATAAGAAAGTTATAAGTTAAGTCATTTCATAGAACAAGAGTCCCGAACCAGTATTTGTTTTCCATGTTTTGAAACCTAACGTGACTTCAAATTAAGTTAAAATTCTTGCAAAGATACAATTGCACAAATTTCAAATAATAGTTTCCTAGCTGAGGTTTCATTATTGAATAAGCAATTTAGTGTAAAAGTTATTGGGATAAGTTACTATATCAAAAGAACAACTTCCGTATGGATTATAAACAAGTCGAACGCATACGAAAGTTGTTCTTGGGCAAATATAATCTTTTCGTTTAAAAGTGTTGTTAACTCAGTACCTAACACTATCGATTATAAGCATAGACAAATTAGGTATAGACTAAAAAGTTGTCCCATCTGTTATCTCTGAAAAAAGTGGTTCAATAGATGTCGTTCATGCTGTGAGAGAGGTTCAGTAGACTCACTCAATTCTCTCAAAATGCAAAATATTAAATATTTTTATGATTCTTTATTATTTATCAATAAAAACGAAACATCGACTTTGCTTACTTTTATATTATCCAAATATGTCGTGAAATATAAAAATAAAATAGAAGAGAAATTATTAAATTGTTTTCGAAGTCGAGTGACTTCACTAGCCCTGAGTGACTTGACTGGCTCAAGATCAACAATAGTGACATCTGCCGGAAGGGAAGTTTTTAAGACTTTTTAGTCTATACCTTTATTTGTCTATGTTATAAGTTTTAGTATTATAACCTACGCTTTTCTCACACTATTAATCACCACTTAAAGTAGCTAATTGAAACGTATCAAGGGTATATTTCAATGGCTTGATCTCCCAATCCCATCCAACATTTGTTAAATTAATATAGAGCACTCATTCATTATTAATTACTTATTGCCATAGAAACTATAATATTACTTTGTATTTTAAGCTCTTGTGACGAAAGCTGAAAATAGTTCACCCAATTCGTCTGCATTACTCGGATCACGTAGGCCTCTCTCTGAATAACAAACGAATGACGAATGGGAAAATGCATTTGCGGCAAATTTATTTAGATTGTAATGTGAATCAAATAATTTACCACGTTGTTTATGGCGCTTTTGTTTTTGCCAACTCGAGTACTACTCGTCACAACAATAATAGTAATAATAACAACAACAATAACAATAAAAACAATACGAGAAATGGGTGAGCGCAGTATCGTTAATTCTAAACGCAAATCCAGGTTGTGAAATGCAATGCCAGTGCTGTTGTGCTGCTTAACATTGGAGAATTTGAGGAAATGTATGCCAGCATGGCATGCTTGCTCCGGGTATACGATCCCGAAGCACGTTTTTCATTTTTTCGTACCTGTATTACATGTGCGCCCTTATCAGCTGGAAGTTATCAAATGATCGAGCGACGTCATTAATTTTAGCGCCAGGGATGGGGAATTTGCAAAATAAATATAGTTTTTGTAATAATGAAAACTTGAATTCAGGTAGATATGGACATGATTGAATTTTTGCTTTTACCAATATTTGGGACCTACAAAAACGGCTTTATATTTGCTCTCATTTATAGATTTAGAAAAACTTTTATAGTAAATTGTCATCAGATGCATCAACGATTTAATTTTTTTTTTCAAAAATAAATAGATTTACACATGTTACCTAACCGACGCCAATCGGAGGTTCTTATGATATGCATTTTTAACAATTTTAACGGATTTTAATAGTTTTTCATTCAAAATTTTTAGTTTTAAAATTGATTTGTCAATTCATTACCCAGCAGCTGTGTCGATGCGACTACCTTTATTCTTCTACCATGTTAGCAACGAAATGCAACAAATATCGACGGCACGTGTATCAGGGACCTCTAATAACGATATAGAGCTATCACTTTATGTGTAGCCAACAACTTGTCAATCCCATGTACTCAATATAAATCAAGAAGATATTGTCCAAAAAGCAATTCTGTGTAGCGCACATTTAGAACAGCGTTTCCCATTGAAAACAGAGTTAGATAAATCCTAAATTATATAATTAATTAAAAGGGTCTAAAAATATAAGTATAGACTATGTAGAATTCAATAATATGGTGAGAATTTTTCAGAAAAAAAGTTATTCGTGGTGGAATTCAAGCGTGATAGTGTGATTTCTTTAAATTTGTCTGTTAGAGCACTTCAGCGTTTAAATGTGAATAAATCTTTTGTTTCCCGTACCATCGCTCATTACAGCGATACAGGCAGCGTAGCCCGACGTTAAGGAAGAAAACAGCAACATCAGCAGATATGGTTCGAAAAGTAAAGAAGCAACTTGATCGAAACCCGCGAAAATGGCTCGTGAGCTGAACATATCGCAATATTCAATTCGGCAAATATTGAAAATGAGCTCGGGGTAAAGCCACTGAAAATCCAAAAAGTGCAAAAACTTACACCACAACGGAAAGAAAATAGATTCGAAAGAGCTAATGAGTTGCTTCGCTTAGCCGAAAGTGGTGAACTGCCGACTTTGGTTTTCTCCGATGAGAAAACAATTGTTGCAATTTATAAACAAACAAAATTATCGTGTTTACTTGACAAAGAGGTCAGCTGAAAATGTGCACCTTCCGTTGGACACCAGAACTCAAGCGCCGGCCATGGCGAGGGTGTGGGCATCAGAATAAATGCCGAATATTATCGGGATAATATTCTAGATGGTATATTAAAGCCTTGGGCATGCAAACATTTTGGCCGCAGACCTTGGACATTCCAATAGGACTCAGCACCATCGCACTCACCACCTGCCAGCCATGAATGGTTACATAATAAGGTTCCTCGCTTCATTTCCAGCGCACAATGGCCACCAAAATCTCCGGATACCAATCTGTTGGACTATTGTGTCTGGAGTATTTTGATAGCAAGGTTGGCACTAAAAATACCAAAGTGTCGATCACCTCAAGCAAGCGCTTCACCGGGAATGGACCAAAATACCGCAGAGCAACATTCGGGCAGCGTGTGACGGTTTCATTGGCGTTTGAAGGTCGTTAATTCGTACCAAAGGTGACTAATTCGAACAAATCTATACTTATTCTAAACTTTGACGCTATTTCCGGCATTTTTTGCTTTCATTCAATAAAATTAAAAAAAAATGCAAAAATTAAGGCGTTTGACTTTGTTGTTGTTTGTAACATCCTTAAATATTCGTCGCAGACCCCATAACGTATATATATTCATAATCAGCATAAAATTCTAAGTCGATTTAACGATGTCCGTATGTCTGTCTATTGAAATCACGATACAGCCCCAAATAATTTACGTAGAGCGCCAAAATTTAGCAGAGCAATTTGTATTGTATCTAGGATGGTTGGTATTGAAAATCGGTCCACGTTTTGGTATAGTCCCCATATAACGGTACCTTCTGATATTCGGTATTTTGATGATTTATGCCACATTTTTCCACGGATTTGTCTGAAAATTGGCATTTGTAGTTCATAATGGGTCACAGTTTGTCTTGCAAAACATTGCATGTATAGGTCCACGCTTTGGTATAGCCTCCCTATATAAAGGTACCTCCCGGTATTCGGTATTTTGATGATTTTTGCCATAATTTTTCACGGATGATTTTTGACACATTTTTTCACGAATTTCTCTGAAAATTGGTAGTTGTAGGTCATAATGGCTTTCAGTTCGTGTGGCGAATCATTGTAATTATATAACGGTACCACCCGATATTCGCAATTTTAATGTTTTTTTTGCCACATTTCTTCGCGGATTTGTCTGTTGGTGTTAATGGCTTCTAGATCTTTTGGCGAAACACTGCATGTATAGGTCCACGTTTGTGTATAGCCCCATATAGCCGTATTTCCCGATATTCGGTATTTTGATGATTTTTGGCACATTTTCCCATGAATATGTCTAAAAATTGGTATATGTGGGTCATAATGGGCTCGAATGTTTGACCTAGACGAACTTAATGCTTTTTACTTGTTTATATCTCACCGTGTATAGGTCTACCTTTTAGTATAGCACCCATATAACGCTACCCTGAGATATTCGGTATTTCCAGGATTTTCGCAACATTATTCACCTGAATTGCGTCAAATTTCGTATTTGAAGTTCAGAATCATTACTACAGCCCATGACAAAAATTACTTATCCAGCACCTCGTCTTTGTATAGGCCCCATTAAAGGTTTTCATTGAGGGCTGAGGACTGTTTTTTTTTTTTTTTTTTTTTTTTTGAAAATTTTCATGTACCTTCCAAGTGGTGGTGGTAAAAAAGTTCGGCCCGGCCGAGTTTAGCTGCTTTTTTACTTGTTTTAAATTGTTCTCTGTAATTTTGAGTTTGTGAATATAAGCTTCCCCTTTCCCATTCATTTCAATATATATTTTCTGTGACAAATACGGGAGCATATTCTAACATTTGGAGGTAACTCCTCGTAAGCTTACATTGAATTGTGTTCCTGAGGTTTTAATAACTTGAAGTTTCCATCTCTGGACTCCGACTATCGAACAACACCAGTTGCCCTTTAATCTTCGCGCCAAAAAATCCATAAATGCTCCAAATTCCAAATTCTCCAAATTCCCTCAACGTTTTTCTGGTGAAGCAAAGAGTGAATCGCCCAAAAATATTTTTATGACTCAATTAACATCCATGGGGGTATACCCATTGACATTCCATTCGAAAATAATTAAATTATTTCCTACCTTTAAAGGTAATAACACATCAAAACACTGACGAACCAAAGGTTAGTTTTGTTTGTGCCAAAAAAAGAGGTCATTAGCAGATAAAGTCGGAAAACACTCACGCGCCATTTCTATTGTTTTTGTCGATTTTGATATGGATGTATTTTTTACTTATGTTTTTTTTTTTTTGTATTTTCGATCGTGTAGATTTGTTTTAAACATAAATTCTAAAGGGGTTTTGTCGAAACATTAGAGTGGGTGAGGACAAATGCATGGAAGAATATTCATTGAAATAGCAGGGAGATTATTTAAATAATACAAAATAACTCATACAAAGCATGTAACTTCGTGTAAAAAGGCTTGTGCCCGGGCTGAACAGTTGCTGACAGTGCTTCTGACGTCTGTTAAAATATTTTATTTGGTTTTAAGAAAAAGAGATCCACATCGGCCATTTACATTGTACGATTACCAAGGTAATATCATACAGTCACACGTTTACAATTTTTATACCCTCCACCATAGTATGAAGGGTATATTAAGTTTTTCATTCCGTTTGTAACAGCTCGAAATATACATTTTAGAACACACAAAGTATATATATTCTTGATCAGCATAAAATTTTATGTCGATATAACGAAATGAAGTAGGTTGATAATATTTTACTCAAATGTGTATTATGTCTGCAGGACTTTTGGTGTTGAAAAAGGGTCATGTAGGTCCACGCAGGTCCATTTCTTCGTATAGCCCCCATATACCGGTACCTCTCGATATTCGGTATTTTTATAATTTTAGCGACATTAAACACAGCCTACGACAGAAAATTGTCTGTGTAGATTCACGTCTTCGTACAGCCCCCATATAACGGTACCTCCCTATATTCGTCATTTTTATGACTTTCACGACATTAATCACCGGAATTGTTTCAAATTTGGCATTTGAAGTTCGTAGTGGATATTAAAGCCTTTGACAGAAAATTGTCTGTGCAGGTCCACGTCTTCGTATAGCCCCCATATAACGGTACCTCCCGATAATCGGTATTTTGGTGATTTTAGCGACATTAGTCACCTGAATTGTTTCAAATTTGGCATTTAAAGTACGTAGTGGATACTACAGCCTAAGACAGAAAATTGTCGGTGCAGGCCCACGACTTCGTATAGCCCCCAAATAATGGTATATCCCGATATTCGGCATTTTGATGATTTCAGCGACATTATTCACCGGAATTGTTTTAAATTTGGTATTTGAAGTTCCTAGTAGATACTTCAGGCTGAGACAGAAAATTGTCTGTGCAGGTCCAAATCTTCGTATAGCCCCCATATAACGGTACCTCCCTATATTCGGTATTTTGATGATTTTAGCGATATTATTCACCGGAATTGTGTCAAATTTGGTACTTGAAGTTCTTAATGGATACTGCAGCCTATGACAGAAAACGTCTTCGTATATCCCCCATATAACGGTACCTCCCGATATTCTGTATATTGATGATTTTAGTGACATTAATCACCTGAATGGCTTCAAATTTGGTATTTTATGTTTGTAAAGGATACTACAGCCAAAAACAAAAATTTGTCTGTGCAGAACCAGAACCTGCAAAAATCTATTAGTTTTGCAATTTTTTTTTAAGATATCATAAAGGGAAAATCGGGTCAGAAAAAGGGTCAGTTCTGAAACAGAGAATTATTGTATTTGGTCAACTAGCAAGTTTAAGCATGATAATGACAATAGGCACTACTGGAGAGAGTATTTTTATATCACTTGCAGATTTCGCTTTCTTTTCTCTTTTCCTATAACCCACCTTAATATACTTCCCTATCCAATTACCTATGAATGAGTAAAAGTTTCGTTATGCTCTCGTACGAATTTTATGCATACGTGACTGAAGTCACAAACTACACAGATCTCGGCACCCCTAGTAAATCGACACCCCAATTCACCCTCACACCCCCTCCCCATTCACCCAAAATTTTTGCGAGCTACTATAACAGTAGTTGTATTTTATTCGTTTCGTTTGACGAACTCGGAAAAAATGTCTGCTTGATAGATACGATATTATGCATGTTTGTATTAATGGTATGTATGTTTGTATGTGGGTACATCTGGGAACAACAACCTTTTTGCACTACCGTACTTACGTACGAACGAGCAATGAAAGTGTAAATAAATACTCGTATATATGTCGGTATCTATGTTTAGCGGAATTTGCAAAAAATTATAGACGCTTTTAAGTGGTCAGTTATTAATTTCGCACATCCACGTGCTAACTTGTGCTGGAATAATAATCGCGTGAGGGTTGATTGATTGTTAACCTATTTTTTAACGATATTTTTCAAAATAATTTTTTATTTGGAATATAAATTTGTTTTGTAAAAGGGTTAAAAGAGGAAGACATAAGGGTGGAAATACCTAAAGCGCATATTTGGTTTATCTGACTGGCTTAAGTCATCGGCTGGCTTCTTCATAGATGAAGAAGGGGGAGTTAGGTTGACTTAGTTCGATTTTGGCCCTAGGCTCCTTTATTAGTTTCCGAAGAAGCCAGCCGATGACTTAAGCCAGCCAGATAAGCGCTTTATATATTCCCACCTTATGACGTTTGTTTTTTTAAGGTTTCAGGGTTTGTAAAAATATGAAAATAATCAGTCAAGACCTGAGAGTCTCCAATTAGGCTGCTCCAGTTCTATTTTAAGTATATTCATTAAATTTGGAAAATCTCCTAAAAACATAAATGGATGGTCTATAAAATCACCGATACAACAAAAGGTTTTTCGTGTCTTTAGATTGGTTGCAAAGTGGTGGGTCTGATAGAAACAAGTAAAAAAGCTTTAAGTTCGACGGGCCGAACTGTGAATTCCCTCCACCATTTAATAATTTTCAAAAAAAAAAAAAAAAAAAAAAAAAAGTTAAAATGCAGTAATTTCGGCCGGGCTGAACTTTGAATACCCTCCACCATTCAGAACGAATTTGAAAATTTTCAAAAAATAAAAGCCTTAAAAAATTCTGTTAAAATTTTAAAAACACCGACTTTAGCCGTTATATTGGGGTCTATACGACGTGGACCATATTCAAATTCGAAACTTGAAATAAACGGTGAATAATGTAGCTAAAATCATCAAAATATCGTATATAGGGAGGTAGCGTTATATCGGAGCTGTGCAAAGACCTAGACCAGCAGAGACAAATTTCTGTCACAGGTTATTGCATCTGTTACGAACGTCAAATACGACATCTGAAAAAATTTCGGTGGGTATTGTACCTACCGAATATAGGGAGGTACTGATATATGGGGCCTATACGAAGACCTATACCTGCATAGACAGGTTTCTGTCACAGACTGTAGTTTCCATTACGAACTCTAAATACGTAATTCGAAATAATTCCGTTAAATAATGACGCTGAAATCATCAAAATGCCGAATATCGGGATGTACCGTTATATGGGGGCTATACGAAGACCTGGACCTGCATACATAAATTTTTGTCATGGGCTGTAGTACCCATTACGAACTTTAAATAGCCCCTATATAATGGTACCTCCCAATATTCGGTATTTTCATGATCTTAGCGACATTATTTACCGAAATTATTTCAAATTTCGTATATGAAGTTCGTAATTGGTGCTACAGCCTATGACAAAAAATATTTGTATGCAGGTCCACGTCTTAGTATTGCCCCCATTGGACGGTACTACCCCATACTTGGTATTTTTATGATTTGTGCGACATTATTCACCGGAATTGTAACAGATTTCGTTATTAAAGTTCGTAATCTTTACTACAGCCTATGACAACGTTTTCGTATATCCCCCATATAACGGTACCTCTCGAAATTCGGTATTTTGATGATTTTAGCGACGTTATTCACCGGAATTGTTTCAAAATTGGTATTTGAAGTTTGTAATGTGTACTACGGACTATGACAACAAATTTCGTCCACGTCTTCGTATAGTCTCCATATAACGGTTTTCATTTAAGTGGTAGTTTTTTTATTAAATTTTCAAGTCCCTTCCAAATGGCGGAGGGTATTTTACTTGTTTTTTATGCAGGTGGCTTTTAGCATGCTTTTGCATAGTCAACATGCTGATTTACGCAATCGACCAACTTGACCTCGAAAACACATTTAATCGTTTTTAAACAATTTTTAACTGGCAAATATTCTACAGCTCCTGATATTTTTAATATTTTAGAATTGGGCAAGTTCAATATTTTCGCTCATACCCCAGAAACGATATAGACGATATCTGTGGATTCGAATTTTTTCGATGATAAGCGATGAGAGCTTTCGTTCGTCAATATGTTCATTCGTCCATGCTATAACTGCCGGTTAAGATATTAAAGTAAATTCGCATACATATCTTTATTCGGGTTAACACTGATAATTGATTATCACCGTTAACCGGATAAAGATTTGTGTGTGAACCTACTTTAAATTTTCAAAATCCGGTATTCTAACACGTGGCGTTATTTTCGCACCAATTTACAAGTTTTAAGCTCTAACTACAATGGACCCTTTCGCTATCTCAAAATGCACCTCATAGTATGAAGTCTCAAACATATGTACAATTACCATTTTAATCATATCACAGTTCCAGCACCTAATCTCTCAAGGAAAGTCGTGCGACACATACATCAGATGTATGTAAAAATTATATAAAATATAAATTCTACTCGAAATAAAAATAGATTTGTCAGCTCTGTTTTTGCTAAACAAACAACACAGAGAGAGACGCGACGCTTTTGTGAATAATTGTATACGGCGTATACTATACGCCATCTGGAATAATTGTAAAGTGTACATACATATGTAGCATATTTTTGGCAGCATGTCTGGCTGTCCACAGGGCTATTTGTTTCCATTATCAAAAAAAAAAAAAAAAAAAAAAAAAAAAACATAGACTCATTACTACTGATAAAGCTAAGGTTGATCTTGCTGTGTGGCCGCGTGATCTCAAACTGATAGCTTATCTTGAGTGAAGGAAGTCAGAAAGAAAAG
Source organism: Musca domestica (assembly GCF_030504385.1). NCBI lineage: Eukaryota > Metazoa > Arthropoda > Insecta > Diptera > Muscidae > Musca > Musca domestica. The sequence goes on from NW_026712258.1 coordinate 11,785,037, forward strand.
AAAACTGGGTAAATTATGTCAATGAATTTCGCTTTTGAAGTTCAGGGGCAATAATTGTTGTTGGCTAATAGCTTGGTTTGTTCTCTGCTCCAGCAAGGTGAGAACGGTAGTCGAAACGATCCAATTGCTTAATTGAATGATCGTTATGGCATTACTTATCAGAGAATATTCTTCGGCCGTAAATGTTCGTACTACTATTTGACTTTATGTGGGAGAATCATAGGGGAAATTTCATAAATTTTTGATAACCCTTTTGATATTTGAGTTTCGACTCTTGGAATGTCTGGATTTTAACAAAAACAAATGTATGATACAATGGGACTCGACATCTGGCGTTATGGACTTGAGTCAATTAAAATAGCACACGCCGTATAAGATAAGCCAAAGGTGACGTATCGTTTTTTTTGCTGTTCACTTTTTAAAACTGACCGCTGGTAACTGAAAGTATTAATAAATTAGGTTATAATAATTGAAAAAGGGTTAAAGTGCAATGATATAACCGTGGTAGAAGAATACAGGTAGATGCATCAACGCTTGGGAACATTAATCTGTCAAAATGTTCAAATGTTTTTTTTTTATACATGCAAAGTTTCGCCAGCTGAGCTAGAACCCGTTATGTAAAACAAATACCAATTTTTAGACAAATCCGAGAAAAAATGTGGCAAAAATCATCAAGATACCGAATATCGAAAGGTACCGTTATATGAACCAATACATACAATGTTTCGCCACACGAACTAGGACCCATTACCCACGGCAAACTTAATATACCTCCTTTTCAAGGTGGAGGGTATAAAAATGTTGAAACTTTGAAGCATAAGCTTTGTATCTAAACAAAAATGAGTTGCTATTAAGCCTCATTGGATTGATACCAATATCCCTAAGAAAATTGGTCACCAGGGGCACGGCACAAGGTGGTTTTCTATCACCATTGCTCTGGCTTCTGGTTATCAACAACATACTCATAGATCTGTAGCAAAATTGTACAAAGGTAGTCGCTTACGCTGATAATGTTGTCGTATTGATTGTTAGGAAATTCCTGCAAACAATCTCAAATCTGATACAGGGAGCTCTTTTCACCTTATCAAGGTGGGCACGTCGCAATGGACTGGACGTGAACCCATCAAAGACAGAGCTTGTTCTCTTTACGAGGAAATGTAAATGTCACGCTAAACCTCTCCTCTGAAATCAAATACCTCGGCACTAACCTCCACCGCCAACTAAGTTGGAAGAGGAACACTGAGAAACAAGCAAAGAGAGGCTCGATTGCACTCTATTCTTGCAAGAATAATTAAATGGGTGTATGATTCAATTGTTCGCCCCACCCCATGGAGCTCTAGTCTCGTGAGATTCCTTGAAAAAGTCATCCTATTTACGCTGTATTGTTGTACAAAGTTCAAAGAACCACATCACTACTAATAACAGGTGCCATCAAGAGCACTCCTCAGGATGCGCTGGACACCCTACTGTGATTAAGCCCACTAAGCATACACGTAGAGAAACGGGCAATTAAGTGTGCTTTTCGACTCAGAGAACTAAACCAATGGCGTAGTGAATCCTTTGGACATTTTGCGATCTTAGGGTGTGTAAGGAATGTGGGAATGGAATCCAACACAAGTGTATACACTGTGTATACTAACGGTTTAAAGATGGAATGCGGAACGGGAGCTGGAGTCTTCTGTGACACTCTTAGTGTTCTTGAAATCTACAAACTTAAAATCGGCTGTAGCGTGCTCCAGGCGGAAATCTTTACGGTCAAAAAAACCATTGACCTATTGGTCACGAGGAATAACGAGTTTAGCGGTCCGGTGACAACATGCGTCGATAGCTAAGCGGCACTGAGAGCTTTAAACTCCTTCACCATTAAGTCTAGGGCTGTTTTGGAATGCAGGTGATCCTTAGAAAACACGGAGTTGTCCATCAAGCTCTGTTGGGGTCCTGGTCATTACAATTTCCAGAAAACAAGACTGCAGACGAATTGGCCAGGATAGGGTTCGAATCAGCTATCATTGTAGTTAAAAACTCGATTATTATTCTGATGCCACGGTCGAGAGGAGAGCGACCCGGCTCTTATGACGGCCCACACCATCGCCGTGCTGGTCAACGAATGGTTTCTCATCAGAAAAAAAATCGGCACTTCACCACTTTTGGTCTATTTTCTTTCTGTTGGGGTAGTTCTTGCACTTTTTGGTATTTCAATGGCTTTACCCCGAGCTCATTTTTCAATATTTGCCGAATGGAATATTGCTATATGTTCAGCTCACGAGCCGTTTTTTTCAGTCACTTTGACGCGGGTTTCGATCAAGTAGCTTTTTTACTTTTCGATGTTGCTAATGTTGCTGTTTTCTTCCCAACCGTCCACTTCCTTGACGTCAGGCTACGCTACCAGTATCACGGTAACGAGCGATGGTACGAGATACAAAAGATTTATTCACATTTAAATGCTGGAGTGCTCTAACGATAGCTACTTGTGGTTTTCCAGCCAAATATAAAGAAATCACACTATCACGCTTCAATTCCATCACGAATAACTTTTTTTTTGGAAAATTCTCACTAAAATGCTTTTGTACGCTTATAAACAATATAATGAGCTGTCACTGGAATAATTTTAACAGCTGTCGGACGAGTGGCTTAGAAATGACACCAGTCTGAATTTGGTTGCAGTTTTTTTCATCTCATCCTGTATGTGGGAGCTATATCCAAATCTGAACCGATCTCAATAAAATTTGCCAAAGGTATTTCTGAGCTATATTTGATATATGTCCCCGAATATCGTTGTTACAGAGTGCATATTAAGGCTGCGGAGGACAAAGATAGCATATAGCCCTCCCGATATTTGGTATTTTTTACCGGAATTGTTTGAAATTTGGTATTTGAAGTTCGTAATGGATACTACAGCCTATGACGGAAAATTGTAAGTGCAGGTTCAGGTCTTCATATAGCCCCCATATAACGGTACCTTCCAATATTCGGTATTTTGATTATCTTAGCGTCATTATTCACCGGAGTTCGTGATGGGAACTACAGTCTGTGACAGAAATTTGTCTATGCATGTCCAGGTCTTCGTATAGGCCTCATATATCAGTACCTCCCTATATTCGGTATTTTGACGATTTTAGGTACAATACTCACCGAAATTGTTTGAGATGTCGTTTTTGAAGGCCTGGCCGAACTTACTGCTTCTTAACTTGTTCAGGCCTAATTTGGTCGTATATGCAACATTCTATACTATTTGGGCTGATATTACACGTACGAAAATATATATATGAGATCTTTTTTAGGGTATATTAAGTTCATTATTGCTAGTGTAACTCGTCGAAATAAAGATGTAAGTCTCCACAATATATATATTTTATGTTAACGTAACATTTCCATCTGTGGTAATCGCTCTAACTTTTGAAGGACTCGACCTAGGCGACTAAAATTTTGCTCAGAACCCTATTTTCTCTGCCAGTTTTCAGGTGTTTTTTCTTTATTATACAACTGTCTTGTATGATGTCAAGTAATAAATTGAAAGTTATTAACCGCCAGGAACTGAGATCATTTCTGACAACAAATGCGTTTAACACGTATTAAATCATCGAATGTCTTGACACAAATATTTGAAAAGTTTTCATTTTCTAGGAACCATCAAATTCTTGCTATACCAAACTTCCCCACGACTATTAAATGGTAAATTATAGAATTATTCATTTCCTCATGGATAAAATGAATCGAATATTGAAGTGTGTACATCCCTACAGATGTACGAACATGTTTTTGTTGCGCATAGGGAAAATGGCAGATGTGCTTTTTTCCGCTGAAAATTAGTCACTTGTTCATTTGAATAATTACACATAAATAGATTAGAATATCATGGAATGTTTTCTCTTTGGATTTGCCGGAAGACATTTTTCCATCAACATCCGAATGTTTTGCAATACTTCATTCTTATCTGTGAAGAGTAAAATGTTTGCTTTATGGCTTTTTTGTGATATTAGAGGGTGGTATAATAATTTGGGACTTTCGTAGCTTTCTTCTTCAATTGGGCATATAAAGACACCTTTTTACTTAGAGCAACCTCATCCGCCTTCATATCATGAATCGTCCAATATAGTCTTTGTAATTTGATAAGTTGTAGAATGTCGTTTCATATTTTTTTCCATTCGTGTTTAATTGAAGACATTTCGTCTGAAAATCTTGATCCTTCTAAACCGTGTGGAATTAGGGATTGTTGAATAACTGCACCGATTTGGGTTCAACCAATAAGCTTGCAGGATAGAAGGAATTTTTCTAGCTGACAGATTCTGGAGATCCGTTCTAAGAATTGAGACCCAGGGATGTCTTTTGGAGCGTTTGTTGTGCAACTGTCAGTTAATGTCATGTTTGCACTTCCTCTAGGGATGGAGTTGCAATAGGCCGAGTTTGAAAAGTACTAAAATGTAGTACAATTGAATACCATGTATTGGACAAACGGAATGAGCTAGAATTCCATCCATCAGCCATCAGTGACCACTAAAATGACACTAAATTTGGAACAGTTTGGTTTTAGATGAACAGATAAAGCTGAACTTTGTATTGGGGTACCCGTTGGTGGTAGGTTTCAGGTAAAGAGGTGATTTTGGTATCTCTATTGGTATCTGAGATTGAGATATGGTGGTAATTTTGGAAGTGTGTATTATAATTGTACAAAAAGTACTAAATGGTACTATATTTGGTCATGGTTGAAGGGATAGAGATAAAATTATGAAATTCTGATATTAAGATTACTGTTTGTATCTGCTTGTATTTGTACTAAATTTGCTGTTGAGGGAACTGACAGAACTTGATATTGAGGTTACTCTTGTTGATGGCCAATTTTTGTTATGGAAAAAATTCCTATGTGAGTTATTCAAAGTCAATAAAGGAATCGCAAACGTCACCAACGACCGCCCAGGGGATCGAGAGTCAAGGAAGTAACCTCAACCCTGTAGACAAAGTTGGTAACTGTATATCTACTACAAAGGGGAGCGAGTTTGGAAAAAACGCTCGAAAGAACCGAGAGTGAAACGAGTACAATGAGTTGCCAAAAGCCATTGGAGATCAAGTTGGATATGAACCGGTGAAGCCGCTTGCGGTCGTTACATCGAGCACCATCTGCTTTTGCCCGACCAATTTCATATGGAAATTTACAGCGTTTGAGAAAGGAGTCGACCCGAAATCTATCCGAATGAGAACCATTACAATTCCCGTTCTAGATGCCGATACTTGCCAAAGATATTGTATATTCCGACTTCTGACCGATAGTTATATGAAGTGGTTGACGTTTTGTCGGACCAACGGTTCTAAATTTTTAGAGGACTTTTAAACCGAAGTCGGACCGAATTCGTAGTTATTTTTATGAGATAAGCGGAAGGCAAATTAGAGTTGTCGGTGGAAAGTCTTATGAAGTTCTGATTTACATATTAACATGTAATGACATAGACGAATTTGTCGGTTTTGCCGACAGGTGTGCAGGGTGAGATGAAAAAGCTGCAACCAATTTCAGACTGTCGCCATTTCTAAGCCACTCGTCCGACAGCTGTTGACATTATTCCAGTGATCATTATATTCATTATATTGTTTACAAGCGTACCAAATCATTTTGGTGAGAATTTTCCAGAAAAACAGTTATTCGTGATGGAATTGAAGCGTGATAGTGTGATTTCTTTATATTTGGCTGGAAAACCACAAGTAGCTATCGTTAGAGCACTCCAGCATTTAAATGTGAATAAATCTTTTGTGACTCGTACCATCGCTCGTTACCGTGATGCTAGTAGCGTAGCCCGACGTGAAGGAGGTGAATGGCATAAAACAGCAACATCAGCAGAAATGGTTCGAAAAGTAAAGAAGCGACTTGATCGAAACTCGCCTCGCAGTGGCCGAAAAATGACTCGTGAGCTGAACATATCGCAATATTCCATTCGGCAAATATTGAAAAATGAGCTAGGGGTAAAGCCATTGAAATTCCAAAAAGTGAAAAAAATTTAAACAGCAACAACAAGAAAATAGACTCAAAAGAGCTAAAGAGTTGCTTCGCTTGGCTGAAATTGGTGAACTGCCGAATTTGGTTTTCTCCGATGAGAAAACATTCGTTGTTCAGCAGTTTGTAAACACATAAAATGATCGCGTTTACTTGCCAAAGATGTCAGCTGAAAATGTGCACGTTCGGTTGGCCACCAGAACTCAAGCGCCGGACATGGTGATGGTGTGGGCCGCCATAACAGCCGATGGTCGGTCTCCGCTTGTATTAATCGACCGCAGTTTCAGAATAAATGCCGAATATTATTGCGAAAATATTCTGGAGGGTGTATTAAAGCCTTGGGCATGCAAAAATTTTGGCCGCAGACCTTGGACATTCCAACAGGACTTAGCAGCATCGTACTCAGCACGCGCCACCCAAGAATGGTTACAAAATGAGGTTCTTTGCTTCATTTCCAGCGCACAATTGCCACCAAAATCTCCGGATACCAATCCATTGGACTATTGTGTCTGAGTATTTTGAAAAGCAGGGTTGGCACCAAAAAATACCAAAGTGTCGATCACCTCAAGCAAGCGCTTCGCCGGGAATGGGCCAAAATACCGCAGAGCAACATTCGGGCAGCGTGTGATCGTTTCATTGGCCGTTTGAAGGCCATAATTCGTGCCAAAGGTGTCCAATTCGAACAAATCTAAACTTATTCTAAAATTTGATGCTACTTCCGACAATTTTTGCTTTCATTCAATAACATTTAAAAAAAAAAAAATTAAAAATTAAGGCGTTTGACTTTATTGCAGTTTTTTTATCTCAGTTATGAAAATATTCCGAATTCTGTATGAACGCAGCCTTAAAGTTTTTACTCCTGGCAAATATTTAAAACGCCGTCTTAGAACAAAATAGTGACGTTCAATCATTACATTTCATTTGACAAATTACATGGGCATAACAGTTTGCGCCCATTATTATACTTTCCCCATTCATTCCGTTTATCAGATCATTGCACTGTCCCAATTTCAATATTTGTTATGGTTCCATGACAATAGACTCACAGGCTGTTGGCTGGCAACACATAAACATGGGGAGATCACAGCGAACATGTGATTTCAAGTTCAAAGTCACTTGAAAAAGTTATCGCTGGTATTCGGCGGGCGCCTCGTCCCCTTCTCCCACCGATCTATTAATAAATTTGCCAGCAAAAACAACCCAGCCCCCTTTTGAATTCGCAAAATATTATGTGCGTATCTTTGGCGAAAACAACACAAAAAAAGACAATTGTACACTCACACATACGTGTGTACACACATATAAGATTGAACGTATACGTTCAATATCAATACATATATGTACATACATTTTTATATGTTTATTTCGTCATAACTTTTGCTCGCCGCTGTTAAATTGACGAAGCTTAAAAACATCACGAGTGCTTTGGGGGAATGGTAGAAATTGAGGGCACGTCGGCGGAAAATTATGAAATATTTTCGTTATTTTTAAAGTATTTACTGCGTATTGAACGTAAAGAATATTTTGCCATTAGACCAGGTGTCAGGTACCACCGTCATGCCAATGTTTGGAAAATTGTTATGAGATACCGTTGATTAAGTTTGGGAATTTTATTGCACACATATTGCAAATTATTTAAGTAACTCTGTAAGCTTATGATTGATGAATAAGAAAGTTAGTTAGCGTCGGAAAAGTAGCTAACAGCATAGATATGCGAAGGCTATTTTGGAACATAGCGTCGTTTTCAGAAAAAAAATCACACATATTATCCTAAAAAGATTATATCATAAAAACACTATGGTTTGTAAGATGCTCTTCTTATTCGAAATAAAGACATTAGAATTTGAATTAACGCTAAATATAGCTTCGCCGGACATGCTTGGGATAAGTTGTGACGATGGGATTTCGGAGATCTCTTAAAAATAAATAAGTTCATGTCCACATCCATTATTAAAACTGCAGGGTGAGATGAAAACACTGCAACCAACTTCAGAATGCTGTCATTTTTAAAGCCACTCATCCGACAGCTATTAAAATTATTCCAGTGAAAGCTCATTACATTGTTTACAAGCGTACAAAAACATTTTGGTGAGAATTTTCCACAACAAAAAGTAATTCGTGATGGAATTCAAGCGTGATAGTGTGATTTCTTTATATTTGGCTGGAAAACCATAAGTGGCTATCGGTAGAGCACTCCGACATTTAAATGTAAATAAATAAATGTTTTGTGTTTCGTACCATCGCACACTAGGTCAAACGACCACTTTTTCTGTGCGAAATTAATTGCAACTAAAATATTGTACTATTTCAAACTAAAATGGAGGCAAGCATTAAAGAAAGTGTAAAATCAGTAAATTTAACAAAAAATACATGACTTAACATTCATAAACGAGACTTTTCCGCCAAATATTTTAAATAGTCATAGTGAAAAATGTAGTTGCTCGTGTGGTATTAAAAGACATTTTACAATCAGTTTGATTTTTGACACAAGTTATTAACCGATTTTTTCTACCACAACTACATTTTAAAATACCAGCAGTCATCTCCCCCTCCACCTTAAAGTTAGTCACATAATCACCATCTTGAGTAAGTAATGAGAAAAGTACTATAATTTTTCAAAACGAAAAAAATGTTTTGTGTATGGATGTATATTTTGTATTGGTTTCAGCACATATATTTCTTATTTTTGAGGGCCTGGTTGGGCTTAATAAACATTCTTTTAGAACTGCAGCCATGTCCACGTTTCATTGTTTGCGAGCCGATGTGCTGCTGCCCGTACTAGTAAGTTTGTTTCGTTGTTTATTGAGTTTGAAAGCTCGGATGCTTCTTTTCTTTTTATACCCTCCACTATATATTAACTTTGTCATTCCGTTTGTAACTCCTCGAAGTACTCATGTCAGACCCAACAAAGTATATATATTCTTGATCAGCGTAAAATTCTAAGTCGATTTAGCCATGTCCGTCTGTCTGTCTGTTGTAATCACGCTATCTTTCGAACAAATTGAGATAGAAGGCTTAAATTTTGCACACGTGTTTATTTTTCCAGTAGGCAAGTTAAGTTCGTAAATGGCCCATGTAGGTCTACGTTTTCATATAGCCCCCATATAATGGTACCTCCCGATTTCGGTATTGTGATGATTTTAGCGACATTATTCACCGGATTTTTTTTTTAAATTTGGTATTTGATGTTCGTAATGAATACTACAGCATAAGGCAAAAATTTGTTGGTTCAGGTCCACGTCTTCGTATAGCCCCCATATAACGGTACCTCCCGATATTCGGTATTTTGATGATTTTAGCGACATTATTCATCGGAATTGTTTCAAATTTGGTATTTGAAGTTCGAAATGGTTACTACAGCCAAGACAGAAAATTGTCTGTGCAGGATCACGTCTTCGTATAGCCCCATATAACGGTACCTCCCAAAATTCGATATTTTGATGATTTTAGGGTCATTATTCAACGGAATTGTTTCAAATTACGTATTTAGAGTTCGTAATGGAAACTACAGTCTGTGACAGAAAATTGTTTATGCAGGTACAGGTCCTTATGCAGGTACAGGCCCATATCTCCCTATATTCGGTAAGCACAGTACCCACCGAAATTTTTTGAGATGTCGTATGTGACGTTCGTAATGGATGCCATAGCCTGTGACAGAAAATTGTCTATGCTGGTCCAGGTCTTCGCACAGCTCCGAAATAACGGTAGCTCCCTATATACGATATTTTGATGATTTTAGCTACATTATTCACCAGTTATTTCAAGTTTCGAATTTCAATATGGTAATGACTTATGACAAACAATGCATATGTAGGTCCATGTCGTATAGACCCCAATATAATGATTCTTCTCAAATTTCTTATATCCCATTACTTCTATCAACACTAAACCAGGTGCGAAGATGGAATGTATCGGACCAATCCTTCTGGTATCTCCCCACAACAGGCCAAAATTTTCAAATATTATATTCCTCATAAAATACGAAATAAGCATCGCTCTCTCTTCAAATTTCATGTATCCCACTATTTTTATTAAAGCAAGTTTCGGTGTAAAAATGATTGATATCGGCCAACCCATTCTGGTACCTCTCCCACAAAGTTTCACGGTTGGTAATACGTATTGGTTATAGATGTCTGATTTTCTTCAAATTTTACATGTCCATATATTTTTATCTGCATTAGATGAATGCTTTAGTCCAACATATCTGGTACCTTACGCATATTTCAAAAATTTTCAAAAAAATATCACATACAAGGTGAGATAAAAAACGGCGACAAAGTCAAACGCCATAATTTTTTTAAATTTTATTGAATGAAAACAAAAAATATCGGAAATAGCATCAACTTTTAAAATAAGTTTAGATTTGTACCCAAGATCATCAATATGTTTTTTGTGCTCAACAAAATTAAAATCTTGACTTGCGCCACAAATGTTTTCTGCCGCCCCACGATTTCTATTGTAATATAAAATTGACTGTTTTTTATAATTTCGATTACTCGAACTTTTATTTAACAATTCTAACTTTTGTTCGCTTTAATTAATTATTCGTTTATTTCATTTTCACTAAACACTATTTTCAGCCACCAAAATTATATTCTTTATAAAAAATTAACTAAAAGAGGGGAAAAGAAGAAGCAGAGTATATCGGCTGCCGTTGTTTATGCTTCTTCTTATTGGGAGAAAAATAAAGCTTGTTGACAATGTCTCATAAATAGTAGAGAAAATGCTGACATGCGACACAAAAACCCTGCTTTCCAACAGAGATGTTACACCGTCACTTGAATGCTTGCAATTTGTTGGTGAACGCTTGCACGTAGCCCATTCTTCAAATAGCCTTTAGTAATGCCAATATAAAGTGGTGAAATAATAATTAAGAATTATAAAATACCCCTACGTAATCTTTGCAATTCCAATAACAGCCCCCGACAGACTGTCACTAATTTGTCGATGAATGACAAAAGAATGCCTCAATAGGTAGGTAGGTACTTGAGGCCAATTTATCGCTGACATTTCGAGAGAATAGTCTACGACATTGCCTCGCTCCAGTTCCCTTGATTCCTCACCGATTTCTAGACATCCAGTGTTTTCTATTTGCCATGAAATAGTTTAAATTCATTGTTTGAATTTCGTCATCCACCTCCCCGTTCCTGTTATTCCAACTGATTTATCTCGCATTTCATTTTATTTTATTTATTTATAAACAGGAACAAATTATCTAAATTAAGCATTTGTTGATAGTGCTGGGGCATTGAACTTTCCGTGCTTTTTTGCGCTAGCATATTTTTGTGTTTGGCGATGAAATGCTGTCGGGAGAATGTGCGAAAGTGTGAAAGGTGCGGGAGGTTTGGCATATTTTGTGGGTGGTTGCTAAGAAATAATTTTCATTAACTCTCAAAATAATTCAAATGCGCAGTGGCTCGGCGAGACAAAAACTGATGTTTTTATTTGTATGAGTGCGGAGAGGTATATGGTGCTCAAAAGAGTAAACGTTAGACAGCCAAGAGCCGCTTTCGATTTTTTCAGGTTTAACCAAGCTAATGACTTGTATCAAGGCACAATAAATAGGTCAAATTACCGCAGTCGAAATCGAGTACTACGGCATCGTAATGTAGTTATCGAATTGTTTCTACTCGAAGTTGTACCCGATAGGTAGTATGTTATCGAAAACAAAGTATGTAGTGATTTTAGCAAGCAAAAAGAGGTAAACAAAGACGATAAATAAGTTGGTAAAAGTAAGAAGGTGTAAGTATTCTTTTTTGGCAAAATATATTTAAGAAAATATAATATTGCTTGCATTTAGAAAAACGGATCAAAGAATTGAATGCTCAGTAGCAGCTTCAAAAGTCAATGTAAAGCAGTTAGAGGTATTGGCTCAATTTATGTTGGAGCATCAGCAATGTGGCAAAAATCATCAAAATACCGAATATCGGGAGGTGCCGCTATATAGGGCTATACAAATCCATGAAAAAATGTGGCAAAAATCATCAAAATACCGAATATCGTGAGATACCGTTATGTGGAGGAAATACCAAAGCGTGGACCTATACATGCAATGTCTCGCCACACGAACTAGGACCCACTATGACCTACAAATACCAAATTTCAGACAAATCCGTGAAAAAATGTGGCAAAAATCATTAAAATTCCGAAGGTTCACTTGTTCATATAACCCCCATACAGCGGTGCCGATATTCGGTATTTTGATGATTTTAGCGACATTAATCACCGGAATTGTTTCAAATTTGGTATTTGAAGTTCGTAGTGGATACTTCAGCCTATGACAGAAAGTTGTCTATACAGGTCCAGGTCTTTGTATGGGCCCCACATATAACTGCCTCCCTATGTTCGGTATTTTGACGATTTTAGGTACAATACTCACCGAAATTGTTGGAGATGTCGTATTTGAAGTTCGTAATGGATGCTACAGGCTATAACAGAAAATTGTCTATGCAAGTCCAGGTCTTCGTATATCTCCGATGTAACGGTATCTCCCTATGTACGGTTTTTTGATAATTTCAGCTACATTATTCACCGTTTATTCAAGTTTCGAATTTGAAATTGCTAATGGCTTATGACAACAATGAACCTTTATATACAATTTTATGCGAAATCATAAATTCCGATAAATTCCATATTCATATTAGGTTTCTAGTTGAGAGAAAAATTATGACAGATACAAGTATTGAAAATTTTGAGCCTTGTGGGTGATGTACCAGAAGGGGACTCGCAGATATATATCATCTTCACAACAGATCTTGTGTTAGCTTTTTGTTAGGGTTGGATGCTTATTTCTCTTTCTTTGAGCGTTTTGTTTTTCAAAATCTTGAACGCTATGTGGGGGATGTACCAGAAGAAATGATTCGATCTCTACCATTTTTATAACAGATTTTGTGTCAATGGGAATATTGAGATATACCAAGTCTGAATGGAATCGGATGTTAATTTCGTGTTTTATGAGCTTCATTCAAAATTTTGAAACTTTGTGGGGGGTACCAGAAGGAGTGCGCTCATACATTATATTTTCACAGCAGATCTTGTGTTAGTAGAAATAATGGATTATCTGAAATTTGGAGAGAACCGGATGCTTATTTCGGACTTTATGCTCGTTTTGGTTATTCCAAATTTGGTCCCTTGGTGGGGCGGCACGAAAAGGAAAGGTCCGATCACTCCCATCTTTATAACAGTCCCTGTGGTGATAGAAATATTGAAATATGTCAAGTTTGAATGGAATCGGATATTAATTTCGAGTTTTATGGGTTTTCTTGGATATTCAAAATTTGAACCGTTTATGGGGGGGTGGTTCCACGAGGAGTGGGCCGATATATATCTTTACACATGATTTTGTGATGTGTGAAATTTGAAGTCTGTCGACTCTTATATCACATTTTACAAGAGATAATATTATTCAAAATTTTTACACTTTGTGGGGGAGGTATTTGATGGAGTGGACCGATATTGTCCATTTTCGTACCTAACCTAGCACTGATGCAAATATTAGGATTTGCAAAATTGCAACAAAATCGGATTATATGTTCTATTTCTGTGCTGTACAATATATTCTTGACAATTTTCTACCGTTTGTGGGGGAGGTACCAGTAGGAGTTGACTGATATTGGCTATCTCTGAACTCGAAGTTTGATAATAATATTACAAAGTATCAAGTCTGGTCCAAAGCGGATTCTCCCTCCGAGAGTTATTGAACAACTCTGGATGGACTCAAAATGTTCTGTAAGGGATTTTGTTCAAAGAGACCTAGGATATAAAACCGTTTTTGCGTTGAGACACGTTTTGACCTATCAAATGATACATTCCCTCTCAAGGGAACAATGAGGAAAGGTGGACCTTTCCGAAACCTAGGTATTCCCTGCCTTACCCCTGGTTAACATTACCATCGTTCTCCACTAATAAACAAACGTTGTTTTTATAAAAACGAAAATAAAGGGATTAAGCCTGACCACTTTGCAACAACAAAATACTATGGTATCCCGAACAAACAAGCCAACACTGTTCGGTATGCAAAATAAATTGAATCTTAAAAAAATTTTGACTTTTCGTCTGATCTAGTGTAACACCTTATTATTACACTTTGAATTATTCAAATATAGTGTTTCGCCATCCCAAACGGATGTGTGTGTTGGGTGTATGTATCCAGTGGTCATAACATATACATTAAGTACAAGGTTAATAATCGAAATATCCAAATTTTTTCTCTCTTTTCATGAACCCATTCCGTCAAAATATTTGCGCAGATTGTGTATAGTACTCTAAAACAATATCATTTCGCCTGCTTATACTATAATCACATAATCTCCATTCACATATCAGCATACATATGTATATCAGCAATTAAAATGTATTATGATTAACACTTTCCCTGCTAGTCGCTTCGACCGAACTTTGTTAATAAATTCTTAAACAGAATGGCAAATAATTTATGCGACTACATTGCGATGATATAATCAACACCTCACTGACAGAAATTCAAAAGATTCAATTGTCGATATCAGATGCATAAATTATGAACTGATTGTGGTCGGTGCTGTAACCGGACACTTGATACCGAATCGCAATGGCAAGTGGCAACTGGCAACGGTAGCAACATGGATTCGAGAGATGCTTAACTAAACTGTTCTAGTAACAAAATCAAAGATTTTATTAGCGTTTATATGCACCGCAGAAGAAGAAGAAGTAGGAATTGATGAGATGAAATGGCCGGCGAACGATTTCTTAGAAACGCATTGAAGTTGAGACTTTGATTTGGCAAAGGTGACATTTGCATGCCCTACACTACAGAACTAGTAACATATTTAAATAAGTTGAAGATATTAAATAAAAAATATAAGGCTTAACATATAAATAATTTTCCTTTTGTATTTTTGGTTGGAGTTGGAAGGCAAAGTGTAAACAACATCTTCACGAAAATACTTGGGAAGATCTATTTTTCTATGGTAAATATATTTGAAATTCTCATAATGAGGGTCAAAAACATAATCCGGATTTATTCAAAAAAAATTCCAAACAAAAATAGATCTTCCTGAGAATTTGGAACGTGAGTCACAGATGGAGTGTAAAAAATCAAAAGGTTTTCGAAAATTCGAATTTTAAGGTTATGAAAAGTTAAAAAATGGTACAAAAATTCTAAAATGGTACCATTTGGCATTATGTGAACGAATAGAACCGTTATTTCGATAAAGCACGTTTTGGCCGTATAAAATGATATATACCCTCCGTAGCCATATGGAAATGTGAAAATGTGTACTAAGTGTAAGAACTGTAGTAAATTGTACTATTTGGTACAAATACCTTGGGATAACCGGAAACAGCTATATATTCAAAATTTTGGTATTGGGGTCACTGTTGGTGATTTGTTTATGATACAGAGGTGTGTTTGGTACTGTACTACTACCAAAACGTGCCTAGTCGAAATAACGGTTTTAGACCTTAGGTCTGAACCAAAACCGCTTCAGGATATTTGGAGTCGATCTAGCGATGTCCGTCCGTCCGTCTGTCTGTGCTGGCTGGTGCGCACGATAACTCTCGAAGGGAGTATCCGATTTGATCCAAAGATGGTACATAGTGATATTATTGTCAAACTTAGATCGAGTTCGGAGATGGGCAGTATTGGTCCACTCCTTCTGTTACCTCCCACACAAAATGTCAAAATTTATTGCGCAGAAAGAGAAAGGGTAATCCGATTTTGCTCTAACTTTCGAATCCTAATATTTTCATCAGTGCTCGGTCAGGTGCAAAAATGGACAATATCGGTCCACTCCATCAAGTACCTCCCCCACAAAGGGTCAACATTACAACTCTTATAAAATGTGATGTAAGAGTCCGATTGTCTTCAAAATTCACACATCCCAATAATGTTATTAACCCAAAGTCTTGTGCCAAGATGGAATAAATCGGTCCACTCCTTCTGGTACCTACCCCACAAAAATTCGAAATTTTCAAGAAAAACATTTTTTGTACAGAAAAAAATCAATAATCCGATTTTGTTCCAACTTTACAAATACTAATATCTGCATCAGTTCGAGGTCAGGTGCAAAAATTAATAATATCGGTCCACTCCATCATGTGCCTCCCCCCACAAAGGGTAAACATTTTGAATAATTATAACTCTTAAAAAGTGTAATGTAAGAATCCGATTGTCTTAAGACTTCAAACATCAGAATATTTTTAAAACACTAAGATCTGGTGTTAAAATATAATATATCGGTCAACTCCTTCTGGTACCTCCCCCACAAAAGGTCGAAATATTGAATATTCATTGAGCTCTTAAAACGCGAAATTAATATCCGATTCCATTTAAACTTGGCACATCTTTATAATTCTATCAACACAGTAAACGGTGGAGATCGGATCATTTCTTCTGATACCTTCCCCACAAAGGGTCGAAGTTATGAATAACCAAAATATTTATAAAATCCAAAATAAGCATCAGATTCTCTTTATATTTCACACATCCCATCATTTCCACTAACAAAAGATCTTTTGTGAAGATGGGATATGTCGGTCCACTCCTTCTGGTACCTCCCTCACAAAGTCTAAAAATTATAAGTATCCATGAAGCTCATAAAAAACGAAATTAACATCCGATTCCGTTCATGACTTGGTATATCTCAATATTTCCATCAACACAAGATCTGTTATAAAGATGGTAGAGATCGGACCATTTCTTTTATTATCTGCCCATAGGGTTCAAGATTATGAAAAACAAAACGATCAAAGAAAGCGAAATAAGCATTCAACACTCTTCAAATTTCACACATACAAACATTTTTGATAATCATATATATCTGTGAACCCATTCTGTTATCTTACTCGCAAGGGTCACCAAGGGTCATGTTTGGGCTGGATATATCGAGGTGATCTCGGAAATTTATACTATAATTGTATGAAAAGTACTAAATGGTACTATATTTAATATTGAGTGAAGGGATAGAGATACACTGAAAGAAAAAAGCTTAGTTGTATCAATGAACCGGTTTAGTTAATTTTTTTTTCATTGATGCAATTAAAAGCTACATTAATATAATAAATTTTTTGTTCATGCAATGAAACTTACGTTGTTTAAATTCAATGATTTTTGGTTTCATTGAATATATGAAACGAAATATACAAAACTACTTACTTTTACAAAATTCAGTAAAAAATGTGAATATAGAAATTTTACATAACAGCGCTGTCTTATACAAACAAATACGCAACCAAAGTATTTACAATTAGTGGGAAAATTGTGATAATTGTTATATTTAAATTTGTGCTCAAATTTTATGAAGCGGTTTCATGAAATGGATGAAACGTTACGTTATGGAGTTAGTTCTTAGACCAAACAGATGATACATGGAAAATTATATCAATTGGGAAATAAAGGCGATCTGCATTTTGTTCATAAAAATACATGGGCTAACTTGCATAAACCGACTCAGAACGTGATTTTATAAAGAACATCCAAAAAGTAGGGTTTATCTCGCGTATTCCTACTTGTTACAAACAAATACACAACGACAAATTTCACTGAATCAAGAAAGAATTTTCATTATATTAATGAATAATTTCGTTAATTTTACATTAATGAAACTCTATGAAACTTTTTTCATTTATTCAATGAACCTCTACGTTGGTTCAAAATCAATAACAAATTTCGTTGACGGAACGTAGGATTTCATTTATGGTATGAAGCTTTTTCTTTCAGTGTAAAAGCCTGAGTGTAGATTATTGATGGTATCTTAGAGATTTAGCGATGGTTTGGAAATGCGTCCCATATTTGTACGAAAATTACTATATATAGTATTAAATTGATTATTGGGTGGGTCTGTGTTGGTATCTGGAATTGGGATATGGAGAGATTGGTTTGAAGATGCGTACTTTAATTGTACTAAAAGAACTATTTTGGTTAAAAGTGAAGAGAAATTCCGAAATTTGACATAGATGTTGTTGTCTGTAGTTGAGGGAAGGAGGTTTTTTTGAAAATTCGTACTACGAACATACAGAATGTGAAAAATGTCACAAAATGTGGCGTTGGTTGTTTTATGATAGAGATGAAATTCGGTATCGAGGTCACTGTTAGTGTATAGCGCGGAGAAGAGGGGGTGGTTTTGGACACACATTAGTCTATGCCCAAGGAGGCTTCTGAGAAGTATCTTACCTTTTTGTAGATGGCGACCAAATGTGGCTTTCAGAATATATGTCAAGAAATTGAAAGTATTCTAAATGGGAGACATAAAGAAGGTTCTCTCTTTGTGTTTGGCCTCAGCGATTTCGCCTTGCCCAATAAAACAAAAACCAAACATATGGTTTCAAATTTGTCAAAAGAAAGGTCTCCTTTAGAATAGGGGAGCCAATAACGAATTGATTAAATTAGTGCCACCTATCCGATCATAAAAGGTGGTTTAATGTCTAACATCTACATCAAAAACATAATGTATTTAATTCTTTATTCTCCGTTTGCCGACGTCGAGTCTTGAACTCACAGCCGGACATTTACACTCTGTGCCAACGTTACACATTACTTGGTAATGAGGAAAATATGATTGTTTGCTTTGCACTTTTTAAGGAAAATTCCATTATTTCGGTTTCGTAGTAAAAACTGAAGGATTTTAAGAACCTAATAAGGCTACTTCGAAATTAGGTACCGATAATAAAAAAAATGTTGCAAACGATCCGTGGAACTTTATGTGCTCCAGTTTAATAACAAAACCAATAACATCAAAATTATAAATATTCATCTGAGAATTAAAAGAACACAACAACAACTGATTCGAACACAGAAAAATAATGAGAACATTTGTAAATTATATGTCTCACAATTTTGTTGTTATTGTTGCTGTTCTGTTGCTTCTCAAATGACGTTTTATGGCGAATGCAGCGGCTGTTTGTGGGCTGCAAAAATAATTTTCACACTTGCCACTGGTTCAGGATTCATGCAACAGCAGCAACAACGACAACAACAACACCAGTAGTTGTAAAACATTTACAACAAATTGAATTGCAACACGAAACAAGAAATTCGCCAATTCTAATGCGTATTAAAATGGCAATGCAACGCAATTTGAGAGCGGCGAATGGCGAGAATGTTAAGCATGTTTCTCGAGGGGAACAGCAAGTGTAGCACATGATCTTAGTAGCATCACACCAACTGGCTGGCTAATAATATGGCTTGTTGCAACACATATTTATGGTGGCCATAAAACGCATAAACTCTTCCAGAATCGAGGAAAAAAGTTATTAGAAAATGCCATCATTGCTGGCTATGGAATTGTGGATGCCTTCCTTCCCTCTCTGTCTGAGGGATAAGCTTGCATTTGAAGTTAAATCCTCTTAGTCAGCGTGGAGTAGGAGTTGAATAACGGTATTCCGGTAGCGGTATAGGGCCTTTTTAAAGGCAAAAAATCCTATTTCAGCATAGGATCAAACTAAAAGAGGGGGTGGGTGGGCGATTAATCAAAGGTATCCGCCCCCAAATTGGAGAGTGTAAAAACCAGTAAAGAAAGTCTTAAAGTCGGGCAGGGCCGACTTTATGATACCCTACACCACTTTGCTAATTTAGTTGAGCTCCACATAACAACTAAAAGTTGTTATGGGAGAATTCAATCATACATGCTATGATTATAATTATAATTTAAAGTTCAAAGGACTAAATATGCCGAAGAATTTATATCTTATTTAATTGGGGTTTGTATTGCCCATTTGGGGCACAATTAACTTGAAATCGGGAAATGATATATATGGGAGCTATATCCGATCTCGATAAAATTTGGCATAGATATTTCTGAGCTGTATTTGATATATGTCCCTGAATATCGTTGTTACGGAGTGCATATTACGGCTGTTGGGAACAAATACAACAAATCGGATGAAAAATATATATGGGAGCTATAGCTATATCTGAACCGATCTTCATGAAATTTGACGTACTAGCTTCTACAATTTGGTCTAATGTTACACGTTTGGTGTACAATAAAAGGCAAATCGGACGAAGTTATATATGGGAGCTATATCCAAATCTGTCCCGATCTGGACAAAATTTAGCAAAGTTATTTCTGGACTGTATTTGATATATTTCCCCAAGTATTGTTGTTACAGAGTGCATATTACGGCTGCGGAGGACAAAAATAACAAATCGGATGAACAATATATATGGGAGCTATATCTATATCTGAACTGATTTTGATCAAATTAGGCATAGTTATTTTCAGGCCTAATTTGGTTGTATATGCAAAATTCCATACTATTCGGGCTGATATTACACGTTTGGTGCACAATAAAAGGCAAATCGGACGAATACATATATATGGAGGCTATATATAAATTTTTGACCGATTATCTCCAATTTCAATAGGGTCCGTCCTTGGGCCAAACAAATGATTTGTGCAAAATTTTATTTCAATCGAATAATAAATGCGACCTGCATTTTTTATAAAAATACATGGACAGACAGACGGACGGCCATGCATAAATCGACTCAAAATGTGATTCTATGCTGATCACCAAAAGGAACTATGGATCTATCTCGTTTCCTTCTCCATGTTACAAACAAATGCACAAATACATAATACCACTATGTGATGTAGGGTATAAAAAATAACTAGAAACCAGTGATATACCACTAACCGTTAAAGATTATCTTATCGTGCAAAATTTGTTAAGTTTGGCAACATTTTTAAATTAATATTTCATACATCGTACTAAGACTTTCAGATTTTCAAGGCTTATTATTTTATTAAAGCTTTTTTTTCATTTCCGGAACGAAAAATAGGAAATTGTTTACTTTATACACCAAAAAGTCTTCAAAATCGTTCATTTTGAAGGAAGATATTAGTAAAAGCTCAATGGCTGTACAAAATTATTCCAACACCCCTAGGAACCTACACTGTTAGCAATATCAAATTTCAGAATTTCAGTTCTATCCCTTCACCCAATAACCAATTTAGTAGCTTCTATAACTTATATCCGAAACATTTTACATCTATCCATCCTAGACAATAAAAATGATACAAATAAAAATTTGTACCATTTAATACTTTTTGAACAATTATAATACGCATTTGCAAAACCACCACAAGATCTCAACATCAGATACTAACAGAGACCTCAATATCAATTTTCTGAAATCCAGCTCTATGTATTCGCTTAATACCAAACTTAGTAACATTTAGTACTTTTCGTACAATTTTAGTACTCATTTACAAAAGCGTTCCATATCTCAATCTTAGGCATCAACAGTTATAACAGTATAAAATTTCATGGTGTCAGCTATATTCCTTCAACCGAGATCAAAATTAATACAGTCTAGCACTATCCGTTCATCCAATAGCAAATTGTACCAAAATTAGTACCATGTAGTCATTTTCGTCACATTTCCAAAAACAACTATAATTCTCAAACCTACCATCAACAGGGACTCCAATATCCAAACTTCGAAATTCCAGCTTATTCCGTTCACACTAAGCCTTACTGTTACAAATTTAGTACCTTTTAGTATAGTTCGCACACCTAATGTACCTTTCCAAAACCACCTTCATGTGTCAAACTTGGTAATACCGAATTCCAATTCGTTTTAGCTCTATCCCTTCACCTAATACCAAATGGTACAATTTTAGAAGTTTAGTACCATTGTAAAACTTTTTGTAACCTTAAGTTCAAATTTACGTAAACGCTTTGGTACATCTATCCCGCACTCCATCGGTTGGTCTCATTCCAAGTACTTTTCGTACCCTTTTAGTACGAATTTCCAAAAACGCAGCCTTTTCACTTTCTCAATATCTGCGCTTAACTTCAAAGATCGATCTTGACTATTCTGAATATTAGCTGCAGTCTGTCTGTGACTTATGATTTTTATACCCTCCAACATAGTATGGAGGGTATATTAACTTTGTCATTCCCTTTGTAACAGCTCGAAATATACATTTTAGTCCCACAAAGTATATATATTCTTGATCAGCATAAAATTCTATGTCGATTTAGCGATGTTCGTCCGTCTGTGGAAATCACTCTAGCTTCTGAACGAAATCGGTGAAGTTCGAAATGGATACTACAGCCTAAGACAGAAAATTGTCTGTGCAGGTCCACGTCTTTGTATAGCCCCCATATAACGACATCTCCCGATATTCGGTATTATCATGATTTTAGCGACATTAAGGCACAAAATTGCACCCTAAGGCAGAAAATTGTTTGTGCAGGTCCATATTTTGGTATAGCCCCCATATAATAGTACCTCCCTATATTGATGATTTTAGCTACATTATTCACCGACTTTTTTCAAGTTTCGCATTTGAATATTGTAATGGCTTATGAAAAAAGTTGCTTATGCAGGTCCACGTCAGCTACATTTGGTATTTTTAAGATTTGGCAAAATTCTTAACAGATTTTATTTTTTTGAAAATTGCCAAATTCGTTCCAAATGGTGAAGGGTATTCAAAGTTCGGCCCTGCCGAACTTACAGTTTATTTACAGCTTTTATTTATAATGGTTTTATATAAAAATCAACAATTTTGGACGTTGTACTGTTAGTTTTAGTCTGGTGGAGTCTTTACAATATTATTCATTATTATTGAACAGGGCCCCGAAACATTGAAGTGGCATAGACAAATACATCTCTGAACATTTAAATAATAAAATCTTTTTCAATACTTTGACAAATAAATATAAGTATCTATGGCATTTCATTTGTAAGGAAAGTAATTTCGTCCAATTTGCAAAATCTTAAAAGCCATACCAGTGCCGGGACGAGTAGAATGACTCTGAACATCACTTTAAAATGAACGGTTAAAAAAGTAATCTGAAGATGTTAGAGAGTATTTGAGATGAACATACGATGGCATCGATGGAATGCCAAAATTTCAATTCACTGAATGGATTGGATTCTTGTGGAAGTTCATGAGTGTGTGTGGCAAGCTCTAAGTGCAAGCGGTGGTCTCTACAGATTGAAGAAATGAACAGTTTGTCGTCTGCGCTAATGTGTGTTAGCATTATATTAATGTACATGAGATGCTTCCATTAATATCGATTTGAATCAAATATTTTTGGATTTCAATTTAAATTCACTACATTTGGACATAACTTTAGATCAGGTCATGAAACTCCAAACTTTCAAGTGAAACCCCCAGCTCCTTTGCTATACTGATATCGAAATTGATTTCCTTTTTTATTAATTAATAAAAAATATTTAAATTGTTGTGAACTGAAATCACAGGATCCGTGTGGATAAACAGGCAGACCTAACGCCCATCATAAGGTAGTTCAAATCCAAAAATTATATAAGAACATGCAAATCTATGTACTGTCATCTTTCTCCGTTGCTGACCGTCTGACTATTGAAATCACGATACAGGGCAAATTATTTGACGTAGAGCGTCAAAATTTGGCAGAACAATTTGAAAATGAGATATATCTGTCCACTTTTGGTATAGTCCCCAACGGTACCTCCCGATATTCGGTATTTGATGATTTTGCCCCATTTTCTCATAGATTTTTCTAAAATTTGTTGGTCATAATGGGTTCTATCCACAGTGGCGAAACATTGCATGTATAGGTCCACGTTTTGTAATAGCCCCCATATAACGGTACCTCCCCATATTCGGTTGATGATGATGATTTTTGCCCCATTTTTTCACGGATTGTCTGAGAATTGGTATTTGTTGGTCATAATGGGTCCTAGTTCTTGTGGCGTAACATTGTATGTATAGGTCCACGTTTTTGTATATTCCCATATAGTGGTACCTCCCGGTATTCGGTATTTTGATGATTTTTGCCACATTTTACCACGTATATCTCTAAAAATTGATATTTGTGGGTCATAATTTGTTCTAATGTTTTCTTTACCCTAAGGTGGACGGTATTAAAAGTTCGGCCCGGCCGAAATTTATGTTTTTTACTTGTTTTTCAATATAAAATTTGCAACACATAACATTCATCGGAGGTGTATACATTAGTGATAAGTTATTTTTCCATTCGTTCGCGATTTTGACGATTACAAAAAATATTTGGGTTTGTTTGATGTTTACATCGCTTTCTTTAAGCGTTTGGTTTTTCAAAATCTTGAACTCTATGTGAGGAAGGTACCAGAAAAAATTGTCGGATCTTCATCATCTTTATAACAGATCTTGTGGAATGAAATCGAATGTTAATCTCGCGCTGTGTGAGCTTCATGAATATTAAAAATTTTGACCCTTTGTGAGGGAGGTACTTGATGGTGTGGATTGATATTGTCCATTTTTGCACCGGACCTAGCACTGATGCAAATTTTAGTATTTGCACAGTTGGAGCAAAATCAGAGTATCCTTCCCTCTATTGGCAGTGAAATATATATATAATAAAGACAGACGGACAGACATCACTAGACCGGCTTCAAATGTCCTGAAACAGATTTGGTTGAAAGAGACCTAGGGTCCAAAACCGTTATTTTCATGAGGCACATTTTGGCCGTATCAAACGATATATACCCTCTATAGCCTGAGGGTATAAAAATTCAGCACACAAAACAGATAATAGCTCTTATATTTGTTTTTTTTTTTTTTTTTTTTTTTTTTTTTTTTTGGCTAAAAACCTTGCTAAGCAGTAGCTGTCGTGCTGCTATTTTGGTGGTGAGCTATTTCGATGTTAGGTCTAATTTTTTTGCAATATCTGATTGCTTTTTTGTGTTAGTTGACGATTGCAAATAGCACTAGCTCCCTTTGTTAATTTGTATACCCTCCACCAAACATAGTAAGAAGGGTATATTAAGTTCGATATTCCGTTTTTTATACCCTACACCACAAGGTGGTCAGGGTATTATGTCTTTGTGCATTTGTTTGTAACAGGCAGAAGGAAACGAGATAGACCCATAGTTCCTTTTGATGATCTGCATAGAATCACATTCTGAGTCGATTTATGCGTGTCCGTCCGTCCGTCTGTCCGTCCGTCCGTCCGTCCGTCTGTCCATGTATTTTTGTAAACAAAGTACAGGTCACATTTATTGCCCTATCCAGATGAAATTTTGCAAAGATCGTTTGTTTGGCCCAAGGACGAACCCTATTGAAATTGGAGATAATCGGTCAAAATTTAGATATAGCTCCCATATATATCTTTGTCCGATTTGCTTTTTATTGTGCACCAAACGTGTAATATCAGCCCGAATTGTATGGAATTTTGCATATACACCCAAATTAGGCCTGAAAATTTGATCGAAATCGGTTCAGATATAGCTATAGCTCCCATATATATTGTTCATCCGATTTGTTATTTTTGTCCACCGCCGCCGTAATATGCACTATGCAACAACAATATTTGGGGAAATATATCATATACAGCTCACAAATACATTTGCTAAATTTTATCAAGATCGGTTCAGATTTGGATATAGCTCCCATATATAACTTCGTCCGATTTACCTTTTATTGTGCACCAAACGTCTAATATTTGTTCAAATGGGATGGAATTTGGCACTTAAGACCGAACTGAGTCTAGAAGCTAGTATGTCAAATTTGGTGAAGATCGGTTCAGATATAGCTATAGCCTCCATATATATTATTCATCCGATTTGTTATATTTGTTACCCACAACCGTAATATGCACTCCGTAACAACGATATTCAGGGAAATATATCAAATACTGCTCAGAAATATCTTTGCCAAATTTTATCGAGATCGGTTCAGATTTGGTATAGCTCCCATATATATCTTTATCCGATTTCAATTTAATTGTGCACCAAATGGGCAATACAAGTCCGAATTTAAAACATACAAATGCTTCGGCATATTTGGTCCTTTGAACTTTAAATTATAATTATAATCATAGCGTGTATGATTGAATTCTTCCATAAAAACTTTTAATTGTTATGTGGAGCTCTACTTAATTAGCAAAGTGGTGTAGGGTATCATAAAGTCGGCCCCGCCCGACTTTAAGACTTTCTTTACTGGTTTTTTTCTAATTTTTTAATATTTGGTATTTCACTTTTATTTATTTATTTTCATTTCCGATTTTATTTGGTTGTTGTTTTTGTTTTGCGTTAAAACATGTAATAAATTATTAACTAGATACGATATGCTAAACGTTACATACAAATATAATAAACTAATTTCATAATAATTATATATTGATAACATATATAAATAAATCGGAACTAAAAACATATGTTTTTTTTTTATTTCGGTTTTTTTTTTTTTTTTTTTTGGCAGATGATATTTTTTTCGTGATAAGATATTTTTCTTTCCAATCTCTGGTATACTTAACTCCATGGGAGTAACTTGGATGTGACATTGTTTAAAAAAAAAACGAGGGAAAATCAAGAATTTAAAAATTATGTCATTAAAAAAATTAAATTTAATATTAAAATGGTGTTAAAAATAATGAAAAAATTTTATTTGAATTTTTACGAATGTCAAGATTTAAAAAATATTTACTTCTTTAATAACTTTATTTTGGGTTTTTTAATTATGGACCTAATTATTGTTTTTACTTTACAAAGAACTGTTTATTTTTTTGGAAAAATTTTAAAAAAATTTATATGAAGACCTGTTAGGTCAATTCGTTGGCTATGAAATTGTGAAATGAAAATTTTCGGTGTAGGCGAGCTGAAGAAAGTCTTCATATACCAGCTAAAGGGAGACATAGACGAGGAGACGAGAGTCTTTGCAGTCGAGGAGGAGATAGCTTTTATTGACAAGGCAAAGGGTGTCTTTATAAAAGATCTAAGTAGTCTTTATAGACGAGGTGGAAGCCAGGGAGTCTTAATAGACGAGCTGGAGGCCAGGGAGTCTCTATAGACGAGCTGGAGGCCAAGGTGTCTTTGTAGACGAGCTGGATGCCAGGGAGTCTTATAGACGATCTGGAGGCTGGTGGGCCAGGGAGTCTCTATAGACGAGCTGGTGGGCCAGGGAGTCTCTATAGACGAGCTTTGTAACTCATCAAATAATAATTTTAGACCCAACAAAGTGTATGAATTCTTTATCAGCGAAAATTCTAAGACAATTTAGTCTAAGACGATCCGTCTGTTGTAATATCGCTACAGTCAAAACGAATTAAGATAGGGAACAAAATTTTACACATATCTGTCTTTAGTCTGCAGGCAGGTCAAGTTCGAAGATGGGTTATATCGGTTCACGATTTCGTATAGCCCCTATATAACGGTACCCTCCGATATTCGGTATTTTGATGATTTTAGCCACATTTTTTAATGGCATTATGTGAATTCTACACAAGGAGCTATTTGGAGTACTTTACTTTTCGGTATTTGTATTTTTTCAACGGAATTGTCTGAAAATTCACAGAAGGGGTTCCTTCTGAGTACTTTACCCCCTAGAAGAGAATTATCTAATTAGTTCCATGTTTTAGTATAGCTCCCATATAACGGTACCCCAGGTATTCCGTATTTTCATGATTTTTTGCGACATTATTAACCAGAATTATTTCACATTTCGTATATAAAGTTCGGAATAGTTACTCATATAAGCGATATTTTCCGACGGATTTTTTTTTTGAAAATTTTTCTTCCAAATGGTGGAGGGTATAAAAAGCCCAGCCGAACTTAGCTTCTTGTTTACTTGTTATACCCTTCATTGCTATGGCATATTAGTCATTCCGTTTGTAACTGCTCGAAATATTCATAATAGACCCTACATAGTATATATATTCTGAATCGGCATAAAATTCTAAGACGATCAAGCGACGTCCTTATGTCTGCCTGTCCGTCTTGTAATCACGCTATTATTCGACCGAATTGAAATAGAAGGCTAACATTTTGCATACATGCATAGTTTACCTGTAGGCAGGTTATGTTCGTAAATGGGCCATGCCGGTCCACGTTTTCGTATAGGCCCCATATAACGTTACCTCCCGATACTCTGTATTTTCATGATTTTTGCGACATTATTCACGTTATTTTAACAAATTTCGTTTTTTAAGTACGCAATATGTAATACAGCCTATGACAAAACATTTCGTATGCAGGTAAATGTCTTCATATAATCCCCACATAACGGCTTTCTTTTAAGTTGTAGTTTTTAAAATTTTGCCTTTTTATACCCTACAACACTATGTGTTGGGGGTATTATAAGTTTGATTGGACCAGAATTTATGTAACACCTCGAAATATTGGTTTCCCATATAGGAAAGTATATATGGATCTTCCTAGCTCGCCGAGCTGAGTCGATCGAGCTATGTATGTCCGTCCGTCTGTCCGTCTGTCCATGTTAATTTGTAATCACTCTACAGGTCGCAATTATGGTCCGATCTTCACGAAATTTAAAATGGAGGTGGGGTTAGGGTCAGAATAGAACCCTATTTCTTTTGGAGATGATCGCCAAATGTTTAGGGGTTGAAATGGACCAAATACTGAAAAAATATCGGATTTTGCAGTAGCTAGAGTTTAGGACGGGGAAGAAGCCTACCAATTAGGGTGATCATCGGATAATATTTAGCGGGTAAAATAGACAATATCTTTTGTGTTAAAAAAATTCAATATTTTTCATTAAACCGCGAATATTTTAAGTCCCGGCGAAATCACGAAGCCATGATAAGGTTACTTCTGACCTTTACGTTAATGTTAATATCCAACAAATCGGATATATAGCAAAATATGTGCGACATATATGTCTATCAAAGAAGATATGCTTGAAAGATCTCTTATATGTCGAGAACGGCTGAACTGATTTCGACAGTTCTCATTAATTCAGAATGGCCTCTTGACAGGAAAGAAACAACGTTTAAAAAATCGCATAAAAATATCTCTCTAAAGATGAAAATATTGATTTTGTAATATTTTCTCATATTTTCTCCATTTTGTCATATTTTTGGCATATTTTCATTTTGAATTAAACATTTGGTAATATTTCTACAGCTAGCAAAACTAAGTAGTTAGGATATCAGGATATCATATACAGATCGCATTTATGGCCCGATCCTTACGAAATTTTGCATGGAGATAAGATGAGGGTCAGAATAGAAGCCTACTCTTTTTGGAGATGATCGCCATATATTTAGGGGTTGAAATGGACCAAAAACAGCAAAATTGTCAGCAGGTCGTAATTATCGCCCGATCCTCACGCACATTTGAATGGGGGTTACCGGACATTGTAAAAGCCAAGCAGTTTTGGATGGCCATCCAAAAATATTCAATGTGGGAAGGAGTTTTCCAACTTTTGTAGACAACATACGAAAATGTCCATTCCAGGGACTTTTTGGAGAATTCACAAATACAGGAAAGACGCACTTCTGACTATTTCGTTAACGCTGATTTCGTTGAAGAATATAGTCAAATGTCTGTATCTCATATAGATGCGTTTTAGTCAAAAACCAATTATAAATGTTAATCTTTTTGCCACTTCTGAGAGATTATGGGTCTTTGGGAAATATTGGTTCCAGATCTAGGAAGACCATTTACGTGCAACATCTACCAATAAATTGGAAATGAACAAATTAGTCTAAGTTGCTATTATTCGAAAATTAGAGAACGAAACCTGATGGTTTTCTTTTATTATTTGTCACAATATATTGTGGAATTCTGTCGAGTATTTCGCCTATATAAACAGTATGGTTTATTATAGTGTTGTAGGGTATTCAACGGTCGGCCCCGCTCGACTGTAGTCTTTGCTTACTTGTTACTTTTATTTTTAACTCGAATTCAATATTCCCTCATTTACCATAAAGCTAAGAGTACAAAAACATTTCATTTCCTTAACATACTTGCTTAAGGAGACAGCATGTCTGGTGTACACCACCAGCTTACGACTTACCCCCTCCCCCCTGATTAAACTGTTTTGTGGAGAAAATATCAGTCATTCCTCTGACCGAATCTGCTGGTGTCTTAAATGCAAACTTCATACTTCAATCAAACATTCAATTATTTCTGTAATATTTGTTGCTGGTTAACTGGCCACTTTGAAATTTAATTCTGTTTGAATTTTTTTCTTTTCAATTCAAAAAATAACCTTACCACCAAATGACTGACTGACTGGCTGGCTGACGGACTGTGCGTTTCATGATCGTAATGAATAAGAACGCATGTGCCAAGAAATAAAAGCGCCAAATCAAAACATCTGTCAAGTCTTTTTGCTACGTCATGTAATGGCATAACATTTGCCGCTATTTTTGTGTGCGCAACGCATAAGCGCCTCAAAGCTGCCTTCGGCTTTTCTCCGCTTAATATTTAAATCAGAAACGCATCAAAGCCGTCTAGAACCGCAGTCGAAGATCAAGAACATCAAGAATAATCACACACACTCCGAAAAATATGAAGGATGAAGGGGAAAGAGGATTTTACCCGTACCCATCCATGCATGGATATCAACGTTCTGCCCATATCTTCAATCTGTGGCATTTGGTCACTTTATGCTGGATGATGACGAACGAGGGAGCGAGCGAGCAGACGAGTGAGCACATGTATAAGGCGCAACGAATAGTTGACATTTCCGACATTTACACTTGATTGAAATGTGGTTAATTGAATTCACCAGGCGAAAGACCAAATCTCCAAACAACCGGTCGACATTCAGCAGTCAACATTGAATAGCAGATGCCCCCGCGCTGCCTCCGGCAAATACGAATGTGTATCATTTACACGAGTGAGATGGTGGTCACTCAACTGAACTCCAGACCACTCCATTCCATCCCATCTCATTAATGGGAGTCCACAAATATGTTTGCATGCGGTAATCAACTAATTCCCTGGTTATTTGACTTTATTGTGATCTAATTAATCAACGAAACTCAACGAAGCACTCTGAAATGTCTGCAAAGCGAGGGAGAGAGACTTAAGAAAAGAGCAAAAAAATCTCATCCAGTTTGACCTAATTATTAAGCAAAGTTACCGTTATTAGGTGTATATGTGTGTGAGTGTCTGAAGACTCAGACACAATGAAAAAAAATAATAATTCTAAAGCTTCAAGGTTTTCGTAACGCAGCATGACTTTTGCATTGTTATTGTCTGACTCCGTATGTCATAATTATTTTCATTATTGTTATTGTTGTTGTTGTTGCAGTGTGAATATTCAAATATGCCAGACATTCTGCTGTCAAGGTAAGCTCTTTTTCTTTTCAAGGAAGTAATTTCAAATATGCATGTAGTACTGGCATGTCTCGGAGATTCTTGGCTTAATTCGATGCAACAACAGATGACAGTCAAAGGTATCGTCGTCACCTAAGGTTATTATTGTTGGCGCCGTTTTGACACAAATATTCACTGGATACCTGTCTAAATATTACCGAGTGCATAAAGGAAATTGTGAATAAATTCGACACATTTGATGCATTTAATATTGTGATGGAATTTTTTAAATAGTAATCTAGGCATTTAATGAAAAGTTGATAGAAAAATCGTGTTAGGAATTAGGTGGTTCATGTAGCTTCTTCACCCAATTAAGTTCACTTGTTCATATGACTTACTACTACAGACCCTAGATGGTATCGACGACGATAAAAACAAGTTAAAAAATATCTGTCGTTTTTTTGCCGACAAATGTTTACCATCAGCCAATGTACGATTATTTAAAAATTATTTTGTATACTATTATAATTATTCAAATGTTTAACCCCTTATGGAGTAGGTTCCGAAGGAATGGGCCAATATTGGCCATTTCGTATCGAACCTAAATAAATATTATATAAATATTGCGACGTGCCAGGTTTGGATTATTTCGGTAACTTCCTTCACTTTACATGACATATATGATAAATTTTAAAAAATGTTAACATGTGTACGAGTTGCCAAGTATAGTCGACCGAAGTATTCCATTTTCATGCTTCATCTAATATATATTACAAGTTAAAACATTAAGTTCGGCCGGGCCGAACTTTTAATACCCTCCACCTTAGGGTAAAGGAAACATTTTTATATAAAAGTATCTGAATTAAAGCGTGCTCCACTTTAAACTACAAATATCAGTAAGACCTTTCGC
Source organism: Musca domestica (assembly GCF_030504385.1). Classification (NCBI taxonomy): domain Eukaryota; kingdom Metazoa; phylum Arthropoda; class Insecta; order Diptera; family Muscidae; genus Musca; species Musca domestica. The sequence goes on from NW_026712258.1 coordinate 11,816,891, forward strand.
ATAATGCAGTTAAACTTTTCAAAAAACCATAAAGTGAGTGAGGCCATTATATGGGGCCATACCAAAACGGGGACCTATACAGACAATTTTATACATCTATCAAATCTTCTAAAATACCAAAATTATAACAATTTCATGGGTAAATGTGACGGTTTATGTGCGCTATAGGAAAACGTGGACCTAAATATTCAATGTTTCGCCCCCGGAGCTAGAACCCATCATGGCCAACAAATTTTAATTTTTAGACAAATTAGTGGGAATATGTGGAAAAAATCAGCAAAATAACGAATATCGGGAGGTACCGTTATATGGGGACTATACCAAAACGTAGACCGATATTTCTCATTTTCAATACTAGGCACAATACAAATTGTTCTGCTAAATTTTGACGCTCTATGTCAAATAATGTGGGCTGTATCGTGATTTCAACAGACAGACCGACAGGTGGACAGAGACAGGCGGACGGGCATCGTTAAATCGACTTAGATAATGAATGATTATGAATATGTATACTTTATGGGGTCAACGATGAATATTTAGGGATGTTACAAACGGAATGACAATGTTAATATACTCTCCTTTCCAAGGTGGAGGGTATAAAAATATTGGTATGGGCAATATTACAAGAAAATCGAACATTTATATCCAATTTATGGAAAATCATAAATTCCATATTAATCTCAGGTTTCTGGCAAAGAGAGATATATTTAGTTATAGCAAGTTGTAAAGAATCGCTGACTTGTTTCGCAAGTTATGACAGATAAAAATTGTGAGTGAGGTCAAGAAGGTGTTCACAGATATATATGAAGGGCTCACAGCTATACCGAACCAAGTCATAAAAACATAATTCGAAGATATTTAGAGGTAAAGTAAATGCACTGCCATTAATTTCTGGAGGGAATATTGTAGTCTACCAAAAGAAAATGTAAAAGTCTATATTCAAAATTAACTAATGATATTAAGTTAAAATAAAAATAATTTAAATATATTACTAAAAAAATATTCAAAAACAAAAAAATCTACTTTGGTTCATTATTACTCTGAATAAAATTTCAAGGTTTCACAGCTAAAGCGAACCAAGTCAAAAAATAAAATAAAGTGTTCGTTATATGACTAAATATAGTTGACTTTAGCGATTAATTTCCCACTAGTTTCGGAGTTTTATTTTAAGTCATGTCTTGCTTTGGCGGCTGGGAGCTGCGGGTGCTCCTATTGTAATTGACAATCATTGTGATTTTTAGGAAAATAAAATAAATTCATTTAAAAAAAAAAGTAAATTAATGTTAACAAGGACAAAGGAAAATTTAACGGTACCTCCCGATAGCGGTATTTTGATGATTTTAGCGACATTATTTACCGGAACTATTTCAAATTTAGTATTTGAAGTTCGTAATGAATACTACAGCCTATGACAGAAAATTGTCTGTGCAGGTCCACGTCTTCGCATAACCCCCATTACACATACATTCGGCTACATTCGGTATTTTTAAGATTTTAACCGAATTTTTAATGGATTTTAATTTTTTGAAAATTGCCAAATTTGTATTAAATGGTGGAGGGCATTCAAAGTTTGGCCCGGCTTTTTTACTTGTTTTTTTTTTTCAAAATTATGCATTTGACAACATCTTATTGTCAAAATGTATATTTATAAATCCATTGTACATATAAATCAGAGATGGGAATCTGCTTTCTAGGCAGGGAAATTTGACAGAGTAAATTACACAAAATGCAGAGATGGATATCTTATTTGAAATGACTTTACCTTCTTAATTTTACCATGGTTTCAACAAATATTTACACATAAAATAAATTTAAAACAGATCTGGTGTTGATAGAAATATTAAGATGTGCAAATTTTGAATGTAATCCGATGTTAATTTTGTGTTTTATGATACGGCTTTAGATTCGAGGTCTCTTTGGATCATTCGAGAATCTATTCTTTTTAAATTTTTCATATACCAATATTTCTACTAAAACAATATATGGTGTGAAAGTGTAATATACATAACAATTTAGAATAACTCTAATAGAATGCGCAATATCCATCCGATTCTTTCTAAACTTCACACATTCCGATATTTCCACTAACACAATATCTGGTGTATATGGAATATGAATAATTATGCCTCTCATAACAAGCGAAACAAGTCTGCGATTTTTTCTAACTTGGTTTTTTTCTAACTCGGTCCACTCCATCTGGTTAAACTTTTGACTAACATCAGATATCAGATGAAGTGGAATACTTGATCCACTGGGTCCGGTACATTGCACACATTTGAACACTTTATAAAAATTATTACATATCTCATATGAAGTACATAAAATCGATGTAGGCCAAATCTAGGACCTTGTAATATTTATATCAGACTTTTTGGACAGATATTGAACGACCCTTTCGAAGCTCTTCTATAAAGGGTCAAATGCTTGAATAAAAATAAATGTAACATATTTATTGACTAAACGTCCAACCTCTTTAATTATAAGTGCCCGCATTCCACGTACACTTATTTATATGCTACATTTTTCAAGGACTACTTAATTAACACTTTACGTTATCTTTGAGACAAACATTTAAAAAACGGATTTAGCGGTTTTTTGAAACAAATTAAAAAGATATATCTACGTTTTGGAATAGACGCCATACAACGGTATCTCCGGATAATCGGTAATTTGAAGACTTTCGCCGCGTTTGTTCACGGATTTATCAAAAAATTGGTAGTTTTAGGTCATAATAGGTTCTAGCTCCGGTGGTGGGACATAATATATATAGGCCACGTTTTGGTATGGGACCCATATAACGGTACTTCCCGATATATGTAGGTATGTGCTTTAATATAGCTCCCGTTCAACGATACCTCCCGATATTCGGTATTTTGATTATTTTTGTCACATTCTTCTACGGAATTGCCTAAAAGAAGTATTTGTAGTTCATAATTGGTATTTAGGAAGATTTGATACATGGCAATCCTTGAAGTATAAACTTGGCAACATTTTTTCTCCACATAAAATAACAATCATTCTTATCCGGTTCATTCATTTTGTGTGGTCGGCTGGAGCATTAACTGAAAAAAAAATATTTTTATTTGTAATTTATTTCCCAAGAAAGAATGCAACTTGTAATTCTTTGACTGCACTTCTTCAAAGATGCTGCGAATCGTAACATTACTGTGAATGTTGAGCGGTGATGATATACAACTTTTTTTGGCCGAAATGCAATGGTTTCTGAAAGAAGGTTTAATGCCTTCAGGCAATTTTCAGTGGGCAATGTTAATGCTCGAGTCCGCTTCAATTGACGCATTGAAAGTCAATATTGGAGCATTTACTCGTGAGATTCCGACCGAAAAGTTGAAAAAGTATGCTAAAAAAGAACTAAACGGATGAACCATTCGGGCGCAGTCGCGGTCTACACTTGCATAAAATAATCTTTAATCATTAAATTATATGGACCGTACTATCAATTCAAATAAAGATTTCATGCATTTTTTAAATATTATGTTTTTTGTTTGTTTTAATTTTCTATAGCATAAATGCGTTAACAATTTACAAAGGGTTTCCCTCATCAATTTGGGAAATGAGACTATCTCTTTAAAGTTGCCATGGGTGAAAACTTTGACCTTATTGAGGTAAATTGGGCTCTTGGTTATAAACATATGATGTTTAGTAGCCATTCCATAATTATATGAAAATATAAGATATAAAGCTAACTCTGATGCAACTTCAAGACGTCATTGTTGAATGTTCTCCCTGCATAATAAATCCTGGACTTTTGAAATATTTATACAATTATATATTATTTCCGCCCATAGTCTCAATTTGCTGAAAAAGAATACAAGAGCCTCCCTAAATAAAAAGCCACATTCACACTTCCATACATAAAAGAGTGTTCATATCTCAATATTGCCATTTTTAAAGAATTTATGAAGTAAACGATGAAGAACAAAACCAAAAAATAAAAAAAAATACTTAAACAAATAAATATTCCACCAAAATACACTACCGATTTCCTCACTGGAAAGTTTCACCTGAATGCGTTGATTCAGATGGGAATTCTAGTGGCTAGTTTGTTTCATTCGAATCTATTGACCGACCAGCATGGAGTTCGATCATAAAACCATCAATGGCTACGTCGGCTGTAATTCATGCCGCGGTGGTCATTTCCAATAAATGTTTCAATGCCTCGCTTGTTTTTCCGCACATTTTTCATTTTGACCAAAAACAAATGATTTTGGGTGTGCGTCCATCTGTCCGTCCGTCCGTCCCAGAGCGTGTGGTGTGAGTGAAAATATTATTTTTTGGCTAATGAAAGAGGAATTTCGAAGATGATCATTACCTGCAGAATTTTCATTAGAAATATTTTTGTGTGAATTTTTGAACTCAATGATTGTAATGTAATAATAATAAATTCTTACATCGAAATAAATAAAATCATGCAGAAGAAGCATTACATAAGATGTCGAATACGTAATAGCTTCAAGTAATACGTAATAGCTTCAAAGAAAATGAGGCATTTGAAATTTTCACTTGGAAATCTGGCAAAAAAATTTGGAATGATTACAACAAACTCGTCGGATATGGCGTCTGTATCATATTTCAATAGTAATAGTATCAGTTCTGTATTCGGTTCGTTGACAGTATATATGTAGCAGCATTTGGTAATTTCGTTGTGTATACCTTTTTTGGGACATATCATAACATAGGACTTACATATCCCATCGTTATACTAAAAACAAGTAAAAAAAACATTAAGTTCAGCCGGGCCGAACTTTAAAAACCCTCCACCTAAAGGTAAAGTAAACATTTTTAGAACAGTGTTGGCATGTTTGTATAAAAGTATCTGCATTCAAGCGTGTTTCACTTTAAACTTCATATACCAGTAAAAGTTAAACTTATCAAAATAACAATATAGTGAGTGAGGCCGTTATATGGGACCATACCAAAACGGGAACCTCTATGGACAATTTTATACTTCAAGGATTGTCATCTATCAAATCTTCTAAATTACCAAATTTGAAACAATTACAGGAACAAAGTCAAACGCCATAATTTTTAATTTTTTAATCTTATTGAATTAAAGCAAATTATTTGTTCGAATTGGTCACCTTTGGCACGAATTATGGCCTCCAAACGGCCAATGAAACCGTCACACGCTGCCCAAATGTTGCTCTGCAGTATTTGCGTGCTTAAGGCTTTAATACATCCTACAGAATATTTTCTCGATAATATTCGGCATTTATTCTGATGCCACGTTCGATTAATACGAGCGGAGAGCGACCAACAGCTGTTATGGCGGCCCAAACCGTCACCATGGCCGGCGCTTGAGTTCTGGTGGCCAATCCAAGGTTTACATTTTCAGCTGAACTCTTTGGCAAGTAAACACGATCATTTTGTTTGTTTACAAACTACTGGTCAACGAATGTTTTTTCATCGGAGAAAACCAAATTGGGAGCAAATGGACGGCATTGATATCACAAAACCAGTAAGGAAAAGAAAAAAGTCTGGCGGGGCCGACTATATGATACCCTACACCACTATGCATATTCATTAGAGCTATTTGGTGCACCAATAATAATATCTGATGCCAAGCATCTTTCTTGTGAGGTGCATATTACGAATGTGGGGGACTTAAACAGCCAAACGGATGAAACCTATATATGGGAGCTGTAGCTATTTCTGAACCAATTTTCTCCGAATTCGGTGAACTTGCTACTAAATTGAAATCGGTTAAAGATATATATGGGAGCTATATCCTTATCTGAAGCGATCTCTATAACATTTGACGGAGATATTTTTGAGCAGTATTTGATATCCGGTACCAAACATCATTCTTCTACAGTGCATATTACGGATGTGAGAGTAATACCCCAAATCGGATTAAACATATACATATATGGGAGCTATAGCTATATCTACCAATGTACCAAAATATAGGTAATTTCGACTTATGTTAGCCATTAGGTGCGCAATTTACCCGAAATCGTTTAAAGATATATGGGAGCTATATCTAAATTTGATCCGATTATCACCAATTTCAATAAGGTTCGTCCTTGGGCCAAACAAACATTGTTTGCAAAATTTCATCTCAATCGGATAATAAAAGCGACCTGCATTTGATTCACAAGAATACATGGACAGATGGAAGAATCAAAAATGATTCTATAAAGATCCTCCAAATTAACTATGGGTCTATCTCGCTTTTTACTCCCTGTTACAAACAAATGCACAAAGACATGAGGTGTGCCTGTTTACTTTTCCAGCAACATCTTCTGAGAGAAAATGCGAAAAGTAAACAGACGGTATTCCTGCCGAAGCTTGCAACTAATCAGCTGGTTCGTCAAAACAAACCAATTCGTCCCCCATTCAAAGAAACATCTGATTGGATGTGTTTTTGAAATATATCGGAAAATTTGGAAAAATCGTGGTGAAACGAAGCGGGTATAAAAGGCGAAAGTAGAATATTGCCAACATAGTGTTGCAAAAGGTTTAACCTGAAATGCGGATTTCAAACACTGAAAGAACAGATTTTTATGTCTGAAAAAAGCTGAGAGAATTGAGAAGTCAAACAAAATTTTAATTTTTGTAATTTTTTTTTATTAAGGTTCCCCAAAATCACAAAATTTTTTGGTCTACACTGACTGCCAAGTGGGGATTATTTATGCTAAGTACCCGGATATGATATGAAACCGGACCGTTGAAATTGAAGGTTTTGGTTTTTTGTTAGTGTCTCTGTCCCCGCTTTGAGTGCTTGGTCGCGGTGGTGAAATTAATCGAAACAATTGTGGCGCAGTGATGCCACCATATACTAAAGTCCTAGACTAGGTAATAGTTATCCGTGAAGATATATATGTCTGTTGTAGCGAGAAAGCCAAGGTTTATTCGGAATTATAAAAAAATTATGTCAGTTAACCAGTATAATTATTAAATTTATTAATTATTATAAGCACTCCGGGTTATATGTTGAAAAGCAATATAAAAATCATTGCGATTCTTTGTTGATTTTTTTGGAAGGTGCGTATTTTTCAACACTATGTTGAAGAAGTGTTCAAATTAAAACATTGAATGCAGTGAAAACTAGAATTATAGTGCGAAATGTTCAGTTTTAGACATAATATGTAATAAAACCTGGAATTACAACAGAATATGTTTAAAAATTAACTCGAGGTATAGAAAAATAATTCTCGCACGACGAAAAGTGCGTAATTATTAAGAGGGAGAAGACAGAAACACGTGGACAAGCTTAGTTCCGTGCTGTTCTTTGGTGTGAGTGGACAAAAGTTGTTTATTTGGCACAATTTTTTTTAAACAGAATCAAAAATAAAAATATATGTATCTAGCATTGATAAACATAATTTTTTATCTGTACGGCCATAAAAATCAAAAAAAAATTATGTCACTGCTCGTTCCCAAAATATTATAAAGTGTACAATAACTATAATTCTCATAAATCGAGTTATATGCGTTGATATAAAGGTCTTCAAAGAATTGCAAGTACGCATTCAGATGTCGTATATATTTATTCAAATTCTGCATGGAATTATATTGGTACACATTGTAAAGATTTTGTTGACATACCTTACAACAATTTTATAATTACAATAAGTTAACAACAAGAGTGTATAACAAGTTATACCCTCCAGCACTATAACTACGGGAGCTATATGAAAACGTGGACCTAGATGACCCATTTACCTGCCTACTAGCAAAATAAACATGTGTGCAAAAATTTAGCCTTCTATTTCAATTCGTTCGAAAGATAGCGTGATTACAACAGACAGACAGACCGTCATTGCAAAATTGACTTAGAATTTTACGCTGATCAAGAATATATATACTTTGTAGGGTCTGACATGAGCATTTCGACGAGTTACAAACGGACTGACAAAGTTAATATACCCTCCATAGTATGGTGGAGGATATAAAAAGGTAAAATGTCCACTACTCACAAGTAAACCAGTAAGGAAAGCTCAAAAGTCGGGCGGGGCCGACTATATGATACCCTACACCACTATGCATATTTAGTAGAGCTCTCATAAAAAGGTTTATACAGGGCATTTCAGAGCTCTATGAGATATTTGGTACAAAATCAAATCTCTGAACCGATTTTTACTAAAATTGGTGTACTTGCTTATAGGCTGGTTTCGGTTGAATTTGCCAAAATTCATGCCATTTGGGCTGATATTGGCCATTTGATGCACAATTAACACGAAATCGGATGAAGATATATATGGGAGGCATATCCAAATCGGAACAGATTTTAATAAAATTAAAATCAACTATTTTTGGGCTTTATCTGATATCATTCCTGCGGAGTGCATATTACGAATGTGAGGGACTTAAAGACCAAATCGGATGAAAGATATATATGGGAGCTATAGCTATATCTGAACCGATTTTTACTAAAATTGGTGTACTTGCTTCTAAGCTGGTTTCGGTCGGATTTGCCAAAATTGATGCTATTACGGCCATTTGGTGGTCAATTAACCCGAAATCGGATGAAGATATATATGGGAGCTATATCCAAATCTGAACCGATTTCGATAAAATTTAAAACAGCTATTTCTGTGCTCCATCTAATACCTGGTACCAAATATCACGGTTGTGGAGTGCATAATAGGAATGTGAGGGACTTAAAGATCAAATCGGATAAAACATATATATGGGAGCTATAGCTATATCTGAACCGATTTTCTCCAAATTTGATATACTTGCTTCTAGGCCGAACTCGGTTGGGTGTGCCAAAATTCAGGTAATTTGGACTGATAGTGGACAATTGGTGCACATTTAACCCGAAATCGGATGAAGATATATATGAGAGCTATATCTAAATTTGATCCGATTCTTACCAATTTCAATAGGGTTCGTCCTTGGGCCAAACATACATTGTTTGGAAAATTTCATCTCAATCGGATAATAAATGCGACCTGCATTTTGTTCACAAGAATACATGGACAGACGGACGGACGGACGGACTGACATGCATAAATCGACTCAGAAAGTGATTCTATGAAGGTTCTCAAAAGTAACTATGGGTCTATCTCGTTTCCTTCTCCATGTTACAAACAAATGCACAAAGACATAATACCCTTACCACTATGTGGTGTAGGGTATAAAAACAGACTGTCAATTATTATGGAGAAAGAAAGGCCATAAAATTGTTTCACTGTAGTCCTTCTTTAACACAAGTGCATAATTATTAGCAAAAGAACACTCTCTTGAAGGAAGAAGGTTTGTTTTGGAATGCGACGGAATTAATAATGAGATAATCATTTTAGGTGATAAACAGCTCTTAATGATTTAAACAACGACATCACAACAGATCATTCACAAAGAGTGATAACCATTTCAAGCTCATCCCAAGAACCAAGTGGTGAAAGCTTCTTTATAGCTCTTTCATAAGATAATTTTGGGCATACTTTGGCGGAAGTGCCAAGTGAAGATGAGCTCTTAATGAACTCAACACTTCACTGACCAAAAATCGTCCAGCTTGTGGTTGTTTTAAAGATTTTCAAATACCCTGTAGCAGAATGACTCCGGAAGTGTTGTTGTGAAGTTCGTTGGAAAGCTTATATATAAATTTTCAATGAATTACGTCGGAAAACTTATGCTTATACGACGACTAATTCCACCAGTGAATCTACCGATGCAGTTTTCCCATTCCAATCCGTTTCCTTTTATACAAGAATTAATTGATCTGAAAATTTCTTCGCACGTTCCTCGACTAATTGGCTTCTTGAACAAAATGTATTCATCTGTTTGTCTTTCCCGAATTTAATCATAGTCCTATGATTGTAAATAAATACACATGTGTTTTCTTGTAAATAAATTAATTTAAGAGAATATTTGCAGATAAAATAAGTTGGCCTGGGAGATGTGGCAGGGTGGGTACCGTACCTCGCTACTTACAAATAGTTAATTTTGTGCATTCTAAACTGGAGTTTTTCGAAATTTCGGGGACAAGGATTTTAAGAACGCAGATATAGTATTTGCGACCACTTGTGGTGCGCGATCCATGCTTTGGAAAATACTGGTAAAACTATTAACAAAGTACGAAAATATTACAATTGCACATAATTTACAGCAACAACCAATATAATACAGCCATTGTATACGTACAGTTAAGAACTGTGTTCGAGTATGTGCATATCTTTATACATTTGTTTTCTTTCATCGCATAACTCACCCTATTTTCAAAAATATATTTTTTTCAGATAGTCAACAGTTTTGTACATTTTCATATACATATTTAAAGAGAGGTCGTTTCAAGGTTTCCGTAGTGTAGTGGTTATCACGTGTGCTTCACACGCACAAGGTCCCCGGTTCGAACCCGGGCGGAAACAGCTCTTTTTATTATGAACAAATATTTTCATATTCAAGTTTGATGAAAATGTCATCTTTATTTGATTTTCAATTGATTTTTGTAAAAATAAAATCAGCTGCTGAGTGCCACATGTACGCACGTTTGTACGTTGGACTTTCAAACAACGTGTATGTTTTTGTTGCAAGAACTTATTGTAGTCATGTGTAATACTAGTGTTCAACAATTCATGTTAGCTTCATAAAATATTGAAAAGTTGTTTTTATCTGATGTCTTATTGCTGTAGGCGAATTACATTTCCCCAAGATTGCGCCAACAATAATGAGTGGTGTTAGCTTTTCAAAAGCTTTTTATTTTTTGGGAGCAAAAGCTTATAAACAGTTCGAACGTGTGTCCAACGCTTGCATCATGGGGATGTAGCTCAGATGGTAGAGCGCTCGCTTAGCATGTGAGAGGTACGGGGATCGATGCCCCGCATCTCCAAGTAGCAATTTTTTTGTAGTATTTTAGAAGGTTGATGTTTAGCAATGACTACAGAATGCGAAACAGGTGATATTTTGAATAATAAAATGATTTGCTTGCAAAAAAAAATGTAAACCATGTAGTAAATGTTTTGGGAAAAAATGACCTTTCAATTCTCTTCAAAAAGCAAACAATAGCATAAGCAGGTGGTATTTGTAATTGTTTTCCTATAGTCCCCATATTTCCGTACATTCGGATATTCGGTATTATTTTATCGACCTTTTATAACAGATTTTTTCAAATTTGGTATTTAAAACTAGCAATAGAAAAGCCGCTTTAGCAGCAAAGACTTTACCAACCGATTTCAGTGGCAATATTCATTTCCAACACCTTTAGTTTTTTCCTTAACTCGTGGAGGAGGGTATTAAAAGTTCGGCCCGGACAAACTAAAATACCAGTTTGTTTATATAGATTAAATATACCCAGTGGAAATAAATTGGATATACTTCAAAAAATCTTTATATAGGACTAGCAAGTGCCCGCTACTTCGTTAGCCAAAAATCCACCTCAAAATTTTAGATTCGTTCCAACATTTCGTGTAAGGCCTAATAAGGGCTCAAACTGCACATTTTGTTTAGATTGACAAAATTGTTTTAATCAAAACTGCACACAATGTACTAAAGTTTCAGACTTTCAAGGTTTTTTAAATTGATTTTTCTTTAGTTCGGAAAGAATAATAGGAAAATGTTTACGTTTTAATCCAAATAATCCTTAAAATCTTTCATTTTGAAGTTTGCCGAGGATAATATTAATAAAATCGTTGAACATTCAATTTTTCTGTCCAAAATTATTTTAACGTCTCCATATGTAAACCTTAGGAAGCAACGATGACCCCAACATCAAATTTCAGAGTTTCAATTCTATCTCTTCACCCAATACAAACTATAGTAACATGAAGTACGTATATCCAAAACAATGTACATCTCTCCATCCTAGACACCAACAGTGATTCAAAATTAGTACTATTTAGTATTTTTCGAACAATTATAGTACGCATTTTCAAGACAATTGCCATATCTGAACCTCAGATACCAACAGGGACTTTAATATCAAATTTCAGCTCTATCCCCAGATTCAATACCCAATTTAGTACCACTTTGTACTCTTCATACAATTATAGTACAAATTTTTAGTTCAGGTTACACATGAACATCGACCCCAATATAAAATTTCAAATTCCGCGCACTATCTGTTCACCCAACATCAAATTGTACCAAATATAGTACTATTTACTAGTTTTCGTGCACTTGTTGTACACATGTCCAAAACCACCTCCATATTTCAATTACACTATCTGTTTACATAATACCAAATGGTACCATTTAGAAGTTTAGTATTGTTTTAAAATTTTTCGTAACATTAAAGTACGAATTTTTAATCCTTTAGTACATCCTACACTCCATCAGAGACCTTTTCAGTACGAATTTCCAAAAACCAGCCTTATCACATGACTACGCATCAAGACTGACCCTCGTATGGGGACCCTTTGTATGGGTTCCATACCAAAACGAGAACCTCTTTAGAAAATTTTATACTTTAAGGATTGTCATCAACCAAATCTTCTTAAATACCAAATTTGAAACAGTTTCGTGGGTAAATGTGACTAGGATTATAAAAATACCGAATATCGTTGGGTATCGATATATGTGCGCTATAGGAAAACATGGACCTAAATATTCAATGTTCTGCCACCGAAGCTAGAATCAATTATGAACTATAAATACCAATTTTTAGACAAATCCGCGAAAAAAGATACGACGAAAGTCGTTAAAACACCGAATATCGGGAGGTACCGTTATATGGCGGCTATACCAAAACGTGGATCGATATATCTCATTTTCAATACCAATCATCATACAAACAATACAAATTGTTCTGCCAAATCTTGAAACTCTACGTCAAATAATGTTGGCTGTATAGTGATTTCAACAGACGGACGTAGAATTTAATGCTGATCATGAATATATTTACTTTATGGGGTCTACGACGAATATTTAGGGATGTTACAAACGGAATGTCAAAGTTGATATACCCTCCTTTTCGAGGTGGAGGGAATAATAAGTTAAAAAGCAGTAAGTTCGGCCGGGGGGAACTTTGAATACCCTCCACCATTTGGAATGAATTTGAAGATTTTCAAAAAATAAAAACTCCGAATATAGCCGTTATATTGGGTTCTATACGACGTGGGCCTATACAGGCATTTGTTGTTATAAGCCATTACCATATTCAAATTCGAAACTTGAAATAAACGGTGAATAATGTAGCTCAAATCATCAAAATATCGTATATAGGGAGATACCGTTATATCGGAGCAGTGCGAAGACCTGGACCAGCATAGACAATTTTCTGTCACAGGCTGTCATCCATTACGAACTTCAAATACGACATCGCAAACAATTTCGGTGGGTTTTGTACCTAAACTCGTCAAAATAACGAATATAGGGAGGTACTGATATATGGGGCCTATACGAAGACCTGGACCGGCATAGACAATTTTCTGTCAGACAGACTGTAGTTCCCATTATGAACTTCATATACCAAATTTAAAACAATCCCGGTGAATAATTTCCCTAAGATCGTCAAAATACCGAATATAGGGAGGTACCGTTATATGGGAGCTATATGAAAACGTGGACCTGGAAACGTTGAAAAATTAACATGTGTGCCAAATTTTAGCATTCTATCTCAATTCGTTCAAAAGATAGCGTGACAGACAGACTGATATTGCTAAATCGACTTAGAGTTTTACACTGATCAAGAATATATATACTTTGTTGGGAATGACAAAGTTAATATTGCCTCCATAGTATGGTGGAGGGTATAACAATGTAAGAAGTAGCATTTGTATTGCACAAAATAATAAGAATAGAAAATTATTAATGGCGTCGAATTCATAGACAAAGGTAATACCGAGCCTTCCACTCTAAGCTTAGAACACACAACATGCCTACTACAACATCTGACTACATTAGAACATTTCTTTTCATAGTAATCCAACTAGCAATTTGCCGATTTCTCTAGATGTCTTCTAGAAATTAGATCGATTTTGAAAAAAATTCCGCTTTAAGTGACCACATTCATACAACTTTTATACCGAAATCGAAAGGAATTCGGAATCAGAATCGAAAATTTCAGCAGCGTTCGGACCGATTTCGGAAATTCGGAATAAAATGTATGCTGAGAAATCACAGAATGAGGAACATACCTTAAAGGGCTAAGTACATAAGAAGCTTGAAGTCATGGCTAGGCATATTATAATGGAAAACGACGGCTGGATTTTAGTGCGGCTCTATAATCCCTTTGTGAAATGTCACAAAATATGCCTAGCCATGACTTCAAGCTTCGTATGTACTTAGCCCTTTACGGAGCAATAATAAAGAATCAAAGACGAAGGATTTAGTGCCCACGTTGAATAAAGCTTCACCTTAGTCTAAAAACTATCTTAATAGGAAATTGATTCTACATAAGTCTAGGCAAGCTTTGAAATCGGGAAATCTATATATTATCCTCTTCCGAATAAATGTCATTTATATGATAATGTTATTTCAGTTCATTATGCTACAATTTTTCTCTCGACTTTCTATTGATTTAGTGCAATTTCTGGATATTGTCCGCCGATATTGATATTGCATTTAAAATGAGAAAATAACTCAAATCTATTGAGACGGACAATTAATAATCGTTGAAAACTAAAACTGACAGATAATGCAAAACAAAACAAAACTTGTTGTCGGTCGGACGATCAGTCGCTCGGTCAGATATGTAGTTAAGGCGACAGCTACAAATGTCGACGGCTCCAGTAGCAGCCCAGCACCCAACCGGTGAGTACAACAACTAGCGGCCTAAGTAATTGTCTTCGAAAGATAGATACGCGTGCGCACTCACCATTCGACATCCGACTAAACTGTGTGGCGCCGATCAAGGCGGATTATGATTATGGAAATTCGATATGAATGTCTCACAACAATTCGCATGCGCAGGAAAATGCACAACAAGAAAGAAACAAATAACATTTTTTTTTCGAACATTTTTGTTTTATTGCTTCAATACTTCAAATTTCAAACCAGATTTACAGCGGCCAAGCTCGTCGAGCAATTGCGTTTTGGCAAATGCAAAACCAGGTGGATAAACACCACCACTGCAAAATTAAAAGATAAAAACAAGAATGAGAGAAGGAAATGAACAATTACACAATTATTTTATTTGGATTACTTAGTTGACTTACTTTCCGGGCATTTTCTGGTGTTCCTGTAAAATGACCTTGGCACACATCAACAAACAGGTGCTGGTGATACCATAACAGGGGTCCTTGCCAGAGGCACGCACCGTCACTTCCTTGTTTGGTGATTCAGATTCTGGGGTACCAGTTGTCCAGCCCTTTGCCTTCAGAATGTATATGAATTCATTAACCTTCCGATTCACTTCAGTTGGTCCGTCGTGGGTCATTGTACCGCGTGTGAAGAAATGTGGGTATTTGAACAAAAGTTTGCGCGTACAGCCGCATTGAGCCATCAGGGCAATGGTCAGTAGGAAAAGTGGAAATACTATAGCCAAAAATAGCGATCTGGGAAAGATTTTATTAAAGTTGAAGATTTTTATTCAACAGCAAAGATTCTAAATCGGTTAGATGAGTACTACTTACTTAAATCCGATATACATTTGGAATTGTATGGGCCTTTTATTAACTTGAACATAAAACAATCGCTGTGATCTCTCCACCACCGGTTGATCAGTGATGGGAAAGGGAGCATAGTATTTATTGCTGCCTTCGATTTTATGGGCGTAGGGTCTGTAAGAAAATTAAGATAAATATATAAAACTTAAACAGGTAAAAAAACTGTTCGGCCAGGCCGAACTTTGAATACCCTCCACCATATGGAACGAATTTGGCAATTCTCAAAAACGATAAAATCCGTTAAAAAAATCTGTTAAAATCTTAAAAATACCGAATGTAGCTTTATATAAGGGTCTATACGACGACATGGACATGCACAGACAATTTTCTGTCTTAGGCTGTAGTATCCATTACAAACTTTAAATACAAAGATTGAAACAATTCCGGCAAATAATGTCGCTAAAGTCATCAAAATACCGAATGTCCGGAGGTACCGTTATATGGGGGCTATACGAAGACGTGGACCTGCATAGACAATTTTCTGTTTTAGGCTGTAGTATCAATTACGGACTTTAAATGCCAAATTTGAAACAATTCCGGTGAATAATGTCGCTTGAATCACCAAAATACCGAAAATAGAGAGGTACCATTATATGGGGGCTATAACAAAACGTGGTATATCGAAAGATAGCGTGATTACAACAGATAGACGGACGGACATCACTAAATCGACATATAATTTTATGCTGATCAAGAATATATATACTAAAATGTCTAAAGGTCTAAAATGTATATTTCGAGATGTTACAAACGGAATGACAAACTTAATATACCCTCCATACTATGGTGGAGGGTATAAAAACAACCCAGAGTAATGGTTTATATTTTTAAAAAACTTCCCAAACTTACTTCATCCACAACTTGGGTCTCAATCTTGGCAGTTTCTCCTTATTCAATTTTCTCTCCAACCTCCACATTTCTCGGGCATATTGCATGCTGTAGATGGCACTGTCCCAGGTACCGCTATTAAGAAGAGCTTTCGATGTGGTATCCTGATAGTTCGGCTCGAGAGTACAATACAACTCAACAGAGTTGACAGTTCCTAAAATAGACAAAACGACATGTGTATTTGAGAAAAACAATTTTGTCCGCATTGGATTAGCACAAAGAGGATTTATATTTATTATCTGGCTAAAATACACATATAATACTTTGAGCAAACTCACCGGGAAAATTCTTCTCAGCGTATAGAACACCCAACTCGGCTGGAATACTTTCAAAAGCACAGTTCGACACCACGTAAGATCCACTCGATTGGGCCAAATCCTGATATTTCAATTGCATCGCCGAAATATACTGTGGCTCACCGCTCAGGTCCACATGATGAGTGCCGGCCTCGACGCATGCCTTGACAACAATTTCTCCGTAAAGATAATAGGGCCCGCAACAGTTGAGAACGATCTATAATGCGAACCATTATACAGAAAAAGTAGATAAGTCTTATTTGATAATGAGACTATTTAGTAGGCTAATTTTGGGCCATAAAAACCTATTTCTTTCATCTTTTGTAACAGCCAATTCGGCAGTTTTGTTAAGGATCTGACATGGCTTTTTATATGTTTTGGGTAGTCAGTGAAAAAAAATCGACTAATTGACATTTTGAATTCTTAACATTCTCTCCGATTGGAAGTGGGCTCTATATGACAACAGACGATTAAGAGTGTTGCACAGTGGGTTGAAATAAAAAAAAGTATTCGATTTGGTCCAAACTTGTTATATTTTTGCCAAATTTATGTCCTCCACAAAAAGATGCAATTTTGCAAGCAACAATACAAATTTATTAAAGTATGGAATCAATGTTCGATTTTCATTCAGTGTAGCACAGCTCCGGTGGCGAAACATAGTATATATGGGTTCACGTTTTGGTATAGCCCCCATATAACTCACCGCTCGATATTCGATGTTTTGATGACTTTTGCCACATTTTTCCCCGAATTTGTTTAAAAAATTGTTATTTGTAGTTCATAATGGGTTCTAGTTCCGGTGGCAGAACATTGAATATTTAGGTCCTCGTTCTCCTATAGCGCATATATAACAATACTCCGGTATTTTGATAATCCTAGTCACATTTACCCACGAATTTTCAATTTAACGATGACCCGTCTGTGGAAATCGCTCCAGCTTCCGAAAGAATTGAGGTTGGTGGATAAAATTTTACTCAGATGTGTGTTTGTTCTGCAGGACTTTTGGGCTATAAATATGTCCACGTTTAGGTATAGCCCCCATATGACTGTACCTCCGCATATTCAGTATTTTGATAGTTTTATCGACATTGCTCACCAGAATTGTTTCGAATTTCGTAATATAAGCTCGTAATGGGTGTAGCACCCTGTGTCAGAAAATTGACTATGCATGTCCAGGTCTTCGTATAGCCTCTAAATAACTGTACCTCCCAATGTTCCGTGTTTTTTTGATGATTTTAGCGACATTATTCATCTGAGTTGTTTCAAATTTCGTATTTAGAGTTCGTAAGGGTAACTGCAGAATATGCCAGAAAGTTGGATGTGCAGGTAAAGGTCTTCGTATGGGCCCCATATATCACTAGCTCCCTATATTCGGTATTCCGACTATTTTAGATACAATGTTCACCCAATTTTTTCAAGTTTCGTATTTGAAGTTCATAATAGGTACTACAGCCCGTGACAGAAATTTGTCTATGTAGGTGCAGGTCTTCGTATATCCTCGACATAACGGTACCTCTTTGTATAGATCCCAATATAAAGGTTATATAAATATAAATTTTATAAATATAAAATAATAAATAGTGAATATTTATTATTTTTAAGATTTTAACAGAATATTTAACGGATTTTATTTTTTCGAAAATATCGACATTCGTTCCAAATGGTGGATGGTATTTAAAGTTCGGCTCGGCGGAACTTACTGCTTTTTTTACTTGTTTTTACAATCAACTTTTTCATTTTTAAACCTTTTGATTTGTATTTAAACGCAACAGGTCTGTCTGGTAACTTTCCATGCAGGAATTGTTCAGCAACTTTATGAAAGAGTACCTCTGTTGTCAGTAATATGACAACAGAGGTATATACCATTTGAAACGGCCAAAACGTACCTTACCGAAATAAATTCCAACAACTGATGTGAAAACAATGTCATCTCAATGGGGTAATAAACAGACCGACCGGACAGACCGAATGACGAACATTCATATATCGACTCTGAAAATGATTCTATGGAAATTTTTAAAAAAAAATTTGGAGATTCTTAAAAGGGGCAAAGACATAATATCCTGTACCACAGTATGGCGTAGGATACCAAAAGAGAGAATTTCCAAATTTTCCGAGTCCCGAACTTTCATCCCTTCGCTGTTGTAGTTCGACATTTACATCCTGTGCCCACATAACTCATTACCTGGTAATGACAATAAAGTTATTTGTTTTTACTGGTAGTTTTAACCTTCTGCTAATGCATTCGGCTCAAGCTGCTCTCACATTTTTGCTGGACACTTATTGTCTTTTTTCGACATAATAAATTATTCGGCGAATTATTTCGTTTTTTAATAAGAAATGCTAATCAACTTGTTTTGCTACCTTGTTAACAATATAATTTACGGGATTTTTGATAGATTCAATTTTTCATTTAAATATTTTGGATTCGAAAAATAATATATACATATTACCCATTTTATCTTGAGGACTCAAAAAATATATCATTTTCTAAGGACATGTAAAATCCTTTAAAAGCCATGCTACAGAAATGTTAATAATATTGTCTTACCCTACACATTTTAGCCATTTTCTCAATGGATTTTTCATCTCCAACATCGGCCACAATAACTGGAATTTGACTTAGATCTCGATTCGTACGTTTACTTATTTTTTCCAATACTTCTTTGAGTTTGGTCTGTAAGTAGATAATCAGTTTTTCGAAGATTTAAACTCATTTAATTCCAAATAAACTCAATTCATTTTGCTACATACCTCATTTCTACCCGCAATACCCCTGTTAGCGGGAGAATCAAATTCTAGAACTTGTTTGTTCGTTTGTCAGTTTAATTCTAATTTTATTGAACAAAATGTATTACTTAAGTGCTAGTACACAACAGAAATCTTAGGGGGGTTTAATCTTATGCATCTACTTAAGGCTACAAACACTTGACATTTCTAATTCTATGCATAGGCCTAATGCAACACACAATTGCTGTGATCTATATTTACTCCCCAGCTGAGCGCATGTTTATGGGAGAATATTCTTTATTATCAATGCGTCTCCAGCAGCATGAAGTGTTATCATCCCTTATGCTCTTATCTTTCATGCACACACATTTACAAGTACTCTAGAATGTTGGGTTAAAATTACATAAACATTTTATAGCCTAAATCACTTAACGATCTAATTTATTGCAGCAGTCTTTCATGTTCATAGTTTTATGAACATTTTCCCGGGCGGCAAATAATTTATTTAGACATCCTGGCCTCGGGGAAATTGAATTTCGGTTATGCGTTTTAATTTTTTCTGTCTTCTTATAAATAAAATAATTAGAATTATTATTACTATAATTACTAAAATAAAAGCTACGTGTGATGAGATGTGATGGAACTTCAAGCCTCGCAATTCCACATTTTCTTTCTTTAACTTGTCCACGAATTTCTTTAGCTCGTCAATTTCTTGATGATGATTGATAAGTATATTTCCAAGGGGTTTGATTGATTCTTTTTCGTCCGGACTTACATCCTTCAAAAGAAACGAATGGAATTCTGTGTTTATCTCGTTATGAACTCTATGCACAGCTACCAACGTTACTTTACCGATCCTCGCTGTACAGTCTGCATCCAGCGTGAGAATTCCTTGCTTTGGAAGTTCCATAATCGTCTGTTGTTTGTGAGAGCATTGCAAATGAGCTGTTGTACTTGAAAAGGTTTTAAAAAGCCAATTGCCATTTCGTTTCAATGGCATCCAATAAGGCATTCGTTCCACTTCGTCATAGGCGCAGTTTAGTTTTATGTGCGGTCTCAGAGGAGATAATTCACAATTATTTGTAGTTGCATCTCTCCATGGAAAATTCTCTTCGCACATTATCTCCTTACCCAACGTCTCTTTGCACTCATTCAGCATAGGCTGTGTTAAGAAATGAAAAGAATCCAGCTCAAAATTATATACAATGTACGGGGAATTCACCCGGGCTATCAATATCGTATTTCCTTCTTCAAATGGTATCGGAATTACTTTGTAAAACTGGGATGACTGCCGATTGAACAGCGGTATTTTTATATTAATTACCAGTTGGGACCCCACAAACGATCCGTGGCACGTCATCAAATGTAAGATCTCTTTTAATTCCATTCCTGTACGCTTTCCTGGCAGTACATATTTTTCAGGCAGAGCATCTCGTATTTTTACTATCTCTGCTTGTAATTGTTTGGGTGTTATCAGGACGGGATGAAACTTACCGCTGTTTACATCAATTAATGCATCAACAACTTCTTTTTGGACTTCGTCACATTCTTCCAAAAGCTCATGAATTTGTTTTGCTATTATAAAGAATCGTATGGATTCTCTATACACGAAGTAATTCTCATTCATTGTAGCACTTATGTTCTCAATTTTGCCTTTGATATCCGAAAAGTGCGAATTCACTTCCTCTGTGGTTTTCCTTAAAAGATTTACTGTAGCGTCGACTACAGATGTCTGTTGTTTTGCTAACTTCTTCAAATCCTTTTGGTTGGCTAATAGATTTTTCATATTGCTCTCCATAGCTACTCGATCGTCATCGTCCATTATCCCAAATGCCCAGTGTTGAAACGAACCTACAAATTTCAACGGAGCTCCTCTTTTTTGACGATTGTCTTCTCTGAGGAATAATCGATTGTTGGTCTTTATCTTATTAATCTTGAGTTCCATATTGTTAATCGTGGACCAACACTGCTCCTCAAAAGTTTGAAGTCGTGGGCATAAGCTTTTTGATGTTTTCAGCAATTCGGAAGCCAGGTCTAATGTTTCTAAATATGGTTTCAGCTCAAAGTACACAACCATATTCCATGATGAGGAAACCATGTGAATTTGAGACATGGGATCCAAATATACCGCAGCCGAACTATTCAGTTCATGTACAGATGATGCCTTGGTAGATATTAGTAAAAATAAGTTCAGCATCATTGCCCACGTTATTGGTTGTTTCCTTATTTTTCGCTCACATCTTGTCATATTAGTATGTGTAATTTCCGCCTGTTTTTCCTGTCTGGGCAATTCTTCAGATTCCTCGTCCATATGCTCCAATGGACATAATTTGTTAATTGGCCTCTTTATCACGCCGTCTTGTGTTTTAACTGTCACAATCCTTACAACTCCGTCCTTCCCTGGATGGACTTCTACCACCTTGGCCAGTGGCCATCGCGCCGCGTGCGTTTCTTCGTTTTTCAATATCACCACATTGCCTATTTCCACATTATTATTTTGTTTCTTCCATTTCATTCGGTTTTGTAATGTGGTTAGATACTCCTCTTTCCATCTGCTCCAAAAATGACTTTTAATTCGTTGTAGCAGTTTCCATCTATTAAGACATCCTAAGTTACCTTCATCGATAGTCGCCGGTGATTCTAACATCGGACGGCCAATTAAGAAATGTCCAGGTGTTAAAGTGTCAATATATTCTGTACCGCTTCCAAGTTCATGTAGCGGCCTCGAATTTAATACTGCTTCAATCTGAGATAGCACCGTACTCAACTCCTCGTAAGTCAATTTCGTATCACCAATTATTCTTTTTAGGTGATATTTCATGGACTTCACTGCTGCTTCCCAAATTCCTCCAACGTGAGGAGCTGCCGGCGGAATGAAATGCCAACTTATTTTTTCATTTTCCAAAATGGGAGCTAACTTCGTGTTGTTTTTAACGGCATCCAAAAAGTCTCTGTCAAGCTGCCTTGCTGCCCCTACGAAGTTCGTTCCGTTGTCTGAATATAAGTCGGTTGATTTTCCTCTTCTCGCGAAAAATCGCCTTAGCGCCGCCAGAAATGCTTCCGTTGTAAGTTCGCTGACAGCTTCCAAATGAACCGCCTTAGTTACCATGCATACGAACACCGCTACGTAACCCTTCATAGCCTTCACTCCTCTTGTTTTGGAGCACCGTATTTGTAGCGGACCCGCATAATCAATGCCACAGTGTTGAAAGGGTTGATTTATACTGACACGGTAAGCTGGTAAATTTCCCATCAATTGATTTCGCACTTCACCTCTAAAGCGCGTACATCTTGGACAACACCTAATGCAAAGTTTTATCCTATTTTTAGCTCCAATAATCCAATATTTTCGTCTTAGTATATTTTCCATAAGTCGATTTCCTCCATGCATCGTTTGAATATGACAATTTCGAATGATATTTCCCGCTAATCTTGACTTTTGAATAATTATTGGATGCTTTTGGTTATAGTTCAGCTCTGACAAAGCAAGTCTTCCACCAACCCGCATTATGCCATTTCGATCCAACTGTGGATGTAGTGAAGCTATTTTACTTTGATGATCCACCGTTCCCAATGTCTTCAATTTCCTTAGTTCCACTGGCCATTCTCTTTCTTGATGTAGTTTTATTATCTCCATCTCTGCTTCTTCCAACTCTTTTGCCGTCAAATGCTCATTTACTGCTCGCTTCTTTTTTAGCCCTTTTATAAAACGCAGTAGATAAGCCATTACACGTATCTGTTTCTTAAATGACGAATACTTCATCATACTTTCATATAAGTGGTTTTCAGTCGAAAACTTTACTGTTGTTGCTACTGTTTGATTTATGTTGCTTTTTGGCCAATCTTGTTCATCTTTTTTCAGCCATTCGGGGCCTTCCCACCACAATGTATTGTTTGTCAAAGTCTCCGGTGGGACACCCCTTGAACCCATATCTGCTGGATTCTCCTTTGACTTGACGTAGCCCCATTTCGCTTCGGGTATTCTCTCCAAAATATCCATCACCCTTGTTTTTATGAACTTATCCTTGTTTTTGGAGTTGTGAATCCATGCCAAGGAAATCATGGAATCACTCCAAGCAAAAGTTGGTGTTGCTGACTTCAATACTCCTTTGATCTTCTGTAGTAGTTTAGCCAATAGATGTGTTGCACAAAGTTCCAGCTTTGGAAGCGTCTTCCTATTTTTTACTGGATTTACCTTACTTTTTGCAGCCACTATGGTCACCTGCGAATTTACCTTAAGGTATACGACTGCTGCATAAGCCTTCTCGGAAGCATCTGCAAACCCATGTAACTGTGCAGTTTTGTCTTCCAATATTCCAAACCATCTTGGAATCCTTAAATTTTCTAAAGCAGGCAGACTGTATGTAAACTGCCGCCAATCTCCACTCAATTTCTCCTCCAATGGCACATCCCATTCTATTTGTTGTATCCATAACTGCTGTATAAATAGTTTTGCTGTTACCGTGACTGGCGTCAGCCAACCTAATGGATCGAATATTTGTGCCAGTCTTGACAATGCTATTCGTTTTGTCAACTTGTCTTCTTTTTTAATTTGCATACTAAATGTAAAGCAATCGATCTGTGGATTCCATTGTAATCCCAATGTTTTCAAGCATTCATCTTCTTCTATTCTCAGCACTTCATTTTCTTCATTCAATTTCACCGCACTCAATACTTCAGGAGAGTTTGATATCCATTTTCTTAAATGAAACCCATAATCCTCCAGTTGCAGCGTTATCTTCTTCTGCACCTCCCTGCATTCTTGTTTTGTATTCGCTCCTGTTAAAAGGTCGTCCATGTAGAAATCTTCTTTGATCCTCTGAGCGATTTCTTGATTCTGGCACCTATTTCCAATTTCTATGAGCGATCTTACAGCCAGAAATGGTGCTGATGCAGTGCCATATGTTACCGTAGTAAGTTTATATTGTTGGATAGGCTCCGACGGATTACTCCTCCACAACACATGTTGGTATTCCTGGTCTTCTTTTTCAACTTTAATCTGACGAAACATTTTCTCCACATCAGCTGAGATGACAAACTTCCACGATCTCCACTTTGTTACAATGTCAAATATATCTTTTTGAAGCCTTGGTCCCACGTGAAGTATGTCATTCAGCGACTTCCCATTTGAAGTTGTCGATGAAGCATCAAATACCACTCTAACTTTTGTGGTTAGACTTGTTTCACGTACCACTGCTTGGTGCGGCATATAATACAAAGCCTTCTTACTTGGGTCCACCTTTACCATTTGGCCCATGGATATGAGCTCGTTCATTGTTTTCTCGTACTCTGACTTTAATTCCGCATTATTTTCTAATCTTTTTTCCAAGTTTATAAACCTCGCCATGGCTCTTTTATATGAATCTCCCAAATCTTTTTCTTCAATTAACGGCAAACGCACGACAAATCTTCCTGAATTGTCTCGGCGTGTTGTGTCTTCATATAACTTAAGGCAGTATTCGTCTTCTTCGGTCGTTTTTTCATCTTCTATTTCCTCTATTTCCCAGAACCTCTCAATTGTTGTTGTTGCTGCCGATTTCTTTATGTTCAATCCAGGATTTACTACTACTGTTCCAGATAAAATCCAACCCAACTTCGTATTTTGTCCCACAATTTGCTCATCGTGGCGAACTCCTTCTTCCAATATTTGTGAGTAAAGATCGGCTCCAATGACTAAATCGATTCTTTCCGGGCTGTTGAAATTTGGATCTGCCAAATTTACATTTCTCCATTTATCCACGTCATATTGAAACCTTCTGTCGGGATGTGCTGATGCAAGTGCTGGAAGGACTAGTGCTTCTGCCTTAATCATTATGTTGCTCAAAAATCTGGGTCGTAGTTCCAGTGCAACTTTAGATTTCGCCACGCCAACTAGGGTCTCTCCTAGACCTTGTAACCTCACTTCTGTCTTCTTCCTTGGTAGCTGCAACAGTTGAGCCGCGTCCTCTGATATGGATGTAATTTGTGATCCTTGGTCTATCAGCGCTTTGACTGTTACAAATTCTCCATGCAGTGATTTTATACGAACTTGGGCTGTTGCTAGCAGAACATTTGTTGTTGTATTGGTGGTCATTGCTTTCGTATGTCCTCTTCGCTCTAAATGCATCACTGTGATGTGATTCATTCCACACTTCTGGCATTTAATTTCATTGTAACATTTTTTATCCTTGTTGTGGCTTAAGCATCTGAGGCAGACCTGTGCTGATCTTGCCCAATTGTATCTTTCATTCGAAGATAACGCCGAAAATTTTCTGCACCATGCGATATCATGTCCGCTCATTTTACAGAACTTACATTGTTTTAATTCCGCTACCACTGCTGATTTTTCTTGGAGTTTGTACAGTCCTATGTTATTGTGTTTTCTGCCTACTGAAGCTTCCAAGGCTTGAAACTGCTGCTCCAGGAAGTCCATCACATCCTCAAGTTTTTGGATGTCCTTGGATTTCTTTACATTCTGCTCATAAAGAATAAGCCCATCCTTATCCAGTTTCCGTATAATTATTCGGGCTAAAATGGGATCCGCTTGCTCTAGGGGAATATCCATTGCTTTCAACGCCTGAATACTTTCATTTACATTGTCCAGCAAATTTCTTATGCTTATTGCTGACAGGCTGTTGATGTTTTGATGGTCCAGTATTCTATCTACCAATTTAGTGAATAAAATTCTCCTGTTGCCATATCTTTTTTCCAGTAATTCCCATGCTGCTTCATAATTTGCCTCGGTCACTTGAAGATGTTGCACCAAGCGAAATGCCTCTCCTTTTAGATTTGTCTTGAGGTAGTACAGTTTTTGAACTTTTGATAATTTGGAGTTTTCATCAATCATCTTTTTAAATAAATCGTGAAATGAACTCCACTCTTCCACATGACCACTAAAGGATGGTATTTGAACTCTTTTTAGTTCTACTTCCAGTGACTCCTCTTTAAGACCATCTATCCTTCTTATCATATCCTGCATTTTGCTCTCAAACTTTTCTTCAATTTCTTCAAATTCGAGATCTACCTCTTCCATTCCATGCACCGTTGAGAGCTCGAGATGCAATTTCCTAATTTCATCCATATGCTTCTCCCACGATGACTTCATGTACTCCAAAGCATATTTTGATAGTCCAGCTAAATCGCATTCAACGGCATCGGCGAGTTTGTTTACTTTTTTCCTGAATTGGTAGATGATTGCGCTTACTTTTATATTCGCCTGATTGCCCATTGGTGATGATTCTATATGGGTTTGTCTTTCTTCCTCATTTTCTCTTTTATTCTTCTCGAACATCAACATAAATTGTTGCATTTGTTGTTGCATCTGTTGTTGCATTTCCTCTTGGAAGGCCTTTAACTGTTGATCGAGCATTAGCCCATGCACTTCGGGCTCTGCTTCTTTTATTACCCTTTGCGGTTCTCGCTCGACCTCTTCTTCCAAACTCGCTAGGAGTTCCTTTGCTTTTCCATAGTTCAAGTTGATGAGATCCCAAACATTTTCTTTGAAATAGGGATCAGTGTTTTCGCCATGCACTCTCAGCATTTCGTGGTTCGTAGTGGCTTCCTTCATTTTGCTTTCCAGGGATCGTAGTGTGTCACCCATGGCTGCTTTCCGAACCATGCCTGCTTGCAGTTTTTCCTTAATCCCAATTACTTCTTTAAGGAGTAGGCTTTGGAGCTTATACAAGTTATGTCTCGACGCCATTTTTCCTTGTTTTGTGAAGCAAGTAAAATTTGTAGTTTTAGCTTCTTTTCTTTTAATGCCCCTGTGGCTTTTTTCAAAATTATTCTGTTTTATTTTTTTGCTTTTGTTGCCCCTATGGCTTTTTTTGATTTTTTCTTTGCCCCTATGGCTTTTTTTGTTTTTTCTTTGCCCCTATGGCTTTTTTTTTTGTTTTTTATTTGCCCCTATGGCTTTTTTTTTTGTTTTGCCCCTATGGCTTTTTTTTTTTGTTTTTTATTTGCCCCTATGGCTTTTTTTGTTTTGCCCCTATGGCTTTTTTTTCTGTTTTGTTTTTTTTACAAAAATATAATTCTCTTTTTTTTTTTGAAATATATTTTTGTGGCCGCTGGTTTTTTTTTGTCGAAGGACCAATGTTAGCGGGAGAATCAAATTCTAGAACTTGTTTGTTCGTTTGTCAGTTTAATTCTAATTTTATTGAACAAAATGTATTACTTAAGTGCTAGTACACAACAGAAATCTTAGGGGGGTTTAATCTTATGCATCTACTTAAGGCTACAAACACTTGACATTTCTAATTCTATGCATAGGCCTAATGCAACACACAATTGCTGTGATCTATATTTACTCCCCAGCTGAGCGCATGTTTATGGGAGAATATTCTTTATTATCAATGCGTCTCCAGCAGCATGAAGTGTTATCATCCCTTATGCTCTTATCTTTCATGCACACACATTTACAAGTACTCTAGAATGTTGGGTTAAAATTACATAAACATTTTATAGCCTAAATCACTTAACGATCTAATTTATTGCAGCAGTCTTTCATGTTCATAGTTTTATGAACAACCCCACTTGAAATCTTTCAAAATTTCAATAGCATCTTCCACCACAATTTGTCCCGTATAACCCGTTGCACCGAAAATAATCGCATCTAATTTTTCTCCGCTCATACTACAAACATTGATTGACGTTGTGTTAACAGCTTAAGATTTGGATAGAAACTAAACTGGCTGGAGAGTAATTTTGTGAAAATCTAACAAAGTCCACAAAAATTATTTGCAGCTACATTATTGCATTTCAAACAAAATACCTACAATTAAAAGTAAATATATATGTGCAGTGGTTGCTGAAGTCGACTACAATTATCCCCTACCCAAGAAATCACTTTGGTTATAAAGGCATTTTTATTCGGAAACTAGCAATCATTTATCGGTTTAGCAAGGAAGTTGAAACGAGACTTTAAAGTCGACCACCAAGAACCAGTCATACCAAATTGCCTCAATTCGGTGAGAAAATCTGGTCAAAGCTACATCGGCACAAATAAAATAATCAAATTGCAAATAATTCGGATAGTTGTAGCCTTCAAACTGAGTAATGCTAAACCCATGGTATCTTGAATAGGTAGTGCCGTCACTAATTTTTACAAAAAAATCTAACAGAAGACAGAGAAACAAAAGACAGAGAAAGCTTAAAAAAGAAAAATGTTTCTGGCAACAGTACCGGAGCTTATAATGCTTTTTGGAAACGACCTCCTTTAAGATTTAGCATCTTCCATTTATATTTTTTTATTTCCGTTTTGATTATTTTGAAAAGTTACAAACGGAATAACAATATACCATTCATCTAGTAAATGTATTGTAGTATTCCAATATATTACAAACATTGGGTTAAAGCGTTTTTATAACACACCCCTTGTAGGGTATAATTATCATTCCATAATTATCGAAACTGCGTTCTAAGCTAACCATTTCTCCTTCACTTCTAGTATTTAGTCAAGTTCTAGCCTCAAATACCGGTTTAAACAAAATAAAATTTAATTTATATTTTATATAAAAAATATGCATTCACAATTGTCAGTCGATGCATTCCAACTTTGTGTCTCTAAATTGGGCAATTAAAGAGCTCAGACTGAGCTTTTAACAAACAGAAGCTTTTCGTTAACCTCTAAAATGTTAATAACAACATAGACAGAATTCATGGTCTGAGTGACAATTCATGGTCTGAGTGACAACAATTCATTTCACTCAAATCTACTATTAAATATTTAATTATTTAATATTTATAAGATGGAAACAGTGTTTTGGTGTATTTTTTGAGATTCATTCGAAATAATTGTTTTACTGCTCATTTCATGGTAGAATAAAGAGGGTGAAATAATGCAATCATATATTTACATTTTTTTTCAAAATTATTCATTTGACAACATTTCATTGTTAAAATGTATTTTATAAATCCATTGTTCATACATAAATCAGACATGAGAACCTGTTTCCTATACAGAGAAATCCGACAAGGTAAATTACAGGAAATGCAGAGATGGATATGCTTATTTGAAATTAACTCACCTTTCTAATTATATCCTCCACCTCGAAAAGAAGGGTATCTTAACTTTGTCATTCCGTTTGTAATATTCGTCGTAGACCCCATAAAGTATATACTGGGTGAGATGAAGAAACTGCAACCAACCAACCAAGCACTCCAGCATTTAAATATGAATAAGTCTTTTGTGTCTCGTACCATCGCTCGTTACAGTGATACTGGTAGCGTAGCCCCGACATCAAGAAAAGGGACGGAAGAAAAAAGCAACATCAGCAGAAATGGTTGGAAAAGTAAAGAAGCGACTTGATCGAACCCCGCGTCGTTGGGTTATTGTCTGGAGCATGGTTGGTACTAAAAAATACCAAAGTGTTGATCCAAAATACCGCAGATCAACATTCGGACAGCGTGTGACGTTTTCATTGGCCGTTTCGTGCCATCGTTAGAGCCAAAGGTGACAAATTCAAACAAATCTAAATTTATTCAATATTTGATGCTATTTCCGAAATTTTTTGCTTTCACTAAATAAAATTTAAAAAAAATGTAAAACATTTGGAATTTGACTTTGTTGCAGTTTTTTATCTCACCCTGTATATATTCATAATCAGCATAAAATTCTAAGATAATTTAACGATGTCCGTCTGTTGAAATCACGATACAGCCCACATTACTTGACGTATAGCGTCAACATATAGCAGAATAATTTGTATTATGTCTAGGATGGTTGGTATCGAAAATGAGATATATCGGTCCACGGTTTGGTATAGTCCTCATATAACGGTACTTCCCGATATTCGGTATTCTGATGATTTTTGCCACACTTTTCCACGGATTTGTCTGAAAATTGGTATTTGTAGGTCATAATGGGTCCTAGTTCGTGCGGCGAAACATTGCATGTATAGGTCCACGCTTTGATATAGCCCCCATATAACGGTACCTCCTTATATTCGGTATTTTGATAATTTTTGCCACATTTTTTCATGAATTTGTCTAGAAATTGGTATTTGTGGGTCATAATGAGTTCTAGCTCCTGTGGCGAAACTTTGCATGTATAGGTCCACGCTTTGATATAGCTTCCATATAACGGTACCTCCCGATATTCGGTATTTTGATGATTTTTGCGAATTTTTTCATGAATTTGTCTAAAAATTGGTATTTATTGGTCATAACGGGTTCGTGCGCCGGTGGGGAAATATTGTTTGTATAGGTCTACTTTTTTGTATAGCCCTTTATAGCGGTACCACGTTTCGGTAAAGCTTCCATATAACGGTATCTTCCGATATTCGTTATTTTGATAATTTTTGCCATATTTTCCCACGAATATGTCTAAAAATTGGTTCTAGTGTTTCCATTACCCTAAGGTGGAGGGTATTAAAAATTCGGCCCGGCCGGACTTAATGTTTTTTTTACTTGATTGCTTTCATTTAATAAAATTAAAAAAAAAATGTAAGAATTATGGCGTTTGACTTTGTTGCAGTTTTTATTATCTCACCCTGTACAACATTTAATGTATGTATTTAAAACCATCAGAATACCGAATATCGGGAGGTAACGTTATATCTAATTTTCAATACCAACTATTCTAGACAACAATATGTTGTCTTTTAGACTTTTTAAATAAATTTAGATTAGACAAATTAATCCCCCAATGTAAACGTGTTATTAGTGTTTCTAAGTGTAATTACATGATCTGTTGAAAAAAAATCTGGTTTAAGAATACATATACCTTTTAAAACATAATTCCCAATAACCAGGTCACCGATCAACACATCTAAAACAAGGTTATATTTCACAGAAATATAAAAAAGAATATTTATTTAAATAACAATGTAAAATGTAAGAAAATATAAAATAAAAAAATAATTTATCTCAAAAAATGTTTATTTTTTTATCACTTCAAATTTTAAACCGGATTTATGACTGCTAATTTGTTCCAGAAGACTGGTCTTGGCAAAAGCAAATCCCGGTGGTAGAACACCGCCTCTGCAACGAAACGACAAAATAACTGGGTAAAATGTGTTACCATTTCAAATTCCATTGCTCAAACTTACTTTCTGGGCATCAAAGATTGTTCCCTCAAAATGGTCTTGGCACTTAGCAATACAGCACAACTTGTTAGACCATAACCTGGATCATTGGCTGATACTCGAACCACAATTTCCTCATTGGGGGCAGAGGATTCCGGTGTACCCGTAGTCCATCCCTTGGCTTTAAGTGTATAACGAAATTCCAAAACTTTTCTATTAGCTTCCAATGGACCTTCTTGGGTTACCAAACCAGCCGAAAAAATATGGGGATATTTCAGAAAGATTTTACGCACGAAACCGATGTGAGCAAAAATTATACCCAATACCATAACTACTTGTAGCAGAAAGGCCATCAAGAATGATCTGGTAAAAAAATTAAAGTGTCATTGGCTCAAAATTATCCGCTTATTTTGGTGTACTTACTTCATACCAATATACATTTCAAACTGAATTGGCCGTTTCTTTTCGTGAACATAGGCCAGTCGCTGAGACCTTTGAACAACGACCCGGTCCGTCAGTGGAAATGGAACGAAATAGCTTCTTAAGCCTTCGGTTTGATGTACAAATGGTCTGAAAAGAATGTATATTAGAAACAGAATAAAGAACTTACGATTAACAGCTTCATCGAAGCCAATAGGCCATGTGAAGTTAATTACAAATGACAGAGATTATTTTTTTCTTAAATCAATGGCCACTTTCAATTTATTAAATTTAACCTCACCTCAACTTTAACTTTGGACTCAAGTTCGGCAGTTTTTCACAATTTAATTTTTTCTGTATGGACATCATTTCTTTGGCGTGTTGCATGGCATAGAGACCGCTTTCCCATGTGCCGGTATGGGCAAGTGCCTTCGATGATTTGTCTTGGAAATTAAATATATTTTCCCAATAAAGTTCCACGGAATTTACAGTTCCTAA
This sequence comes from Musca domestica, assembly GCF_030504385.1. Classification (NCBI taxonomy): domain Eukaryota; kingdom Metazoa; phylum Arthropoda; class Insecta; order Diptera; family Muscidae; genus Musca; species Musca domestica. Next base: position 11,849,234 of record NW_026712258.1, read on the forward strand.
AATTTGAAGAGATAAAAAGACAAGATAAGATAAAATAAGATAGAAAGTATCGGTCGGTTTTGCCGACAGATGTATACCCTCAGCCAATGTTCGATTATTTAAAAAAAAGTTGACTTCATTTATGACTAATAATATGTTTAACCTCTTATGCAGTAGGTTCCGAAGGAATGGGACAATATTGGGACGTATCGGACAGAAAATATAAAATATTGGACTGTGTTATGTTGATGGGAATATAGGGATGTAACAAGTCTTGAATGGAATAGGATGCCAATTTCGCTTTTTATGTGCTTCATGGATATTCGAAATCTTCACAAGGGGATGTGTGAAATATAAAGAGAACCTGATGCTTATTTCGAATTTTATAAACGTTTTAGTTATTCAAAATTTTGACCCTTTGTGGGGGAGGTACCAGAAGGAATGGTCCGATCTCTACCTTTTTTTTTTAAAGATCCTGTAAATCAGATGTGCCAAGTCTAAATGGAATCCGATGTTAATTTCGCGTTTTATGAGCTTAATGGATATTCAATTTTTTTTTTTTGTGGGGGAGGTACCGGAAGGAGTGCACCGAAATATTCCATCTTAACACCAGATCTTGGGTTAATATAAATATTGGGATGTGTGAAATTTGAAGACAATCGGACTCTTACATCACATTTTATAAGAGTTGTAATTATTCCAAATTTTCATACTTTGTGGGGGAGGTACTTGATGGAGTGGACTGGCATTGTCTATTTTCACACCTCGCATAGCTTTAACGCAAATATTAGGATTTGCAAAGTTTTAGATAAATCGGCTTATCATTTCTCTTTCTGTACAATTTTTTTTTTTTTGAAAATTTCAACATTTTGTGGAGGAGGTACCAGAAGGAGTGGACCGATATTGCCCATCTCCGAACTCGATCTAAGCTTGACAAAAATATTACGACGTACCAAGTTTGGAACAAATCGGATACTCCCTACGAGAGTTATCGTGCGCACCAGCCAGCCAGACAGACAGACGGACGGACATCGCTAGATCGACTCCAAATGTTCTGAAACGGATTTTGTCTAAAACTGTTATTTCGACTAGGCATGTTTTGACCGTATCAAATGATATATACCCTCTGTAGCCATATGGCTGAGGGCATAAAAAACAAATAAAAACCATTAATTTAGGCCGGGCCGAACTTTCAATACCCTCCATTACTCGGAACGAATTTCAAAAAAAAAAAAAAAAAATAGATAAATAAATAAATAAATAAAATATGTTAAAAATGCTGTGAATAATTTCGCTAAAATCATCAAAATACCGAATATCGGGAGGTACCGTTATATAGGGGCTATACGAAGAGGTGGACCTGCACGGAAAATTTTCTGTCTTAGGCTGTACTATTTATTACGAACTTCAAATTTGAAACATTTCCGGTAAATAATGTCACTTAAATTACCAAAATACTGAAAAAAAGGGATGTACCATTATATGGGGGCTATACCAAACCGTGGATCTACATGACCCATCTTCAATACCCAAAGTCCTGACATAATGCACATTTGAGTAAAATTAATATACCCTCCATTCTATGGTGGAGGGTATAAAAATACGCATAGCATTTAGAACAATGAAAAATCAGCTAATTTTGGCCGCGTCGAACTTTTAATATGCTCCACCATTTGGAAGGAACTTGAACAATTTCAAAAAAATCCGTCGAAAAATACCGCTTAAATAGATAACGCTATGTAGGGGCTATACGAAGACACGGACCTGCATTCGAAATTTTTGTCATAGGTTGTAGTACCGACTCTGAACTTTGAATACGAAATCTGAAACGATTCCGGTGAATATTTGGTACCGTTGGGAAAACGTGGGCCGACATTACAAATCAGAATGACAGAAATATTAGCCTCCATAGACTATTGGAGGGTATAAATGTTTGAAGATGATTTCATGCAAATGTTGACCGCGACTGCGCCTACTCTTTCCAAAATGCAACCGGTATCTCACGAATTAATGCTTCAGTTTTGTCTTGCAATACATCAATAGAAGCGGCCTCGTCTGTATAGACATGAGCATTAACATGGCCCCCCGCGAAAATAGGGAGTTAAACGTCCTGTCTGACATGTGGCACCGCCTTGTTGAAACATGCAAGTCAAGCTCATGCATTTTGGGAAAAAAAATAGGATGTCATCTCACAGTAGTGTCCACCATTAAGAGTTACGTTACGATTCCCAACATCTTTGAATAAGTTCGGTCCAATGATGCCAACAGCCTCTAAACCGTGAAAACTACGACTTTTACTGGATGCATTGGTAGCTCTGGCAATGCTTTTTCACTCTAAAATCGACAATTCTGCTTATTAGCGTTCACCTTGAGCCAAAAATGAGCTTCATCGCTGAACATAATTTTTCTATTGTTCAATTTCCATAACAGAACACGCATTTTTGCAACGGTGAAACAAAATACGGAACGTGGACTGTTTTAACCAGTGTTGCCATAAAGATAATATCAAACAAATCACACTTTACTTTTTCGCAAAAAAACAAATGAGTTTACGCTGATTTTTTCAATTCCAGTCCAGAATTAAAAATTGGACACTCTAAAGTCCTTTATACCGTTTTAGGTGCAAAAATACATTGTCGGACATGCTTAAGTAAAATATGTTCTACTTTACCTGGAAAATTCTTTTCGGCATATTGAACACCCAATTCGGCGGGGATGCTTTCAAAGGCACACGCCAATATAACATAAGATCCTTTCTCCTGAGCCAAATCATTATATTTGAGTTGCATTCCACTGATGTATTGTGGTTCAGCACTGACATCAACGTGATGGGTACCAGCATCAATGCAAGCCTTAACAACAACTTCACCATACAACCGGTAGGGTCCACAACAATTCAAAATGACCTGCAATAAAAACAACAACAATAAACGGTAATTAATATTTTTCCAATTCTTTTAATTTGAGTAATTCTGCTAATTGTTGTTGTTGTTGCTGGCAAGCAAGGTGAGTAAACTGCAAACAATTGGACTTTCAACAATAAAATATTAATGTAATTATTTATGGCGATTATAACTTATAATATAAATCAATGTTGTATTTATTAAAAAAAAACAACAATGCGTATTGAAAGTTGATTTAGAACTTTTTTTTCAGAAAAAAAAAACTGGATCATTTTCAATACAATGTATCATACTTTAGATTTTAAAAATTAAAAAGAATATTTTGCGTTGCCAGACTAAGAGAACAAGGGATGTCCAATCGATCTGATAGGAGAATCAGGATTTCCTGGAAAAAATAATTTTAAAACGTTTGAAATTAACAGCCCGTATTTGTCGAATTGATATACGCCCATGATCAATTTAGGTTTCAAAACATCTTTCAAGTTTAAATTGGAATTTATGCGAGAAGTGAGGTGCCAAAAGGAGTGAGTCTACACATCACATTATCACATTTGATTTAATGTAAGTAGAAATTTTGCGGTAAAGAAGCTTAGATAAAATCTAGAATCATATCGCTTTTAATGAGAGCCCTTCAAAGTTTTGAACTATGGTTAGAGAGAAGGAAAGAGATACTGTCCACGTGACTCAAGTTTGATATAAATGTGAGCTATCTTCGCTTTTTATACACTGAGCCATATGGCTAGAGAAGGTATATATCATATGATACGGCCAAAACGTGCCTCATTGTAATAACGGTTTTAGACCCATTTGGAGTCGATCTAGCGATGTCCGCCTGGCTGCACTTTAACTCTCGAAGGGAGTATCTGATTTCATCCAAACTCGGTGCATCGTAATATCATTGTCAAACTTACGTCGAATTCGAACCTCCCACACAAAATGTCAACATTTTGAAAGAAAAGAATTTAGTGCACAGAAAGAGAAAAGATAATCCGATTTTGTTCCAACCTTGCGAATCCTCATATTTGCGTCAGCGCGAAAATGGATAATGTCGGTCCACTCTATCAAATACCTCCCCCACATAGGGTCAAAATTTTGAATAAGTATCCGATTGTCTTAATCACAATGTTTTTATTTACACAAGATCTGGTGTGAAGATGCAACAAATCGGTCCACTCCTTCTGGTACGTCCCCCACAAAGGGTCAAAATTTTGAATATTCATTAAGCTCCTAAATTACGAAATTTACAGCCGATTCCATTCAGACTTGGCACATCTCAATATTTCTATTGCACAAGATCTGTTATAAAGATGGTAGAAATCGGACTATTCCTTCTGGTACCTCCACCACAAAGGGTCGATGTTTACAATCACCAAAACGATCATAAAATCCTAAATAAGCATCAGGTTCTCTTCAAATTACGCACATCACAATATTTGGTGTGAAGATCGGATATATCGGCCCACTCCTTCTGGTGCCTCCACCACAAAGTGCCAAAATTTTGAGTAACCATGAAGCTCTTAAAACGCGAAATTAAAACCCGGTTCCATTTAGACATGGTACATCTCAATATTTTCATCAACACAACATCTTTTGAAAAGGTGTGGTACCTCTTCCACCTAGGGCTCAAGATTTTCAAAAACAGCGAAATAAGCTTATGGTTCTCTTCAAATTTCACACATCCAAATATATTTGCTATTGCTATGCTGTTGTGTATATGCTATATATCTGCCAACCCTTTTGGTACCTCACCCACAAAGGGTCGCAATTTCAAATACTTATATCTGCGAAACAAGTCGGCGATTCTATATAACTTGTCTCTAAATATTTCTCTTAACCAGAAATCTGATATGAATATGTAATTTATCTAAATTTTTTATTTCGCATAAAAGTGGATATGAATGTTCGATTTCCTTCAAATAACAATATATAATTCAATAAATAATGTTTATATCTGTATTAGAAAATGGAGTATTTCGGTCCGCTATATCTGGCACCTCAGGCATATTTCCACGTTTTCCAAAAATTTGGACATATCTCATATAAAGTAGAAGATGTATTCGATATAGTCCAAATCTAGCACGTTGTAATATTTATATCAGTCTTAGGTCAGATACGAATTGGTCAATATTGGCCAATTGCTTCGAAACCTCTCACATAAAGAGGTAACAGTTTGAATAATCATAACTGAAGACTGAGGGTGTTGACAGGACTGACTGATACTATTTTACTTGTTATACTAAATTTTAAAATTATACTTATTTTCCTCTCTCAAAACCAAACTGTATCGTATTTTGTACCATTTAGTACAGTTCTTACACTTTTCCAAAACTACCGCCTGATATCAAATCAATTTCTTAAACTTGGTTTTAATATCAAATTTCTTATCTTAGCTTTATACAAATTTAGTGAATTTTTGTATTTTTGCTACACTTATTGTTCGAATTTCCATAAAACCTTTGATTCGTCAATCCTATACAATATCAAAGAACCTCATTCCAAATGTCTGATGTCCAGCTCTATCCCTTTCCTAAATACCAAATTTAATGCCATTTAGTACTTTTTGGAACGTTTTTTTCTAAATTCACCTCCATACATCAAACCCACTTCATCAAAAGTGATACTAATACCGATTACCTCCTATATCCAAATTTAGTACCATTTAGAACTTTTGAACTGTATGGTACATATTTCCAAAACCAACCTCAAATCACAACCTTATATACTTAAAGTGACATCAATATAAAAATTTTAAAATTCCAAATTTAGTACCAAATTTAGTACCATTTAGTACTGTTCTTACACTTAGTATGCATTTCAAAAACTACCACTTTAAATCATCCGTAGTTCGCTAACTTAATTCTTACACCAAATGCCTGCATTTTAGCTCTATCCTTTAATATAATACCAAATGGAACTAAATATAATTCTTTCCAGCACCCTTTTAGTTCGAATTTAAAAAACATCCTTATGCGTATCTATTCTACACACTCAGCTACCTTCTTTCCTAATTTCAGATTTCTACCTCCATCTATTAGATCAATACAATGGATGACATTTTTATTATCTTTTAGTATTTTTAATACAATTACGGAATAGAGAGTATTCTATGTCCGTATCCTAAATAAATAGAGTTATAATAGTAACACGACTTTCTTTTTTGTAAATAGATATACCGAGATCTGGTATGTCTTGTGTGAAAATGATACCAAGAATCATATAAAAGCCAGTAAGGAAATGTCAAACGTCGGGCGGGCCTGAGTATATGATACCCTACATCACAATGCGTATTTAGTAGAGCTCCCGTAAAAAAAAAGTTTGTATTGGGAATTTGTGTGAAGTAGTTCACACCAACTATGAACCTTATTTGAATGGGTATTATGACTTTAGAGAAGTCACAATTTGGGATTATATAAAAAAATATTTATTGGAGCAAACGCCAAATGGAAAAATTCCGTTAAATACGAAAAACTTAATTCAATTCGGGCTGATATTACATAAAACATATATATGGGAGCTTTAGCTATATATCAACCGATTTTCTATAATTGTTTGTAGGCTGAATTCGGTCGGATGTGCTGAAACATATATTTGGACGAATATTACACATTTGGCGCACACGAAAATATAAATCGGACGAAGATATATATGGGATCTAGATCTAAATTTGGACCAATTATCACCAATTAAATAGACTTCGTCCTTCGTCGGCCAAACAAATGATTTGTGAAAAGTTTCATCTCAATCGAAAAAAAATACGATCTGGACTTTGTGTAAAAAAAAATACATGGACAGACGCAAGAAGGGACGGACATGCATAAATCGACTCAGAATGTGATTCCATGCAAATCATCAAAAGAAACTATGGGTCTATCTCGCTTCCTTCTACGCGTTACAAACAAGTGCACAAAGCCCTAATACCCTGACCACAGTGTGGCGTAGGGTATAAATGTGATTTCTTTAAAAAAACCATGCTGTAAAGTTTTCCATAGTTATCATATTTCAGTAGCTTATGAGCCCCTTTTTATTTTCAATACCATTATGCTAGAGATTATGTATCAACTTACCTTGCACTTTTGGGCCATAGCCTCAATAGACTTTGGATCATTGACATCGGCCAAAATAATGGGAATATGATTTAAATCCCTTTGGGTTCGTTTACCAACCTTCACTAAAACATCTTTGAGTTTAGACTACAGAAGAAAGAAAACTGATGTTTTAATTCTCACAAGAACACAATTATTCCCGTTTTTACTTCATTTCTTCCAGCAATGCCCCATTTGAAATCCCCAAATATATCCACGGCATCTTCGACCACAATTTGTCCCGTATAACCGGTAGCACCGAAAATTATAGCGTCCAATTTCCCAACACTCATTGTAAAATTTACACGACGCGTCGTTCTTATCAAGTGAAGGGAATAAAAACAACTAAAATTATGGTTGGTTGTAGGCTCCCTGTTGTCAAACAGACGAAGTGCATTTTTTCACAACCAACAAAATCTGAGAGAGAGAGCTTTTCAATTTTCATTGAATGCATATTTAAAAAAAAAAAACTGCATCGGCAGTGGGAATACAAATTAGTTTTCATGTACCCAGTCAAAATATTTAATTAACGTTTTATAATTCCATCCATATTTAATTATTCTCTACTGTACAGGTATCTCACTGTAATAGGTACATGTAAATGTAAAAATAATGCACAAGGCACTATTTTTTGAAATTAGTAAGCTTTTAATAAAATTCATGTCGTATTGGAATTTAAAATTGTTACGAAGTAAATTAGGTCGTTTCGGAAAAGGTGCATTCGTGTATATATTTTAAAATATTTTCATTCCCTAGTGGTGGAGGCTTTAGCAGAAGTACATTAGACTCTCACAAATAAAGCTTTGTTTTTCGAAGTTTTTTATACCCTCCACCATAGTATGGAGGGTATATTAAGTTTGTCATTCCGTTTGTAACACCTCGAAATACACATTTTAGACCAAACAAAGTATATATATTCTTGGTCAGCGTAAAATTCTAAGTCGATTTAGCGATGTCCGTCCGTCTGTGGAAATCTCTCTAGCTTTCGAACGAATTGAAGTACATTGCATTGAAGTACTGCAGAACTTTTGGTATTGAAAATGGGCCATGTAGGTCAACGTTTCGGTATAGCCCCATTTAACTGTACATCCCGATATTCGGTATTTATGATGATTTTAGCGACATCTTCACCGGAATAGTTTTTGAAGTGGTATTTGAAGTTCGTAATGGATACTACGGCCTAAGACAGAAAATTTTCTATGCAGGCCCACCTCTTCGTAGCGCCCCCATATAAGGATACCTCCCGATATTCGGTATTTTGATAATTTTAGCGACATTATTCACCGGAATTGTTTCAAATTTGATATTTGAAGTTCATAATGGATACTACAGCCTACGACAGAAAATAGTCTGTGCAGGTCCATGTCTTCGTATAGCCCCCAAATAACGGTACCTATCTATATTCGGTAGTTTGACGATTTTAGGAGCAATACTCACCGAAATTGTTTGAAATGTCTTATTTGAAGTTCGTGACAGCAAATTGTCTATGCAGGTCCAGGTCTTCGTATAGCTCCGATATAACGATACTTCCATATATACGGTATTTTGATGATTTTAGCTACATTATTCACCTTTTATTTAAAGTTTCGAATTTGAATATGGTAATGGCTTATGACAAACAATGTCTATGTAAATCTACGTATTCGGTATTTTTATGATTTTAAAAGATTTTTTAACGGATATTATTTTTTGAAAATATTTTTAAATAATATTATAGGTACATTTTCACTTCTGCAACAGATTACTGCTATGCCAAAGACCCGCGTCTTGTACCTCTGCTTCATTTTCAATTTTATGTGCTGCAGAATGTGAAGTTAAAACCGAACATAATTTTAGGCGAATTCAATCTATTTGTAATGTGTCAGTGTTTGCAAACATCAGTAATAAATGAAAGGGGTTAGATTTCTAACATTTTTATTTTAATTTTTATACCCTCCACCATACATAGTATGGAGGGTATATTAAGTTCGTCAGTTTTTATCAGCGTAATTCTAATTCCGTCTGTTGTAATCACGTTATAGGCAAATCGAATTAAGATAGGAAGCTAAAATTTTGCACAGATCCATATTTTGTCTGCAGGCAGGTTAGGTTCGAAAATGGGCTATATCGGTCCACGATATCGTATAGCCTCCATATAACGGTACCCCCACCCCTCCGGTATTTGGCATTTTGATGATTTTAGCCACAGTTTTTAATGGAATTGTCTGAATTTCTACACAAGGATTTCTTTGGGAGTACCTTACCCCAGAAATAGAATTATCTATATTAGTCCACAATATCGTATATCCCCGTATATCGGAACCTTCCGATCGGTATTTATAAAATGTTAAGAAAAATTTTTTAATTCTTATTTTTTTTTTTTTTTTTTGGAAAAAATTCCTAATTCGTTCCAAATGGTGGAGGGTAGTTAAAGTTCGGCCCGGCCGAAGTTACTGTTTTTTTACCTGTAAGAGTTCTGACACCGTTAAAAAAAAAACTATAGAAACTTAAGTTTAATACATTTATGGTTTAATTTCAATTACGAACAAGACCTTTTAATTTTCCTCTAAATCTCTTAATATAAGCTTTCCATTGCCCTCCATGAGTTTAGTAAGATCATGCACAAATATCGACGCAATGCTTGTCGTTTTATGACGTTTCACACTTTGGGTGAAACTACTCAGCTTACTCAAATCGAAAATGTTCATATACAAATATTATTGATATACGTGATTATACTTTGAGAACAGTGTTTTTGGTGCCTGTTTCTTTTTTTTTTAAACCCACAGTCATATGCCAAGAGAGGGTATATATCATTTAATGCGGTCAAAACGTGCCTTGTCGAAATAACGGTTTTAGACCCTATGTGTCTTTGGACCTAGCTCTGTCCGTCCGTTCATCTGTCTGTCAGGCTGGTGCAAACTATAACTCTCTAAGAGAGTATCCAATTTTGTCCAAAATTGATACATCGTAATATTATTATCAAACTTAGATCGTGTTCGGAGATATCGGTACACCCCTTCTGGTACCTACTCCACAAGAGGTCGGAATTTACAAATAGAAAGGATAATTTTGCTCTGATTTTGGAAATCCAAATATCAGGTGCCAAAATAGACAAAATCGGCCCACTCCATCACAAAAGGTCAAAATATTGAAGTACATCTCTTATAAAATGTGATATAAGAATCTGATTGTCTTCAAATTTCACACATCAAAACAAATTTATTAACACAAGATCTGGTGTGAAGATGAGATATGTCAGTCCCCTCCTTCTGGTAAATGCCCCACAAGCGACCCCTAAAACGCGATATTAACATCTAATTCCATTCAGACTTGGTACATCTCAATATTTCTTTCAACACAAAATCTGTTATAAATAGATATATGAGATTGTCTTAAAATTGGTATTTGTAGGTCACAATGGGTTCTTGCCCCGGTAGCGAAACATTATATGTATAGATCCACGTTTTGATACAGTCCTCGTATAACGGTACTATCAGATAGTCGGAATTTTGATGATTTTTGTCACATTTTTTACAAATTGGTCTTAAAATTGGCATTTGTAGGTCACAATATGTTCTAGCTCTGGTGGCAAAATATTGTATGTATAAGTCCCCGCTTTGGTATAGCCCCCAACGGTAACGGTACATCCCAATATTCGGTATTTTGATGATTTTTGTAACATTTTTTCACAGATTTGTATAAAAATTGTTATTTGTAGGTCACAATGGTTCTAGCTCCGGTGGCGAAACATTTTATGTATAGGTCCACGTTTTGGTATTTGGTACCTCCCGATATTCGGTCTTTTGATGATTTTTGCCACATTTTTCGGGGATTTGTCTAAAAATCGGTATTTGTAGGTCATTATGTTTCTAAAGTTATGGTTCGGCCCGGCCGAACTTTTTTTTACTTGTTTTTAACAAAATTCAGTTAGCTTAAATTCTAGAATCTATATAATGACGACATCACCTATATAATGACGAATTTTATAAAGCGAAGAAAGAACCCAAGTTCAATGTGAATCCAAGTTCACTGTGTTTCCACCATAGCTTGCATAGTTGACACATGTGTGGAGCATTCAACGACTATGTAAAAAAACTAATAACAATTATTTGTTTTAATTGTTTATATTAATTCTGAATTTGTTAATGTTAGACTATTTTTAGTCGCAAGGACTGCATATGTGTTGAAATATGGCAGTAAATATTATTTCAACCCTTATAAACATCATCGTACATGCTTCCACTACTTAATACAAATCCCAAAATTCAGATTATAAAGCTTTTAGAAGAAAAACTCCCAACATACTCTGGAATTTTCAAAAAAATTGCAGTTCCAATATACGTACATATTTATATACAAAACAAAACTCATTTATTGTAATAAAATAATTTATTGATTCAAAACTTCAAATTTCAAACCGGATTTATAGCTGCCAATTTCTTCCAGAAGACTTGTCTTGGCAAAGGCAAAACCTGGTGGTAAAACGCCGCCCCTGTAAAAACAACGCATTACAGGTTAATAGTATAATTCAACATATAAATCCCCATCGTTTACACTTACTTTCCGGGCATTTTGTTTTGTTCCTTCAAAATGGTTTTGGCACAGAACAGTAGAGCACAACTAGTTATGCCATAGCACGGATCTTTTCCAGTAACACGAACCACAACTTCCTTGTTGGGGGCAGCAGATTCTGGTGTGCCTGTAGTCCATCCCTTGGCTTTTAGGGTAAAACGGAATTCCATGGCTTTTCTATTAGCCTCAACGGGACCTTCATGGGTCATCAAACCACCCGAAAAAATATGAGGATATTTCAATAGTAATTTACGTGTAAAACCAATCTGAGCCATTATCGCACCGAATAACATAAATACGGGCAGTAGAAGGGCCATCAACAGTGATCTGATAAAATAATGAAAAAATTGAGACTCGAAATTCTCCATTAATTTTAATGTACTTACTTCATACCAATATACATTTCGAATTGAATTGGCCGTTTCTTTTCGTACACATAGGCCAATCGTTGGGACCTTTGTACAACGGCACGGTCCGTAAGTGGGAATGGGGCAAAATAACTCTTTAAGCCTTCGGTTTGATGGGCATAAGGTCTGCAAGAAATTTATGTAAAAAAATTAAATCTTCACTAAGTTATATATTATAAATGTCCAGGATTAATAAATTTAAAATGCGTCTCCTACCTCATCCACAACTTTGGACTCAAGTTCGGCATTTTCTCACTATTTAATTTTTTCTCCAAAGACAACATTTCCTTGGCGTGTTGCATAGCATAGATGGCGCTCTCCCATGTACCGGTATGCAAAATGGCCTTCGATGATTTATCCTGGTAGTTGTATTTGGATTCCCAATAAAGTTCCACTGAATTTACAGTTCCTGAAATTAAGAAGAAAGGGGGGAAATTTAAGAAAAATTCTGGCCTCATATATAAGTTCCTAATCTACAAAGCCAATTTGACAATGGAGAAGCCCACCCGATAAGAACTATACGCAGATATGGATCTAGGATTGTTAAACAATTCCATTTAAAAATGGGGCTAAAATCCTCAAATTAACGAATATCGAAGGGTACCGTTGTAAGTCATTACGATATCGTGGACCAATAGCCTATCTCCGAAATTGACGTACTTGTATACTCTAGCGTGATTACAATAGATGGGAAGACGGACGGACAGACAGGGCTGAATTTCCTTAGAATTTTAAGCTGCTCAAGAGTATATACACAGGGTGAGATGAAGAGCTACAACCAACTTCAGACTGCTGTCATTTCTAAGTCACTCGTCCAACAGATACTAAAAACTATCCCAGTGACAGCTCCTTATATTGTTTACAAGCATACAAAAGCATTTTGGTGAGAATTTTCCAGAAGAAAAGCTATTCGTGTTGGAATTCAAGCGTGATAGTGTGATTTCTTTATATTTGGCTGGAAAACCACAAGTGGCTATGGTTAGAGCACTCCAGCATTTAAATGTGAATAAATCTTTTGTGTCTCGTAACATCGCTCGTTACCGTGATACTGGTAGCGTAGACCGATGTCAAGGAAGTGGACGAAAGAAAACAGCAACATCATCAGAATTGGTTTGAAAAGTAAAGAAGTGACTTGATCGAAACCCGCGTCGCAGTGGCCGAAAAATGGTTCGTGAGCTGAACATATTGCAATATTCCATTCGGCAAATATTGAAAATTGAGCTCGGGGTAAAGCCATTGAAATTCCAACAAGTGCAATAACTTACACCGCAATGCTTGGCCGAAAGTGGTGCCCTGCCGAATTTGCTTTTCTTCGATGAGAAAACATTCGTTGTCCTGCAGTTTGCAAACAACAAAATCATGTTTACTTGCCAAAAAGGTCGGCTGAAAATGTGCACCTTCGGTTGGCCACCAGAACTCAAGCGCCGGCCATGGTGATGGTGTGGGCCGCCATAACAGCCGATGGTCACTCTCCGCTCGTATTAATCGACCGTGCGTCGGATTAAATACTGAATATTATTGAGAAAATATTTTGGAGGGTGTATTAAAGCCTTGGGCACGCAAACATTTTTGCTGCAGACCTTAGACATTCCAACAGGACTCAGCATCATCGCACTCAGCACGCGCCACCCAAGAATGGTTACAAAATGAGGTTCCTCGCTTCATTTCCAGCACACAATGGCCACCAAAATCTCCGAATACCAATCCGTTTGACTATTGTGTCTGGAGTATTTTCAAAAGCAAGGTTGGCACTAAATAATACCCAAGGGTCGATCACCTCAAGCAAGCGCTTCCCCTGAAATGGGCCAAAATACCGCAGAGCAATATTCGGGTAGCGTGTGACGGTTTCATTGGCCGTTTGAAGGCCGTTATTCGTTCCAAGGGTGACCAATTCGAACAAATCTAAACTTATTCTAAAATTCTATGATATTTCTGACATTTTTTGCTTTCATTCAATATTTTTTTTTTAAAAAAATGTAACAGATGTGGAGACCGACAGGTCTAAATCGTCTTAGCTGATCAAGAGTATATATACTTTGTTAAGTCTAAAATCATTATTTCGATGAGTAGCAAACGAAATGACGAACTTAATATACCCTCCGTTTTATGTATGGTGGAGGGTATAATAATTAAGTTAAATCTTTGGTATAAAAAATCTGCATGCCTAACATACTGCATGCATAACATACTATTAGTATAGTATGTTAGACTTATTTCCAAATTTTAAATTTAGCTTTAACCCAATACCACGACACAGATTTTAGTACCTCTTTTAGTTACTTTGGTACCTTTAAGTTCGACTGTCGATAAATGGTGTTGTATCTAACTAATATGTTCAATGCAGCCATACATTTATTGAAACCTACCTGGAAAATTCTTTTCGGCATATTGAACACCCAATTCGGCGGGGATACTTTCAAAGGCACATGTAGATATCACATACGATCCCTTCTCCTGAGCCAAGTCATTGTATTTGAGTTGCATTCCATTGAAATATTGTGGCTCGCCACTGACATCAACGTGATGGGTGCCAGCATCAATGCAAGCCTTAACCACAACTTCGCCATAGAAGCGATAAGGTCCACAGCAATTCAAAACGATCTGTAATAAAAACGGCAATAATCAATTATTTACTCTTTCATAACTGTTTAAATTTTCCATAAATGTATTTATTTGTAATTGTAATAATTAGCGTAAGTGGATCTCTTAGGTGTGAATGATAACCCATTAAATTGCTCAAACTATGTAAATTATTAATGGAAGTTGTTCGATAACTCAAAAGTCCAGTAAGTCAGAGAAAATTGCGAGAATTTTGTAAAATGTAATAAGTTTATGCAGATGATTTGTATTTGCATCAATGATACATAGTAGAATTAATAAGGTAAGCCCTGACAATTATATGTGTATTTTTTTTTTCATAAAAAAAAAGAGAAAATGTTTTATGTTTTATGGATATGGCTGAAAATTGAATCCTATTGGATAGATGCAAATTTCCGAAATTTGGGATGAAGGCTGATGGGGCTTAGGATAGATGAACTAATATGTTTTTTTCAAATTGGAACTAAAAGTGTACTAAAATGTACTATATTTGGTACAATTTCTTATTATGTGAAAGGAAAGGACTAATGCACTAAAAACTTCGAAAAGTGCTAAATGGTACTAGATCTGGAAATCTGAATAGGAATTAGGGTCACTTTTTGTGAAGTGGGTTTGATAGTTGGATGTTGATTTTGAAAAACGTAAGAAAAGTACTAAATGGTATTATGTTATGATAATTAGGGAACGAATGGAGATGGAAATCTGAAATTTGGAATGAAGGTCTAGGATATTAGCAAAAGTACTAAAATGCATCAAATTTGGACAAAGGTAAGGTAAGAGATTTGATGTAAAACCCATGTTTAAGAAATAGGGTTGATATAAGAACTATAAAAAATGGTACAAAATTTGTTTTGGTTGAATGGAGAAAAGCTGGAATGCTAAAATTTTAGGAAAGAAATAGGTCTGGAAAGGGTACAAAAGGGTACCGAAAGTACTAAATGGTACTGAATTTGGCGTATAGTATGGGAATAGAAGTGGTATTGTTAATTTTGTATTAGGAAAATTGCGATGCGTTTGGATAAGAAGTCGAATTTTAAAATTCCTACTGTAAGGTGTATGAAAAGTATTTATTAAATTGGACTAAATATGAAATAAAGTGTATAACTGTTACTTAGATAAGGAGGTGAATTCAGAAACGCGTATTATAATATGTACTTAAGTTCTGAATATTTATTTATTTTATATATTTGTGTAGGAATAGAGCTACATTTTCGAGTTCTGCTAATGAGGATTGAGAGTGGTTTCTACCTTCTACAATAGATAATTGTCCATAAAACGGACTATCCCGATGTAAAGTATTTTGATTATTTGAGCCAGTAGAATTATTTGATAATGATTAATTCATACAGTTGAACAAAATCGTTCCTTTCTGTCAAATAAATTCCTGAAAATGCGTACCTTTGTACTGTCAAAAAAATGTCCATTGTCTTGGCCACAGTTTCCAGATACAGCCTGGAAATACCTTTGGCAAATTTTGTCGAGATCGGTTCGGCAATGATTTTTGGTACAAAAATTTTAATACAACATAAAAATACCCTTTAGTTCCATTCTATTTCAAAGGGAAGGTTTATAAATTACTTCACGCGGGCACCACTGCTAAATACGCATAGTACACCATATAGTCGGCAACTTTCTTTCTTTATATACCCTCCCCCATACGAAATACTCATGTCAGACCCAACAAAGTATATATATTCTTGATCAGCGTAAAATTCTAAGTCGATTCCGTCTGTTGTAATCACACTGGAATTGTTTCAAATTTGGTATTTGAAGTTCGTAATGGATATTACAGCCTATGATAGAAAATTGTCTGTGCAGGTCCACGTGTTCGTATTGTAGCCATATAACGGTACCTCCCAATATTCGGTATTTTGGTGATTTTAGATTCATTATTCACCGGAATTATTTCAAATTACGTATTTAGAGTTCGTAATGGAAACTACAGTCTGTGACAGTATATTGTCTATGCAGGTCTAGGTCTGCGCACAGCTCCGATATAACGTTACCTCCCTATATACGATATTTTGATGATTTTAGCTACATTATTTATCGTTTATTTCAAGTTTCGAATTTGAATATGGTAATGGCTTATAACAAACAATGCCTATTGGGTGTAGACCCCAATAATTTTTTAAGCATTTTATTTTTTGAACATTCCAAATTCGTTTCAAATGGTGGAGGGTATTCAAAGTTCGGCCCGGCCGAACTTAATGCTTTTCAACTTGTTTATTTTCTGTTTTTTATTTGGGTTTCTGAAGTTTCGTTCAAAATTTTTTAGTACAAAAATCAGAAATACAATATCGTTTCACTGACATAAAAATATTTTACAACAAATGTTTTCATTTGTCAAATCTAGGACCGAATGGGCAAAATGTTTTAAAACAAGAAAAAACATTGGATTGGAAAAAAATATTTTTGAGTGCCGTTATGTGGAAAACGTGGACAAATGAAGACAATATTCTGACCCCGTTTGCAGAATATAATATAAACTATAAACAAGGTATGTAGAGGTTCCGTTGTATTGTCGCTATAAATAAAAAGATGAAAAAATGTCGACCTATATATAGAATGTTCCGCCACCTTATACCAAATTTGGAAACATTTCGGAGAAAAATGTGTGGAACATCATTAAAATACCGAATATCGGGAGATACCGTTATATTGGGGCTATTGAAAAACGTGTGCCTATATAAACAATGTTCTGCCACCAGAGGTAGAACCCACTACAAACTCTTAATACTAAATTCCAATTCCGTGAAAAAATGTGGCAAAAATCATTTAAATACCAAATATCGTACCAACCAACGTCAAACAATGTGATCTGTTTAGTTATTTCCACAGAGAGACAGACAGAGACCGGCATATTTAAATTAACTTAGAATTCATGCTGGACATATATATACTTTATGGGGTCTACGACGAATACTTATAGGTGTTGCAAACGGAATGACAAATTTTCCATGGTGGAGGGTATTAAAAAATGAACAAACTCAAATATTACTTCCGACAGTTTGCGTAAATTTCACATTTTTATAGTTTCCGAACACTGTGCATTCTCTTTTCTCACTCACTATATTACAAATTCTGCATCAACTTACTTTGCATTTCTTGGCCATATCCTCTATTGACTTTTGGTCATTGACATCGGCCACAATAATGGGAATATGACTCAAATCTGTTTGGGTGCGTTTACCAACTTTCACTAAAACATCTTTGAGTTTAGACTGCAGAAGATAGGGGGAAAGTGAATTAGTTAAGTAGGTTCGAATGGGACAACAGCAAATTTAGTTTGGCATTTACTTCATTTCTTCCGGCAATGCCCCATTTGAAGTCCCGAAATATATCCACGGCATCTTCGACCACAACTTGTCCCGTAAAACCGGTGGCACCGAAAATTATTGCGTCCAATCTCTCAACACTCATTGCAAAGTTTACACTATTCTAGGCTTCTAATCGACTGTCGAATAAACCGAACTGTTGTTGTTATCAAATGGAGAGTACAAAAATAACTAAAAATTAAGTTTGTCGTTCTCGTCTATTGTTGTGTTGTGTTGTCAAACCGAAACTGACGATGGGCATTTGTTAGCAACCCACCAAATATAAGAGAGCTTTTTTCGGTTTTGTTTTTTTTTTTTTTGGTTTGTTTATCGTCTAGCCAAAGTCTTTGAATGAATGACTCCACAAAACCGGCGTTGAGAGTATGAAAATGTGTTTGAGTTGAAATTTGTATTCATGTATTTGTCGATGTGTGTCGATTTTATTAGTTAATCATCGATGGTATGGCGAGAGCATGGCATGGGTACGTGGAAGTTTACCCACGATAATAAACCTATGCATGCATCTGCATTGGCATTTGAAAGGTCAAAGTTCAAATCCATTGATTTGGTTTTCTTGTTGTTGCTAAATGGGACTATTTGCAAGAAAAACAACTGATAAAGCCAATGTTGCCAATAAGTAATGTAAAAAGCTGAAAACTTGGCAACAATTTTGAAATGGAAGTAAACGGTTATGGAAAATCTTCAATTCCGAGATATTTGAATTGCGCTAAAAACATTGGGTTTAAATTCTTTTATAGGATATGTAATAATTTCAAGAAAATATTTAAATGTGCGTGATGTACCAGATTGGTATGTTGGTATGGGCAACATTACAAGAAATTCGGACATTAATATCCGAATGCGAAATCATAAATTCTGTATTCTATGATAAAATTGAAAATTGTGGCCCTTTGTGGCTGAGGGGTTGGCAGATATACCGGGTGAGATGAAAAAACTGCAACCAACTTCAGACTGCTGTCATTTCTAAGCCACTCGACCGACAGCTGTTAAAATTATTCCAGTGACAGCTCATTATATTGTTTACAAGCGTACAAAAGCATTTTGGTGAGAATTTTTCAGAAAAAAGTTATTCGTGATGGAATTCAAGCGTGATAGTGTGATTTCTTTATATTTGGCTGGAAAACCACAAGAGGCTATCGTTAGAGCACTCCAGCATTTAAATGTGAATACATCTTTTATGTCTCGTACCATCGCTCGTTACCGTGATACTGGTCGCGTAGCCCCACGTCAAGGAAGTGGACGGAAGAAAACAGCAACAGCAGCAGAAATGGTTCAAAAAAAAAAAAGAAGAAGCGACTTGACCGAAACCCGTGGAAAAATGGTTCGTGAGCTGAAGATATCGCTATATTCCATTCGCAAATATTGAAAAATGCGCTCGGGGTAAAGCCATTGAAATTCCAAAAAGTGCAAGAACTCACACCGCTACAGAAAGAAAATAGACTCAAAAGAGCAAAAGAATTGTTCGCTTGGCCGAAAGCGAAAATATTCTGAAAATATATTCTGAAAAAATATTCCGCAGACCTTGGACATTCCAACAGGACTCAGAACCACCTCAAGCAAGCGGTGCGCCGGGGAATGGGCCAAAATACCGCAGAGCAACATTCGGGCAGCGTGTGACGGTTTCATTGGCCGTTTTTTGAGGTACCAGAAGAAATGTTCCGATCTCTACAATCTTTGTAACAGATCTTATGTAGATGGAAATATTGAGATGTACCAAGTCTGAATGGAATCGGATATTCAAAATGTTGACCTTTCGTGGGGGAGGTACCAGAAGGAGTGGACCTGTATATCCAATCTTCACAGTAAATCTTGTGTTAGTAGAAATAAATAGTTTCAGTTATGCAAAACTTTAACCCTATGAGGGGGAAGTACCAGAAAGAGTGGTCCGATAACTACCATCTTCACTACAGACCTTGGGTTTATGAAAATATAGTGATGTGTGTAATTTAAAGACAATCGGATATTTATTTTTCCATTATTTTCCATTTTCTCAATATTTGGATTTGTAAAGTTAAAAAAATCGGACTTTCATTTCTTTTTATGTGAAGTAAAATATATTTTTTTGAAAATTTCAACCTTTTGTGGGGGATGTACCGGAAAGAGTGGACCGATATTGCCCGTCGATCTAAGTTTGATAATAATATACGATGTAATCGGCTATTCCCTTCAAAGAAATCGTGTGCACCAACCAGCCAGACAGATGGAAGGACGGTCATCGCTAGATCGACTCCAAATGTCCTGAAGGGGATTTGGCCCAAAGAGAACTAGGGTCTAAACCCGTTATTTCGATGGGCACTTTTAGAACAAATCTCTAGTTATATGGCTGAGGTTATAAAAATTTGGGCTTTCAAGTTTTCAGTGGATTAGAACGCAATTTAGCATTTTTGCAAACATAATGACTTTTCGTAATGAAAAAAAAAAAAAAAATACAGTTAAAAAACAGCTAAGTCCTACCGGGTCTACCCCTTTACCATTTGAAAAAACTTGAAAGATTTATTATTAATTATTATTATTATTATTAAGATTTATTATTATTTTTGTCATGGTATTGTAAAGGTTATAAAAATAGAAATCGGCGTGTACTGTTATTAAAAGTTGACTTCCATTCTCTACTATGTATACCCAGTTCGTACCTATTTGGAACATATGGTTCTGTCATTTTTCTCTTCTGTTTAATAAGTATTAATGGATTTTTCAAAAAAAAAAAAAAAAAAATAATAATTTAAATAGCAAGGTTGATTGCAAGGTGGCCACACTGTGCCCCATCAAAAGTTCATTACTGATAAATGCAAGTGAGTCACAAACGTAATTGATAATGGCATTTGTGTTGCTACTTTACTAATCTCATTCGTGTGTTTTTGCTATTTTTGATCAATTTTAATGCCCGTCATGATTTTTGAATACCTATAGTTTTACTGGGGTTTTAATCACAATTTTATCGCTCATTCCAGACATTTCGCATCAGGAAGTTTTGATTATCGGCGATCTTTAGACGAAGGAACAAACTGTAATAATTGTATTTTGAAGTAAGTGTTATCACATTGATATTTGTTTAATTGTTTTTTTTATGATTAAAAGAAAAATGTAGTGATAAAGAGTACTCTTTAACACCGAATCGCAGTGATTCTGAAAATTTTTTTCTATAGCTTTTTGGAGAAACTTACGACAAAGATATTTTATACACCTAATCATTCTGATTTATAGTGCTTCAAAACAATATAACAAAAATAAATTCCTGGAAAAGTAATTTATAGGTTTTAAATACATTAAGTAATGGATTTGTATACCCTTAGCCAATCGTGCCTCATCGAAATAATAGTTTTAGTCCCTAGGTCTCTTTTGATCAAGTCCGTTTCAGGGCATTTGGAGTCGATCCAAACTTGGTGCATCGTTATATTATTGTCAAACTTATATTATTGTCAAACTTAGATCGTCCGGAGATGGGCAGTATCGGTCCAGTCCTTCTGGTAAATAGATCAAAATTTTCACAAAAAATAATTTACCCAATAAAACAAGAAAGGATCGTCCAATTTTGTTCAAACTGTAAAAATCCCGATATAAGTGTCAGTGCTAGGTCAGGTGCAAAAATGGACAACATCGCTCCACTCAATCAAGTACCTTTCCCACAAATGGTCAATATGTTGAAAAATTATAAATCTCATAATATCTGAAAAAAGGTTCTGATTGTCCTCAAATTTCATCCATCTCATTACTTTTACCAACACAAAATCTGTTGCGAAGATGGGACTGATTTTTGTATATCTCACACAACGGTTCAAAATTATGAATAATTATATATCTGAGAATATACGAAATAAGCACCTGAGTCTCTTCAAAACACACCTCCCAATACTTTTTAGCAATAGATTTGTTGTGAAGATAAAATATATCAGTCCTTTCCTTCTTTTACCTCCCCCATAACATATCAAAATTCTATATCTCTTATTATATGCGAATAGTTTTACTAACACAAAATATTATGTGAAGATAAATAAATACCGGTCTAACTCTTTGGTGCCTCCGCCACAATTGTCAATATTTATATCTCTCATCACTTGAAAAACAAATCAGGAATTCTGTTCAAACCTGGTATATCAAAAAATCTCTTTCGTCCAGGGATCTGATGTGAATATGGAATCTAACGGATCACTCATTCTGGTACCTTCCCCACAAATGTTAAACATTTTGATTATCATTTATTGGCATAAAGTTGGAAATAGATATTCGATGTTCTTTAAATTTTGCACATGCCAATATTTTATCAGAATTTTATTAAGTGGAATACTTCGGTCGCATTTTTTCACATTTTTTAAAAAATATCACATGAATCATATAAAATAGTCTTTATAGCTCGTAATAATATTTATATCACACTTAGGTCAGAGACGAAATGGACAATATTGGTCCACTTCTTCGGAGCTTCCCCCATTAAGTGTCTACAGTTTGAATAATCATAACGCAACGCTAAGGGTATACATCTGTCGGCATAACCGACTGATACTATTATTTATTTATTTTTATACCCTCAGCCATTTGGCTATTTGTTCATACGGTCAAGTCTAAATAAGGGTTTTAGACCGTAGGTCTCTTTGGACCAAATCCGTTTCAGGACATTTCGAGTCGATCTAGGTACACCGTCCGTCTGTCTGTCGAGTTCGGAGATGGGTAATATCGATCCACTCCTTCTGGTACTCCCACAAAATGTCGAAATTTTCAAATAATATATATTCTGCACAGAAAGAGAAACGATAATCCAATTTAACTCCAACTTTGCAAATCCTAATATTTGCGTCATTTCTAGGTCAGATGCGAAAATGGACAATATCGGTCCACTCCATCAAGCACATCCTCCACAAAGGGTCAAAATTTTGAATAATTACAACTCTTATAAAATGTGATGTAAGAGTCCGATTGTCTTCAAATTTCACAATAATTGTATTAACCCAAGGTCTGGTGCCAAGTTGGAATACATCGATAAAATCCTTCTGGTACCTCCCCCACAAAACGTCAAAATTTGAAAAAAGAGTATTTTTTGCACAGAAAGAGAAACGATAACCCGATTTTGCTCTAACTTTGCAAATCCTAATAGTTGCGTCAATAAGCATTCAATACAATATCTGTTGTACAGGTGATATATATCTGTAAACCCCTTCTGGTACCTCACTAACAAAGGCCCACAATTTTCCCTGTAAACATTAACCCACTAATAAACAAATGTGTTTTTTATAAAAACAATAATAAAGGGATTATGCCTGACCATTTTGCAACAACAAAATTTTCAATAATTTTATCTGTCATAACTTGCGAAACAAGTCAGCGAATCTATACAACATGCTATTACTAAATATATCTCTTTCTGCCAGAAACCTGAGATGAATATGGAATTTATTATTTTCCATAAATTGGATATGTTCGATTTTCTCGTAATATTGCCCATACCAATGTTTTTATATGTATTAGATGAAGCTTAAAAATGGAATACTTCGGTCGACTATATCTGGTAAATCATGCGCATGTTAACATTTTCTAAAAATTATCATATATGTCATCTAAAGTCCAAATTGGGCACATATGTATTGGTAACATATGTATTTTGATCCGATACGAAATGGCCAATATTGGCCCACTCCTTCGGAACCTACTCCATAAGGGGTTAAACATATGAATAATCATAACAGCAGTCAAAATGTTTTTAAATAATCGTACATTGGCTGAGGGTATACATCCGACAAATACTTTTTAACTTGTTTTTGGTAACTCGCATCTAATTTTGCTTTGTGGTCACACAAGAATATTAGGAAAAGAAAACTCGTGTTTGAATACAAATTTCGTGTTTTATACAAGTGAAAAATATTAAACAGACCAATCGGGACAGAGAACACTCTTAACACACTTCAATTCACCAGACGCAAAGAAAATGACAAATTTAATACATTCTTAATATTAATGTGGAGGTTAAACAGAACAGTTATGATGGCCGAATATTAGGAAAGGAAACGTGTTTGGTTGACACTTGGTATTCGAATTTTATACAATGTTTCTAAAAGGCAAAATGTATATCCCCAATAGATCCATAATTGCAAAATAATTTTGGTTTGTTAAAAATTTTTATAAAGTCTGGTGAAACCTTTCAAAAGGACAGTAGGCGATGTTGAATGGCCACTATTACGAACCCATCGCAAACCATTCCGTTAAAAAATCTGACAAAAATTATCAAAATATCCATCAGCATTAGGTAACAACTAATTGTAGGGCATATTAGACAATTTTCTGCCAGAAGGAGCGGTAGCAATTATCAAATGCCGCACCTTAGATAATTATATCCCAAAATGAAATGCCGAATATGGGAATAATATATATGAATGAATATAGTGTTTACAGGGAAACTTGGACCTTACTAGACAATTTATTTTCTTTTTCAAAGGTATAAGCACCTTTATAAACTGCACAATACCACTGAAAATGCGGCTACAATCCATCAATGCAAAGAGTCCAACTACTGAATATCGAGGGGTTTCCGTTGGTATCTCTCCCATAAAGGGTCAACATTTTGAATGATCATAACAGAACGGCTGATAATTTCTTAATTACCGAAATTATAATTTTTTATTGATAACTGTTGTCAATTTTGCCGTTAACTTAGTTAGAGATTTGCACTACATGCTTTTGATTAGTTTGTGTATACATAAATGAGACTCTTCCTTAAATTCCCATTGTTTTAATTCAAAATGTTTTATATTTAACTACAAAATATTCAAATATTAAAGAAAAATAACACACATTTAAATTTAAAATATTACAATCAAAAGTCTGTTTCCGCCCGGGTTCGAACCGGGGACCTTGTGCGTGTGAAGCACACGTGATAACCACTACACTACGGAAACTTACTGTTTAACGTGTCGTAGTAACACGTTTTGTTCATGTGCCATTAAGCTTTTCGAAATTCCCCTTTTGCAATAAACAAATGCTTTTGTTTGTCTGTTGTGAAGCTTTTTCAGAAAGCTTCACTGATACGTGCGACAACAATACACACTGCCATGAAAGAAGTTTTGCTAAATATAACCTGGCACACCAAAGTGGGAAATGCATGACTGTTATACGAACGGTTGGCAAAACAAGTTGAGTAACATTTTGGTATGATATGTTATTTTAACATTGAAAATTTCTGCATGTTATATTAACACATTTAACATTTATTATTCTGTTGTTGGTAACAGACCAATGTTGGGAAGAGAAGTGATTAGCGGTAGAGTTTCTATGGATAAAAGATCTTGATAAATCGAATGTTCAAGGACTGTCAAAATTAATGTAATGTTTAAATATGGTAGTTAAGAAAGAATATTTGTTGGTTGAAATCAGGATGCATTACTGTAAGTATTAGTGACAAAATTGTCAGAATTTTGCGGAATATTCTAACGAGAATTCCAAGTTTTTCACACACATATAAGAAGACAATAATATGATATTAGAAATAAAAAAAATCGAGGTCATTATTAATTAATTTTAATCGCTAAAAAATACAGAAAAATAGATCTAAATCACAGACAAAAGTTGGGCGCTGAGAGACCAGTGACGAAAATATACCCAATAAAATATTGCACGTTTTATTTGTTACTGTTCCGATTTTCTGGAAAATAAATTTGAAACTGTATTGGAGGTAATTATGCTATTGAAAGTGAAAATAATTGTTCTGTTCCAGAACCTGCTTGTATTCAAAATGTTGAATGAAATGAAAAAGAATAACGTTCAGACTCACAAACCGCACAATTTTCTAATCAATCTATAAGAGGGTTGCGGTCATTCAAGTCATTTTATCAGAGCGCCAGGGTACCAGGAAATCCTGGTCCTCTGATTTTCTGATTTGTATATCAGAAAAGGTTTAAATTTAATATCTCCTTCTGCGTTTCTGCCCCAATACAAATGTAAACTGATCCCGGCTTTACATCAAGGGTATGCTGTGCAAGTTCGGAGTAAATAGAAGGAGCTTTATTTTAAATAATGTCCTTGCTCTGTGGATTTATACGCTTACTTTGATCATATATCCGAATTAAAAGAAGAAACTTCATCTTAACCGAAAATATATTTCTTGTTTTTGTTTACTGTTTAGATCAAGGATGTGTGGAGATATGAGCTAAATGATTTATTTTATCGTTGTCTCTGCTGCGAATTGTTTTTATACCCTCCACCATTCTATAGAGCTTGAAACCTACAAAGTATATACATTCTGGATCAGCGTAAAATCCTAAGACGATCTACCGATGTCCGTCTGTCTGTCCGTTGTATTCACGCTATCTTTCGATCGAACTTAGATAGAAGACTAAAATTTTGCATACATGCACAGTTTACCAGCAGGAAGGTGGGCAAGTTCGCAAATAAGCCATGCCGGGCTACGTTTTCGTATAGCCCCCATATAACGTTACCTCCCGATATTCGGTATTTTGATGATTTTAGCGACATTATTCACCGGAACTGTTTCAAATTTCGTATTTGAAGTTCGTAATGTGTACTACAGCCTATGACAAAAAAATTCGTAAGCAGGTCCACGTCTTCGTATAGTCCCCATATAACGGTTGTCATTTAAGCGGTAGTTTTCGGATTTTTTTTTTTTTTTTGAAAAATTTTAAGTACTTTCCAGTTGGTGGAGGGTATTATTAGCTGCTCTTTTACTTATTACTGTTGTATTCTTGCCGCAGACAGACATGTGATCTATTAATACTTCTAAAATTCCTAAAAGAGAGTCCAACTTGACAACGTTATTCAAATTTTTCAGTTTTAAGAAAGCGACACAACTCAAAATTAAACGACGCAAGTCGGATTTTGCCAGTTTGTCAGTGAAAAAGTCAATTTTATACTCTTCACCATACATAGTATGGAGGGTATATTAAGTTCGTCATTCCATTTCTAACTCATCGAAATAATAATTTTAGACCCAATAAAGTACATATATTCTTGATCAGCGTAAAATTCTAAGACGATTTAGCTCTGTCGATATCGTATATCCTCCCATATAACGGTACCCACAAGTATGGTATGTTTCTCCCAAACCCAGGTATGTTTCTCCCAAACCATGTCCTTCTCTACCACAGACACCAACAGTGACATCCATATTAAGTTTTAATGACTTCAGCCCAATTCCTTTACTCAATACCAATAAAGAAACCCCAATATCAAATTTCGGGTTTCCAGCTCCATGCCTTCATTCAATATCCAATTTAGTACCACTTAGTACTTTTCGAACAATATAGTTCCCTAATCATCTTCATATATTAGCCACATATACCACCAGAGACCTCAATATTAACTTTGAGGATTCTTGCGCTATCCCTTACACAATACCAAATTTAGTACCATTTAGCACTTCGCATTCCCAAACCACAATCAAATCTAACAAGTAAAAAAGTATCGGTAGGTTTTGCCGACAGATGTATATTTCGATTACTTACAAATATTTTGACTTCTGTTATGATTATTCAAATGTTTAACCCCTTATGCAATAGGTTATGAAGGAATGGGCCAATATTGGTAAATTCGTATCGAACCTAAATAAATATGATATAAATATTGCGACATGCTAGGTTTGGACTGTGTTGTGTTAATGGAAATGTTGAGATGTACCAAGTCTTGAATAGAATCGGATGTAAATTTCGCTTTTTATGAGCTTCATGGATATTTAAAATTTTGAGCCTTTGTGGGGGAGGTACCAGAAGAAGTGGACCGATATATTCGATGTTAACACCAACCTTGGGTTAATATAAATATTGGGATGCGTGAAATTTGAAGACAATCGGACTCTTACATTACATGTTATAAAACTTATAATTATTCAAAATCTTTACCCTTTGTGGGGGAGGTACTTGATGGTGTGGGCCGATATTATACATTTTTACACTTAACCTAGAACTGATGTAAATATAAGGAAATTTGGGGCAAAATCGGATTATCGTTTCTCTTTTTTCTTTCTCTTTTTGTGGACCGATAGTGGCCATCTCCGAACTCGATCTAAGTTTGACAATAATATTGCGATGTACCAATTTTGGGTCAAATCGGATACTCCCTTCGAGAGTTATCGTGCGCACCAGCCAGACAGACGGACGGACGGACATCGCTAGATCGACTCCAAATGTCCTGAAACGAATTTGGTCCAAAGAGACCTAGGGTCTAAAATCGTTATTTCGACAGGGCACGTTTTAGCCGTATCAAATGCTTATACCCTATGTAGCCTTATGGCTGAGGGCATAAAAACAGATACCATCAGTAATCTTAATACCCAATACGAAACATTATACCTTTCAATTCTTTTCGTACAATTATAGCACACATTTCCGAAATCACTTATATATATTCAGGCTATACATGATAAATGTAAATAGGCCATGTGGGTCTAGGTATAGCACCCATATAACGGTACCTCCCGATTTTCGGTATTTTCATGATTTTAGCGACAGTATTTACCGGAATTATTTCAAATTTCATATTTTTGAAGTTCGTAATAGGTACTACCGCCAATGACAAAAAAAATTGTATGCAGGTCCACGTCTTCGTATTGCCCCTATATAACGGTACCTCCCGATATTCGGTATTTTCATGATTTCAGCGACATTTATTACCGGAACTATTTAAAATTTCGTATCTGAAGTTAGTAATGGGTACTACAGCCTGTGACAAAAAATGTTGTATGCAGGTCCACGTCTTCGTATTGTCCCCATATAGCGGGAGCTCCCGATATTCGGTATTTGAATGATTTCAGCAACATAATTCACCGGAATCGTTTCAATTCTCGTATTGGGAGATATTAATGGTTACCTATAGGAAATAATTTCGTATGCAGGTTCACGTCTTCGTTATCCCCTATATAACGGTACCTCCGATATTCGGTATTTTCATGATATTAGCGACGTTATTTAACGGAATTATTTCAAATTTCGTATTGGGAGATCTTAATGGATGCTACAACGTATGGAAAATAATTTCGTATGCCGGTTCACGTCTTCGTATAGCCCCCATATGTTATTTGTTTAACGAAATTATTTCAAATTTCGTATTAGAAGTTCGTAATGGGTGCTAAAGCCTGTGACGTATTCGTATTTTTATGATTTGTGCGACATTATTCACCGGAATTGTAACAAATTTCGTATTTAAAGTTCGTATTGGGTACTACAGCCTTTGACAAAAAATCGTATATAGGTTCATGTCTTCGTATAGTCTGCATATAACAGTTTTCATTTAAGTGGTAGTTTCCGGAAGTTTTTTGAAAATGTTGAAGTTTCTTCCAAATGGTGGAGGGTATTAAAAGGTCGGCCCGACCGAACTCCGCTGTTTTTTTACTTGTTTACTAGTAATCCTTGATTCTTTCTTGTAAAAATTTAAACTTTTGTGCAATTGTTTGCACCATATATCCTACATTGGGATTCTCAATCGTCGAACCACAACACGATACAGATATTTCAAATTCGATTTACTTAGAGAAGATATTCAAAATGAATGGTTGAAAGCCTTTCCAGTAAGAGTTTTTTGGAGACCGCACAATTTTATATAGCAGTTTCTAAAAACTTAAAAACGAAACCGAAATGTGGTTTACCATACATGGAAGTTCTTGTGTTCAAATATTTTAATAGACTTTCTAGTATTTCATTACAATCAATTTCATATTTTTAATTTTATACTCTCTTTTGAACCATAAAACAATGCTAGAAAGGGTTACAATGGAAAGTATTGTGACGATCGTCTGGAGTCTGTTGTCAATTTCTCTCGACGAACAAAGGACACTTTTGTTTTCCCACTAGAATACGAAGAAGAACAAAAAAGAACAGTTCTACCATTCTCTGGATTACAAAACAATTTTATGTTTGTCATACACAAAAGGAAATTTGGGGTTTTGTTGTTTTCATTGTAAATGTCATGTAATGCGGTTACACTTAGCCGAGACAATTCCCAACACGCCTTGGATTTTGTTTTTGGATAATAAAAATCATTGATGGAAGAAAAAAAAAACAAACAATCACTTTACGATCGGCCGTAAAATAACGGGTGTTCTTTATTGATATTTAATTGTGGACACATGACGAGGAGAGAGGGAGGGAGGTTGGCACAACCTCGCCTCGATCCTATTGACAATGAAAATATGGTCGGAACACACATCTGTGTGTGTGAGTGTGTCAAGTGAACAGTTGGAGGAGTAACAACTCCTCGGCATATCATCTGTGGCATAATAATGTGCAGGGAAATTTGTAAACAATTTCTCCCATAGATTATGAGATACGACCTCCGCATGAATGGACAACCAAAACAATCTACTCGAAAAAATCGGATCATTAAAATCCCATAAATATCAATAAATGTTTACACAACAGTCAGACAGATTGACACTCCTTTTGATGAGCTGCAGACGCGTCGCTAAGGTGGACGGTGGATGGCAACAAGTGTGTGCGCCGGAGTACGGGCGAGATTTGCGCTTTAGCCATTGTGAACTTGATCTTGAATTGATATTTACGATCAATTAAAGTCATATTTATGACGAACGGGGAGGGTCGACCCCGGGGGAAATAGGCATCAACATTCCTGTGATGTGGTGATTACAAATTGTCTGCTTGGTAATATTGTGGTTAAGGTAACAATTGTAGACAGAGAACAATGAAGAAATGCCGGTGAGATTGATAGAAAAAAAAGAAACTCACAGAATCGAATTAAGCCGGCGTCTTCTGTCTATTATCTACAACGCCCATTTGTCCCATCATTTGAATGGCATGGGAGGTATGCATTGTTTGCATTATTATGTCAGGAATTTTTATTGAGATTCTGATTTAGAACGTTAATTTGGATGGAATGTTTGATCAATCTAGTTTCATTTTTTTGGGAAGTTAGGAGCTATAATTCAGGTTTTCAGCGGACGTATAATGTTAGCATATATACGAACACCCTATGTGGGGTAGGTACCGAAAAGAATGGACTTTTAGATAAAAGAGTTGGGTGATTGACTGACTAATTTATCAAGGCCCCTACAAAACGACTGAAGCTTGAATCTTAAAGTTTAGGGTGATGATTTATGTTTTGGGGCGGAGGTGCAAGATAAGTATAGGGTTTTTATAATTCGTACGATAAAAGTACGAAAACTATGAAGGTGTATTAATTATGGTACCATTAATATGGAACTCTAAATCATTATAAAATCATGAAAATACTGAATATAGGGGGCACCGTTATATGGGGGCTATACGATATCGCGGACCTATGTAAATAATTCTCTTCAAGGGAATAAAGTACTCACAACTCCTTGCGTGAATTTTCAGACTATTCCGTTAAAAAAATGTGGACAAAATCATCGAAATATGGAATATCTTGAGGTACCGTTATATGGGGGCTAAACGATATCGTGGACCTATATAGACCTTTCTCTTTCAGGGGGTAAAGTACTCACAAGGAACCCCTTCTGTAGAATTTCAGACATTTCGGTTTAAAAATGTGGCTGAAATCATAAAAGTACCGAATATCGGGGGGTACTGTTATATAGGGATTATACGATATCGTGGACCTATATAGACCATTCTCTTTCAGGGGGTAAAGTACTCACAACGAGCTCCTTTTGTGGAATTTCGGATAATTCCATTGAAAAATATGGCTAAAAACATCAAAATACCGAATATAGGGGGATACCGTTATGTTGGGCTATACGATATCGTGGACCTATATAAATAATTCTCTCGGAGGGGGTAAAATAGTCACAAGAAACTCCTTGTGTAGAATTTCAGACAATTCCATTGAAAAATGTGGCGAAAATCATCGAAATACTGAAGGGAGGTACTGATATATAGGGTCTATATTGAGACCTGGACCTGCATAGACAATTTTCTTTCATAGACTTCAGTACCAATTACGAACTCTAAACTCGAAATTTGAAACAACTCCGGCGAATAATGTCGCTAAAATTATTAAAATACCGAATATTGGGAGGTACCGTTAAATTGGGGCTATAGGAATACATGGGTTTGCATACGTAAATTTTTGTCATAGGCTGTGGTACCCATTATGAATTCTAAATACGAAATTTGAAACAACTCAGGTGAATAATGTCCCTAAAATCGTTAAAATATCGTATTTGATGAACCAGTATTGGTGGGTGTTTGGAAATTCTTACCAAAAATACCATTTCGTATCATGCGAACGGTTAGAGCTAAAAATTGGAATGGGAACCAAAGTTGAGGAGTAGTGTTGAATTAAGGATTTAGTTTCGGAAGTGTGTTATCATGTATGCAAAAAGTACTTAACGGTATTAAATTTAGTACAATTCGAATTTGGAGGAACGGATGAAGACAGAATCATGAAATTTTCAATTACCATTACTGGCGGAGAGTAGGATTGGGATATAGAGGCATTTTTCGAAATTTGTATTTATGCACGAAAAGTACTAAATTGTGCTAAATTTAGTACATTTTTGATTTGGGAAAACCGGTAGAGCTGGAATTCTGAAATTTGGAAATAAGATTTCTTTGAATTGTATGATGAAGGTAGTTTTGGAAACTTGTACTTATATGTACTAAATGGTACTAAAGTTGGTACAATTTGGATTTAGGTGAACCAATACAGCTGGAATCTTGCTGAAATTTGCAATAAATATTAATGTCGGAGTGTAGGATTTTGATATGGAGGTAGTTTTTAAAATTTGTACTTAAATGTACTAAATTTGGTACAATTTGAATTTGGAGGAACGGATGGACCTGGAATCCTAAAATTTGAAATTAACATTACTGTCGGAGTGAAGTTTTCGAAATTTGCACTAAAAGTACTAAATTTGGTACAATTTCGATTTGGATGAAACCATACAATTGGAATCCTGAAAATTTTAGTGTAAAGGGTTGATATTTGAAAGTGGTTTGTGGAAATATGAGCCAAATGTACTAAATGGTATATGAGGAAGACATAGAGCTATACATCTGAAACTTTTTGTGAGGTGGAGTTGATATATGAAGTTACTAAATGGAACAAATTTTGGTTTTGAGTGAATGAGAAAAGGTGGAAATTTAAAATTTAGTATAGAAAGAGGCCTTTCCGAAAATGTGTACAACAAGTACAGTGAAGCAGTACATATTATTTTCACACTTGATTTTCTATTGGCCAGAATATTGTTGTGTATGGGGTTTGAAGAAAATCTATCCTTGATTTCACACTGTGCGAAAAAATATTTTTTTACCCAAACGGTGAACTTTTGAGTGATAATTATTTAATTGTTTTATCTTTTGTGACGGAGGTATACTAACGAGTTCGTACCTATACTATGTACAATATAACTATTACGGCTTGCAAAGCTTCTCCCAAATCGAACGATCTTTCGAAATGCCTGATTTCTTGGAAATTGATTAATTTGGTGTTGCAGAGATAGGAAGGAATCATATTCTTAGAGTAAAGTACCACATTTTTACCAAAACCTATCCTGACTCTGACAGTTATAATGGGCGTCAGGTCTAAAAAATGTGGCTATAATATCCATCATTATACGTGTGATCAACACCCAACTATCGATATCTGAACGGATGTTGACAAAATTTTACAGAGGTTTTTCTGGGATATATATTTTGTCTTGTCCCAACTATTATTGATGTTGTTGTGGCTATCAGGTTGGTAAACATTCAAATTGTCTGCAATATGTATTTGAGAGATATTCCTATATCAAAGGCGATTTTTCTGTATTTTGTGGATATACTTCTAAGACAATTTTGGCCTTATTTGAAAAAATTAATTTTAATTTGAGTAGTAATTTAATATGTCCAAAGCAATTCAAAAGTGACTACATGGCTTGCAATACGCATTTAAAGATAAAGAAAAAATGTAAAGGGTCTATTTTATTTTTCTTTTTTTTTTTAACAATAGGAGAATTGTGTGAAATAAAATTACAAAATATTTCAAAGGTCTAAAATAAAATAAATAAAAAAGATTTGTTTCCGCCCGGGTTCGAACCGGGGACCTTGTGCGTGTGAAGCACACGTGATAACCACTACACTACGAAAACTTATGCCAACAGCGCGCCAAACAACCTATTTCACATTAAGGCAAACTGGTGAATGTAGGATTGCACATTGGGAAGTGACATTGTGTGTTGCGATAATTTATTTTTAGACTTCTGGTTTATTTAGGCGAATTGTACACATGTACAAATTAAAAACTGTTCCTTTTAAAATAAAATAAAATAGTCATTTTAATGAAGCAAAAGAAATGCTAGTATGAGTGCCTGCTTTATTCGCTGTAATCTTTATAACAGTAGCTTGTTTATATGCAATAATAAAATACTCTTTTTTAGGTGGTTTATGTGTGCAATGTACCTATAGCGCAGTAAATTGATCAACAAAAGCAACCACAAAACCATGTATGGAGTTTTTTTTTATCAAATTCTATATTTCTACCACAAGTCGCAGGGATGATTAGTAATTTAAATTCCAGGTTCCTTCTACAAATAATGGATATTTTTGGGGTGTGTTTTGTTTGTAATCTTGTGCGCTCGCTCTCGCTATTATTTCTCTTTAAGTCGTAATTTAGGTCAGTATATCCAACTTGGCCACTAAAAACTCTGTTTCCGCCCGGGTTCGAACCGGGGACCTTGTGCGTGTGAAGCACACGTGATAACCACTACACTACGGAAACGGCTTGCATGCGTTTTTAGTATAGGCAATTTAAATCTATGAAGTAATCTTAGATAGAAGCACAACAGGGGAGAAATGCAGTAACAAGTTCTAACTTTAAACAAGTCAGTAACGAACAAAAAATACAGTTTTTATACGGCGGTAAGTGAATAAAATTCGCATCCGTATCGGTTTCACCAATTTTAACCGTGCATTTTTTTTGGAGTATGCTATTGTCATTTTATGGGGCGTATGCGCCAAAAACATTACGATTTGGTCCAAACTAAGCAGACTTTATTCAAGTCGGGCATTGATCGCATGATTCAAAATTCATTTCAATTAGACAAACGTAGTATGATTGAATCATTATAAATCTATACCTGAACCGAGTTGTACACATTTTAACAGAGGAATTTCAAGGATGTATTAGAAATTGCAAATGTTAAATTACAGTTCATTTTATTAAAACATGTACCTAAAATCCCCAAATTTGTTAAAATCGGAGTGTACCTTTATACGGCGATTATGCCTAAATGTGGACCAATCTTCATATTTTTTAAATTTTTTATTCATAGAACAGTGTTGGCATGTTTGTTCAGGATACCGTAGTATTTTGTTTTTGTAAAATAGTTAGGCTTAATGTCATTGTTGTTGTTTTTATAAAAACAACGTTTGTTTATTAGTGGAGAAGGATGGTAATGTTTACCAGCGGGTAAGTTTTTTGTCATAGACTTCCCACGTTAATCTCAGTGGAACACTATTTAGAATTTAATTATTTATTCTCTGCTTGTATAATTCTTTTTATACCTTTGAATAGGAGGATATATTAAATTTGTCATTCCGTTTGTAGCATCCCTAAATATTCGTCGTAGACCCCATAAAGAATAATTCTAAGTCCATTTAACGATGTCTGTCTGTCCATCTGTCTGTTGAAATCACGATACAGCCCACATTATTTGACGTAGAGCTTTTAAATTTGACACATTGGTTTGTATTATTTTTTTATAGCCCACATGTAATGGTACCTCCCGATATTCGGTATTTTGATGAATTTTTTTCACATTTTTTCACGGATTTGTCTAAAAGTTGGTATTTGTAGTTCGATGGCGGAACATGGTATGTATAGGTCCACATTTTGGTATGGCCCCCATATAACGGTACCTCACGATAGTCCGTTATTTGATAATCCTAGTCACATTTACCCACGAAATTATCTCAAATTTGGTATTGAAGAAGATTTGGTAGATGACAATCCTTTAATTATAAATTTGTCTATGGAGGTTCCCGTTTTGATATAGCTCCCATACAACTTTATGGTTTTTTGAAAAGTTTAACAGCATTATCGAAACTGTTTTTTTAGTATTTGTAGTTTAAAGTGGAACACATTTTTATTTAGATACTTTTATATAAAAATGCTTTCATTACCCAAAGGTGGATGGTATTAAAAGTTCACCCCGGCTGAACAAAATGCTTCTTTACTTGTTAATATTTTAATTGGTGGTTGTTTAATGTTGCCTCCTTCATGGCGTCATAAAAATGATAATATTTTTTCCCTAATTATCCTTCGTTTTTTCTGGACAACGACCTGCAGAAAATTCGAATTTTAATTAATTTTCCTTAATGACTCACCCAGCGTAAATCTTTACGTTATAGGACCAAATTTCTGCTAGATCGCATCCCCAAGTCATTTTTATGCATCTGACCCCTACCCTAATCAGCTGTTTTTGAACATGCATTCAGTTTCTATCCCAATACCTACAATTTCACATGCAGTCGTCTGCATAATTATTTTTTCTTTTTATACCCTACAGTTGAAATAACGCTTTTAGACCCTAGGTCGATCTAGACATTTGGAGTCGATCTAGCGATGTCCGTCCGTCTGCCTGTCTGTCTGGCTGGCTGCCTGGTGCGCACGATAACTCTCGAAGGGAGTATCGGATTTGGTTCAAACTTGGTACATCGTAATATTTTTGTCCACTCCTTCTGGTAACTCCCCCAAAAATGGTCGACATTTTCAAAAAAAAAAATTTTTTCACAGAAGGAGAAAAAACAATTGGATTTTGCTCCAACGTTGCAAATCCTAATATTTGCGTCAGTGCTAGGTCAGGTGTGAAAATAGACAATATCGGTCCACTCCATCAAGTACCTCCCCCACATTTTGAGTAATTACAACTCTTATAAAATGTGATGTAAGAGTATGACTTTCTTTAAATTTCACACATCCCAATATTTATATTAACCCAAGGTCTGGTGTTAAGACCTGGTACCTCCCTCAAAAAAGGTCGAAATTAAAAAAAAAAAAATTTGCACAGAAAGAGAAACTATACTCCGATTTTGATCAAAGTTTTGAATAACAAAAACTTTTGTAAAATCCGAAATAAGCATCAGGTTCTCTTTATATTTAATGCATCCCATTATTTCCACTAACAAAAAACAAAGGATCCGTTGTGAAGATGGGATATATCGATCCGCTCCTTCTGGTACCTCCCCCAAAAAGGATCACAATTTTAAATATCCATGAAGCTCATAAAAAGCGAAATTTGCATCCGATTCCATTCAAGACTTGGTACATCCCAATATGTCCACTAACAGAAGATCTGTTATAAAGATGTTAGAGACCGGACCATTTAATTTGCTATCTGCCCCACATAGGCTTCAAGATTTTGAAAAACACAACGATCAAAGAAAGCGAAATAAGCAATCAACACTCTTCAAATTTCACACACACAAACATTTTTGCTAATACAATGTCTGTTGTGCAGATGATATATATCTGTGAACCCTTTCTGATACCTCACTCACAAAGGGTTACAATTTTCCATACTTTAATCTATCATAACTTGCGAAACAAGTCAGCGATTTTTTACAACTTGCTATATCTGAATATATCTCTTTTTGTCAGAAACCTGAGATCAATATGGAATCTATGATTTTCCATAAATTGGATATAAATGTTCGATTTTTTGTAATATCTTTCGTTTGCAGATTGCAACTACACTTACACACTTTAGATTGGTCTTAGCGATGGAAACCATA
Organism: Musca domestica; assembly: GCF_030504385.1. NCBI lineage: Eukaryota > Metazoa > Arthropoda > Insecta > Diptera > Muscidae > Musca > Musca domestica. Next base: position 11,886,738 of record NW_026712258.1, read on the forward strand.
AAATGACGATGTCCTTCCAGCTTTATTATTCTTGGCGAAAATAGTCACCGTCAAAACTAGGCAAAACTTTGCAAACTTCATTTGTTTGACCCTAGGACAAACCCTATTGAAATTGGTGGCATTAGATAGATATGCGTCCCATATATATTTCCCCCTAATTCAATATAATTGATACAATACCCGTGCTACATTTGATCAATTAATTATGTCTGCCACTATGAGACCAATTCGATTCAGATATAACTATAGCTTATATAAGCTCGTTTCATCTTATTATACCCTCTATCATAGTATGGAGAGTATATTAAGTATGTCATTCAATTTTTAACACCTCGAAATATACGAAATATAATATAGTATATATATATATATATATATATATATATATATATATATATATATATATATATATATATATATATATATATATATATATATATATATATATATATACTTGATCAGCATAAAATTGAATGTTGATTTAGCGATATCCGTCGCTCTGTGGAAATCACTCTATCTTCCGAACGAAATGAAGTAGGAAGATACAATTTTACTCTAATGTATATTATATCTGCAGGACTTTTGGCATTGAAAATGGGCCATGCAGGTCCACGTCTTCGTATAGCCCCCATATAACCCCTAGCCCCCTCCCGACATTAGGTATTTTGATGATTTCAGCGACATTTTTCACCGGAATTGTTTCAAATTTGGTATTTGAAGTTCGTAATGGATTCTACAGCCTAAGACAGAAAATTGTCTGTGCAGGTCCACGTCTTCGTATATTCACCAATTTTTTTCCAGTTTCGCACTTGAATGTTGTAATGGTTTATGCCAAAAGTTGCTACGGCTACATTCGGCATTTTTAAGATTTTAACATAATTTTTAACGGATTTAATTTTTTTTGAAAATTGCCAAATTCGTTCCAAATGGTGGAGGGTATTCAAAAATCAGCCCTGCCGAACTTAAAGCTTTTTTACTTGAACAGTGTTGGCTTGTTTGTTCGGGATACCGTAGTATTTTGTTGTTGCTAAATGGTCAGGCTTTATCCCTTTATTGTTGTTTTTATAAAAACAACGTTTATTTATTAGTGGAGAACGATGGTAATGTTTATCAGGGGGTAAGGTAGGGAATACCTAGGTTTCGGAAAGAGCCACCAATCCTCATCAGTTTCCTTGTTTTTTGTCTGGGATATTCTCCCCAGAAGTTATTTTAAAAATAACTTCTATGACAAAAAACATTTTTTATCCAAGTGACGAGATCGTAAGCTTTTTTACTCGTTTTTTATTTAAGTCTTCTTGAAATCTTAAACCTGTAGCAATCATATTTTTTACGAAAGGTCATATACAAAAAAATACATCCACCAAATTTAGTGGAAAATATTTATTATTATTTCCATCCGATTTAACCGTCATACGCATTCGATAACAAATGTGTTAGTTTGATTAAATTCATTCAAAATCCCAATATAAACTTACATTTTTTATGAGTACAACACTGCTAAATATGCATCGTGGGATGTAGGGGTCCAAGTCCGCCCCATGCCAATATTTGTCCTTTCCTTACTGTTTTTTTAAGGGTGAGTTTTGTTTGTGTCTTTGTAATGTGTTCAGAGGCGCAATTGGGATCCCACGACCAATATGGCAACTAAAAACTCTGTTTCCGCCCGGGTTCGAACCGGGGACCTTGTGCGTGTGAAGCACACGTGATAACCACTACACTACGGAAACGGCTTGCATGCAATTTTGGTATAGGCAATTTTCTTCTCAATGAAATAATAAAACCAAAGGAAACAAGTTAAAAAGCAGTAAGTAAATATAATCTGTTAAAAATACTGTTAAACTCTTAAAAATACCGATTATAGCCGTTATATTGAGGTCTATAAGAATATAGCCGTTATACTGGGGTCTACATGGGCATTGTTTGTCATAAGCCGTTACCATATTCAAATTCGAAACTTGAAATAAACGGTGAATAATGTAGCTAAAATCATTAAAATACCGTATATAGGGAGGTATCGTTATATCGGAGCTATATGAAGACCTAGACCAGCATATACAATTTTCTGTCATAGGCTGTAGCATCAATTACGAAGTTCAAATACGACATCTCAAACAATTTCGGTGGGTATTGTACCTAAACACGTCAAAATACCGAATTTATGGAGGTACTCATATATATGGGGCCTAAACGAAGACCTGGACCTTCATAGACAATTTTCTATCACAGACTGTAGATCCCATTACGAATTCTAAAAACGTTTGAAACAATTCCGGTAAAATCATCAAAATACCGAATATGGGGAGGTACCGTTATATAGGGGCTATACGAAGACGTGGACCTGCATAGAAAATTTTCTGTTATAGGCTGTAGTATCCATTGCGAACTTCAAATACCTAATTTGAAACAATTCCGGTGAATAATGTCGCTAAAATCATCAAAATACCGAACCGTTATATGGGGGCTATATGAAGACGTAGACGTAGACTGTAGTATCCCTTTCGAACTTCAAATACCAAATTTGAAACGATTCCGGTTAATAATTTGGCTAAAATCATCAAAATACCGAATATCTGGAGGTACCGTTATATGGGGGTTATATGAAGATGTGGACCTTCATGGCCCATTTACGAACTTAACCTGCCTACTGGAAATAAACATGTGTGCAAAATTTTAGCGTTCTATCTTAATTCGTTCCAAAGGTAGCGTGATTACAACAGACAGACAGACAGACAGACGGACATCGCTAAATCGACTAAGAATTTTACGCTGATCAAGAATATACACTTTGTTGGGTCTGACATGAGTATTTCGAGGAGTTACAAACTTGACAAATTAAGTATCAATTTAATTTATGTTCAAAAATAATAATCAGATGACTTTGTGTAGTCTGAATAGAATTGTTGCTACAGGACGAGTTGGTTGGATTTCGTGGGTGTAATGCATAAACAATTTGCAACTACTCAAAACCGAGGGTTCAACATTTCATATTTTTTCTACTTATGTTACTCATTTAGTACGCATTATATCAGCCTTACACAATCACATATAATACTTCTCTAGCTCACCCTATTCACTATCTCCATATCCTACTATATTAAGTACTAGTTAACACTCCATATATTACGATGAACCTCACGCACAACTGGTATCCTTGTCTGGCGTCAGTAGGAGTCGACCCCATCTTTTATACAGATGGATGACGATTGTAAAATATTTGACTACTAGCTTTGGCCTTATGGTTAAAAGGGTATATATTATATTATCGAATTACCGGTCTTTTTGGATGAAATCCATTTCAGGACTTGTCAGTCATGTCTGTCTCATGTTGAGTAAAGAGAGTATCCGATGTAGTTAAAACTTGACACCTCGTAAAAAGAATACACCTAATGACTCTTGAGAAAATTTAATTGGTGTGTATAAAAAGCAAATAACTAAAACAGCTGTTTCCGCCCGGGTTCGAACCGGGGACCTTGTGCGTGTGAAGCACACGTGATAACCACTACACTACGGAAACGGTCGAACGCGTATTTATCGTCAAACTAGCAGCAGAGTTCGGTATTTCCCATATTGGGGTACGATTGCAGTGCAATACTAATTAAGCAGTATTTATTATTTTCAAAACGCCCAAATGTATGCAATAAAAGAACAGTGTCAAAACTCAAGTCAGTTGAACGTGTGATATATATTGCGGATTAATAGTGGCGCCTAATCACTATTTCTATCTGTGTTAAGGGTGCATCGAATTATTGAACTGATACCTACTTTGAAGATGGGTTCTTAGATATTTCTATATTAACTTTCCGTTAATGAAATCTAGAAAATGTTATAGAAAACCATTGATAAAGGTGATGATAGTTCCTTCATTAGATGGTTTGTACATGTGAAAGTATTTATTTTTAATAGTTTTTTGAGTACGTTACAAAAGTCTTACTTAAAGGAATACATACTAGAAAAAATATGCATTTTGATTGGATATGAAGTTTCCGTAGTGTAGTGGTTATCACGTGTGCTTCACACGCACAAGGTCCCCGGTTCGAACCCGGGCGGAAACAGTTCAATATTTTTTTTTGAACTGGACTATTACAACAAATTCAAACATTTTGTGCCAAGGCTTGTTAGCAAACACATTTTTCACTTTCTACTTTTAGCATATTTATAGCATACCTTCAATGGATCCCAACAATTTTATACCCTCCACCATAATAATTTTGTCATTCCGTTTGTAACTCCTCGTATACCTTATGTCAGACCAAACAAAGTATATATATACTTTTTATCAGCGTAAAATTGTAATTCGGTTTAGCGCTGTCCGTCTGTCTGTGTTAATCACGCTATCTTTGGAACGAATTGAAATAGAAGGCTAAAAGTAAATGGTTAAGTTCGTAAATGGGTCTCGTTTTCCTATAGCTCCCATATAACGGTACATATCAATATTCGGTATTTCGATAATTTTTGCGACATTATAGACCTTAATGAAATATTAAGATCTTAATGGATACTTAAACCTCTGACGGAAAACTGTCAATGCAGGTCCATGTCTTCGTATACTCCATATATAACGGTATCTCGATATCTTGATGATATTAGCGACATTATTTACCGGAAGTGTTTTAAATTTCGTATTCGAATGTCCTAATGTGTACAACAACCTATGACAAAAAAAACTGTGTATGCGTATTACGACGATGTTTTTAATTTTTTCAAGTTCCTTCCAAATGGTGGAGGGTCTTTTTACTTATTAATCCTAAATATGTACATGTAAAAAATCAGCTAAGTTTTAATCAACGCCCTTAAAATTTTTAAATTCTAAATATCAGGTGTTACAGTTATAAGGACTTCTATAACTGATTATCTGCTAGAAAAGTCGGTACCTATTACGAAGTCCAAATACAAAGATTGAGATTCTCTGTTAAAAAACAGCTAAAATCTTCAAACAAGATGTAGATGGGAACTCAAAAATTTTGAAATAATTTGGGTGAAAGTGTCGTTAAAATCATCAAAATACCGAATGAAGAGAGGTATCGGTACATGGGGGCTATACGAAGATGAAGACATGTTTGAGCAATTTTTTTGCCATTGGAAGTAGTATCCATTACGAACTCCAAATACGAAATTTGAAACAATTTTGGAGAAAAGTGTTACACAAATCATTAAAATATTGGTACAGTTATATGGGGACTATACCGAAATTTGTGAACATATAGGGAGGACAAACTGCAAACTTAATCTTCTGGTACAGTATTATGGAGACTATACCAAAACTTGGACCTATATGGCTCATTTTTCAATAAAAAAATTTCTACGGACCTGAAATACATCTGAATAAAATTTTATTAACCTACCTCATTCTGTTCGAACCCTTAGTGATTTCCACAGTTGGAGGGATGTGGCTATAATGACATATAACTTAATTTTGATCAAGAATGTATGTTAACTTTGTGGGGTCTAAAATTACTATTTTCAGCAGTTGAAAACAGAACGGTAAAACTTATAAAACGTCCATAGAATAGCTTACATCATGTAAATGTAAGTCTTTAAAAGTCCTTATTTACGTTTCCGCTGCCCAGTGTGAAGTATGTTTAACAGCAAAATACAAGGTTCTAGGTGTAATTTTTAAGGACTATCGAACAACTTTTTATTCCGCATATCACGTCTTTGTAAATATAATGGTTGTTCGGTTAGAAGAAAACCCTTCATTTGATAAAATTTGTGTGCTACTCAACATCGAATACCTCCTAAACATGTTGTCCCTCTTTGATTTGGGTGGAATGAATACTTAAAGATTCAGAAAAATATGTTGACCTAAAAAATCTAACTCTTTTGGACACCACCCACTGACCCCTCATCTAATCGAATCTACAAACCAAGTTTTCTTCCTTCTGCCTTTTTAACAAATGAATGATATAAACACAAATCATATTATCTCAAGGCGAACAACATAACCATCTGCCGTTCTAGTTTTCCTCCCTCCTTAATTATGCAACCAAAAGATAAAAGTTTGCTCTATGAATTCACTTTAGATTCTAACACTTATCTTCCACCAAATGGCCGCCACTGCCGCTTATCTCTGGAAATATCCATAAATATCGCATAAATGTCTACAGCCTCCTGCATTCGTTTGTTTTCAAACAACAATTTGCATTTAAAACAATTAATAAATCGCTTAGAGTACTAACCTCACCGCACCCCACCCTCACCACCTTTCGCTGTTCGGAAAGAGTTTAGTAAATAAATTTCAAATTCGCATTTGGCCATAAACAGCAGCTATTTGCTTCGAGTCGTTATTAAAAATTATGTCCATTAATTACATCTAATGGGACAATCAATCTTTTCTATGCGGAATATAGGAAATATTTTTATTGAATTAGCTCAGCTTAGAACAGAAGCAACAACAAAAATGCGAGCAGTGAAATAATGAAATTATTGGAAGATACATAAAATTAAGATAAGCGTTTAAGAATTTATAACAAGTTGCGGCTGCCGGTGGCGGCGGCGGCGATAGATAGACAGACAGCAGAAATGTCGATGTTGACAAATTACCGATAGTGGAAACATCGAACTGCAGGTATGGACCAGGTTAAGTCACACGTTGCCAATCAAGGCGGCGGTCATTGTCAACGGTAGACAGACAGTGTAACAAGCAAAGGCTATTCTATTAAGTTTTTCGTAGAAAATAAACTACTATGAACAAGTGGATTTAGCATTATGCTCTCTGCCACGAGAAACTACATAGGCAGGTTATACCCACATAAAATAATATGAACTCTATTGCAATTTCAACAGACCCCATTGGGTCTCCAACGCATGAAATATTCGTCGTATTGCATCATGAATGAGAAAGTTTATATACCCTCCTTCTCAATGAAGTCTGATGAAATGGTATCAATTGAATTAAAAATTAAAAATCGGGGTCGTAGAGTTTTAGTCAAAGTCGAAGTAAGAGACTAAGAGACAGCTTCTCGAGCAATTTGCTGGAGTGAGAGTCGTGGTAAAAACAAGACTCCCTACATATTTCCTCATTTTGGAATATTTTTTTTTAATTTTTGTTATGTCTAAGTAATTCTGTTAAACCACCAAAGGTTGGGGGATGTAGACCTTAAAAAAATTGAATTGAATTGGGGATGTAGACCTTCTATGGGATTGTATGATGTAGGTTGCTATGGAAATATGTACTTATGTGTACTAAATGATGCTAAATTTCACACAAATTGGAATTGTGGTGAACCAATAGAGCTGGAATTATTAAATTTGGAAATAAGATTTCCATGGCTAGTATTGGGGAATGGAAATGGTACTAAATTTGGTACAAATTGGATTTGGGCGAACCTATAGGGCTGGAGTTCTGAAATTTTGAACTATTTTGGAACGAAAAGTACCAAGTGGTACTAAATTTGGTATAAGTTATCTTTGTATATAAAACAAGTAAAAAGTCAAACTTTGAATACCCTCCACCATTTAGAACGAATTTATCAATTTTCAAAAAAAAAAAAAAAATAATAATAATAATTAAGTAATAAATAAAATAAACAACAATAAAGGGATTAAGCCTGATCATTCTGCAACAAAAAAAATCCGTTAAAAATTCTGTTAAAATCTTAAAAATACCAAATGTAGCCATTATATTAGGGTTTATACGACGACGTGGACCTGTATAGGTTATTTTTGTATAAGCCATTACAACATTCAAATGCAAACCTTGAAAAAATCGGTGAATAATGTAGCTAAAATCATCAAAATATAAGGGGCTATAGCAAAACGTGAAGCTGCATGGACAATTTTCTGTCATAGGCTGTAGTCTCCATTACGAACTTGAAATACCAAATTTGAAAGAATTCCCGTGAATAATCTAGCTAAAATCATCAAAATACCGAATATAGGGAGGTACCGTTACCTGCATGACTGATCGAGCACAACGCCCAGACGAAATGGCTGACGTTAGAATCTTGAAATTTTGAGCGTGGACCAGTCTTATTGTGTAGACGTGTGATAAGACTGGGTTTTTGGAAATTCGAACTAAAAGGGCACGAAACAAATAGTAAAATAAAGTAGGAATTGAATACTTTGTATTCGACAAACGGAATGAGCTAGAACTCTAAAATTTGGAAAAGGAGTCACTGTTGAAGTGCTGGATGTATGTTCCAAAGTGTTGATGAAAATTCGAACTTAAGGGTTACGAAAAATTCTAAAATGGTACTAAACTTCTAATATGGTATCATATAGTATTATGTGAACGGATATAGCTTAAAACTTGGAATTTGGTATATATGAAGGTGGCTTGGGAAATTTGTTCTAAGTGTACGAACTGTACTAAATTTGTAACAGTGTGTTTAATTCAGCCTAAGCTGAGATTTTCACATTTTGTATTGGGGCCACTGCTGATGGTGGGTTTTGTGACAAGGATGTGGTTTTGGAAATGTGTACCACAAGTGCACGAAAAGTACTATATTTTTGGTAAAATTTGATATTGAGTGCACATGTAGTGCTTTAAATCTAAAATTTGGCATTGGGGCCGCTGTTCAAGTGTAGTCTGGACATATGGAGGTGGTTTCGGAAAAGTTTACGAAAATTGTCCGAAAAATACTGAATGGTACATTATTTCGTGTTGGATGAAGGAATAAAGATACAATTTTGAAATTTGATATTTAGATAACTGTTGGTATCTGTTAGTCTGGAATTTGGCGGTGGTTTGGAAATGCGCCCTATATCTCTACGAAATTGGTATTGAGTGAACGGATAGAGCTGGCATCCCGAAATTTGATGTTATGGATTTGAGATATGGTGTTGATCTTGAAAATGTGTACTATAATTTCCGAAACGTACTAAATGGTACTAAATTCGGTATTGGATGGAGGAAATGAGTTGAAATTCTGAAATTTGAATGGATGTCACTGTAAGTTTATGTGGATGAGAATAGTAGCTGGTTTTGGATATGTGTACTATAATTATACTAAATGATACTGTATTTTGCAATGGGGGGAAGTTAATGAGCTGTAATTATTAAATTAGACATGATTGTCACAGTTGGTGTCTTGGTTGGTTTCAGATATACGTACCAAATGTTACAAAATTTGTTATCGGGTGAGGGGATAGAGCTGAAATTTGACTGCTGGCTTACAGGATTAATATATATGGAGACGTTGAAAATTTTTGGACAAGAAAATATTTTGTCCATTAAAAGATTATTTGGCTTCAAATAATTTAATACATCTGCAACTGTACGAAATTGTGGATATGCGTAACGTTTTCTTAAGAATAAAACTTCCACCTACTGAGAGCTGTAAATATCAAATAACAGAACTAAGTGCCCGTAATATTTTACAATTTATTTAATGTTGTTGTAGCAGCTCATACTGTTGTCTTCGTTCCGACTCAAAAAGGATGAAACCTTTACGGGTTTGGTCCACAGCGATACTGGAGTTAGTTAAGCTGGTTTGACTGAGCAGCGAAATAGGTGCAGCGTGCCATATGGACCTGTGCCACAAGCTGAGCAGATGTTCTGCACATCGCTGTCAATTCGGGCCCAATAGGAATTAAAGGGGATGCACCATTCGAATCTTAACTGAGCCAAAACTACTCGGGTTTTTCAGGCAGCTCTTAATACGAATTATTATTGAATATGCATGTGGCCATAAAACAAACTAATACATATAAATTCTTTGAGCCACAGTAGAATACCTTCTATAAATGAATATTTATTTCATGCAAAACCATGAATTATCTCCCTTGTTAAGAACGTGATTTACAAATTATTTAATTGGCAATTCCGAACAATATTTATGATTTAAAAATATTATCAATTGACTTTGCTGCACTTTACTTTATGGCTTTATTATGTGAATGTTCGTGGCCGAGACAGACACAGCACTTCTGCAGATTAACATTTCGGACATGGGGTTGCGATACGAAATTCACACTCCCACACTACCTGACTGGCTAAAGATTGGTTGTCATAACGCCAAAGACGAGCGCCTTTGGCCAAAAACTGAAATCGAATATTCTTGGACAAATTTACGGTAGTTACGAGGCGTTTAGCGATGATTGGTGCGACTAAGACGGACGTTAAATGCATTTTAATTCAATCATAAATTTTGACATTTAAATGCTGTTGACAGACGGCGATGCTACCTCAACTGGAATTCTGATTGTCTGTTAATGCAGAGTCCATGGTTCGTGTGAACGTGTGACCGGCAATGACAAATATTTTGTAGCCGGCAATTAAAATAAATATTTTTTCGTATATCTGTCAGTTCGTTTAACTGTTATTATGCAATTTTTAGCTGATTTACGGACACATCAAAAAGAACTAATTTATTAAATTTCCATAAATAAATTAATGGATAGCCATAACTGGGAAATGTTCGAAAAAAATCGTTAAGCATTTTTTTTTTTGACAACGTGATTTATATTCTACATGGAATGACTCATTGAAAATATGTTCCAGAATAATGCCACATTCGGACAAACACTTAAGACATATTGCAGAACTTCGAATTCGATTAACGATTTGTAAACATATTTCGTTATACCAAGTTTCGACCAAATCCGATACTGTCTTCGAGACTTGTCCATATTGTGCATTAGATAAAAACGCAGAAGAATAGACAGACATGGCTAGATCGACTAAAATATGTAGTGAAACGGTCTAGGATCTAAAACCATAATTTCGATGAGGCAAATTTTGGCCGTATCAAATTATATATACCCTCTGCAGACATGCGGCTGGTGGTATAATGATAAATGGATTTTGACCAATAATTTAATTTGTAGGTTTGTCCAATTCTGGTCCTGATTTAATGTACATTTTTAAGCTAAACTTTAATTTTTGTATTACTTTAAGATAGCTCTCTAATAGAGGTCGGGTGAACAGTGTATGAGTTGGAGGTGAAATTATGAAACGTATGAGGGCTATATAAAAATCTGAAATAATTTTTGTCGCATTTGGTCCAGACAACCAGCTAGTTAAAACTATTTTACATCTCCAATTCAATCTATACATAAAAATATAAAAGATTAGTGAAATAACTGACTGACTTAACACCAACCAAAACATGAAACGGCTGAAGCTGGAATCTTGAAATTTTTCACGAGGGTCAGTCTTGGGTACGTAAATGTACTAAAAATTTAATTGAATAAAAGTGTGAAATTTGGAGTGAGAGTCATTGATGGAGTGCAGGATATATGTACCAAAGGGTTTCTGAAATTCGAATTTTAGGCTACCAAATTTTCTAAAATAGTACTAAACTTTAATAAAAAACGGCCCTAATTTTTACATTTTTTTTTTAATTTTATTGAATGAAAGCAAAAAAATGTCGGGAATAGTATGAAATTTTAGAATAAGTTTAGATTTGTTTGAATTTGTCACCTTTGGCACGAATGATGGCCTTCAAACGGCCAATGAAACCGTCACACGCTGCCCGAATGTTGCTCGGTATTTTGGCCCGGTATTTTGGCCCATTCCCAGCGAAGCGCTTGCTTGAGGTGATCGACACTTTCGCATTGTGCGCTGGAAATGAAGCGAGGAACCTCATTTTGTAACCATTCTTGGATGGCGCGCGCTGAGTGCGATTGTGCTGAGTTCTGTTGGAATGTCCAAGGTCTGCGGCCAAAATGTTTGCATGCCCAAGGCTTTAATACATCCTCCACAATATTTTCGTTTTAATATTCGGCATTTATTCTGATGACACGGTTGATTAATACGAGCAGAGAGCGACCATCGGCTGTTATGGATCTGGCTTCTGGTGGCCAACCGAAGGTGCACATTTTCAGCTGACCTCTTTGACAAGTAAACACGATAATTTTGTTTGCTTACAAGCTGCTGGACAACGAATGGGGAAAACCAAATTCGGAAGTTCACTACTTTCGGCCAAGCTAAGCAACTCTTTAGCTCTTTTGAGTCTATTTCCTTTCTGTTGCGGTGTAAGTTCTTGCACTTTTTGGAATTTCAATTCATTTTCAGTTCGAGTTCATTTTTCAATATTTGCCGAATGGAATATTTCGATACGTTCAGCTCAGTAGACATTTTTCGGCCACTGCGACGCGGGTTTCGATCAAGTCGCTTCTTTACTTTTCGAACCATTTCTGCTGATGTAGCTGTTTTCTTCCGTCCGTTTCCTTGACGTCGGACTACGCTACCAGTATCACGGTAACGAGCGATGGTACGAGGCACAAAAGATTTATTCGCATTTAAATGCTGCTCTAACGATAGCCACTTGTGGTTTTCACGCTTGAATCACGCTTGAATTCCATCACGAATAACTTTTTTTTCTGGAAAATTCTCACCAGAATGCTTTTGTATGCTTGTAAACACTGGAATAATTTTAACAGCTGTCGGACGAGTGGCTTAGAAATGACAGCAGTCTGAAGTTGGTTGCAGTTTTTTTCATCTTACCCTGTATATATTGTACCTATTTTGATATATATCCGATATTTTGGCTATAAGCATCACAGTGATGGTCAGAAGTGACATTTTAATGTATTTGCGATTTAGTGGAATTTTTTGTATATTTTGACATATAAGTAATAGTTTTTTTACCCGCTAAGTATTGTCGATGACAGTCCAAATTGGTAGGCTTCTGCCCAGTCCTAATCTTTAACTCTATGCAAATTTTATAATTGTGGCCTGCAGAGTAACAGCAAAATCTGGAAACTTTTCTGTTTTTGGCCATTTCTACCCCTTAATATTTTGCGATCATCTCCAAAAATGTAGGGTTCTATTCTGACCCTAAATTTCGTGAGGATCGGGCCATAATTGCGAACTGTAGCGTCATTACAAATTAACATGGACAGGCGGACGGAAGGACATACACAGCTAGATCGACTCAGCTCGGCGAGATAGGAAGATCCATACATAATTTCCTATATTACGAGGTGTTACACAATTTGTTGACCCAATCAAACTTATAATGCCCCCAACACATAGTGTTGTAGGATATAAAAACATATTTTTAAGTCGGGGTCTCAGCACACAATGTTGGTAAATTGTTTAAAATACATACGATGAATTTTGTACTCCAGTGTTACTTGCAATTCTAATGACGAATAACTAATTTCAAAGAACTTGCAGAGAGTTCATTGAACTCTAGCAAGATCGCGGGATAATAAAACCATTCAAATAACACCCCTGCCTCGCCAAGTTCAATACTCTTTTAATCTGCCAATAAAATTAAAAGTCCTCAGAATCAAACACACATTCACATCTTCAATAACCCCATTCAAATCGGCCATAAATCTGATAAAAATATCAAGATAATAATATTCAGGATTTATTAGATGCTCGAAATTCCCCAAAGACGAAAACATCCGTCACAGCCATGGCTGCAGCATTCATTCAAATCATTTTTATTTTTGGGTAGAAACAATGAGTAAAATCAAGAACCAAAACAAAACAAACAAAACAATCCCAAATTGGATTGAATGGTCAGCAGGAAGACAGAGAGAAAAAAGTACAAAACGAAAACATGTCACTAACGTGGGACAATTCCCGTAAATGGTGCAGACCGTAAACGCCGCCGTTTATAACGCTCCCACCACCACGCCACCAGAATAATTGCTTGGAAAGGTGTCAGTTTTGTAGTCTCTCTCATTTACACAATGGCAAGATTTTTGAAACAAAACGAAATGAATGAACTTTTCGTTTTATGCCTTTGTCGTAGCCCAAAATAAAGATGACGACAATGCCGAGGAAGAAGATCCCGGCGCAAGCGCAGGCAGCCACTTATGGAAACTGCCGTGATTGCGGCAAACTCAATTGCGTTGATGCTTTGATTTATTTTTATTGAATTCGTTCACATTGATCACTGATTACGATCAGTTGATGCCTCAAAAGAAAAAAAAAGAAACGAAAGAAAGGTCGCCATAAGCCACCATATCCATAATGATCAAATGATGTATGATCTGGTCTGGCGTTTATTTGGAATTTATTTTTATTCACCTCGAATCGATTCTCGGTAGATTACGCCAAAGAATTTTAGCGCAATTGAGGCGGCTTCCACTTAAATTCGAAAAGAAATTCATTGAGATGGCTCCAGCCAATGGCTGCTGCTGCTGGTGGTTGCCATCACCAATGGGTAACCAAGCAGCAGAACGTGTGGATTTCTGGATCACGTAGCCATGATTCATGTTTGCTCCTTTAGTCGTTTTTAATAAACTGCTAATTGATCAGATTAAATTGTTGTCCAAATACGTTTTTAATCGCGGCTAGCACGTGACGTGCTGGCTTCCAATTCTGGAGCACACACACCTTCATTACCCACAAATCTTTGTTATGAAGATGGATCAGATTTTTGGAATTCTTGGAGTTGTGGGTTAAGTCATTATGATGTTCTTTTATAAAAAAAGCTCAGGCGTGGGAGAAGAATTATTCTTAAGGTTTAAATGTTCCGTTTGGTGTTTTCTTAGAAAAATTTTATTTCGTAGATATTTGTGAGTGAAAACACATATTTGTGGTTTGTAGAAAAATTACCAATCATAGAAATGATAATGTTTGTGATAACGAAATACATGAAAATTGGAGGCTGAGATTTTGAACACATTCTTGTAATCCTTGATATCATCCTTAGTATTATGATTCCGCCAAGCTCTGTGATACCTGGATCTATCTGTGATACCTATCCCGGAACGCTTTTGGCAAAATTGGTTTAATTAGCTCAAGAACATTTCGTGTTTTGTTTCACTGTGAAACATCTTCAGTTTGTCCTTTAATTTAACCATCGTCTTACAAACGAACAACGTTAGTAAGTTTTTGGATTTTTTTTTATCAAAATGCGTCCTCTGTCAAGAAAGTTATTATTATTATTATTTTTTGTGAAAAAACGTATTTAGCGACGAAGCTCATTTTTGGCTCAATAGGTACGTAAATGAGCATAATTGTCGATTTTGGAACGGAGACCCGCTAGAAGCATTGCTAAAGCTATCATTGCATCCAGAAAATGTGACAGTTTGGAGTGGTTTATTGGCTGGTGGCATTACGAATTTAAAAATATATATTAATAATTATTATTATGAATTCAATTATGTCCTCCACTCTAGTTTATTTATTGATTTTACGATTCATTACTCATTCTCACTATCTCTCCAATTTTCTCGGTACTCCACAAATAAAAGTCCAACGGTGCCAAATCGAAATCTCCTTTTCAATTTTTGTGAAAAAAAAACTCTTTTATCGCCATTGACTGTAACGGCTACTCCCATAATTTGACTCATTGACTCAATTATGTCTCTGGAAAAAAATCCGCGCCAAGAGTGCGGGTTTTCTGTGTCCCCAATTGCGATATTTTTGCTTTTTATACCCTTAACCATATGGCTACGGAAGCTATATATCAAAACGTGCCTCATCAATTAACGGTTTTAGACCCTAGGTCTATTCGTACCCAATTCGTTTCAGTATATTTGGAGTCGATCTAGCGATGTTCGATCGAGTTCAGAGATGGGCAATATCGGTCCACTCCTTCTAATGCCTATCCCACAAAAGGTTGAGATTTAAAAAAATATATATATATTTTACTGTCCAGAAAGAGAAAGGAAAATCCGATCCGATGTATGAACTTACACTGCAACAGAAAGAAAATAGACTCAACAAGTAAAAAAGCTGTAGCCGGACTTTTAATACCCTCCACCATTTGGTACAAACTTGGCAATTTAAAAAAAAAAATAAAAATAAAAAATAAAATCCGTTAAAAATTCTATTAAATCTTAAAAATACCGAATGCCTATACGACAACGTGGACCTGCATAGGCAACTTTTGTCATAAGTTATTAAAATATTTAAATGCGAAACTTGAAGAAAAATCAGTTTATAATGTAGCTAAAATCATACCGAATATAGGGGGTACCATTATATGGGGGCTATACGAAGATGTGGACCTGCACAGACAATTTTCTGGCAAGGGCTAAAGTATTCATTACGAACTTCACATGCGAAATTTGAAACAATCCCGGTAAATAATGTCGCTAAAATCATCAAAATACCGAATATCGGGGGGTACGGTATATGGGGGCTATACGAAGACGTGGATCTGTTTTATGCTGCAGTATTTATTACGAACTTCAAATACCAAATTTGGAACGATTCCGTTAAATAATGTCGCTAAAATCATCAAAATACCGAATATCGGGGGTACCGGTACGAAGACGTGGACCTACACAGATAATTTTCTGTCTTAGGCTGTAGTATCCATTACGAACTTCAAATGTCAAATTTGAAACAATTCCGATGAATAGTGTCGCTAAAATCATCAAAATACCGAATATCGGTAGGTACCGTTATATAGGGGCTATATGATAACTTGGACCTACATGGCCCATTTACGAACTTAACCTGCTTACTGGCAAAATATACATGTGTGCAAAATATTAGCCTTCTTTCTCAATTTGTTTGAAAGATAGCGTGATTACAACAGACACACGGGCATCGCTAAATCGTCTTAGAATTTTAAGCTGATCAAGAATACATACACTTTGTTGGGTCTGACATGAATATTTCGAGGAGTTACAAACGGAATGACAAAATTAATATACCCTCCATGGTGGAGGGTATAAAAAAGCCACAGAGTTGTTTCGCTTGGCCGAAAGTGGCGAACTGCCGAATTTGGTTTTCTACGATGAGAAAACATTCGTTGTCCAGCAGTTTGTAAACAAACAAAATGATCGTGGTTACTTGCCAAAGAGGTCAGCTGAAAATGTGCACCTTCGGTTGGCCACCAGAACTCAAGCGCCGGCCATGGTGATGGCCGAAGATCGCTCTCCGTTCGTATTAATCGACCGTGGCATTAGAATAAATGCCGAATATTATCGCGAAAAATGTTCTAGAGGATGTATTAAAACTTTGGGCACGCAAACATTTTGGCCGCAAACCTTGGACATTCCAAAACTCAGCACACTTCACCCAAGAATGGTTACAAAATGAGGTTCCTCGCTTTATTTCCAACGCACAATGGCTACAAAAATCTCCGGATACCAATCCGTTGGACTATTGTGTCTGGAGTATTTTGCAAGGTTGGCACTAAAAAATACCAAAGTATCGATCACCTCAAGCAAGCGCGTGACGGTTTCATTGGCCATTTGAAGGCCATAATTAGTGCCAAAGGTGACCAATTCGAAAAAATCTAACCTTTTTTTTAAGGTTTGATGCTATTTCCGACATTTTTTGCTTTGATTCAATAAATTTAAAAAAAAAAAAAATTAAAAATTATGTCGTTTGACTTTGTTGCAGATTTTTTTATATCACCCTGTACATAGCGGGTTTTCGTGCATCAAATACATGAAATCGCCAGAATATGTGTATGGGAGCTACAACCAAATCTAAACCGAATTCAATATAATTTGGCAAATACATTTTTAGACAAATTCCAGCGCACTGTCCAAATGTCATTGAAATTTGGTGTACACTGCGTATTTGATGCATCAAATGCATGAAATCAGCCGAAATGTTTATAGGAGTTATTTCCAAATCTGAACCGATTTTAATATAATTTGGCAATTTATTTTTGTTCCAAATTTAGTTACACATTCCAAATTTGGAAACTGTATCTTTAATATATCAATAGATACGTGCATATAAAATCTAAGATTTTTGGAGATACCTTCGATTCTGATGCTAACATCCAGTTCCAAGTGGAATTTCAAAAATTTGTATAACCTATGTTACATTCAAGCGTTGTTGTAGTATACATGGAAATTTTCAAGAAAATCTGTTCAGCGGATTTCGAGTCCATAAATTACAAACAAACTAACAATCAAATCGTACACACAATCAATAGTACAAACATTTTCCTCTTTTTATACCCTACACCACAAGGTGGTCAGGGTATTATGTCTTTGTGCATTTGTTTGTAACAGGCAGAAGGAAACGAGTTAGACCCATAGTTCCTTTTGATGATCTGCATAGAATCACATTCTGAGTCGATTTATGCATGTCCGTCCGTCCGTCCGTCTGTCCGTCCGTCCGTCTGTCCGTCTGTCCATGTATTTTTGTAAACAAAGTACAGGTCGCATTTATTGCCCGATCCAGATGAAATTTTGCACAGATCTTTTGTTTGGCCCAAGGACGAACCCTATTGAAATTGGAGATAATCGGTCAAAATTTAGATATAGCTCCCATATATATCTTCGTCCGATTTGCCTTTTATTGTGCACCAAACGTGTAATATCAGCCCGAATTGTATGAAATTTTACATATACACCCAAATTAGGCCTGAAAATATGTATGCCAAGTTTGATCGAAATCGGTTCAGATATAGCTATAGCTCCCATATATATTGTTCATCCGATTTGTTATTTTTGTCCACCGCCGCCATAATATGCACTCTGCGACAACAATATTTGGGGAAATATATCAAATACAGCTCAGAAATACATTTGCTAAATTTTATCGAGATCGGTTCAGATTTGGATATAGCTCCCATATATAACTTCGTCCGATTTACCATTTATTGTGCACCAAACATCTAATATTTGTCCAAATGGGATGGAATTTGGCACTTAAGACCGAATTGAGTCTAGAAGCTAGTATGTCAAATTTGGTGAAGATCGGTTCAGATATAGCTATAGGTCCCATATATACTGTTCATCCGATTTGTCATATTTGTAACATGCACTCCGTAACACCGATATTCAGGGAAATATATCAAATACAGCTCAGAAATATCTTTGCCAAATTTTATCGAGATCGGTTCAGATTTGGATATAGCTCCCATATATATCTTTATCCGATTTCAAATTAATTGTGCACCAAATGGACAATACAATTCCGAATTTAAAAGATACAAATGTTTCGGCATATTTAGTCCTTTGAACTTTAAATTACAATTATAATCATAGCGTGTATGATCAAATTCTCCCATAAAATCTTATAATGGTTATGTGGAGCTCTACAAAATTAGCAAAGTGGTGTAGGGTATCATAAAGTCGGCCCAGCCCGACTTTAAGACTTTCTTTACTGGTTTTTAGTTAGAAGAAGAAGATAACTGTATGCAAATTTTTAAACTTGTCCATTATCGAGATATGTCCACGATTTATATATTTCCAACTCTTTTTAATTTAGAGTAAGACATAATTTGACACATACACATATTTCTCAAACAGAACATACTGAATTAGTGGAGAATATGTTCAGTATTAGAGAAAACAGCGTCATATAAACACGCACAACATATTACCCATTTGTAGTAAGAATTTAAAAAAACTCATAAAATCGAAAATATGTCGAACAACTTAGAACAAGGAAAATCGATTTGAAATACATCAAATCATAAAACCCGTTTGATGTCCCCAACATCCAAATCTCGATAGCCTAGACTTTATTTCCATTTCCCTGAACAAAAAATTCGATTTGGTGCCACAACAACATGTGTGCTGCTGCTGCAAAAAAAAAAGACGGAGAAAATTATTCTTAGCACGCTTCCTGGCACTGTTATTTGATGAAAATTAAGGCATTTAAAAGCAATGATGAAATCTGGGGATTAATTTTGACAAGGCGCTTGTAATTGTCATTCATCTTGGCCCTTAGCATGCGAGTGGTATGAAAAGCGCCCCATAATGTTTGATGAAAAATAAGAAATAGTTGCAGCGGAATTTGCAAGAATGACAAATGTTCCACATTTATCTGGATTAACATGCGGAATGATCTTCACTATGCCATGGTGTTGCATAGGTGACAATTTGTGCTTGCTACACGCAAATGTATTTTTATACCCTACACCACTAAATTCGTGACGATTGGTACCGATTTGGATGAAGCTTTCGTGAGGGGGTCGTAAAAATAGAATCAAGAATTTGGTGTTTTCAAGGTAATAACCTGAGAGTTTTTTTTAGCTCTCAAATCACTGACAAAATTACCATTTGTGTTCTTCTTGTTTATCATTCGAAGCAGTTTTTACCTCCAAAAACCTTTTATCGGATACAGGATGCCATTTCCGAAAGTACTGTCTTGCAACAAAGCATGGTCAGGGACATTATGATGACACGGTGCATAATCGGAATGTCGTCTCGGGAATCACTACGGCTAACGATCCTTATTTCTGTAAAACTCGAACACATATTTAATTAACCTGCGAAATCTCTATGGACTACGCTGGAATCGAAATGACGTATAGGAGAACCTGGATTCCAGACAACCTCTTTAGGCCATGATGACAATCTTGTTTTGTCGTTTACAAAGATGTTAAATAATTTTCCTGCTAGTATGTTAAAGTCCTTGAGAGAGCTATTCTTTCTCCAACTTCTTGTGGTATACTCGGTAGTAGGATGGTTTCTCAATGTTTTTAGACTGAATTGTTTTCAAGATGGTACGCTAAGTTTCTATCGGATGGTAACTGGTGTATAAAGGCTTACGTTTAAGTATAATCCCCATTTTTCAGTATAGCACCTTCAATATAATCGAGTACACTTCGATAATTAACGTTTTTTTTTTTTTTTTTTTTTTTTTTTGGCAAATTAGCGACCCAAATAAAGTAGTCGCTAAGTCCTACCCACAGAATCAGTGTTTTCAAATTTAATTTAGATTCTTCATTCACAATTTCTGTTTTAATTTTACCAACATTGGTCGCTAACTCAAGAAAGAGTAAGAGAATTCCACTACTGGTTAGGGTCCGATTCCTGGCGGGAAGATGGAAGTTCATTGTGTGATTATACTCAAGATTTTGGGCAGTTGTTTTTTCTGTTTTTGTTACAATATATTATTTTGTGTTTTATTTTGGGGTTTTTATACGTTAGTTCCAACTGGCAATATCATTGTCCAAAAGACGTAAAACATTTTTTTTTTAGATCTGAACTGCGTTTTTCGTATTAGCTCGGCCACTTTACTTGACCCTCCAGGGAGAAATATTAAGTTAAGGTACTAACTCATAAAAATGTTGCAAACAAATTGAAATGTCAGTCAGGCCCACTGCTTCTAGTGCCTCCCAAACGTAACCTTATTGGTTTGCACTGCGTAATACGTCTGAAATGCCCATAAATGGTCTATATTTTTAAAAATAATAAATCTCTTAAAATCAAGCCGAATCCAAAAACAAGTAAAAAAATACCCTCCACAGTTTGGAAGGAATTTGGCAATTTAAAAAAAAAAAAAAAAAAAAAACGATAAAAATACGACGACGTGGACTAGTATAGGCAACTTTTATCATAATATTAAAATGCCAAACTTGAAAAAAAAAAAAATCAATGGATAATGTAGCTAAAATCATCAAAATACCGGATATAGGAAGGTACCATTACCATGGGGCCATAACAAAACGTGGACCTGCGCAGACAATTTTCTGTCATAGACTGTGGTATCCATGACGAACTTCAAATTCCAAATTTGAAACAATTCCGGTGAATAATGTCGCTAAAATTATAAAAATACCGGATATAGGCAGGTACCATTATATAGGGGGACCATACCAAAACGTGGACCTGCATAGACAATTTTCCGTCTAAGGCTTTAGTATCCATGACGAACTTCAAATACCAAATTTAAAACCATTCCTATAAATAATGTCGCTAAAAACTTTAAAATATCGAACATCGGAAGTTACCGGTATATGGGGACTATTCGAAAACGTGAACCTGCACTGACAATTTTCTGTCACAGGCTGTAGTATCCGTTACGAACTTCAAATACCAAATTTGAAACAATTCCGGTGAATAATGTCGTTAAAATCATCGAAATACCGAATGTCGAGAGGTACTATTAAATGGCGGCTATACGAAAACATGGACCGATAAATCTCATTTTCAATACTAACCATCCTAGACATAATACAAATTGTTCTGCCAAATTTTGAAGCTCTACGTCAAATAATGTGGGCTGTATCGTGATTTCAACAGACAGACAGGCTGACGGACATAGTTAAATCGACTTAGAATTTTATGCTTGATCATGAATATATATACTTTATGGGGTTTACGACGAATATTTATGGGTGTTACAAACGGAATGACAAAGTTAATATACCCTCCTTTTTATGGTGGAGGGTATAATAATCCAAACTTTGCAAAACATAATATTTGAATTATTTTTAAACCAGGGTAGAGTACTCACGCTGAATCCATTTCCACCAAATTTGACGCAGGCATTAGAACCTATCGTACCAAATGACATTGTTATGGATTGTATTATATGACGTCGAGAAGGTTTAAATTAAAAATATATCGGAGCTATAGATTTATAGGGACCGAGTTTCACCAAATATAATTTTTGCTTGCAGGATATATTCGATTAGATGTGCAAAAATAAACTCAATTTGCTGCACAATACACCTCAAATCGGATGAAGATATATATGATAGCTATATACAAATCTGAATCGATCTCCATAAAATTTAGCAGACGTATTTCTGAGCTTTATTTGTACCTGGTAACAAATTTCATTATTGTGGAGTGCGTATAATGAATATGAGGGTCTTAAATACCAAATCGGATGAAACATATTTATGGAAGCTATAGGTATATTTGAAACGGTTTACAAAATTTGAGTCACTTGGGCAGAATTTGGTCGGTTGTGCCGAAATCCAACTAATTTGAACGAATATTTCACATAAGGTCACAATAAAACTGCAATTTGGACCGATTATAACCAATTTCAATATGGTTCGACCTTGGGCCAAACAGAGAATACGTAGAAAACTTTCATTCATAACAATCATACAGAAAAATTTCAATATAAGTATGTATTTGGTATATTCTCTGCATAAAAGTAAATGTCAGGTCTATTTTTTTCTACCCCCAAAGTAGCCTAAATGCATATTTGTAGCCAAATCAATTGGAAAATTTGGTCAGGATATCTGAATTTCGTAAAATCAGGGGTACCTTTATACGGGCACTGCTGCCAAACATTGACCCATACTCTATACAAATGATTCTACATGTAACCCATAGGACAGTATCAAATTTAAACTCTCCGTTTTAAATTTTTCGAACTATAGAGCAAAATATTTAGGGCCCTTTGTGTATGGAAAGTGTAAGCCGAAAGTCTTTTGGAATTTTGACATACTAACCGAATACTATCACCTCAACTTATTATTGCACAGTGTTATCGATTAATCGCCTTTCGCAGCAATTGGACCTCTGTTACTTAACAACGTGGAAAATTTTGCGGAAAATAAATTGGGCGCGAAGGATTTTAAAAACAGCTGATGTAAGAATTGAAGCCGAACGACTTACCGCAACGGATAATTTTTGATTAAATAGCCTCTTTAAAAGCAGAAAAGTTAACAGTTTGGTGCGGTTTATGGGCTGGTGACATACTTGAACCGTACTTCTTCATATACAGGGAGAGATAAAAAAACATCAAACAAAGTCAAACGCCATATTTTTTAAATTTCATTGAATGAATGCAAAAAATGTCGGAAATAGCATCACATTTTAGAATAAGTTACCTTAGGCACGAATTATGGCCTTCAAACGGCCAATGAAACCATTAAAAGTCGCCGAATGTTGCTCTGCGGTATTTTTACCCATTCCCGAGGAAACGCTTCCTTAAGGTGGTCGACACGTTGGAATTTTTTTAGCGCCAACCTTGCTTTCCAAAATACTCCAGAAAAAATAGACCAACGGATTGGTATCCGAAGATAAATAAATTTCATTGAATTAAAGAAAAAAACTTTCGGAAATTGCATCAATTTTAAAATAAGTTTAGATTTGTTTGAATTGGTCACCTTTGCCAAGAATTATGGCGGCCCTCAAACGGCCAATGAAACCGTCACACGTTGCCCGAGTGTTGCTCTGCGGTATTTTGGCCCATTCCCGGCGAAGCGCTTGCTTGAGGTGATCGACACTTTGGTATTTTTTAGTGCCAACCTTGCTTTCCAAAATACTCCACACACAATAGTCCAACGGATTGGTAACCGGAGATTTTGGTGGCAATTGTGCGCTGAAAATGAAGTCAGGAACCTCATTTTGTAACCATTCTTGGGTGGCGCGTGATGAATGTCCAAGGTCTGCGGCCAGAATGTTTGCGCGCCCAAAAGCTTTAATACACCCTCGAGAAT
Organism: Musca domestica; assembly: GCF_030504385.1. Taxonomy (NCBI): domain Eukaryota; kingdom Metazoa; phylum Arthropoda; class Insecta; order Diptera; family Muscidae; genus Musca; species Musca domestica. The sequence goes on from NW_026712258.1 coordinate 11,910,704, forward strand.
ATTCTCGCGATAATACTCGGCATTTATTCTGATGCCACGGTTGATTAATACGAGCAGAGAGCGACCATCGGCTATTATGGCGGCCCACACCATCACCATAGCCGACGCTTGAGTACTGATGGCCAACCGAAGGTGCACATTTTCAGCTGACCTCTTTGGCAAGTAAACACTATCATTTTGTTTGTTTACAAAATGCTGGACAACGAATGTTTTCTCATCGGAGAAAACCAAATTCGGCAGTTCACCTCTTTCGGCCATGCGACTCTTTAGCTCTTTTGAGTCTATTTTCTTTCTGTTGCGGTGTAAATTCTTGCACTTTTTGGAGTTTTAATGGCTTTAGCCAGAGCTCATATTTCAATATTTGCCCAATGGAATATTACGATATGTTCAGCTCACGAGCCATTTTTCGGCCACTGCGACGCGGGTTTCGATCAAGTCGCGTCTATACTTTTTGAACCATTTCTGCTGATGTTGCTGTTTTCTTTCTCCACTGTTTTACGTCGAGCTACTCTACAAGTATCACGGTAACGAGACACAAAAGATTTATTCACATTTAAAAGCTGGAGTGCTCTAACGATAACCACTTGTGGTTTTCCAGCCAAATATAATGAAATCACACTATCACGCTTTAATTCCATCACGAATAACTTTTTTTCTGGGAAATCCTCACCAAAATGTAACAAAATGTACGCTTGTAAATAACATAATGAGCTGTCACTGGAATAATTTTAACAGCTGTCGGACTAGTGGCTTAGAAATGACAGCAGTCTGAAGTTGGTTGCCGATTTTTCATTTCATTCGAAAGTAGTAAGTCAAAATAAAAAAAAAAATCATGCAATATAAAACATGACGATTGTACTTTCTCAGTCAAAATTAAAATATTCTAATTTCGAATTTTTACGCGATTTCTTGGATTTTATCCTTTTCTACCAATTCCGAATGTGTCTGAATCGTTAAAATCACATCTGCGGTTCTTGAGTTATAAGTGTAGTAACCAACAAAACTTTCTTTTATATATATAAATTTGGAGGGGCTCTAGAGGGTTAATCAATTAATTCTTCTCCAGCGAAGGGTGTCTCTATAGTCGACTATAATGGAAACAATCCCAAATCCCGCTAAAGAAGAATTAAGTTGTGAAACGCTGCCATGGAGGGCGCAAAATGATGAACTCGTTGGATTACACCAAGTAGGTGTACAACAAAAAGTATTCGTCGTGTGTCTGTACAACGAGACACTTACATTAGTTTGACATTTTGTAATCTGTTGCATTCTCCCGAATGGGGAGAGCGAGAATGTCTGTCTGTCTGTCCGTCCGCGAGTCTGTCCATTTTTTGTCTAATACTTCCCGTACAACATGTAAATAGAACCATTGATACATGGCGTGGTTGAGTGCATTTCGCCAGCCCGCCAGTACCAAGTGCAGCCAACTCTTCCAGAATATGGAGTCATGCAACAGTGGATCAACGAATGACTTCGAATTGTCCATGGACTCTGGCGCATTTTGGATGACTGATTGACGACAAGATATTTGACAGCCGCTCTAATCATAGATGTCACATCTGTTGTGTGTCTGAAGAGAATCCATGTGCGAGTGTGAGTGTGTGTGCGAACGACCAGTCACGCATTGCACTATCCATCCATTCGTCGGCACCTAGCCTATCTTCTTCTTCTCATTTGACTCCATGCAAGTACGTATGTATGTCCATAATGTGCGTGCAGACTTTCATTGAATGTCACAAAACATATTTTCTAACTGTATAAATATTTACACTCCGGATGACAAGTAGTGCAACGAGTGTTGTTCTCTGCTCTGCGGCATATGTTTGGAGCAAAACACTTTTGCTTGCCAGTGTAGTTTCCAAGTGTGGCCCATTGTCGAGGCCAAGTCTCCGCACTGATGTTGTTGTCATTTCGTTAATGACACGAGATGCCTGTTTTCATCAGTTTCAGTTACAGATTCCATCTTTCGATGACTGGATGACTTACATTTGTATCTAATGCATTCAGGGATAGGATCGAATGGAATGGGTCGACTAGGGATGTCATTGAATGGGAGTGTGTGTGTGTGTTTGAACTCCCTTTCGTATACTTTCTGTTCGAGTTGCAAGTAAGTGAATTCGTCTTTATATGTATACATCTACATATGTACATTGTACATGTGTACTGGCGGATATGTTCACTTCTTTGTAGACATTAATTTCACTTCAATTGCTATGAAATGTCTCGTTTATCTGTGTTAATAATTAAAAACGATTTGTTGTACTAATTTTTTGTGAAAAGGCTGCAAGTTTTGAATGATATTGTTTTAAATTTCAAGACATTGTTGATTTATGTTCCTTTCGCTGATTGATGAGGCCGGCAATTGAAAAGGAGGTCACAATTTTTTCTATGTTAATTTAAATTTAATATCAAATTTATTTCTAGCCTTGGGACTCCAGGTCAAATTTGTCATTTGAACATAAAACTAGACAATCTTGTTTTCAAAAACGAGGTTAAAAATAAGCTCAAAATCCAAAAAGAAAAAAATTAGGTACCTATAGAAAAGAAAAAAACAGTAACAGCAAACAGTTATGATACCCTACACCACTTTGCTAATTTACCAGAACTCCGCATAACAATTAAAATTTTTTATGGGAGAATTCAATCATACACGCTCTGATACTAATTATAATTTAAAGTTCAAAGGACTAAATATGCCGAAGCATTTGTATCTTTTAAATTCGGACTTGTATTGCCCATTTGGTGCACAATTAATTTGAAATCGGATAAAGATAAAGATATATATGGGAGCTAAATCAAAATAGGAACCGATCTCGATAAAATTTGGCAAATATATCTCTGAGCTGTATTTAATATATTTCCCTGAATATTGTTGTTATGGAGTGCATATTACGGCAGAAAATTTAGCTTTTGAATGCACATATCTATTCATCAATTATAAATACAGTCTGCAAATTTAGAATGTGTAGCGGTACAAAAATAAATTTGCCAAATTATATTGAAATCGGTTCAGATTTGAATATAAATCCCATACATTTTTCAGCCGATTTCATGTATTTTATGTACCAAACACGCTATGTAGTACGTCATATTTCAATGACAATTTGAATGAGTAACGGAATTTGGTCTACAGATTAAGATGGATATAGATTATCCGGCCGATTTAGTGTATTTGATGATTGGAATGTGTGATGGAATTTGTTCTAAAATTGTAACAGTAAAAAAGTACACAAAAATTAATTGCGACTACGATTATTGCAGGAGAACTCGAGGTACATACTCGAATCCCACTAATAGCAAAAAATTCGGTTCAACTTTAAAAGATTACAGTTTCATGAACATTTGGCAATTCATACAGAGTGAGAAAAAAACTGCAACAAAGTCAAACGCCATAATTTTTACATTTCTTTTAATTTCATTGAATGAAAGCAAAAAATGTCGGAAATAGCATCAAATTTTAGAATAAGTTTACATATGTTCGAATTGGTCACCTTTGGCACGAATTATGGCCTTCAAACGGCCAATGAAACCGTCACACGCTGCCCGAATGTTGGTCTGCGGTATTTTGGCACATTCCCGGCGAAGCGCTTACTTGAGGTGATCGACACTTTGGCATATTTTAGTGCCAACCTTGATTTCCAAAATACTCCAGACACAATAGTCCAACGGATTGGTATCCAGAGATTATAGTGGCCACTGTGTGCTGGATATGAAGCGAGGAACCTCATTTTCTAACCATTCTTGGGTGGTGCGTGCTGAGTGCGCCTGTGCTGAGTTCTGTTGGAATGTCCAAGGTCTGCGGCCAAAATGTTTGCGTGCCCAAGGCTTTAATACCCCTTCAGAATATTTTCGCTATAATATTCGTCAATTATTCTAATGCCACGGTCGATAAATACAAGCGGAGAGCGACCATCGGCTGTTGTGGCGGCCGACAATCACCATGGCCGGTGCTTGAGTTCTGATGGCCAACCGAAGGTGCACATTTTCAGCTGACCTCTTCATCAAGTAAACACGATCATTTTGTTTGCTTACAAACTGCTGGATAACGAATGTTATCTCATCGGAGAAAACTAAATTCGGCAGTTCACCACTTTCGGCCAAGCGTCTTTTGTGTCTATTTTCTTTCTGTTGCGGCGGATGTTCTTGCAGTTTTTATACCCTCCACCATACTATGGAGGGTATATTAATTTTGTCATTCCGTTTGTAACTCCTCGAAATACTCATGTCAGACCCAACAAAGTATATATATTCTTGATCAGCATAAAATTCTAAGACGATTTAGTCATGTCCGTCTCTCTGTCTGTCTGTCTGTGTGTCTGTCTGTTGTAATCACGCTATCTTTCGAACAAATTGAGATAGAAGGCTAAAATTTTGCACACATGACTATTTTTTCAGTAGGCAGGTTAAGTTCGTAAATGGGCCATGTAGTTCCACGTTTTCATATAGCCCCCATACGGTACCTCCCGATATTCGGTATTTGGATGATTTTAGCGACATTACTCACCGGAATTGTTTCATATTTGGCATTTGAAGTTCGAAATGAATACAACAGCCTAAGACAGAAAATTATCTGTGCAGGTCCACGTCTTCATATAGCCCCCTTATAACGGTACCCCCCGATATTCGGTATTTGGATGATTTTAGCGACATCATTGAACGGAATCGTTCCAAATTTGGTATTTGAAGTTCGTAATAGATACTGAAGCATAGAAAAGAAAATGAGCCATGTAGGTCCACGTCTTCGTATAGCCCCATATACCGTACCCCCCGATATTCGGTATTTTGATGATTTTAGCGACATTATTTACCGGAATTGTTTCAAATTTCGCATGTGAAGTTCGTAATAGAAATTGTCTGTGCATGTCCACGTCTTCGTATAGCCCCCATATAACAGTACCCCCTATATATTTTGTATTTTGATGATTTTAGCTACATTATAAACAGATTTTTCTTCAAGTTTCGCATTTAAATATTGTAATAACTTATGACAAAAGTTGCCTATGTGGATTTTATTATTTTTTTTGGAAATTGCCAAATTTGTGCCAAATGGTGGAGGGTATTAAAAGTTCGGCCCGACTGAACTTACAGCTTTTTTACTTGTTGGAATTTCAATGGCTTTAACCCGAGCTAGTTTTTCAATATTTGCCGAATGGAATATTGTGATATGTTCAGCTCATAAGCCATTTCAGCCACTGCGACGCGGATTTGGATCAAGTCGCTTCCTTACTTTTCAAACCATTTCTGCTGTTTATATTTTCTTCCGTCCACTTCATTGACGTCGGACTACGATACCAGTATCACGGTAACAAGCGATGGTACGAAACACAAAAATTTATTCACATTTAAATGCTGCAGTGCTCTAACCATAGCCACTTGTGGTTTTCCAGCCAAATATAAAGAAATCACACTGTCACGCCTTAATTCCATAACGAATAACGTTTTTTCTGGAAAGTTCTCACCAAAATGCGTTTGTACGCTTGTAAACAATATTATGAGCTGTCACTGGAATAATTTTAACAGCTGTCGGACGAGTGGCTTGGTATTGACAGCAGTCTGAAGTTGGTTGCAGTTTTTTTATCGCTCCTTTACATATCATCCAATTTCCAATTTAATCGCAGGATAATAGTTTCATATATTTAATTCTCTAATTTTCGAAATTTTGTAAGTTGTTATGAGTTTATTTTCAATAAAAACATCTTTCATTGCTAGGTCCTCCTTTCAATAATCTTCATGGATCTGGAACCAATGTATTTCTAAAACCAACGATATTTAAAAATTACTAAATTATAGGTACGTACATCTACACAGTTGTCTCCCGTGTGACCGTTTTAAACATAATGGTTTCTAAGTTGGTATTTGGAGTTCGCAATGGGTATCGTCTTCTACGTCAGCAAATTATTCTATTTTCCGATTCAGAGAAATCGAGCTCTAAGTTTAACGTCATTGACATCCGAGTCCGAGCACTTAAACTAAGGGAACTGGGGAGAATTGGTGGCTATCTCCGAAACCAAGGCCTTCCCCTACTTGGTAAGCCGTAGCACTTTTTAACCAAGTGAGCATTTCGTTTTTACAGAGGAAGAGATTAAATAGGAGTTCGAAGGTGTGGAAGTGAGGGTTCAAAAAAGTTAGGCTCTTTTAACACTGTGAGTGAATAGACTAGAAAATCGCCCTTTTCTGATGTAAATTTCCTAAAATATTTTTGTGTATGTTTCCTATTCAGGAACGTAATATTCCATGAAATATTCCTATAACAGAATAGGAACAAAAACAAATTCTGAATTTGTAGAACTTTAAAATGAGAAGTAAACATGTGTATTATGTTTACAATTGTCCACTTGGTTTTATGATTTCGCAACATTGTCTCTTTAGATAAGAGACACAATTGCAGCAGTGGGGGTGCAGGAAGCAATTAAATGGAATGTGGTGGAAACAATAACAAAGTCCTTGACAGACCTTTCATGCCTGGAATGTGTAACAACAAGATGCAATTAGCCGCATTAACATACTGACAGCTCAGCGAGAGGTATCTCAGCAATTCCAGCATTCGCATTTAAATGGCGCCCAACTAATGAATTGCTACTGCCATAATACGATAATTATTCATTGATTAAGTGATTAATTTCACAATTAGCATAGTGGTAAATAGCGGATCGAAGTGGTAGGTGGTGGTGGTGGTGATGGTGTTATCAGGATTACAGTCCGCTTATGTGTCGCAAAAGGTGCATGTATGGCAGTAAACGTTGACAACTTGTAGACAGATTGCCATAAATTAGCAATTATCGTCGGATGGCGGTTTAGGGTGGGGGTAGTAGATCCCAGGTCAGAAATCCGAGCTATTACAAATGTAACCGACGTAATTTACGGGAAAGAAAAATAGAATTAGAAAGCTTTTTATGTGTCTGTGTCGCGCCTATGTCATTAGCGCTATGGATAAAAAACAGATACGTTTAGCCCATTTAATGTAAACAAATATTCACCGCACCTCCAGCAGGCTAATTATAATCTATACTAATTAATTAACAACTTATCATAATTGAATAACAACGATACGACGGAGTGGCAAAATAGCTTAACCACCATTACCGTCACCCATGCCACCGGCAGCAACAGGGGCAGCAGCACCGCCGCCACAATTATCACCACCCGGTACGCAGTTAACTAATTACACAAATCCCCGCAATTCAAGATCACAGCAAGTGAACTCAATCTGGCCGATAAGACGAACAACATGTTGCCCACTTCATTAATCATTTTTTTCCACTGTTTTAGCAATTCTGTCAATGGGGCTGAGCCTATGAAAAAAGATCTGTTGGGGGACGATCTATGGCAATGTTCATGTAAAATACCAGTGACTTGAACATGATCTTGCTGTTGGCTGCTATGACATTTGGATCACAGCAGTGATGGCCGCCACAGTGTGGCGAAGGCAAATATACAAGGATATAATCGGAAAAACGATTTCAGAAAGTCAACTTTACGATTATCGTTGGAAAGTGACAAATTCCGAATATCAACTGAAACTTCAAATTTGAGTTTGTCATTCCGTTTGTAACACCTCTAAATATACATTTTAGAACCTACAAAGTGTACATACAGGGTGTCGTCCGACAGCTGTTAAAATTATTTCACTGACAGCTCATTATATTGTTTACAAGCCAGTAAAAGAGTTTTGGTGAGAATTTTCCAGAAAAAAAGTTATTCGTGATGGAATTCAAGCGTGATAATGTGATTTCTATATATTTGGCTGGAAAACCACAAGTGGGTATGGTCAGAGCACTTCAGCAGTTGAATGTGAATAAATCTTTTATGTCTCGTACCATCGCTCGTTACGGTGATACTGGTAGTGTAGCCCGACGTCAAGGAAGTGGACAGAAGAAAACAGCAACATGAGCAGAAATGTTTCGAAAAGTAAAGAAGCGACTTGATCGAAACCCGCGTCGCAGTGGCCGAAAAATGGCTCGTGAGCTGAACATATCGCAATATTCCATTTGGCAAATATTAAAAAATAAGCTCGGGGTAAACCATTGAAATTCCAAAAAGTGCAAGAACTTACACCGCAACAGAAAGAAAATAGACTTAAAAGAGCTAAAGAGTGGCTTCGCTAGGCCGAAAGTGGTGAATTGCCGAATTTTGCTTTTCTCTGATGAAACCAGTAAGGAAAGCTCAAAAGTCGGGCGGGGCCGACTATATGATACCCTACACCACTATGCATATTTAGTAGAGCTCTCGTAAAAAGGTTTATACGGGACATTTCAGAGCTCTATGAGATATTTGGTACAAAATCAAAATCTATCTAATTCTATCGTTCATTTTACGAACTATAGCTATCTCTGAACCGGGTTTCTCCAAATTTGACGTATTAGCTTCTAGACTGAATTCGGTCTTATGTACGAAAATTCAGGTGATTTGGGCTGATATGGCCATTTAGTGCACAATTAACCTGAAATCGTTAGAATAATCGATTCTCACCACTATGTGGCTGTATAGATGTCTGAAACAATTCCTAATATTAGTTGGGAATTGATGGAACGAAAATTGGAATAATTGGTTTCCCTTCAGTTATGAAGGTACTCAGCTCCACCTCCACGCCAAGGCTTATTCCCCGGAAGAGTAAAACAGTCGAATTGTATAATGCTACTATGGAAAGTAGCATATTATTCAACCATTTCGATATTTATATCAATTTAAAAAACATATATATGGGAGCTATAGCTATATCTGAACCGATTTTTACTAAAATTGGTGTACTTGATTATAGGCTGGTTTCGGTTGAATTTGCCAAAATTCATGCCATTTGGACTGATATTGGCCATTTGATGCACAATTAACACGAAATCGGATGAAGATATATATGGGAGGCATATCCAAATCGGAACAGATTTTAATAAAATTAAAATCAACTATTTTTGGGCTTTATCTGATATCTGGTACCAAATATCATTCCTGTGGAGTGCATATTACGAATGTGAGGGACTTAAAGACCAAATCGGATGAAAGATATATATGGGAGCTATAGCTATATCTGAACCGATTTTTACTTAAACTGGTGTACTTGCTTCTAAGCTGGTTTCGGTCGGATTTGCCAAAATTGATGCTATTACGGCCATTTGGTGACCCGAAATCGGCTGAAGATATATATGGGAGCTATATCCAAATCTGAACTGATTTCGATAAAATTTAAAACAGCTATTCCTGTGCTCCATCTAATACCTGGTACCAAATATCACGGTTGTGGAGTGAATATTACGAATGTAAGGGACTAAAACACTAAATCGTTTCATCCGATATATATGGTTGCTATATCTATATCTGAACCGATTAAATTTGATATACTTGCTTCTAGGCTGAATTTGGTCCGATGTACTAAAATTCAGTCCATTTGGACTTATATCGGCCATTTGGTGCACAATTAATCCGAAATCGGATGAAGATATATATGGGAGCTATATCCAAATCTGAACCGATTTCGATAAAATTACAAACAGCTATTTCTGGGCTGTATCTTATATCTGGTACCAAATATCATTCTTGTGGAGTGCATATTACGAATGTGAGAGGCTTAAACACCAAATCGGATAAAACATATATATGGGAGCTATAGCTGTTTCTGAACCGATTTTCTCCAAATTTGTTGTATTTGCTTTAAGGTTAATCTCGGTCACATGTGCCAAAATTCGGGCCATTTGGGCTGATATTGGCCATTTGGTGGTCAATTAACCCGAAATCGGATGAAGATATATATGGGAGCTATATCCAAATCTGAACCGATTTCGATAAAATTTAAAACAGCTATTTCTGTGCTCCATCTAATACCTGGTACCAAATATCACGGTTGTGGAGTGCATAGTAGGAATGTGAGGGACTTAAAGATCAAATCGGATGAAAGATACATATGAGAGCTATAGCTATATCTGAACCAAATTTGATATACTTGCTTCTAGGCCGAACTCGGTTGGGTGTGCCAAAATTCAGGTAATTTGGACTGATAGTGGACATTTGGTGCACATTTAACCCGAAATCGGATGAAGATATATATGGGAGCTATATCTAAATTTGATCCGATTCTCACCAATTTCAATAGGGTTCGTCCTTGGGCCAAAAAAATATTGTTTGGAAAATTTCATCTCAATCGGATAATAAGTGCGACCTGCATTTTGTTCACAAGAATACATGGACAGACGGACGGACGGACAAACAGACGGACTGACATGCATAAATCGACTCAGAAAGTGATTCTATGAAGGTTCTCAAAAGTAACTATGGGTCTATCTCGTTTCCTTCTCCATGTTACAAACAAATGCACAAAGACATAATACCATTACCACTATGTGGTGTAGGGTATAAAAACACTATGCAGTAGTTTGTGAACAAACAAAATGATCGTGTTTACTTGCCAAAGAGTAAGGGCAGCTGAAAATGTGCACCTTCGATTGGCCAACAGAACTCAAGCGCCGGCCATGGTGATTGTGTGGGCCGCCGTAACAGCCGATGGTCGCTCTCCGCTCGTATTAATCGACCGTGGCATCATAATAAATGCCGAATATTATCGCGAAAATATTCTGAGGGTGTATTAAAGCCTTGGGCACGCAAACATTTTGGCTGCAGACCTGGGACATTCCAACAGGACTAAGCACAATCCACTCAGTACGCGCCACCCAAGAATGGTTAAAAATGAGGGTCCTCGCCTCTCCATTTCCAGCTCACAATGGCCACCAAAATCTCCGGATACCAATCCGTTGAACTATTGTGTCTGGAATATTTTGGTTGGCACTAAAAAATACCAAAGTGCCGATCACCTCAAGCAAGCGCTTCACCGGTAATGGACCAAAATACCGCAGAGCAACATTCGGGCAGCGTGTAACGGTTTCACTGGCCGTTTGAAGGCCATATTTCGTACCAAGGGGTGACCAACTCGAACAAATCTGAACTTATTCTAAAATTTGATGCTATTTCCGACATTTTTTGCTTTCATTCCATAAAATTTAAAAAAAAAATTAAAAATTATGGCGTTTGACTTTGTTGTAGTTTTTTTATTTCACCCTGTATTCTTGATCAGCATGAAATTCTATGTCGATTTAACGATGTCCGTCCGTCTGTCTGTCCGTCCGCCTATGGAAATCACTTTAGCTTCCGAACGAATTGAAGTAGGTTGATAAAATTTTATTCAAATATGTGTTTGGTCTGCAGGACTTTTGGTATTGAAAATGGGCTATATAGGTCAACATTTAGGTATAGCCCCCATATAACTGTACTTCCCCATATTTGCTATTTTGATGATTTTAGCGACATTGTTCATCGGAATTGTTTCAAATTTCGCAATGAAAGTTCGTAATGGGTACTACAGCCTGTAACTGAGTATTACCTATATAGGTAATTGTTTACGTATATCCCCCATATAACTGTACCTCCCTATACTTGGTATTTTACTTTTTAGCGACATTATTCTCCGGAATTGTTTCAAATTTCATGTTTGCAGTTCGTAACGGGTACTACGGCTGTGACATAAAATTGTATGTGCAGGTTCAGCCTTTCGTACAACCTCCATGTAAGAGTACCTCCATGTTTTTGAGATTTTGATGTTTTTGCGACATTATTCACCGGAATATTTTCAAGTTTTGGTATTTGATTATTGTAATGGTCTATGACACAAATTGCCTATGCACATCCATGTTTTCGTAACCGTAATTCCTTAGATTCTGTATTCTTAAGATTTTAACAGAATTGTTAACGGATTTTTTTTTAATTCAATTTCAATTCGTTCCAAATTATGGAGGGAGGATATTCAAAGTTCGGCCCGGCCGAACTTACTGATGAAAGGAATAGCCAGAAAATTACCAGTACGATCATTTTTTTCCATTTCCATTCCCTTATACCCCCTTTTTCTACAAACAATGAATTGCCGGCAGAAAACTTGCCTAATATAAATTCGGAGAAAGAAACACTTGCAATATTTTTTTTATTTAAAAAAATATATAGAATTACAAAATTGTTCTGACATTTTGTGCCTAGCCCTGATACAAATATCCATTTTTTAGAAAGAAGAATTCAAGAAAATTTAATCTAAAAATAGCGCTACAGAAGAAATCAGCTTTATAAAACTTCAGGAAGGATATTAATCCTGTCTTGTAACTGCTATCCGGTAAGGATGTTATAAAAGTAAAGTAAAATTGAGTAAGACCATTAAATGAGATTTGAAGACAAAATATACCATTTATTCGAATGTTATTGCTTTTGAGGAAGTCAAAAAACGTCTAAGCTTCTGAGAAACCCTTATGCCGTATAGCTATCCACTGAAGCAAAACGGACAATGCTCTATAAGCAGAATATTTTTCGCTAACAAACTCAAATTACATTTTGCATTAATATTGTATTGGAATATGTGACAGCAATCTGAATGAAACGAAAATCCGCAATACCATTATATGACGACTGTTCTAACATGTGGACCAAAGTCGAATCCTTTGTTCTCTCATATCCCACAATGTCTTCAATTCGTATTGAATATGCGGATAAATCCAATATTCCAATTGTTTCATTTTAAATGGAAACTTTTACTACCAAATTGAAGGCAAGAGGGGATAATAATGCGGTAAAACCCGTTGATAATTTATCTCAAATTTCACAAATGTACGTTGATCGAGAATATATCAAAGTTTAAAGGTAGGAGTATGCTATTTATATGTTTAGTTTTGCTAATTATACCCTATGTTACCTGTATTATACCTTTAAGCATTTGTTTGTACCGTGAAAAAGGAGATATGGGCCTATAGTTCCTTGTCCTTGTCTTCGTCCGATTTGTCTTTTATTTTGCAGCAAATGTGTAATAATAACCGAAATAAGATGGAGTTTGAAACATGCTACTAAATCGAGCCTAGAAACAAGTATGTCAAAGCTATAGAGATTTGTTATTGTTTTTTTGTCCCTCACAGCTGTAATATTAACTCCATAACAACGAGATTCGGGAGAAGATATCAAATACCCCTCCGTAATACCTTTGCCAAATTTCATAAAATATGCACCAAATTTTCACATTTGATGAAACTCGATCTTCATATAGCTAATGCTTCGATATATATTTTGATACCCCCACCATGGGTAGGAGAGTGTATTAAATTTGTTATTCCGTTTGTAACCCCTCTAAAAATTCGTTGTAGACCTCATAAATTATATAAATTTAAGATCAGCATAATATTCTCAGTCGATTTAAAGATGTCCGTCTGTATGTCTGTCCGTCTCTCTGTTGAAATAAAAAAGAAGTCCACATTCATTGACGTAGAGCTTAGAATGATTGGTATTGATAATGAGATATAGATTAGGATGGTTGGTATTGAAAATGAGATATATTGGCCCACGTATAGCTCCCATACATGGTATTTACCTCCCGATATTTGGTACCTCCCGATATTTGATGGTTTTAAGCACCATTTTCACCGATATTTATACCTTCCACCATAGTATGGAGGGTATATTAAGTTTGTCATTCCGTTTGTAACGCCTCGAAATACTCATGTCAGACCCCACAAAGAATATATATTCCTGATAAGCATAAAATTCTATGTCGATTTAGCGGTGTCCGTCCGTCCGTCTGTGGAAATCACTCTAGCTTCCCAACGAAATGAAGTAGGTTGATAAAATTTACTCAAATGTGTATTATGTCTTCAGGACTTTTGGTATTGAAAATGGGTTATGTAGGTCCACGTCTTCTTATAGCCCCCATATAACGGTACCTCCCTTTTTTGGTATTTTTGTAGTTTAAGCGACATTATACACCGGAAATGCTTTAAATTTGGTATTTGAACTTCGTAACGGATGCTAAAGCCTATGACAGATAATTATCTGTGCAAGTCCACGTCTTCATATAGCCCCCATATAACGGTACCTCCCGATATTCGGTATTTTGATGATTTTAGCGACATTATTCACCGGAATTGTTTAAAATTTGGCATTTGAGGAAAATTGTCTGTGCATGTCCACATTTTGGTATAGCCCCCATAAAATAGTACCTCCCTATATTAATGATTTAGCTACATTATTCACCGATTTTTTTCAGTTTCGCATTTGTATATTGTAATAGCTTATGACAAAAGTTGCCTACGCATGTTCACGTCATCCTTTGGATCCTAACATGACGGCTACATTTGGTATTTTTAAGATTTTAACAGAATTTTAAACAGATTTTATTTTTTGAAAATTTGCCAAATACGTTTCAAATGGTGGAGGGTATTCAAAGTTCGATCCGGCCGAACTTAACGTTTTTTTACTTGTTTCTGATAGGTTGTGGTACCGATTTCGAACTTTAAAATCAAAATTTTAAGCAATTCCGCTAAAAATTGTCGCTAAAGCATCAAAATAGCGAATATTAGGAAGTACCGTTATGTGGGCTATATAAACACGTGGACCTGCACAGAAAACTTTTTGTCATAGGTTTAGTACCCGTTACGAACTCCAAATCACGAAATTTGAAACAATTCCTATAAAAATGTCGCTAAAATTATCATAATTCCGGATATTGGTAGGTATCGTTATATGGGGCTATACGAAAACGTGGACCGACAGTTACTGGAAAAATACACGTGTGTGCAAAATATTAGCCTTATAGAGCGTAAAAAATTGCAACAAAGTCAAACGCCATAATTTTTACACTTTTTTTTAATTTTATTGAATGAAGGCAAAAAACGTCGGAAATAGCATTAAATTTTACAGTAAGTTAAGATTTCGAATCGATCGAATTCGAATTAGTCACCTTTGGCACGAATTATAGTCTTCAAACGGCCAATGAAACCGTCACACGCTGCCCGAAAGTTGCTCTGCGGTATTTTGACCCGTTCCCGGCGAAGCGCTTGCTTGAAGTGATCGACACTTTCGTACTTTTTAGTGCCAACCTTGTTTTCCAAAATACTCCAGACACAATAGTCCAACGGATTGGTATCCGGAGATTTTGGTGGCCTTTATGGAAATGAGGTTCCTATTTTATAACCATTTTTGGCTGACGGAATATCCAAGGTCTGCGGCCAAAATGTTTGCGTGCCCAAGACTTTAATAAGCCCTCCGCAATTGTCTCGCTATAATATTCGGCATTTATTCTGGTGCCACGGTCGATTAATACGAACGGAGAGCGACCACCTGCTGTTATGGCGGCCCACACCATCACCATGGCCGTCGCTTGAGTTCTGGTGGCCAACCGATCTGGTGGCCACATTTTCAGGTAACCTCTTTGGCAAGTTAACACGACAATTGTGTTTGTTTACAAACTGCTGCATAACGAATGTTTTCTAATGGGAGAAAACCAAATTCGGCAGTTCACCACTTTCGGCCAAGCGAAGCAACTCTTTTTTTTTTCGAAATGCAACAGATTTTCATGGATTGATTTGGATTCCTCCTCGTCTCCCAATGGACTGTTATTTAGGCATTTAATTTCACGGACAGATAGACTCGAATCTTTAATCGGTAGGTCAATCAACTGTGCGATACCGCTACCGGTAGTATTTCCCTAGTCATTCGACTTTCGGAATATACATCTATGAATCCTGTATAACTGACAACAAGATCTCCAAGAATTTCAGTAGATTTTTTTTATTCATCTCAAAAATAGACTTAATGGCCTTAATTTCGGCTTCGTATTTTGATTTCCTAATATGACAAGTTGTTTAATAAAATGTAGTCTTTGGAATCTCCAATTAGGTCGGTTGTGATGTTAGATCTAAATGGAATTTTGATATCAAATCTCTACATGCTTCTGCACTTCGAAGACAAACGACTTACGATTCAAAACACTGTTCACTTTAAGCTGCTGTGTAATGGAATAAACCTTAATATGAACAACAGCAACAGTAACAATTACACCCCATCGACAACAACAACAACAATATCGTCATCATCAACATCTCGAAATGCAAACAACAGTAACGACAGCAACATCGACCAAAAACAAGAGCGACAGCGACGCCAAACAATGACATTTTGACATTTGAAATTGCACCAGTGCAAACTCTGCTGATACCCGTCCGTGGAACAACGAACGCTGCCGCTGTTGCAGCTACCGCCTTCGCCGACTTGCCAGACTCTTGCGTCTCACGGCAAGTGGTCCTCTACCCTACCACTTTACATTGCCTGACACTGACACACACTTAATGATGACGATGATTGTAAATCTGTGGCGGAACGCTAATGAAAAATCTCTGCATGGGTATCTATCTGTTGGATCGCTGGATCGGCCGCCCGACCCACCAACCGACCAACCAACTGTCGTGCACACTCGTAACTAAAGTGTCAGTTTTATTTAGTTTCAACAACTCAAATCAAACTGGATTAACTTAGTAGTGGCGCCAATTCAAATGTTTATCCCTTTGTCTGTCCGGCGGGCCGTAAGTCCGCACGCTTGTTTTGTTTGATACGCTAATGCGCCGTAATCGCCACCTTTCTTCATATTTTAGTTCTAGTCATTTAGTAGCTGCAATAATCGGACTGGCACTGGCGATTTAAATAATTACTGAGCTTTGTGAGCCACAACAAAAGAAGGAAATTAGTTTCCTTAACACGAGATTTGTCAAAATGTCAATGGAGTGGAAATATATAGCTGTGTTGTAGGGCTATAATGTGCAATTGTAGGGTGTAGTTGGGGGAAATTTATTCCAATTGAGGATGTGAGAAAATAAAGTTATGTACAATTGATAGATGTAGGGAAAATGCAGTAATTAAAAACAGCTCGACAACTCAAAAGTCCAACGAATTGGATGATCGATTTTTAGTTAGGGAGGGTCTGCATGTTCTTACTGGGAAATTTAATTGGTATTAACCCAAGGTCTGGTGTTAAGATGGAATATATCGGACCACTCCTTCTGGTACCTCCCCCACAAAAAGTCGAAATTTTAAATATAAATGAAGCTCATAAAACACGAAATTAACATGCGATTCCATTTAGACTTGGCACATCAGAATATTTCTGTCAACACAGGATCTGTTATAAAGATTGTAGAGATCGGATCATCCCCTATGCTACCTCCCCCTCAAAGGGTCAAAATTTTGATTCACCACACCCGAAATAAGCATCAGGATCTCTTTATATTTCACGCATCCTATTACTTCTACTAATACAAGATCTGTTGTGAAGATGGGATATATCGGCCCACTTCTTCTGATGCCTCCCGTTCATAAAAAGCGAAATTAACTTCCGATTGCATTCAGACTTGGTACATCTCAATATTTCATCAACACAAGATCTGTTATGGAGTGGTAGAGATCAGACCAATTCTTCTGGTACCTCCCCCCCACATAGGGTTTAATATTTTGAAAAACACAACGCTGAGGAAGAAAATGAAATAAGCATCCCACTCTCTTGAAATTTCACACATACAAACATTTTTGCTAACACAAGATCACAAGATGTATAGCTGCGAACACCTTCTGGTAGCTCCCCCAAAGTGTCGCAATTTTCAATATTTTTATTTTCCATAACCTGCGAAAGAAGTGTACATCTGTCAACAAACCCGACTGATACTTTTTAATATGTTTTATCTGCAATATTGCCGAGGACACTATACAGGGTGAGATAAAAAACTGCAATAAAATCAAACGCCATAACTTTTACTCTTTTTTTAAATTTTATTGAATGAAAACAAAACATTTCGGAAATAGCATCAAATTTTAGAATAAATTTAGATTTGTTCGAATTGGTCGCCTTTGGCACGAATTATGGCCCGTGAAACCGTCACACGCTGCTAGAATGTTGCTCTGCAGTATTTTGGTCCATTCACGATGAAGCGCTTGCTTGAGGTGATTGCCACTTTGGTATTTTTTAGTGCCAACCTTGCTTTCCAAAATACTCTTGATACAATAGTCCAATGGATTGGTATCCGGAGATTTTGGTGGCCATTGTGAGCTGGAAATGAAGCGAGGAACCTCATTCTGTAACCATACTTGTGTGGCGCGTGCTAAGTGCCATAGTGCTGAGTCCTGTTGGAATGTCCAAGGTCTGCGGCCAAAATGTTTGCTTGCCCAAGACTTTAATACACCCTCCAGGATATTTTCGCTATAATATTCGTCATTTGTTCTGATGCCACGGTCTATTAATACGAGCGGAGAGCGACCATCGGCTGTCATGGCTGCCCAAACCATCACCATGGCCGTCGCTAGAGTTCTGGTGGCCAACCGAAGGTGCAAATTTTCAGCTGACCCCGATCATTTTGTTTCCTTACAAACTGCTGGACAACGAATGTTTTCTCATCGGAGAAAACCAAATTCGGCAGTTCACCAATTTCGGCCAAGCGAAACAACTCTTTATCTCTTTTGAGTCTATTTTCTTTCTGTTACGGTGTAAGTTCTTGCACTTTTTTAAATTTCTATGGCTTTACCCCGAGCTCATTTTTTCATATTTGCCGAATGGAATATTGCGATATGTTCAGCTGACCATCCATTTTTCGGCCACTGCTACGCGGGTTTCGATCAAGTCGCTTCTCTACTTTTCGAACCATTTCTGCTGACGTTGCTGTTTTCTTCCGCTCACTTCCTTGACGTCGGGCTACGCTACCAGTATCACGGTAACGAGCAATGGTACGAGATACAAAAGATTTAATCTCATTTAAATGCTGGAGTTCTCTAACGATAGCCACTTGTGGTTTTCCAGCCAAATATAAAAAAACCACACTATCATGCTTGGATTTCATCACGAATAACCTTCTTTCTGGAAAATTTTCACCAAAATTCTTTTGTTGGCTTGTAAACAATATAATGAGCTATCACTGGAATAATTTTAAGAGCTGTCGAACGAGTGGCTTAGAAATGACAGCAGTCTGAAGTTGGTTGCAGTTATGTCTTTGTATTATGTCTTTGTGCATTTGTTTGTAGCAGGTAAAAGGAAATGAGATAGACACATAGTTCCTTTTGATGATATGAATAGAATCACATTCTGAGTCGATTTATGCATGTCCGTCCGTCCGTCTGTCCATGTATTTTTGTAAACAAAGTACAGTTCGCATTTATTGCCCTATTTGCACATTTGTTTGACCCAAGGACGCACCCTATTGAAATTGGAGATAATCGGTCAAAATTTAGATATAGCTCCCATATATATCTTCGTCCGATTTGCCTTTTATTGTGCACCAAACGTGTAATATCAGTCCGAATAGTATGGAATTTTGCACGCACGGTCAGATTGGACCTGAAAATAAGTATGCCAAATTTGATCGAAATCGGTTCAGATATAGCTATAGTCCCCGTATATATTGTTCATCCGATTTATTATTTTTTTTCTCCGCAGCCGTAATATGCAGTCTGTAACAACAATATTTGGGAAAATATATCAAATACAGCTCAGCAATACATTTGCTAAATTTTATCGAGATCGGTTCAGATTTGGATATAGCTCCCATATATAACTTCGTCCGATTTACCTTTGATTGTGCACCAAACGTCTAATATTTGAAATTTGGTACTTACGAGCGAATTGAGTCTAGAAGCTAGTATGTCAAATTTGGTGAAGATCGGTTCAGATATAACTATAGCTCCCATATATATTAATTGTGCACCAAATGGGCAATACAAGTCCGAATTTAAAAGATACATATGCTTCGGCATATTTAGTCCCTTGAACTTTAAATTATAATTATAATCATAACCTGTATGATTGAATTCTCCCATAAAAACTTTTAATTGTTATGCGGAGCTCTACCAAATTAGCAAAGTGGTGTAGGGTATCATAAAGTCGGCCCCGCCCTACTTTAGGACTTTCTTTACTGATTAATACTTTTATCTGTCATACCTTGCGAAAGAAGTGTACGTCTGTCGGCAAACCGGACTGATACTTTTTAATATATTTTATCTGCAATATTGCCGAAGAAACTATACATATACAAATTTCCAAAAGTTTGGAAGGAGGAGGGGGTGCCTCCTTTATTTTGTTTACTTGACTTTCAAAGCACGTATTTTCATATTTGATTAGATCTTACTAATTATTTTTTGCTTTGCACAGTGTAAATAATATTCGACCCAGAACTTTGTAAGGCCATGTTACTACAATGTACAAAGTTAATACTAAATCGAAAACCACCAGATTTATAAATTATGGGCTATATCGTGGGCCTTGTTCGCTTATGTGTCGTTACGGTTTTTTTTAAACTTAAGCCGATAATATAGATTAATATGTAAAAAGAGGATCGGGCCGACTATACATTTTTGCATAAATGGTGGTGAAATCTCGATAACACAGATACCTACGTTTAAGAGAAGGAACGAGTGCTTGATGTATGGATAGACAAAATTAGAGATTAAACAATAAAAACAATAGCATATAAAGCCAAAATTTTGGGCAAACCTTGGAAGCAGCTGATGTACTAAGTCACAAATCCGTTTCAATATTCGAAACGCTAAAATTGAATTATTTAACATCGTGTCTTCTTCCAAAAACTAAATTTTAATATTTCTTTTCAAAGTATCATTCCTATCATCTGTCACGAACCCTTTTCAAATTTACCAAGTGGTAGGATATTAATCTCTCGCCATTTGTAAGGACACTGATGATTTGTAGGACTAATTGTTGCCATATGATATCTACTTAAGACATAACTCTCTCAGACACACACACACATGCAAACTCAATTGCAAACAAATGATCTTTGAGATGTCAACTGGGGGGTGATCATGAACTTGAACTTGACATCGCAGGAAAATTAAAATCCTCTTATAGCGATTGCGAGCAAATGCATCATTCAGTTCAGCTTCATTTCGACAAGGGCTGGGTGTAATTCGATATTCAGCTCGCTTAAGTGATCAAAGCGATTGCGCTACGCTGTGCCAACAACCGAGAACATAGTTCAACAGCACAAATGAGGTCCTAATTTGGAAATGATTTGTATGGCACTTCCTTTTGGGGAGATTTCTGTTTAAAGCCTAATGACTTGTTGCTACCATGGAGGGAGAGAGCGAGCGAGACTTGATGTGGGGTTAATGTCCATCATTGACTGCTGATTGTTTTGGAACAGCTAATTCACTTTCCATTAACTCCAACGACATGATTCTAACCCCATCACAGAATGGGAACAATGTTCCGTTTATGCACTTCGCCGTTGTCATGTCAATCTCAATTGGACTCAGTGTCAGTTTTGAATGTTCTTGTCGTGAAATTTGATCCTCGTCTTCAATATGTGAAATATTCTCCAATACAAATTGAAACTAAAATTAGCTCTTATTAATCGGGGAAAAATGATAATTACTACTTTTTTGTTTTTGTAATTGATGAATGCTCGCATGAATTTTATGAATATAATCTGATTAGAAGCAATGCAGATAGCCATATTGAATATGAAGTCGAATTTTGTGAGAAATTAAAATATAAGAACAACGAAAATTGAAATTAAAAATAGAATGAAGAAGACTGATAGGATTTCAAAGTAATACTGATAAAAATCTAAAACGAAGGGAGATTTGAATTTCTTCTCCCCATTTATTACTTGTTTTTTGATTTTTTTTGGGTGCAATGAATACAGGGCGAATGTGATCAGCTTAAAACGAGGACCACCTTCAAAGTTATTAATATTTTATACTTCATAAATATTTATTGCAGAATATACAATACATTGGTATAGGGTACTGTAAAAGTTTGGAAGATAATAAAAAGAAGAGGAAAAAATCAGGTGGTTACATTTGATAGTGATATCCAATTTTTAGCTCAAATTCTTTCATTTCAAATGTGAGTACTAAAATGTTCAATTTCTTCTTTTTCTGATTTTTTTGTAATATTGTAGAATTTAAAGTATCAGTCGGTTTGGCCAATGGTAGATAATATAATATATTTTGACTTGTGTTATGATTATTCACATTGAAGACCCTCTATGGAGTAGGTTCTGATTCCTTCAGAACCAATATAGTCCATTTCGTATTGGACCTAAATAAATATGATATAAATATCCCTTTATATAAGATATGTGATAGAAGATGTTAAAGTAATCTAATACAGATAAAAACAAGTAAAAAGCTGTAAGTTCGGCCGGGCCGAACTTTTGAATAAACTCACCATTTGGAACAAATTTGGTTATTCTCAAAACAATAAAATCCGTTAAAAATGCTGTTGAAATCCTTAAAATACCGAACGTAGGTGTTAATTTAGGGTCTATACGACGACATGGACCTGCATAGGTAACTTTTGTCGTAAGCCATTATAATATTCAAATGCGAAACTTGGAAAAAAAATCGGTGAATAATGTAGCTAAAGATACCGAATATCAGGAGGTACCGTTATACAGGGGCCATACGAAGACGTGGTCTTGCACAGGCAATTTTCTTTCTTATGCTAAAGTATCTATTACAAACTTCAAATACCAAATTCGAAACAATTCCGGTGAATAATGTCGCTAAAATCATCAAAATACCGAATATCGGGAGGTACTGTTATATGGAGGCTATACGAAGACGTGGACCTGCGCAGACAATCTCCTGTCATAGGCTGTAGCACTTATTAAGAACATCAAATAACAAATTTGAAAGAATTCTAATGAATATTGTCGCTAAAATCATCACTGAATATCGGGAGGTACCGTTATATGAGGGCTATACCAAAACGTGGACCTACATGGCCCATTTTCAATACCAAAAGTTCTGCAGACACATTTCATGTTACATTTGAGTAACATTTTATCAATCTACTTCAATTCCTTCGAAAGCTAGAGTAATTTCCACAGACGGACGGACATTGCTAAATCGACATAGAATTTTAAGCAGATCAAGAATATATATACTTTGTGGGGTCTTAAATGTATATTTCGAGTTTTTACAAACGGAATGACAAACTTAATATACCATCCATACTATGGCAGGGGGTTTAAAAACTATTGGTGTGGGGGAAATAATAAATCAATATTCATCTCAGGTTTCTGGTTGTGAGGTTTCAAGTTGTAAAGAATCCTTCTTCACAGGACTATTTGAAAACAATCGGACTCTTACATCACAGTATATAAGAATTATAATTATTCAAAATTTTGAACCTTTGTGGGAGAGGTACATGATATATATATATATATATATATATATATATATATATATATATATATATATATATATATATATATATATATATATATATATATATATATATATCTTGACCACGCCTACTTTTACGCCCACTATTTCGATTTATTTCAAATCTTTATATTTCCCAAATAAACAAGATATTGGTTTATTTATTACACGAGAAATTGTTGACCAACCTAAGTATTTGTTTGGGGGCTGAGGAACTGAGGAACTAATTTATCTATACATCTATATATATAAAAAATGAAAGTTGTGTTAGTTACTACGCTTATAACTTAAGAACCGCTGAACTGATTTTAATGATTCAATGATTCTCTTATCCGAAAAGGATAATATCCAAAAAAATCGCGTAAAAATGTGATATGTTTACATTTTTTTGACTTTTGAAATGTACAATAGTAATGTTTTATTTTGCATGATTTTTTCCATTTTGACTTACTTTTTTCTAACGTACATTTGTAGTGTTTTTTATATTTTATTTTTGAATTCGAATATTAATACAAATTAATTTAATTGACTTGATTTCTTGAGAACTAAAATTGATGGCGGGTTACATGGAAGTGTAGTACCGAATTATGTGATGGCAAACGGAATAGATGATATCGAAATAATTTAATGCGGTCACACCAAAGTTAAAAGATAATTACTTTTTCAAAATCGTTAACAAAAGTCACGAAAAAAGAGATCTCATTGCAAAAATTCTGAAATCGGGAAAATATCGAAAAAAAATTTCAATGGAATTGAATTTTAAAATAAAAGTACATTCTATTGACAAACTTTGTAAGGATCTTTAAACAGTTGCTGTAAAAATCAGCGAACAAGTTGAAGATTTTTTCAATTTGTTATTCTTCTTTTGTCAATTTTTTTCAATTTGTATTATCATATTGAATTCAGTGGATTTTTTGTTAACAAAATAATGAATATTTTTTCACTATATGCAATTTTTCACCAAAAAAATGAAATAAGTGCGAAATACGATGTTAACTGACATCTACCTTTCAACTTCAGGGCCTACATCAGCTGGAAGATGCGCACACATTTAAACAAACAAAAATGACCGAAAAAGACTAATGGGGCTCTTTTCAAAGCGTGGACCTACTTCTTTCATGTGACAATAATCCGTCCAATGAGAGCTCAAAATGCAAACTTTTTTGGGAGTACAATCAGTAAAATACCCATAGTAGAGCGAATGGGACTTTTAGTAAGAAAAAGATTTCTATCCTTCCAGAAATTCTTCGCAAACATTCAAGATACCTTAAATTGCTTTTGCAGGTCATGATATCGATCATAGATAACCATCGTATGATTTAAGCTATTTTTGGGGTCGTCGCCACTTTTTTCTATTTTTGGCCCTTATTTGGCATCTTTGTTTCTAAGGGGGTAGAGAACCTCTTCGCATAAAATTTTCGGATTAGGGCCCATATTGGTCTTGACCACATTTATCAATTGATTTGGCTAAAAAATTGTATTTATGCTACCCTGGGGTAAGAAACCATCATACAGATAATTGCCACATAGGAATTTATTGAAGTAAAGTCCCCACCTTGGAGTATCCCTAATTACATTTTCAAATCTAATGTGTGGTCAGAAAAGAAAATTTTGTATTCTATTGAATTTGTAACCCCCAAGAGAATATTAGTTGAGAACGTAAGTTTGGAATGTACATCTATATCAAATAAATTGTGAAAACATGAACAAATTACAAATATAAGAAAGTAGCACGGGACCGAATATTTGTTGAATCGTCATTGAATTATACAATGATGAAAAATATGGACTTTATGGGTTTTCCAATTTACAATTTAAATGACAAATAAAATTAGTTCCCATCTTACGGTAATGGGTGTAAAATAGTAATTATATTTGACTATTCTGAAATCAGTCTGCCCTCAATTATGTGGTGGATAAAACTATAAATCACGTGAATTTTTTCAGTTTGATATGCTATGTTGTTCTGCTATTGGCCTCTATTTGTCATCTTTGATTATAAGGGGTACAAGAAAGTTTTCAATGTAGGTCGATGTTTCGGAGTAGTGCCCATATATTAAGGTACCTCCTGATTTTACCATATTTCAAAGGATTTGGCTAAAAATGTGTATTTGGACCGATATTTCCCATCTCCGAACTCGATCCAAGTTTGATAATAATATTATTACGATGTACAAAGTTTGGACCAAATCGGATACTCTCTTCGAGAGTGCGAACCAGCTAGTCAGACAGGCGGACATCGCTAGTTCGATGCCAATTTTCAAACAATTTTATTGAACAACTAGAAAAGCTTTAATTACGATTGGGGCGAAATGTCAAGTTCCTCCACAAATAGCTTAAGAAAATCTTTAAAATAAAAGTATTGGAAATTAATATTCAGACCAGCTAGTTTCATTTTAGGCATTTTCTTGTACAATCGGTGGGAGAACACACTATATATCTACAACGTGAGCGATACCGTGGTATGGCGATTATGTGACAATTTTCTGTTCTAGGAAATGTTATCTATGGCGAGTTTCAAATAACGAATTTTAAAAATTTCCAATAGAAACTGTCGCTTAAATCGTCAAAATATCAGGAGGAACCGTTATATTGGGCTATTTGAAAAGATGGACCGACATAGTTTGCTTATTGACAAAATAGACCTATGTGTAAAATTTTAGCTTTTCATCTCATTTCGTGATTACAACAGACAAACGGATAACGCTAAATCGACTCAGAACTATGAGCCGATCAGAGTATAAACGGTCCGCAATGTAACGTTTTTTAGACTAGTTCCTGTTTTGTGAATGGTAACACTTAGCTCATGTCTGATTCGAAAGATAAAAAGTTTAACTTTCCGCTGAAAGAATATGGTTGTGTATAGGATTGGAGAACGCTGGGAAATATTGCGCCATTGATTGGAAAATCATGACAATGTTGGGAAGATGAGAAGAACCGTCAGCTCAGGTCAAAATTAATATCGGTTATCTGATTGCTTAACTCTGCAGTATTTTTCAAAACTAAACCGACAGCTTTGCAATTTTTGCTGATCGCTACCAATATCATTATTTTATGCTGACAAAGGGAATGGTCACTTGGCTTTTTCAGATTTTTGATATGATGACATTTTGATATGATGATAATCTTCAAATATCGCATATCCGAATGTTTCAATCAACTCTGGTACCCCTCCCACTCTTTCTGGTACCTCTCCCACAAATAACCGAAATTTAGAATAATCATCATCCTTTGTATAAAATAGGAAAATGTTTTTACGTTTGATTATTTGTTTGTTTGTTTGTAATTTATGGACTCAAAAACAGATAAAAAGATTTTCCTGAATTTTTCCTAATATTCTGCAGCATCGCCTGAAAGTAAAATAGGCAATATAAATGTTTGAAATTTCACTATGGAATTGAAGGTATATGGAATCGGAAGTGCCTCCAAATATTTGGATTTTGTATGCACATATCTATTGATCGGTTACAGATGAAGTCGTCAAATTTTGAATGTGTAACGGAAATTGGTACAAAAATAAACGTTTTAAATTATATTGAAATCGGTTCAAATTTGGATATAGCTCCCTCGTATAACTGTACTTGATGATTCAAACGTGCTATTTCAAATTTCAATGAAATTTCGAATATATTAAGGAATTTGGTCTAACAATGTATTTGTCAAATTATATTGAAATCGGTTGAGGTTGGATATAGCTCCCATACCTATTTTTGGCCGATTTCGTGCAGTTGATGCACCAAATACGCCTTGTATCTCCGATTTCAATAAAAAGTCCTTTTTATATTGAGAGATTGCTTCATTCCAAACCAAAGGGCTTCAGATCTACAGAAACCAATAGTCGGCCCCGCCGAGAAGATGGTAATAATAACTATGAGTGCGATCTAAAATGGGAGTTGAGAATATTTGAAATTCAAATTTTGAATACACTTCAATTTATATGAAAGAAGAAGAAAAATATTAAGTTCTCTTCCAAATCCCTGTGTACTAAAACATTAATATAAACTAAAAATACGACACAAAAAAAAAAAAAAAATAAAGATATATCAAATGCTCTTAAATTTATCACCACCCCTTAACAACCGAATCCATCAACGATATCCTAATACATCACAAAAGTTTCGGGAAATATTCAATTTCAATCAGTTCCCGCTCATGATATTTATTGTTGACATCAATGGCTGGCTGGCTGGCGTCAAGCCCCTTGTAGGGATTAAAATGAATTCCGGTTAATTTGTATTTGTGAAACGACAACCATTTTCGGAAAACAAATAATTTGTTAATGGTAACATTTCAAACATACATATGTACATACATGCATACGTACATATGTAGCTACATTCAAAGTAAAACATTGAAGGAACTTCAAATGAAAAATCAAATAACGCCTCAACAAATCTATAACAGCCGTATCTGCAAGGCTCAAAGGCGATGAGTACCGGGTCGTATTTTCTCAAAACAAAACAATTCTAATAATAGGTGTGTTTTAAATAAATGCACACACACTCCGCCATCACACACCAACACTCTGACGCACAAGGCTTTATTTGTGTTATGTCACTTGTTTGACATGTTACAACGTAACAAACATTGTTTACACCAACTGGAGTCATCCCTCAAATATCTTCTTGTTATGGTGTAAGTATGTTTGCAATGGCACCCAACATCGTCATCGTCATCTTTACCACGTGAATGGCAGTCGTCTTGATTTCGTGTCGCACCCATTCACCATAGTTCGATGGTATTGCGTAACGCCACCAATGATTGCCATCATCACCGGGTCTCAGATGCATCCAAGATCGTAGCAATTGAATGAAAAGCATGAATAGGCTCATAATCCTCGACATTATCATTGACATCGTGGAGATGCAGCCAAGCAGCAGCAGCGTATCCAACATATTATCCCATTAGCACCCCATAATATTACTTGAGATAAACAAAGCCGCCAACAGGAAGGGTGCCAGTGTTCGAAGAGGAAATCACACATATGTATGTTCGAATGTTAGGTACATTGTAATGATAATGATGATGACGATTGCCAATGAAGCGTTTTAGGATGTCTTCACATAAATTTCGTTGTAAAATTCTAAGTAATCGACAGGGCATGAATTGCCATGGATGCCCTTCAGACGTGAAAGCCGCATGCGCCCAACTTATTTACTGTAGGAATACCTAGGTGTATGTGCCTCTAACATCCGTCTCCAGTCGTATGTTGCACAATGCATTTCGGCATTCGGTTGTGGTGTGATGCGCTGCGCTGCGTGACACTCGCTATTGCCTAACATTAAACGGCAAGTATTTATTGGCCAACGAAGTGATCCACAAATATCTACAATCCCATTCTGGGTGATGGGTGAAGAGTACCAAACGCTTGTTGCTTCCTTCGTCATCGGAGAAACACTTTTCAAGCTCCATTTAAGGAGTCTCTAACGATGCCATTCACACGTAATATACCCATCACATGGATGGTTGAAGATGTTTTATTCTCTTGTTTGGAAGATCATCGATGAATGACTTATTGGGGCTGAAAAGACATGAATGACTGGATACATCCAAAAGGGGGAAAAGGGGGGAGGTTTATTTAAGAAGGCAACGACTTGTGTTATCACAAGTGAATTATATTCTTAAAGGTGTGCAATAAATGTTGGGTTAGGGTAATTTTGAAGACCCAGATAGCTGTTTATTTTTAAATATGTTACAATTAAAAATAAGAAGAAAAGGTGATGTCGTTTCTATATTGTAATTGATTTACATCTCATCGGAATCTCAATCGGGTGGAAATGTAGAAGAGTTTACAGTGTCGTGGGCAAATAAATTTTGTCGATAAATTTCGTCAATTTCTAAACGGAGGTGGTATTTTGAATTACCTGGTATTTCAGCCACTATTAAAGTAGGAGGTACCAGAACGAGAAAGCCGATATCTATTATCTTCATACAATATCTTGTTTTAGTAGAAATATTGAGATGTGTAAAATTTGAAGAGAATGGGATGCTTATTTCGCATTTTATGAGATATATAATTCTTCAAAATTTTACCCGTTGTGTGGGAGGTACATTGTCGAGTTGTCCGATGTTGCTCATTTTTGCATCTGAATACAAATATTGGGATTTGCAAAGTTTTAATCAAATGTTCCCTTCGAGAGTTATCGTGGGCACCAACCAGACAGACAGGCGGACAGATGGACACCCCTAGATCGACTCCATATATAACGGATTTGGTCCAAAGCGACATAGGGTCTAAATCGTTATTTCGATTAGGCACGTTTTGGCAGTGATATATACCCTCTTTAGCCATATGGCTGATGGTATGAAAAATCAGTTAAGTTCAGACCTACTCCATTTCCGGGAGAACCGGTATATGGGCATCATCATCATCACTGCAACAAAGTCAAACGCCATAATTTTTACTTTTTTTATTTTTTAAATTTTATTGAATGGAAGCAAAAATAGGAATAGGAAATAGTTTTACATTTTAGAATAAGTTTAGATTTGTTCGAATTGGTCAGCTTTGGCACGAATTATGGCCTTCAAACGGCAAATGGAACCGACGCACTCTGCACGAAAGTTGGTCTGGGGTATTTTGGCCCATTCCCGGCGAAGCGCTTGCTTGAGGTGATCGACACTATAGTATTTTTAGCGCTAACCTTGCCTTCCAAAATACTCCAAACATTATAGTCCAACGGATTGGTATTCGGAGATTTTTCTGGCCATTGTGTGCCGGAAATGAAGCAAGGAACCTCATTTTGTAACCATTATTGGGTGGCGCGTGCTGAGTGCGCTGGTGCTGAGTCCTATTGGAATGTCCAAGGTCTGCGGCCAAAATATTTGCTTGCCCAAGGCTTTAATACACCTTCCAGAATATTTTTGCGATAATATTCGGCATTTATTCTGATGCCACGGTCGATTAATACGAGCGGAGACGGTCCACTCCATCACCATGACCGGCGCATGAGTTCTTGTAGCCAACCGAATGTGCACATTTTCAGCTGACCTCTTTGGCAAGTAAACATAATTTTGTTTGTTTACAAACTGCTGGACAACGAATGTTTTCTCATCGGAGAAAACAAAATTCGGCAGTTCACCACTTTTGGCCAAGCGAAGCAACTCCTTAGCTCTATTGAGTCTATTTTCTTTCTGGAACTTCAATGGCTTTACCCGGAGCTAATTTTTAAATATTTTCCGAATAGAATATTGCGATATGTTGAGCTCACGAGCCATTTTTCGATCAACTTTTCGAACCATTTCTGCTGATGTTGCTGTTTTCTTCCGTCCACTTCCCTGACGTCGGAAAAATTTTGAATTTTTTCAACACAAAAGATATGGTCTATTTTACCCGCTAAATAATATCCAATGACCACCCAAATTGGTAGGCTTCTTCCCCGCTCTAAACTCTAGCTACATCCGAAATTCCGCGTCGATTGGTCTATAATTGCGAACTGTATAGCTACTGCAAAATCCGAAATTTTTTCAGTATTTGGTCCATTTCATCCCCTAAACATTTGGCGATCATCTTCCCACCTTCGTGCAAAATTTCATAAGGATCGGGCCATAATTGCGACCTGTAGCGTGATTACAAATTGACATGGACAGACGGACGGACGGACATACATAGCTAGATCGACTCAGTTCGGCGAGCTAGGAAGATCCATATATACTTTCCTATATGGGAAACCAATATTTCGAGGTGTTACATAAATTCTGGCCCAATCAAACTTATAATACCCCCAACACATAGTGTTGTAGGGTATAAAAATTATGTGAAACATAGAGCATGGATTTTGAATTCAACATATGTCTAATATGTTTCCAAATTACTTATTGTGTTTTTATCTCTTTTGTAGGAAAAGGCATATTCGAAATTAATAATTCATAAAAATGCAAGAAAAAACATTCTATTTTACAATTCTTTGAGAATTCATTAAAACTTCCGAAATTTTAAGTTTTCTCTAAATACTTTTCCTGCTAACTATTATTATGCAACTCTTTTGGTTTCAAGTTCATTTTCCTATCCTCTAAGAAAAAAGAAACGAATACATGTTTTATTACAAAATAATGGAAAAGAAAAGTGTTGCATGATCACAAAATCGTGATATGCACTTAGGAGAGAACAACAACATAGGAACATTTATTATGGGTGGACATAAATCTTGGCCAAAGATTTCACATCAACGAACGTTTGTGGCCACATTTAAGGAGATGCACAAAGGAGAACATCCCGACACACTATAATAAAAAATTGTAACAACTTTATAATGGTACGTCAAAAAAGGGCATATAACAAGCACAACATGGCAATAGCAATAGCAACAACAACTGCGTTTGAGTTTCGAACTTTGAAGGATAGTCTGGAAATTAAAATGTTCTCCTAACAAGTGAAATCGATCGATGGCTGGATGGAAGAAAGATCGATCGGCTAAACGGCTTTATTGCCATAAAATTTGTTTATTATTTATGAGACCACTATCAAAAAAGAGCTGATTCCTTGGAAGAAGCCGGAGATGGAGGTGGAGTATTGACTATTTGAGCTGGCTGGCTGGTTGGCTGTTCGGTTGGTTTGTTTGGCAGCTGCATGGCATTATTAGGAAGTTTGCCTTCTAAAGAAAGGCGCTAAAGGTTGGCATCGTGGTTGTTGTTGCATTTATATTGAAAGTATATTTTCCCATTGCAACAACATCAGTGGCAGCCAATCGTTCAACGGCAACAGGCGAAGCTACGCCGGTGCACACGCGCAACAACAAACAAGGCCAAAAGGTAAACATTACAATTCTTTGAACCGAAACACCAAAAGGTGTTGCAACACCACAAACCACCTCCGGGCGAGCGACGAAGCGTAGCTGAGGTCGATGTTTGCTTGTGGTATTACCCGAAAGACCAGCAAAACAGAAAGGAATCAGTTTGCATAGGTCGATTTTGGAACCCTTCGTGGGAATTCTTATTTTATTTTGGAAAACCCATTCGTGGAATA